>NW_027362013.1:737476-1474952 GCF_039654945.1 Dendrobates tinctorius | reverse complement strand
AATAAATTATTAAAAAAAAATATTCCCCAATAAATTCATTTTTTGAAAATAAAAAAAAAAACAATAAAAGCATACATATTTGGTATCGCCGCGCCCGTAACGACCCGCCCTATAAAACTGTCCCATTAGTTAACCCCTTTACTGAACCCCTTAAAAAATAAAAATAAAAAACCAAGCAAAAAAATAATGATTTATTATGATACCGCCAAACAAAAAGTGCAATAACGCACGATCAAAAAGACGCATATAAATATCCATGGTACCGCTGAAGACGTCATCTTGTCCCGCAAAAAACGAGTCACCATACAGGATCATTAGCAAAAAAATAAAAAAGTTATAGCTCACAGAATAAAGCGATGCAAAAATAATTATTTTTTATATAAAATAGTTTTCATTGCATAAAACCGCCAAAACATGAAAAAAGACCTAAATGAGGTATCACTGTAATCGTACTGACCCGAAGAATAAAACTGCTTCATCAATTTTACCGCACGCGGAACGGTGTAAACGCACCCCCACAAAAGAAATTCATGAAACGCTGGTTTTTGTTCATTCTGCATCCCAAAAATCAGAATAAAAAGCGATCAAAAAATGTCACATGCCCGAAAATGGTACCAATAAAAACCATAACTCGGCCCGTAAAGAATATGATCTCACAAGACTCGGTGGGTCAAAATACGGAAAAATTATAGCTCTCAATATATGGTGATGCAAAAACTATTTTTACAATAAAAAGCATCTTTTAGCGTGTGACAGCTGCCAAACATAAAAATCACCATAAATAGTAAATCAAACCCCCCGTTATCACCCCCTTAGTTAGGGAAAAATAATAAAATAAAAAAAATGTATTTATTTCCATTTTCCCATTAGGGTTAGGGTTAGTGCTAGGGTTAGGGCTAGGGCTAGGGTTAGGGCTAGGGTTAGGGTTAGGGCTAGGGTTAGGGCTAGGGCTGAGATTAGGGTTAGGGGTGTGTTGGGGTTAGGGTTGGAGTTATAATTCGGGGGTTTCCACTGTTTGGGCACATCAGGGGCTCTCAAAATACAACATGGCGTCTGATCTCTATTCCAGCCAATTCTGCGTTGAAAAAGTCAAATGGTGCTCCTACCCTTCCAAGCTCTGCCATGCACCCAAACAGTGTTTTACCCCCACATAGAGGGTATCAGCATACTCAGGACAAATTGCAAAACAACTTTTGGGGTCCAATTTCTCCTGTTACCCTTGGGAAAATAAAAAAAATGGGGACTAAAAGATGATGTTTATGGAAAAAATACGATTTTTTTATTTTCACGCCCGGGCGTTATAAACTTCTGTGAAGCACCGGGGGGTTCAAAGTGCTCACCACACATCTAGATAAGTTCCTTGTGGGGTCTAGTTTCCAAAATGGTGTCATTTATGGGGGGTTTCTACTGTTTTGGTACATCAGGGGCTTTCCAAACGCGACATGGTGTCCGATCTCAATTCCAGCCAAAAACGTCAAATGGCGCTGCTTCCCTTCCGAGCTCTGCCATGCGCCCAAATAGTGGTTTACCCCCACATGTGGGGTATCAGTGCACTCAGGAAAAATTGCACAATATCTTTTAGGGTCCTGTAACCCTTGGAAAAATAAGAATTGAGGGTGAAAGTTCATTTTTGTGGAAAAAATATGATTTTTTAATTGTACGTCTGTATATTATAAACTTCTGTGAAGCCCTTGTGGGTTCAAAGTTCTCACCACACATCTAGATAAGTTCCTTGGGGGGTCTAGTTTCCAAAATGGTGTCTTTTTTGGGGGGTTCCACTGTTTTGGTACATCAGGGGTTTTCCAATCGCGACAAGGTGTCCGATCTCAATTCCAGCCAAAAACGTCAAATGGCGCTGCTTCCCTTCCGAGCTCTGCCATGCGCCCAAATAGTCATTTACCCCCACATATGGGGTATCAGCGTACTCAGGACAAATTGCACAATAACCTTTATGGTCCTGTTACCCTTGGAAAAATAAGAATTGGGGGTGAAAAGATCATTTTTGTGGAAAAAATATGATTTTTTAATTGTACCGCTGTACGTTATAAACTTCTGTGAAGCCCTTGTGGGTTCAAAGTTCTCACCACATATCTATATAAGTTCCTTGGGGGGTCTAGTTTCCAAAATGGGGTCACTTGTGGGGGGTTTCCACTGTTTAGGTACATCAGGGGCTCTCCAAACGCGACATGGCATCCGATCTGAATTCCAGCCAATTTTGCATTGAAAAAGTCAAATGGCGCTCCTTCCATTCTGAGGTCTGCCATGCACCGAAACAGTGGTTCCCCTCCACATATCAGGTATCAGCGTACTCAGGACAAATTTCACAATAACTTTTGCAGCCCAATTTCTGGTTTTGAGCACCTTTAGGGGTGCAGTTGTTAGAATGGTGTCACTTTTGGGTATTTTCTATCATATAGACCCCTCAAAGTGGCTTCAAATGTGATGTGGTCCATAAAAATAAAATGGTGTTGCAAAAATGAGAAATCACTGGTCAATTTTTAACCCTTATAACTTCCTAACAAGAAAAAATTTTGGTTCCAAAATTGTGCGGATGTAAAGTAAACATGTGGGAAATGTTATTTATTAAGTTTTTTGTGTGCCGTATCTCTGTGATTTAAGGGCATAAAAATTCAAATTTGGAAAATTGCGAAATTTTCAAAATTTTCGCCAAATTTCCATTTTTTTCACAAATAAACGCAAGCTATATGAATGAAATTTTACCACTAACATGAAGTACAATATGTCACGAGAAAACAATGTCAGAATCACCGGGATCCATGGAAGTGTTTCAGAGTTGTAACCTCATAAAGGGATAGTGGTCAGAATTGTAAAAATTGGCCCGGTCATGAACGTGCAAACCACCCTTGGGGCTAAAGGGGTTAAGGATAGGCGTGATTGTGGCATGTTTGAAAGCAGAAGGGAAGGTACCGGACGTTAGTGATAGGTTGAAGAGGTGGGTTAGGGATGGGATAAGTGTGGTGGTGAGGTTGGAGAGGAGGTGGGATGGGATAGGGTCGAGTGCACAGGTTGTGAGGTGCGATTTGGAGAAGAGACGACTAAGCTCCCCTTCAGTGATGTTGGAGAGTGAGGTTATGGGGTTTGGGCATTGGTTTGATATACAAAGGGGTTGTGGTGGTTGAGTGATGAAGACTTGCCTTGTTTGGTCAATCTTGTTTTTGAAGTGTGTGGCAAAGTCCTCGGCAGAGATGAGGGAGGTTGGAGGAGGTAGTGGTGGGCAGAGGAGGGAGTTAAAAGTTTTGAATAGCTGTTTGGGGTTGTAAGAAAGGGAAGATATGAGGGTTCTGAAGTAGGCCTGTTTAGCAGAGGTGAGGGCAGATTTGAAATCGAGTGTTGCCTGTTTGAATGTGGTGAAGTCATCTTGCGAATTTGTTTTCTTCCAGCACCGCTCTGCAATCCTGGACACTTGCTGGAGCTTTTTAGTGGTGTTGTTGTGCCAGGATTGTCTGTTGATACGTCGCATTCTGCCATGAACGAGAGGGGCAACGGCGTCAATAGCTGATGCGAGAGTGGCATTGTAGAAAGCAGTGGCACTGTGTGTCATGGAGTGAGGATATGGTTGCCAGTGGTAGAATAGAGTCAGAGAGCACGTGGGTGTCTTGGTGCGCAAGGTTTCTGCGGGGGTGCGTATGTTGCTGGACCTGGGTGCCTGGTGAGGAGGACAGGGATGAGAAAGTGAGTAGATGGTGGTCAGCTAGAGGGAGAGGGGAGGTGGTGAAGTTAGAAAGAGAGCAGAGACGGGTGAAGACCAGGTCTAATGTGTGTCCATCTGTGTGGGTGGCTGAGGAGGACCACTGAGTAAGTCCAAAGGATGAAGTAAGGGACAGGAGTTTGGAGGCTGCTGACTGAAGGGTATCAGTGGGGATGTTGAAGTCGCCCATGATGATAGTGGGGGTGTCAGTTGAAAGAAAATGAAGAAGCCAGGTAGACAATTGGTCAATGAAGACAGTGGTCGGGCCTGGAGGTCGGTATTGATAAAATCTTACCATAAGACCTACAGACCCATCCTTATGAATGCCTGTCACCTGCCCGTTTGGTAGAATATCCCATGGCATCAATTTATGCTATTAAATCCATAGACAGCCTCTTCTGACCTTAGCACTCCGGTATCTTTAGTATTAGATCAGATAGACATGGTGGACAGCAGTGTGAGCAGTCTCCTCTTTCTGAATGAACCCTGGTATCTCCAGTGTAAGATCACATAGATAGGACACACAAGTTTTAGTGGCCTTTTCTTACCGCAGCACCTCTGGGATCTCCAGTAGTATTAGTGGAGCACATCTTCCTATACATGAAGGAGGGCGCAGCGTCCTGCTGCACATGCTCGCAGGTACCTGTCCTCACATTCTAGGACAGGTTTCTGTCAGTTTAAGAGGATGGCAGCCATTTTAATTTTGGAGTGATTACCTCCTTAGACAAAATTATTATGATTTGATAATTAAAGGGAACCTGTCACCTCTTTTTGCCTCTATAAAAATGTGGCCACCGCCTTTCAGGGCTTAGGCTGGGTTCACATTGCGTTAGGGTCAATCCGCTAGCGCTATCCGTTAGATAGCGGCGCAAACACTATCTAACGCATCTGTTAGCACAGCCATTGACCGCAATGTTAATAACGCATACTAACGCATGCCGAAATCGGCATGCGTTAGCAAGTATGCGTTATTTCCTAACGCACCCTCGAACGCTGCTTGCAGCGTTTTTGGGTGCGTTGGCATTAACGCACAGCGAACGGACCCTTTCACTGTGCATAGGAATGTATGGGCTAACGCATGGTAGAGCTAGGTACCGGAGCGTTACCATGTGTTAACGCATACAGTTAGCGTTATGGCGCTAAAGATTCCAAAAATGACATTAGCGTTAGCGCATCAGTTTAACGGATTCGTTAAATGGATGCCCTAAAGCCCCCGTTACACACTGCGATATCGCTAGCAATATCGCTGTAAAGTCACCGATTTTGTGACGTTGCAGCGATATTGCTAGCGATATCGCTGCATGTGATACTTACCTGCGACCGGCTCCCCCGCTGGTTATCGCTGATCGCGCGAGAAGCTCCTAGACCATTCCTCGTCGGTCACTTCCTGCGGCGCTTCCTGTGGCGCCGACCAGCGACGCATGGAGCCGGGTGGGAGGACGCAGGATCGCCGCGTCTGACAGGTAAGTAGCGATCCCCGTCCCCAACGATGTCGCTGGTGAGATCTGCCTGTGTGGCAGCTCACTAGCGACCACCTAGCGATTCACCAGCGATGCTGACCGCGTCATATCGCTGGTCGGGATCGCTGGTGAGTCGCTAGGTGTAACGGTACCCTAACGCAATGTGAACCTAGCCTTATCTACAGTATTCTATAATGCTCTAGATAAGCTCCCGCTCCGACCTGAAAGATAAGAAAAATAAGTTTTACTATACTCATCCGGGGAGGCGGTCCGTTGCAGGCCGGTCTAATGGGTGTCGCAGGACTAGGTCCGGCACCTCCCATCTTCATGCAATGTCGTCCTCCTGCTTGCTTTGTGTCGCACTTCTGCGCAGGTGTAACTCTCTGCCCTGTTGAGGGCAGAGCAAAGTACTGCAGTGCGCAGGCGCTGGGCCTCTCTGACCTTTCCCGGTGCCTGTACACTGCAGTACTTTGCTCTGCCCTTAACAGGGCAGAGAAGTACGCCTGTGCTGGAGCTCAATGCCGGGGAGCTATGAATCAAGCAGGAGGGCGGCGTCACAAGAAGATGGGAGGTGCCGGACCCGGACTGCGACACCCTTAAGACCAGACCGCATCGGACCGCCCCCCCCCCTCGGTGAGTATAATAAAACTTTTTTTTCTTATCTTGCAGGTCAGAGCGGGGCTTATCTACAGCATTATAGAATGCAATTTTCAAACTTTTAATTTTCATGCCCTTAGATCACAGAGATATATCAAACAAAATAGTTAACGGATAACATTTCCCACATGTCTACTTTACATCAGCACAATCTTGGAGCCAAAAATTTTTTATCTTAGGAAGTTATAAGGGTTAAAAGTTGACCAGCGATTTCTCATTTTTACAACAAAATTTGCAAAACCAATTTTTTAGGGACCACATCACATTTGGAGTCCCTTTAGGGGTCTATACGTTAGAAGATGCCCAAAAGTGACATCATTCTAAAAACTGTATACCTCAATGTGCTTAAAGCCACATTCAAGAAGTTTGTTAACCCTTCAGATGCTTCACAGGAATTTTTGGAATGTGGAAAAAAATGAACATTTAACTTTTTCCACAAAAAAATTGCTTGAAACTTTTTTATTTTTACAAGGGTAGCAGGAAAAACTGGACCCCAACATTTGTTGTGTAATTCCTCCTGAACATGGTGATACCCCATATGAGGGAGAAAACTACTCTTTGCGTGCACGGCAGAGATCGGAAGGGAAGGAGCGTCATTTGACTTTTTGAAAGTAAAAATTCTTGGAATCCTTAACAGACGTCATGTTTCATTTAGAAAGCCCCTGATGAGCCTAAACAGTGGAAACCCCCCCACAATTGACCACATTTTGGAAAGTAGACCCCTCAGGGAATGTATTTAGCTGTGTGGTGAGCATATTGAAGACCAGGTACTTCACAGAAGCTTATAACCTTGAGCCATGAAAATAAAAAAAAAAAATCACATTTTCCCCACAAAAATGTTATTTTGGCCACAAATTTAGCATTTTCATAAGGGTAACAGGAGAGATTGCACCATACAATTTGTTGTGTAATTGCTCCTGAGTACGCCCATACCCCAAATGTGGGGGAATACTATGTTTGAGGCACAGTGCAAAGCTCAGAAGGGAAGAAGCGCCATATTGGAGTTCAGATTTTGCTGGAATGGTTTGAGGGTGCCATGTCACATTGGCAGAGCGTAAGTACTGTGAAGGATAAATTTCA
Organism: Dendrobates tinctorius; assembly: GCF_039654945.1. Lineage (NCBI taxonomy): Eukaryota > Metazoa > Chordata > Amphibia > Anura > Dendrobatidae > Dendrobates > Dendrobates tinctorius. The sequence continues at coordinate 1,468,046 of NW_027362013.1, read as the reverse complement.
GCTCACCTTTAGTAAGTTCATGAGAACTGATTGAAAGCTCCGAGCACGGACACGTCTCTGCCAAGACGTATATGGAAATCCAGAAAAGAGAAGAAAGGTCCAGCTCCAGGAGATAAAATCCAGAAATTTATATTGAATCATGAATAAAAACAGATTCATGGCTGCTGTGATCAAATATCGGCAAACAAATTGAGTTACCGCGTGGGGATATTTCCAAAGATCTCTGTACGTGTATTGTAACTACACAATAGGTGGTTACTGTCCTCCCAGCAGGCTGCTTAACACCACTATTCATTTGAGTATTGGCGCCAGTGGACTCCTTTTCTTTCTGATATCTTATTCCATTTGCCTATATATTTCTCACATCTTTCAGCTAACTTGGCTTTTACCAACTATGTACAAGTTACTTGCTCCTGCCCATAGAGCTTCATGTATAATGATTAATGTTGAGCATTCCGATACCGCAAGTATCGGGTATCAGCCGATACTTGCTGTATCGGAATTCCGATACCGACTTCCGATATTTTTTCAATATCGGAATTCGGCATCGGAATCGGAAGTTCAAAGTTGATTGACAGCCTGACGTCATCATGATGCGCGGTGTGTGCGCATCATGATGCGCCGTCATTTCGGGCCTTCCGGGGGTCTCTGCCGGCCTGCCGGGGGCTGTGTGGACTGCCCGGGGTCTGTACCGGCCTGCCGGGGGTCTGTGCCGGCCTGCCGGTGGTCTGTGCACCCTGTGGGGGTCTGTACCGGCCTGCCGGGGGGCTGTGCCGGCCTGCCGGTGGTCTGTGCACCCTGTGGGGGTCTGTACCGGCCTGCCGGGGGGCTGTGCCGGCCTGCCGGTGGTCTGTGCACCCTGTGGGGGTCTGTACCGGCCTGCCGGGGGGCTGTGCCGGCCTGCCGGGGGGCTGTGCTGATGTCCGGGGGTCTGTGCAAGCATCGTCCGATGGGACTACAAGGCCCATCTGGCGATGCCTGCTACCATGACAGTGATTGACACATTATCCAATGATGGGACAGTAGTAGTCCCATCATCCGGCTAATGTGTTAAATGTTAAAAAAAAAAAATACTACATACATACTACATACATACTACATGCATGCTACATACATACTACATGCTACATACATACTACATATATACTACATGCATGCTACATACATACTACATGCTACATACATACTACATATATACTACATGCATGCTACATACATACTACATGCTACATACATACTACATATATACTACATGCATGCTACATACATACTACATGCTACATACATACTACATGCTACATACATACTACATATATACTACATACATACTACATACATGCTACATACATGCTACATACTGCATGCTACATACATACTACATACATACTACATACATACTACATGCATGCTACATGCATGCTACATACATACTACATACATGCTACATACATACTACATACATACTACATATATACTACATACATGCTACATATATACTACATGCATGCTACATACATACTACATATATACTACATGCATGCTACATACATACTGCATGCTACATGCATACTACATACATACTACATACATACTACATGCTACATACATACCACATATATACTACATACATGCTACATACATACTACATACATACTACATACATGCTACATGCTACATACATACTACATATATACTACATGCATGCTACATACATACTACATATATACTACATGCATGCTACATACATACTGCATGCTACATGCATGCTACATGCTACATACATACCACATATATACTACATACATACAATACATTCATACAATACATACATAGACATACAGTACATATAACATAGAGTAACATACTTACCAATACTTGTCACATTGTTCCCCGAAGCCATTGTCTTTTCCGGAATAAATATTAACATAACAAACCACAAAAATACTCACCCACGATCCGAAGCAGTCCACGAGTGTGTCCCACGACGATCTTGGGTAGAGAACTGCAGCATCAGATGATGCTGCCGTTCTCTACGGGCTGCAGGAATCCAATGACGGAAGGTAGGTATCCTTCCGCACTGTATTCCTCCGCCACTTAAAAAAAAAAAAGTCCCTAGTCTCACTTTATGCCATTGCTGTGTGGGAATTTCCCACGCAGCAATGGCATAAAGTGAGACTAGGGACTTTTTTTTTTTTTTAAGTGGCGGAGGAATACAGTGCGGAAGGATACCTACCTTCCGTCATTGGATTCCTGCAGCCCGTAGAGAACGGCAGCATCATCTGATGCTGCAGTTCTCTACCCAAGATTGTCGTGGGACACACTCGTGGACTGCTTCGGATCGTGGGTGAGTATTTTTGTGGTTTGTTATGTTAATATTTATTCCGGAAAAGACAATGGCTTCGGGGAACAATGTGACAAGTATTGGTAAGTATGTTACTCTATGTTATATGTACTGTATGTCTATGTATGTATTGTGTGAATGTATTGTATGTATGTAGCATATATGTGGTATGTATGTAGCATGTAGTATGTATGTAGTATGTATGTAGCATGCATGTAGCATGCAGTATGTATGTAGCATGCATGTAGTATATATGTAGTATGTATGTGGTATGTATGTAGCATGTAGTATGTATGTAGCATGCATGTAGTATATATGTAGTATGTATGTAGCATGTAGTATGTAGCATGCATGTAGTATATATGTAGTATGTATGTAGCATGTAGTATGTATGTAGCATGCATGTAGTATATATGTAGTATGTATGTAGCATGTATGTAGCATGCATGTAGTATATATGTAGTATGTATGTAGTATGTATGTAGCATGCATGTAGTATATATGTAGTATGTATGTAGCATGTAGTATGTATGTAGCATGCATGTAGTATGTATGTAGTATGTATGTGGTATGTATGTAGCATGCATGTAGTATGTATGTAGTATATATGTGGTATGTATGTAGCATGTAGTATGTATGTAGCATGCAGTATGTATGTAGCATGCATGTAGTATGTATGTAGTATATATGTAGTATGTATGTTGCATGTAGTATTTATGTAGTATGAATGTAGCATGTATGTAGTATGTAGTATGAATGTAGCATGTATGTAGTATGCATGTTGTATGTATGTAGCATGTAATTTTTTTTATTTTTTTTTTACATTCAACACATTAGCTGGATGATGGGACTACTACTGTCCCATCATTGGCTAATGTGTCAATCACTGTCATGGTAGCAGGCATCGCCAGATGGGACTTGTAGTCCCATCGGACGATGCCTGCACAGGACCCCCGAAGCCTGCACAGACCACCGGCAGGCCGGCACAGCCCCCCGGCAGGCCGGCACAGCCCCCCGGAGCCTGCACAGACCACCGGCAGGCTGGCACAGCCCCCCGGCAGGCCGGCACAGCCCCCCGGAGCCTGCACAGCCCCCCGGCAGGCCGGCACAGCCCCCCGGCAGGCCGGCACAGCCCACCGGAGCCTGCACAGACCACCGGCAGGCCGGCACAGCCCCTCGGCAGGCCGGCACAGACCACCGGAGCCTGCACAGACCCCCTGGCAGGCCGGCACAGCCCCCCGAAAGGCCCGTACAGACCCCAGAGAGGCTGTACAAGGCAAAAACAGGGTTTTTCTTATTCCGATACCGGAAGTCCCATAGACTTGAATAGGACTTCCGGTATCGGAATCGGCGATACCGATACTTTTTTTAAAGATCGGCCGATCCATTCCGATCCGATACTTTGAAGTATCGGACGGTATCGCTCAACTCTAATAATGATCTTTGTGTTACACTTTATTCAAAATCAATTTGGCGATGTCCCTTGATCTATTACTTTACAGGTGCATCTCACAAAATTAGAATATCATCAAAAAGTTAATTTATTTCAGTTCTTCAATACAAAAAGTGAAACTCATATATTATATAGAGTCATTACACACAGAGTGATCTATTTCACGTGTTTATTTCTGTTAATGTTGATGATGATGGCTTACAGCCAATGAAAACCCAAAAGTCATTATCTCAGGAAATTAGAATACTTTATAACACCAGCTTCAAAAAATTATTTTAAAATCAAAAATGTTGGCCTACTGAAGTGTACTGTATGTATACTACATGCACTGAATACTTGGTCGGGGCTCCTGTGGCATCAATTACTGCATCAATAACAATAATAATCTTTATTTATATATCGCCAACATATTCCGCAGCGCTTTGCAGTTTAACAGTTTCAAAACACAAGTCATAAGTAATGTGGCGTGGTATGGATGTGATCAGCCTGTGGCACTGCTGAGGTGTTGCGGAAGCCCAGGTTGCTTTGATAGCAGCCTTTAGCTCATCTGCATTGTTGGGTCTGGTGTCTCTCATCTTCCTCTTGATAACACCCCATAGATTCTCTATGGGGTTAAGGTCAGGCGAGTTTGCTGGCCAACCAAGGACAGTGATACTGTTGTTTATAAACCAGGTATTGGTACTGCTATCAAAGCAACCTGGGCTTCCATAACACCTCAGCAGTGCCACAGGCTGATCGCCTCCATGCCACGCCACATTGATGCAGTAATTGATGCAAATGGAGCCCCGACCAAATATTGAGTGCATTTACTGAACATACATTTCAGTAGGCCAACATTTTGGATTTTAAAATAATTTTTCAAGCTGGTGTTATAAAGTATTCTAATTTACTGAGATAATGACTTTTGGGTTTTCATTGGCTGTAAGCCATAATCATCAACACTAACAGAAATAAACACATGAAATAGATCACTCTGTAATGACTCTATATAATATAGGAGTTTCACTTTTTGTATTGAAGAACTGAAATAAATGAACTTTTTGATGATATTTTAATTTTGTGAGAAGCAGCTCATTCATGGATCACTGCAGCCATTATTGCCATCTATACCATCCTTTCTGTTTAGTTTTATTTTTTTGTCTGCTTGGGTCTCTTATTTCTTTTTTTAATGGTTTTTCAATAACGCTTTCTAATATTTTATATGTATTCCCTATCTGGCATTTTTTATTTCCGTCATTTTCTATTTGCGTTAATATCTTAGGACAGGATATTTTGCTGCTTCTTCGCTCTGTAGGTTTAGCAGTTTTTAATAGTAAACTTTGCAAACAGTGAAATAAATGATCTATGGTGAAAAAAACACGTGAGGTGCAAAATATGTCCAATATTTCCCATAATATGACGTAGCGCATCATTAGGGTATGTTCACCATTGGCGTTAGTTCAGCACGAAGATTCTATCACAAGATTCCATTATGACATCACTGGTGATTCTTGGCCATTGTGTCATCACAGCTCAGTCACTACTTCTAGAATGTACACTGGGTCACCGGCGCCATTTTTGGTTCTATAGTGACTGAGAGCATTTGCAATTTTTCACTATGGCTGAATTACTTTTGGAAAATCATCAGGTACAAGCACTGTGGGAGATTGTTATCAATAATCGCCCGGACATTTTGCTTCTACCACCCGATGGCGTCCTCAGCTTCACTCACCAGCTGGTGCTGGAGCTAGTAAGGGATTGCCTGAGGAAACACCGACAACGTCGTCTAACGTCAGAGTATCTGACGGATTTATGTCACAACATCAGGACATTACTTCTCCAGGTAAATGGCGGACGCTCCGCACAAAACTTCTCCATAATCACAGAGAATAATGGTGGGAGAGAAGCTTCTTCTTTCCTCCAATATAAAACACGACGAGTCCCCAGATATGGAGTCGTTGTATCTGCAGAGAGGAGCAGATGTCACATACAATGGCCGCCCCCATTATGTCCCTTCTCATAATCTCAGGATTTTATTTTTTCTTCTTTATAGGCTGAAATAAAATATCAAAATGGAGATTTGGCTTTTCTTAAAGAACTGGCCGAAGAAGTCCTGTGTGTAATAGAATGTCCGACCCGCCCATTGGATCAACCGGTAAGGACCCATCCAGGGTCATGCATAGATATCATGGGCCCCATAGCAGAAGTCGACAAAATTGCCCTCTAAACACAGTATGATACCCCGGGGATTTCTAAGATAAAAACATCCAGACGCATAGTTTGATGACCCTACATTACCCCCCATTCCGCAAAGTATAATACCCCACAGTGACCCCAGCACAGTATAATGGCCCTTACTCCTCTCCACACAGTATAATGGCCCCTGCAGAACCCTAATACACAGTATGATAGCCCCAACATAACCCTCCATATTGTATAATGACCTCATCATAGACCTCTAAACAGTATAATGGCCAACGTATCGCCCCGTAAACTCTTTTAGGGCCCCGAAACAGGGCCCCCACTGGCAATTGCCAGCTCCCTCTTCCATCATTGCTTTCAACTGTATCTGAATCCAGGATGCGTAGTCTGCCACATTTACTGGTACGCCACTGGACTGGTACGCCACTGCACCTTCATCCTCTCTATCTTCTACAGATCACCAGTTACATATGGCAAGATCTGGTGTTATATTTTACAGGACTCCCTGTCAGTCCCTGGGTTTTGCTACCCAATCTAAGAGCATTATTATGTTTTGGGCAGAGACCCTGAATCCAGCGATGTATCACTTACTTTATTGGGTACAAAAATTGTGATAAAATCACTGTCTTCTATGCTGCAGATCTAGCAGTGCTCTGAATGCTGATCTCTGCATAACACCGCACACACCATTGATTGGCAGCTTTCTGTGTACACTGTGTATAGACAGAAAGCTGCAAATCATTGATGGGGGCAGGGTTACAGAGAACAATGGGACTACATGACACAATATAGCTAGTCCTTTTGTGACATTCTTCTGCTGATAAAACACTGATTTTATTGAAATACCAGCACATGGCATATTAAGTAACATAGCTGGAATCAGGGTCTCTACTCATACAACATGCTGCTCTTACATTACATAGAAAAACCTGCTGACAGATTTCTATTAAGTTCTTGCCTGTGTGATCTTTCGTATTATCCAGCACTTTACAGTAATACCGGTGTATAGAGGATCTCCCTTATATTACATCCATGAGGAACGTCCGGCTTGTATCGTCCCCTACATCGCATCAGTGTAAATCAGCTGGGACATAATATAGGAGAAGATTTTACATCCTGAGATGTTTTCCTGAGATGCTTCTATATCTTAATATAATTTCTTATTCCTTTTTAGGACGTGATCAGATCATTGATCCCGGCAGGAGAGCCGCGTATGAGCGACTATGAGACATCTAGACTGATCGGCAGTGGAGCTTTTGGGTGAGATTTCTGTTCCCATAATCCCCATTTCTCAGGGTTCCCTATGACAATGTTGCTGCCTCTGTGCTCTGCCATTTAGTGTTATCATAGGGAAACGATCAGAGTCCACATCACTGTCCACATCTCAATGTCACTATTCAGCTCAGTTATATACAGCTGAGCGACCAGATCTGTAACAAATCAGTCTGTAAGGAAAGGGATGATATAATACATTACACCCACCGGTCCTAGACCTCATCTGCTCTAATGCTGCCACCTCCACCTCAGCTTCCCCGTCCTCCGCACCGATCTTCTGAGTTTTTTGGGTCCCATTATGAAGCTTAGAATAATGATTGGCTGCACACGGTCACGTGAGGGGTGACACGATACTGACGCCAATGACATCTGCACCCCCACCCTCCACCATGACCATGTGAGTCCGATCACTGGCCTCAGCAGCAGAAGGGAGGACAACCAAAGACGGGCGCAGAGGATGGAGGACTTGACTCCTTCACTCCCATTTATTCTGCCTTAGGGTGTGGAGAACATAATAAGCGTCTTCTTCCAGCAAATAGAGAACTTTCAATTTACACCAATTTACAGTATATTTTGACTGAATCGTATCTACTGGTCGGTTATAGTGAATCTGCCCAAGATGAGTTTCGGTAGATTCTCTCATCTATAATGTGACCTGGGTGAGGGTCCGGCAGACGTGGCATTGTGCAGACCCCCATAGGTGATCTATGTAGTGTTATTTCATGGATTTCTAGTGATGGCCGGACTGCTGGTATTAAACATTAGTGCAAAAGATCATATAATGACTTGTATATACAGACTGTTAATAAGGGTTCATTATAAACCATGGATTCTCCTTCTCTCCAGGTCCGTCCACTTAGTGCGCCATAAAGAATCACAACAGATCTTCGCTATGAAGAAAATGGCCAAGAGGAACCTGAATACTCCACAGAAAGTGGAATGGGCCTATCTGGAGAGGGACATCTTAGCAATCGCAGATTGTCCCTTCGTGGTCTCCATGCTCTGCTCCTTCCCCACTAAATCTCACCTGTGTATGGTCATGGAGTATGTAGGAGGTAGGACACGTACATTGTATTATATTCAGCCCAGTCTGCTGACATCTTATCACCTCTCATATCATTAAGACTTGTCCTCGTGGACGGTTACATCCCCACACAGCATTTACTCACTTCTCATCACACATCATGGTGATCTGCTGTAGAAACCCCTCACCGGTCATATTTCCTTTCTTCTATAGGTGGAGACTGTGGGACCCTTCTAAGCACCAGAGGTCCTTTATCTGTCCCGTTGGCCCGCTTGTACTTTGCAGAAGCGGTCCTTGGTGTGGAATACCTGCATAGTTACGGTGTGGTGCACAGAGACATGAAGCCGGATAAGTAAGTGAATACCTGTAGTGTAGTAAAGAGGGAGAGTTATCATTTATTATCTCACAGTCTGTGAGACTAAACCCATCTTCTCTTTCACAGCCTCCTGATAACGTCTTCTGGACACATAAAAATCACCGATTTCGGGCTGTCAAAATTTGGTCTAATGATATCAAACACCAACATCTACAAGGAATCAGCAGAGGACATCAGCAGAGAGTTCCAGGACCGTGAGGTTGGCGTTACTTACAAGAACTCAGCTAGTTCTTTATAAAACTCATCACAGTACTGTCTCTTCTCTACGTTCTTCATTTCTAGAGAACTTTTCCATTGATGCTATCTTCTTTCTTTGTGTTTTCATGGAGAGAACTTGTAATAACTACAGTATAGTTTCATCAATCTGATCTTTTTTTCTGTTGGTTTCCAGGTCTGTGGCACCCTATATTACACAGCCCCCGAGGTCATCCTGAAACAAGGCTATGGAAGACCTGTTGACTGGTGGGCAATGGGGATCATCCTTCATGAATTTCTTCTGGGATGTGTACCATTTGATGAAGATTCCCTGAATAAGCTATATAAAAATGGTCTTCTTGGTAAGTAGAATAATGTAATAATTTTTGACTGGTTATATTGGTTTAGTTATTTCTTTTGCTTTATATTGCAGTTCATTAAAGAGGTTTTATTTTCTATAATTTTCCATACAACAGGAGACATAGTTTGGGATTGTGACGGCGCTCCTCCCCTGGATGCTCAGAACATCATCACTGAGCTGCTCAGAACAAATCCTGAGCATAGACTTGGGACAGGTAACAGAAATAATAGAGTTAATATTTAGTTGTTACACCAAGGACATATCGCTCATGTCTATGAGGATCAGCTCTTCTCTATCTGCTCTTCCAATTCTTGATCTCCACACTAAGACTTTCAGTCATTTTCCTTCATGTCGGCTCAGTTATATCATTAGTTCAGATTATGATATACTGCTCAGATATGGAGCAGTGGCTGACAATATCGGCATCACTTTTGTTTTTCATTTTCCAGGAGGAGCATTTCAGATCAAGGATCATCCATTCCTTAATGACTTAGACTTTGACAACCTCCTAAGTCAGAAGCCGGAGTATGTCCCTCAGCTTTTATCAGGCATGGACACCAGCTGCTTCATCAGTAAGTAGAATGAGACGTCATATAGACTACGTGTCTGATTGTCTCCTATTCCCTAATATGTGACCATTGGTTCCCTTCAATATTAGTGATAAATGGAGACTGTGTTATACTGACAACCTCTAATAACACTTCATTACTTATGTCTTGTAGATAACTCTGATATAAACAACCAGCTGGTCTCACAGGATGAGGAGGACACTAGTGTGGACAATGAGAGTCTTGACTTTCTAAATTTTATGTCATCTTCTGAAAGGCATGCTAAAGTAAGTGTGTGATCAATAAATCCAAGTTAGGTAAAAAAATATTTAAGAGTGAAAACAATATTTCATATCTTATTGTTGTCCTCATTTAGCTCTCTACCACCGATATCGGGATGAAGAATGATGAGGATCCCAAGTCCCCTCCAGAGTGTACCTCAACATCCAACACTGACATCTCAGAAATGTGAGTAGATTATGGGGTCATTAATGGGAGCTCCAGGCTGATATATGTGCACAACACCAAATATAGGACATAAATAACGTAATATCACATGCAGCATCCACCACCCCATTGTTAGCATCATTGAGCTTTTGGCTTTAGAAGCCACTGGTGATAACAGCCCATGATTGCGGCCAGTCAAGCATTTTTAGTGCTGTCCCCCACACTGTAGGAGAGATGTAGTATTACATGCCAGACATTCTTGGTAGTTGTTTAACGCTCTGCTTTTTAAAACGTAGTTTACTTGTGATTTACACATTTTTCTTCTTCCAAACAGGCAGAAAGAATCTGTTTCTGCATATGATAGAGGCAATGATATTACCATCTTGACATCCTCGTCCTCACTATCAGGTATGTCCATGTCTGCAGCACCAACAATGTGAATGTTGACTTCAAGATTCAAATATTTCCACATGGTTTTTCTGCGATTGTTCTCCTATGGTATCTATATTTCATGGATCCCAATTGTGTTGACCATGGGCCCATACTGAATCCCTATTTCTCTAATTTGTACAGGACTTTTTATGTTTTCCTTGAATGACTTTGTAGCATCCAGGAAACTAGAGATAAATAGCGACTGTGTTATACTGACAACCTCTAACAATACTTCCTTACCTATGTCTTGTAGATCACTCTGATAAGAGTAACCATCTGGTCACAGAGGATGAGGAGGGCAAAAGTAAGAATGAGGAGAATGTTTTCTTCCTAAAAATAACATCTTCTGAAAGTCTTTCTAAAGTAAGTATGTGATCAGTAAATCCAAAATATATAAAAAAAAACCTCTAAAATAAAGGACCTCTAAGAGTGAAAAAAAATATTTAATATCTTTTTGTTATCCACATTTAGCACTCTACCACCACTAACGGGACGAAGAACGATGAGGATCCCAAGTCCCCTCCAGAGTGTAACGGGACGATGAGCGATGAGGATCCCAAGTCCCCTCCAGAGTGTAACGGGACGAAGAACGATGGGGATCCCAAGTCCCCTCCAGAGAGTAACGGGACGATGAGCGATGAGGATCCCAAGTCCCCTCCAGAGAGTAACGGGACGATGAACGATGAGGATCCCAAGTCCCCTCCAGAGTGTACCCAAACATCCAACACCGACAGCTCAGAAATGTGAGTAGATTATGGGGTCATTACTGGGAGCTCCGGGCAGATATATGTGCACAACACCAAATATAGGACAGAAATACCATAATCTCACATGCAGCATCCACAGCCCCATGGTTAGCGGTCATTGTGCTTTTGCCCTTACAAAGTGCTTGTGATAACAGCCCATCATTATTGTAGCCGGTCATGCATTTTTCGTGCTGCCCCCCACACTGTAGGAGAGATGTAGTATTACATGTCAGACATTCTTGGTAGCTGTTTTCCTCTCTGCTCTATAAAAGTTAGTTTTGAGCATTAGACCTTCCCCACTATGACAGTCACATGTCCTATTAGGCCTTATAGTCGGTGTTCTTATAGTGAGACAACCCCTTATACTGGGTTTACCTGTGATTTACGTGCTTTTCTTTTTCCAAACAGGCAGAAAGAATCTGTCCCCGAACCTGATAGAGACAACGTTACTACCATCTTGCCATCCTCGTCCACACTGTCAGGTATGTCCATGTCTGCAGCACCAACAATGGGAATGTTGACTTCAAGGCTCAAATATTTCCAGATGGTTTTTATAGAATACTATAGGTTTCCTATGTCATCCATGTTATGACAAAGCAGATCCTATAAGGACAAATCGTTGCTGACTTTTTTTATTTTCTGATCAGAATTTCCAGCTCAGGAAGAAAGAAAATCTGCAACAAATCTGAGTAATGATACAGAAAAACCAGAAAAGGGGAAAAAGAGACGAGGTAAGTGTGAGAATCAGCTCCATGTTATGTGATGTCAGTGAGAATCATTCGTGTGGAGCAGATGTCATCTGTCAGTGATGGGATTGTCACATGTATGATGGCTGACAATGACCCCTGACCTTTGTGTGATAATATTCCTCTGCCATCCGGCCACAGTGACCGCACAGTAGTATCATGTCATATGGAGTCCCATCACTTACATTATATTTACTTTTCTTCTCATAGGTTCCATCTTCCGCCGGACATTAGCATCCTGCCGGCGCGGATTATCCAGGGCTGCTCGCATATTTGCTTGTTGTTACTGTTGCCCTAGAACCATCTAAAGGACAGGAAACCTAAGCATCCAGCTCCCTGAAGACCAGCAGATCCACCATCAGCGCTGGAGTTGTATAGAAGGACCTTCACCAGCTACCTGTGACCACTGACTCTCATCCTTCTATCCTAATTTTCTTCTTTTATTCTTTATTTATGCCAGAAATTATAATTTAACATCTTTGACATTGCAAACCATCATTTACAGCAATGAAATAAAACATCATATTAAATGACTTCTGGTTATGGCACGGACCCTCATTTATTGCACATAACCCAAACTACATAGCCCCATAATATAAAACAATGTAGGATAGATCTTCAGCTCACCTGGTTCAGCCTGCCCAGTCCTCCTTTCCATAATCTCGGTGCACGGAGTGGATCCATCCCCATCTGGGAGAAATGCTCAATGAAAAAAAGTTTTTTATAGTTCCAGCACACGATGTGAAAAAATTAAGAAAAGCCTTTATTTAATCCATAATTAAAAAATGCAATTCCAGTGATGATAAAAGCATGTGTAGGCTTACGCGTTTCGGATCATATTTGACCCTTAATCATAGCATAAAATACTGAATAAATGTTGCACTTATCAAGGAAAAGCAACCAGAGAAGGCTGCCTTGGGTAACACCCACCAAAATCAGCTGTGAAACTGACATCACTAATTCAAAGTTAACAATAGTACCTCACTGGTTTAACCCTATGATGCATTCATCTTATACAAACATATCACAATGTGAATTCTCACTTAATAATAATCTGATGATTAAACCAAAAACAAACAAACTTCAGCCTCCCAAGTAGCTGGGATTAAAGGCACATACCACCGCACCCGGCAAAAGAAAAAAAAAAAAAAAAAACATATTAATATAGATACATCAATTCATGCTTCAAATTTAATCCTGCTGGATATCTAGTATTAAGTTTTAGTATCCATCGAGCTTCAATCATCTGGAGTAATTTAATTCTATCGCCACCACGCCGAGGAGCAGGAACAAATTCCAAAGCACTTACTCGCAGGCTATTCAATTCTCCCTTATGTTCATGCAAAAAATGTTTAGAAGCCCCCGAAAGACTACGGGTAGTAATATTATTGATGTCATAAATGTGTTCTGACAATCTTTTTCTTATGCTACGACTTGTGGATCCTACATACTGTTTTCTGCATGTCGTGCAAAAGATGATATAAACACAGTAATCAGTGGCACAATTCATAAAAGTTTTGAGCTTAAATACTTGACCCTCATTACTTATAACAGACTTATTATTATTTATCATGAATTTACATAAACCACATAACTTCTGCCCGCATCTAAATGAACCTTTAGTAGATAACCATGTACAACCTATTTTATCTGTGTTCTCACTGAGTTCACTAGGAGAGATATTTCCTATCGTCAAAGATTTTTTGGGGACAAATTTGCAACCATTTTTCAAAATTTCCCTAAGGCCGGAGTCACACTGGCGAGGAATACGGGAGAGTGAGAGGCGCAAAAAGCACGCATTAGACACGGACCAATGATTTTCTATGGGGTCACTCGCACCAGGCGTATATTTCTCCTCAGTATCCTACGCTCCGTGCCACTCGCAGCATGCTGCGATTGTCAGCGTACTACGCCCGGAGTACGCCAATGCAAGTCTATGGGTGCGCAAAAAATACGGATTACACACGGACCACACATGTGACTTGCGAGAAATACGCACCAGGTGTCTTTTAGAAACCCTGTCATAGGGCTCCATTATATGTCCATTTTGCAAGCCTGCGAGAAAATCTCGCCATACGGATGGCATACGGATTACATACGGATGCTGACATGCGCAAAATACGCGACCACACCTTGATTACGGATGACATACGGAGCACTATTTAGGGGTCATTCATCCGTATTACGCATGTAAAATACGATGTGTATTTTGCGTCGGTTAGTGTGACCCCAGCCTTAGGGTGGAGTCACACTAACCTGCGCAAAATACAGTCAGTATTTTACATGCGTAATACGGATGACAGACCCCTAAATAGTGCTCCGTATGTCATCCATAATCAAGGTGTGGTCGCGTATTTTGCGCATGTGTGCATCCGTATGTAATCCGTGTGGCATCCGTATGCAATCCGTATGGCGAGATTTTCTCGCAGCCTTGCAAAATGGACATTTAACGGTTTTGAGGCCTGCAAACAATTTAAATCATTAGCCTGCACCCTATTTAGACACTCAGAAACAGGTTGCTGCCTACATTCTGTACATTCAATACAACCGAGCAGGTTCTCTTTACCTGGCTTTTGTCACGGCGCTTTGGCCAACCATATCCTGTGATAGTGGATCCGCGGAGGAGGAGATGCATGTGGGTACATCCACTTTTGAGGCAACGACTCACAAGAGGTCATTTTCACCGCCTCTATTCGTCTCTGCGGGAGCATCCGGAGAAATTTTACCAGTACTGTCGAATGAGCATTTCCACATTTGATCGACTCTTGGAGACAGTGCGCCCTGGGATCACCTTTCAGGACACTAGGATGCGCAAAGCCATATCTGCAGAGGAGCGACTTCTACTCACAATACGGTATGTACTCCATGACCACATTCTCTATGTTCATAATGTGTGTGTTAATTTATGTTTTTTGGCCTTCTTGGACAAAGTTTAATACCCTCATCTTCCTCAAAATATGTTTCACCTGACACAGCAGAATGTTACATCTAATATGTACTGCATATCACTTAGTCATTGTGCCACCAAATATGTGTGTGTTCTTCTCTATCATTCCCTACCAAGTTTGGTCGGCATGTAACTGATTTTTTTTTACTTTACCCATTCTATCCTGTACTATTTCTGTTGTTCGACAGCTTCCTGTCCACTGGCCTGTCTTATGCCGCCCTCCACCATGAGTTTCTCATTGGAAAGTCAACCATTTCAGGCATAGTGAGGTCTACATGTACTGAAATCTGGATAAGACTCCATCAAGTGGTCATGCCCGAGCCCAGGATGGAAGACTGGTTAAGGATTTCAAGGGACTTTGAGGAGGACTGCCAGTTTCCAAATTGTATTGGGGTCCTGGATGGCAAACATATCAGGGTGCGTAAGCCGCCGAACTCAGGCTCCCAATTCTTCAATTATAAGCAATACTTTTCTGTTGTATTGTTGGCTCTGGTAGACCCTCAATACAAGTTTATAATTGTTGACATTGGGGCCTATGGAAGGACGGGAGACTCTAGAGTCTTCAATACTTCCATAATGGGTCGGCGGCTACGCACCAACCAGTTGGATCTCCCACCACCACGCCAGCTACCAGGCTCCCCCGAACAATCAGTCCCTTATGTCCTTGTGGCAGATGAGGCCTTTCAGTTATCACGTAATGTCATGAGGCCATATCCCCGGCGCAACCTTGACCACAGGCGCAGAATTTTTAACTTGCGCCTATCACGTGCTAGGCGACTGGTGGAGTGTTCCTTTGGGATTCTTTGTGCCAAATGGCGGGTACTCCAGTCTGCCATTCAGTTGAGTGAGCAAAATGTGAATGAAGTTGTCAAAGCCTGTGTTGTTCTGCATAACTTCACCAGGATACATGATTGTTCCTCCTCTGATGGTGTTGTGCGTAGGCCGGACAATGTGCGCAGGGTGAGACCACCTATCATCCCTCAACATAGACCGCTCTCTGGCCTCAAAGTGCGTGATATATTCACGAATTACTTTATCTCACCTGAGGGGGCAACTTCTTGGCAAGAGAATGCTGTGTCTATGTTATAATTTTTTTTTTCAAAGTGGGTCTAAATATATATTACTCAAGCCCTTATGAGTCTATGACTGTTTCATTGCATTGGTTGGTGTCTGTTAGTATGTTGTGAAGGATAGTGAGAAATCACACAGAGACGTTAACTAGAGTAGACAAATTTTTAGTTTTGCCTTTTTTTTTTTTGGGTTTTGTTTAAAGGCAAACATAATATTGCCATAACACAAATTTGGCAATGGCCAAAATGCCCCTTTGGGCCTTCTTTAACTTGGTGTAACATTAACATTACAGAAAAAAACTGCAACAACCATTATGCAATAACAACATTGCTGCATGCCTACATTAACCTTGATTAGGCAACAAAGGGTGAGCTCCATCACCAAAATAAAGTCAATAAGATAACACTCACATTTCCTCATAATGTTTTCCAATCATAGAAAGCTTCCACCATGACAGGCAAGGCTACCTCACATCTTTCACACAGATATTACCTGTCTGTAGAACAGACAATATTTAAGCATGCTATACTGGAAAGGATGAAAATACAAAACTCACTTGTTAAGACATAGAGAGAGCGTGATATTGTGAATGCTGGTCGCCTCAAATTGGTTTACTAGAGAATGCTAATAACAAAGTTGACTACTTAACTAAAGGCAAGCACGCCTTTCCTATGCAATAGCAAGTGATTAGTGTATTTTCATCCTTTCATTTAACAGTATAGCGCATTTAAATCTTCTCTTTTATACACACACATGTAATATCTGTGTGAAAGGCGTGAGGTAGCGTTGCCTGTCATGATGGATTGTTTCATATGTTTGGAAAACATTGTTTAAAAATGTGAGTGTTAAATTATGTTCCAAATGTTGGTGAAGGAGAACACCTGTTTTTTTGTCTAGATTAGAAGCACCAGTTACCTGTTACTGGACATCTCCAAAATTTTGAATCATAAATCCTCATATGTAGGGGAAGGGGAACGGGGAGGAACAGCCTGTGGGTGCTGCTGGACATTGTGGGCAACATCGCCCTGTGTGGGGCCATACTGTTGCCCATGATGCTGTTGTTGTCCAGCCTCCTGGGCCTGTTGGTGATACTGGCCAGAGTAATAATGATGATGGTGAGGGGCTTCTTGTTGGCTCTGGTAGGCCCGTGGCTCAT
The DNA here is from genome assembly GCF_039654945.1 of Dendrobates tinctorius. Lineage (NCBI taxonomy): Eukaryota > Metazoa > Chordata > Amphibia > Anura > Dendrobatidae > Dendrobates > Dendrobates tinctorius. Next base: position 1,450,747 of record NW_027362013.1, on the reverse strand, counting down.
ACCCACCAAGATAGCCAGATCGTCCCCAACCAGGTTGGGACCAGCCTCCAACACTGGGTGGGTACAAGTGGCCATATTGGTGGGGTTGGCTTGATGAAGACATTTGGGGCTGCGGAATAGAAGGATGGGTAGGGGGAGGAAGGGGTTGAGGTGTTGGCCCACGTATTAGGGGCTGCTCAGACCCTGCTTGAGCAAGCATCTGTGTGGATGGTCTCATGCGCATTAAATTTCTTGGTGAGAGCTGCCACCTCTCCAGAAATTCAAACACCTCATATGGGGTATTGGGGGGGTGCTTGCATCAAGCAGGATCTGAATACACCCCCTAATACGGAGCCTGACCTCACGGGTAACGGCACGGAGATAAAGGGTGAGGCTACGTGCATAGGCCTCCTCACCATCATCTGTAGTGACTCTGGACAAGTAATTCAGCACCCCAGTGTCCACATTGGTCCTGCTCTCTTGAATGGTGACCTGGCGCCTTCTTCTTATTCGCCTTGATGCTAGAGCAGCCTGTGGGGAGGGCCTGATCTGGGCAGTTGGGCTGCTGCTCAAGTTGCCCATCTCTTCCAGGATGGGTGAGGTTGCAGCTGCAGACCGTCCTGGTGGTGTGTTGTGTAGGGCAGCCATTGTGTGTTCTGGTGAAGCCTCCTCTTCAGCCATCCTTCTTGTAGGGGGAGAAGATGGGCCAGCCACCTCATCCCCTACAGGATCTATAATGGGCTCTGCCTCTGAGGCCGTTCCTCGATCCGTAAGGTTGGATTGAGTTCTGTTATGAAATAGAACAGAGGCAAAAATACATCAATATTTTTGTCCCTGTAAAGTATTTGTGTAATGTTTTTTGTGTCATGTGGTGTGAGGTATGTACTTACGGTCTCAGAGCCAGAATTGGGGTGAGGAAGTTCAGCCGGTCATAGTATATATATTTGCGCTTGACATGGCCAGCATCCCCACTCCTGGACCGCTGCTGGCGTTCCCGCCGGTACTGGTCCCGGATGCTTCTCCACCGTTTCATCACATCTTCCACTGCAATGTGACAGGAAAGATTGTCAAAATCAGATATTTGAGAGGTCACATTTTCAAACAGTAGTCTAGGCATGGGGCCTTCTGGGGTGTGCGTTCTACCCATGGTGGCATATGTAATTGTGCCGATACCCAGGGTCTCATTAGCTCCCCTGAAACTAATTTTAGTGGCTAGGAGGATGAGGAGCTTGTGGCCTAACCCCTAATTATGGCTGTGTGAAGCCACGTGTCACATCCTAATGTAACGGCCTCATGAGGCTAATAAAAGTACATGCACAGGAAGGGGGGAGCTGATTGTAGATTCCTTTTATAGTGCGCGCTAAGGTTAATTATATTTTTATGGTTGCACTTACGAATTTTATGCTGCTCATCACGTGGTCTGTCACCAAAGTCATGGTACATCTGGCGACAGATGCGCCTCCATGACGCCTCCTTTCTTGTGCGGTTCGCATAGTTTGCGTCGAGTGGGTCCCATATTTCTGGACGCTCCTGCATCAGCACAATTAGCATCTCTACATTAATATATGTGGACGCCATGCTGCTGCTGTACTCCGTGGAGGCGTACTTCCTGGATGTCTGGAGCGCTTTTTGACCTCATTTGCATGTCTAGGCTTCCTGATGATGGATTGGCCCATTTCCTGTTCACCAGCCAAAAGACCTGCGTATTGCTCGCAGGTCACACGTGTGTTCCGTGTGTAATGCGTATTTTTTGCGCACCCATAGACTTGCATTGGCGTACTACGGGCGTAGTACGCTGACAATCGCAGCATGCTGCGAGTGGCACGCAGCGTAGGATACGGAGGAGAAATATACGCCTGGTGCGAGTGACCCCATAGAAAATCATTTGTCCGTGTCTAATGCGTGCTTTTTGCGCCTCTCACTCTCCCGTATTCCTCGCCAGTGTGACTCCGGCTTAACCCCTGTGTTGTAACCTTTTTTTTTTTTATGACATCAATAATATTACTACCCGTAGTCTTTCGGGGGCTTCTAAACATTTTTTGCATGAACATAAGGGAGAATTGAATAGCCTGCGAGTAAGTGCTTTGGAATTTGTTCCTGCTCCTCGGCGTGGTGGCGATAGAATTAAATTACTCCAGATGATTGAAGCTCAATGGATACTAAAACTTAATACTAGATATCCAGCATGATTAAATTTGAAGCATGAATTGATGTATCTATATTAATATGTTTTTTTGGGTTTTTTTTGGAGGTTTTTTTTTCTTTTGCCGGGTGCGGTGGTATGTGCCTTTAATCCCAGCTACTTGGGAGGCTGAAGTTTGTTTGTTTTTGGTTTAATCATCAGATTATTATTAAGTGAGAATTCACATTGTAATATGTTTGTATAAGATGAATGCATCATAGGGTTAAACCAGTGAGGTACTATTGTTAACTTTGAATTAGTGATGTCAGTTTCACAGCTGATTTTGGTGGGTGTTACCCAAGGCAGCCTTCTCTGGTTGCTTTTCCTTGATAAGTGCAACATTTATTCAGTATTTTATGCTATGATTAAGGGTCAAATATGATCCGAAACGCGTAAGCCTACACATGCTTTTATCATCACTGGAATTGCATTTTTTAATTATGGATTAAATAAAGGCTTTTCTTAATTTTTTCACATCGTGTGCTGGAACTATAAAAAACTTTTTTTCATTGAGCATTTCTCCCAGATGGGGATGGATCCACTCCGTGCACCGAGATTATGGAAAGGAGGACTGGGCAGGCTGAACCAGGTGAGCTGAAGATCTATCCTACATTGTTTGATATTGTTACTGTCTGAACTTTTTTCGTGCTCCCTGGTTTATTAACGCTGAAGGAATTTTTTATCCTTCATCAATAACAGCGTTACAGCTGCCCATAGGAGTTATAAGTGTTTGTTGCACTCTCCTAATTCCCCTTTCATTTGAATTATATATTTTCTGATAAAATGGAAGTCACTTTCAAGGACACTTTATTCCTGAGTTTAAATGACAAATCCAAATTGGAAAAAGTGGCAACTATAGTCTCCAAAAATAAGGGAAATCCCAATATGGAAGGTCAGGCAGATTTAAGACATAACATGCAACAATTGGAAAAATTCTTGTCTACACGCCTGAGAACCTGGTGGGATCATATCATGCTTGAAAAGTATGTAGAAAATTTGATGATTCCCAGAGGACTGAGAATAAAAAAACAGTCTACTGTTCGATTTGATGAAGTTTTCCAAAAAGAATGGAATGACATTTTGACGGGATGTTCCCTTAAGCTTATGGAGCTTCCTATAGATTATGAACAAAAAAAAGTGAAAGATCTTGATTTAAAAATTAAAGAAATTGAAAATTCTTTGACAGAATCTTTTGATAATGCCACATATAAGAAACTGAGATCTGACATTATGGATAGATTGGATAAATTAGAGGACATTATTGTTGAAAATAAACAGAAAAAATATGAAAGAGATGTCAAAGATTTTGAGACCGGACATGTGTATGACTGGCGACCCCCGCAAAGACCTTATAGAAATTTTAGGTTTTCTAAGAAACCAAAATCTATTTTGAAAGGTCAAAGAGTTAATAGGATTTCAGAAGGTGGAGGAACATCACGAGTTACTTTCAGCTCCTCTGAACTTGAAACGACTGATGGAGAAATGGAAGAAGATGAAAATGATCGCTATAGTTCAGGGGAAGGATCTAGTGGGGCAAAAAACGGTGTAACCCCAAATATAGATCCAAATCAAAATCCTATAGAAGAGCGGGGCGTAAGCACAGAGTTAAAACACAGAAAATACAATTACAGAACGAGGTATCGCAAATAAATCAGTTTACTGTCCTAAATCAATCTGCATGTATCCTTACTAATAATGAATTGAAAGTACTGCGCAAAGGGCTCAATTTTGTGCCTAAGAATAATGGAGATTTTTTTTCTACAATTTTGGATGTCAACAAATTTGTGAGAAGATTAACTATCAAGAAACATTTTTTTGATCAGGATCAATCAGCTGCTGAAATCAACACTCCTCTCTTACCAGTTAATGAATATGCAGGACTTACCTTCAGAGAACAATTTGCCTTGACTGAACTTAATTCCTTATCTGATTCTTCACAAAGGGACAATTTTGTCAGTGACAATAGTGTGGTCTCTAGAGTGCCAAATGTGGATTTTTATCCCTTACAATCAAGAGTCCCCATTATCGATGAATTTCAGCTCTCTGTGGAACGGGAATTAAAATCTGTATTTTCTGATAATAACAAGGGGGATAATTTATCTAAGGGAGAAAGAAAAGCTCTAAAAAACATACAAAATAATCCAAACATTGTAGTGAAGAATGCTGATAAGGGGGGGATCAGTGGTAATATTGGATAAGACCCTATATGTAAGAGAGGTTAATAGTATTTTAAATGAAAGTCATGCTTACAAGAAAATAGATGGAGATCCAACGGAAACTATAAAAATTAAATTGGAAAAAATTTTACAAGAAGGATTTGATCTAGGCATTCTTAATTTAAAACAAAAAGAATTCTTATTACCAGTAAATCCCAAAATTCCCATTTTTCATGCCCTACCTAAAACCCATAAAGGGCTTTTTCCTCCTTTCAGACCTATAGTGTCAGGTGTGGATTCATTATTGGAAAGACTAGGTTCTTGGTTAGATGAGAGATTGCAACCATTGGTAGTTATGTCACCTAGTTATTTGAAAGACAGCAAACATGTGCTATCAGTAATGTCAAATCAGAATTGGGATGAGAATTTCATGTGGATGACTTGTGATGTTAAAACACTGTATTCTTGCATTCCACATAATTTAGCTATGCAAGCATTGACAGATCAACTAAATATATATTCCAATTATTCTGATGTAATGAAAGAATATATTTTAGATGTTACTCTATTTTTGCTTCAAAACAACTACTTTAGATTCTCCCGCCAGTTCTATGTGCAGTGTCAGGGTTGTTCCATGGGAGCTAAATTCTCCCCATCCCTGGCTAATCTGTACATGAACTGGTGGGAGTCGAAATTTATTTATTCTGAATTTAATCCTTATTCAGATTATATAGAACAATATTTACGATTCATAGATGATATTTTGATAGTGTGGAAAGGATCAGTTGACCTAGTGTCCAGCTTTAAAGATTATATTAATGATAATAATCTAAATCTGTCTTTCATAGTAGATACCAATAGGGATATGATTTCCTTTCTCGACATACAATTGGGTGGTGATAGTCTGAAGAAAAAAGTAGATTGTCAGCTTTTTCGTAAAAAAATTTCAGGAAATTCCATTTTGCATGCTTTTAGTCAACATCCACAACACGTGATTAGGAATATCCCCACAGGGGAATTTATCAGAGCCCGTAGGTGTTGTACCGATGACAGCAAGTATAAGGAAGAATGTGATAATATTAAAAAAAGGTTACAACACAAGGGTTATAATCTTAAAATGGTTAAAAAAAGCTGAAACTAAAGCCAATGAAAAAAGCAGAGATCAGTATTTATTCCAGTCGAAAAAATCAGATAAGAAAGATTTTTCTAATGAAATGATTTTTTCTACTACATATCATAGTAATTATTACAAAGTAATTAATGTTGTTCGTAAACATCTACCATTAGAGTTGAGCGATACCAGCCGATACTTGAAAATATCGGATCGGAATGGATCGGCCGATCTTAAAAAAAAGTATCGGTATCGCCGATTCCGATACCGGGAACCAATGCAAGTCAATGGGGCCAAAATATCGGAATTAAAAAAACCCCTTTCTTTCCTTGTAGGTTAATTCTACATGAAGAAAAACAACTAAGAATAATGTAGAATGTATTGTGGGAGGTGGAGGAGACATTAAAGCCACAGAGGTTTAGCCCAATCAAATGGAATAGCAGGAATTAAACTTTTTTTTTTAAAGATGTTAGGAGTTACAAAGATATTGACTATGTTAGCCTCATTTATATTTTGCCAGACATGTATGTCTTCTTCTTCTACTTCCTTTTTTTACATTCTTCTTCTTCTTCTTCTACTTCCTTTTTTTACATTCTTCTTCTTCTTCTTCTACTTCCTTTTTTTACATTCTTCTTCTTCTTCTACTACTTCCTTTTTTTACATTCTTCTTCTTATTCCTTTTTTTACATTCTTCTTCTTCTTCTTCTACTTCCTTTTTTTACATTCTTCTTCTTCTTCTTCTTCTTCTTCTTCTTCTTCTTCTTCTTCTTCTTCTTCTTCTTCTTCTTCTTACATTCTTCATATTCTTCTTATTCAACAATTATTATTCTACATATTCAGCTTCTTCATCTTCTTCCTATTCTTCTTCATCATATTCTTGTTTGTGTCAGGCATTCCTGTAGTTGTTATCTAGAAAAGTTAGAAGTTTACACCTTCCGTTCTGCCTGTCACAAAAGATTTACAACAGGATTTGTCCGCGTTCAGTTTGGCCTGCAGAAGCAGGCCTTTTCCAGGGGCACCACGAGGAGGAACGGACTCACCCCCATACACTGCTTAGTCTTCTTCTGCTTATAAATAAGATAATATCATTTGCTCAGAGTATTAGTCTTATGCTTAATGTTCTTCTGCTTTGTTTTTTTTATGCTTCTTTGTCTTCTCTCTCTTGTTGTTCTGCATCTTGGTGGTTGTCTTCCTGTTCTTTGTCCTCTTGAACCAGCTGACGGTACTGGCACCCGGAGGGGCAGCAGAAGGAACAAGAGCCAATGGCACTACCGAGGACCAGCTGACGGTGCTGGAACCCGGTTACTAAGCAGGAGGTACCTGTGCTACAAAGCACTACCAAGGACCAGCAGACGTTGCCGGAACTCGGATACCGAGATGGAGGCACCTAGGCCAAAGGCTCTGACGAGAACCAGCTGACGGTGCTGGAACCCGGAGGGGTAGCATAAGCTGCAAGAGCAAATGGAAATAGCGAGGACCAGCTGACAGTGCTGGCACCCGGAGGGGCAGCAGAAGGAATAAGAGCCAATGGCACAACCGAGGACCAGCTGACGGTGCTGGAACCCGGTTACTAAGCAGGAGGTACCTGTGCTACAAAGCACTACCAAGGACCAGCAGACGTTGCCGGAACTCGGATACCGAGATGGAGGCACCTAGGCCAAAGGCTCTGACGAGAACCAGCTGACGGTGCTGGAACCCGGAGGGGTAGCATAAGCTGCAAGAGCAAATGGAAATAGCGAGGACCAGCTGACAGTGCTGGCACCCGGAGGGGCAGCAGAAGGAATAAGAGCCAATGGCACAACCGAGGACCAGCTGACGGTGCTGGAACCCGGTTACTAAGCAGGAGGTACCTGTGCTACAAAGCACTACCAAGGACCAGCAGACGTTGCTGGAACTCGGATACCGAGATGGAGGCACCTAGGCCAAAGGCTCTGATGAGAACCAGCTGACGGTGCTGGAACCCGGAGGGGTATCAGAAGTTACCCCTGAAAAGCAAAGTTGGCATGCCGCAAGCTGGCCGCAGTTACCGAATCACACAGTCCTACAGGGGGTGCTTGTCCTACTGGCACTATGGAACAAACCTTTCTTACCAGAACCCGCAGTCCACATAGGAAGCACCTAAACTGCTGGCACCCTAGCCTCGGCTAACCCAACCGCAACACGACATGGCAACTTGGGGTGGCAAACTGACATTGACACTTCCCGGAAACAGCAGGCAGGGCTGGAACCAAGCTGGGCAGGAGGGAGTACCCGTGCCAAAGTCAGTTATGAGCAGCAACTGGCGATGTTGGAGCCCAGGACAAGCACTTAGCAGGCTGAGGCCTGATGTGCTGTCAATTGGGAGGCAGCAGGACAGATTGCCATCAAAACAGCAGGGGAACAGCTGACGTTACTGAACCCCACAAACACAGGAGCTAGTGTTTTACTCTGTGAAGACGGCACTTCCGAGCAACAACTGGCTGTGTTGAAGCCCAGGGACAAGCACGGAGCAGGCTTAGGCTGCATTGAAGAAATTTTAAGATCGGTTGTAGACTACTAATTTGAACCAAGCTCCACTTAGGCCTGTGGATTCACTGATTTTCGTATTTCCCCTGTCCTCCAACCCCGCCAGTTACAGCTCCGAAGTGGCGTCTGCACAATCCACACTTGTTCCTGTGTTACAGGTGTTCAGTCCGGTCAGTTAATCCCCTGATGTGTGTCCGGCAATGTCGCCTGCTCTGTCCACATTCCGATAATGGGAATGTGGACAGAGCAGGCGACATTGCCGGACACACATCAGGGGATTAACTGATCGGACTGAACACCTGTAACACAGGAACAAGTGTGGATTGTGCAGACGCCACTTCGGAGCTGTAACTGGCAGGGTTGGAGGACAGGGGAAATACGAGAGACAGTGGAGCCACAGGCCTAATTGGAGCACGGTTAAAAATCAGTAGTGGTACGACTGTGTAGGCAGCAGGAGACTTTGCCATCCACACAGCAGGGGATCAGCTGACATTACTGAACCCCACTGAGACACGGGAGCAAGTATCTCTTTCCGTGTGGACGGCACTTCCGAACTACAACTGGCTGTGTTGAAGCCCAGGAAATAGGAGGGTGTAGGCAGAGGCCTACTGAATTTTGAATGAGGTGACAGCAGGAGAGACTGCCATCCACACAGCAGGGGATCAGCTGACGTTACTGAACCCCACTGAGACACGGGAGCAAGTATCTCTTTCCGTGTGGACGGCACTTCCGAACTACAACTGGCTGTGTTGAAGCCCAGGAAATAGGAGGGTGTAGGCAGAGGCCTACTGTATTTTGAATGAGTTTACAGCAGGAGAGACTGCCATCCACACAGCAGGGGATCAGCTGACGTTACTGAACCCCACTGAGACACGGGAGCAAGTGTCTCTTTCCGTGTGGACGGCACTTCCGAACTACAACTGGCTGTGTTGAAGCCCAGGAAATAGGAGGGTGTAGGCAGAGGCCTACTGTATTTTGAATGAGTTTACAGCAGGAGAGACTGCCATCCACACAGCAGGGGATCAGCTGACGTTACTGAACCCCACTGAGACACGGGAGCAAGTGTCTCTTTCCGTGTGGACGGCACTTCCGAACTACAACTGGCTGTGTTGAAGCCCAGGAAATAGGAGGGTGTAGGCAGAGGCCTACTGTATTTTGAATGAGTTTACAGCAGGAGAGACTGCCATCCACACAGCAGGGGATCAGCTGACGTTACTGAACCCCACTGAGACACGGGAGCAAGTATCTCTTTCCGTGTGGACGGCACTTCCGAACTACAACTGGCTGTGTTGAAGCCCAGGAAATAGGAGGGTGTAGGCAGAGGCCTACTGAATTTTGAATGAGGTGACAGCAGGAGAGACTGCCATCCACACAGCAGGGGATCAGCTGACGTTACTGAACCCCACTGAGACACGGGAGCAAGTATCTCTTTCCGTGTGGACGGCACTTCCGAACTACAACTGGCTGTGCTGAAGCCCAGGAAATAGGAGGGTGTAGGCAGAGGCCTACTGTATTTTGAATGAGTTTACAGCAGGAGAGACTGCCATCCACACAGCAGGGGATCAGCTGACGTTACTGAACCCCACTGAGACACGGGAGCAAGTATCTCTTTCCGTGTGGACGGCACTTCCGAACTACAACTGGCTGTGTTGAAGCCCAGGAAATAGGAGGGTGTAGGCAGAGGCCTACTGTATTTTGAATGAGTTTACAGCAGGAGAGACTGCCATCCACACAGCAGGGGATCAGCTGACGTTACTGAACCCCACTGAGACACGGGAGCAAGTATCTCTTTCCGTGTGGACGGCACTTCCGAACTACAACTGGCTGTGTTGAAGCCCAGGAAATAGGAGGGTGTAGGCAGAGGCCTACTGTATTTTGAATGAGTTTACAGCAGGAGAGACTGCCATCCACACAGCAGGGGATCAGCTGACGTTACTGAACCCCACTGAGACACGGGAGCAAGTGTCTCTTTCCGTGTGGACGGCACTTCCGAACTACAACTGGCTGTGTTGAAGCCCAGGAAATAGGAGGGTGTAGGCAGAGGCCTACTGTATTTTGAATGAGTTTACAGCAGGAGAGACTGCCATCCACACAGCAGGGGATCAGCTGACGTTACTGAACCCCACTGAGACACGGGAGCAAGTGTCTCTTTCCGTGTGGACGGCACTTCCGAACTACAACTGGCTGTGTTGAAGCCCAGGAAATAGGAGGGTGTAGGCAGAGGCCTACTGTATTTTGAATGAGTTTACAGCAGGAGAGACTGCCATCCACACAGCAGGGGATCAGCTGACGTTACTGAACCCCACTGAGACACGGGAGCAAGTATCTCTTTCCGTGTGGACGGCACTTCCGAACTACAACTGGCTGTGTTGAAGCCCAGGAAATAGGAGGGTGTAGGCAGAGGCCTACTGTCTTTGTAATGCGGAGACAGCAGGAGAGACTGCCATCTCCACAGCAGGGGAACAGCTGGCAGTGCTGAACCCCACTAACACTTGAACGAATGTGTTTGGCTCTGTGGAGACGACACTTCTGAACACCAACTGACGCTGTTGGAGCCCAGGATTAGGCGAGGAGCAGGCTGGGGCCTACTGGATTTTGGCAGGTGAATGCAGCAGGAGACTTGCCATCTCCACAGCAGGGGAACAGCTGGCAGTGCTGAACCCCACTAACACTTGAACGAATGTGTTTGGTTCTGTGGAGACGACACTTCTGAACACCAACTGACGCTGTTGGAGCCCAGGATTAGGCGAGGAGCAGGCTGGGGCCTACTGGATTTTGGCAGGTGAATGCAGCAGGAGACTTGCCATCTCCACAGCAGGGGAACAGCTGGCAGTGCTGAACCCCACTAACACTTGAACGAATGTGTTTGGCTCTGTGGAGACGACACTTCTGAACACCAACTGACGCTGTTGGAGCCCAGGATTAGGCGAGGAGCAGGCTGGGGCCTACTGGATTTTGGCAGGTGAAGGCAGCAGGAGACTTGCCATCTCCACAGCAGGGGAACAGCTGGCAGTGCTGAACCCCACTAACACTTGAACGAATGTGTTTGGCTCTGTGGAGACGACACTTCTGAACACCAACTGACGCTGTTGGAGCCCAGGATTAGGCGAGGAGCAGGCTGGGGCCTACTGGATTTTGGCAGGTGAAGGCAGCAGGAGACTTGCCATCTCCACAGCAGGGGAACAGCTGGCAGTGCTGAACCCCACTAACACTTGAACGAATGTGTTTGGTTCTGTGGAGACGACACTTCTGAACACCAACTGACGCTGTTGGAGCCCAGGATTAGGCGAGGAGCAGGCTGGGGCCTACTGGATTTTGGCAGGTGAAGGCAGCAGGAGACTTGCCATCTCCACAGCAGGGGAACAGCTGGCAGTGCTGAACCCCACTAACACTTGAACGAATGTGTTTGGCTCTGTGGAGACGACACTTCTGAACACCAACTGACGCTGTTGGAGCCCAGGATTAGGCGAGGAGCAGGCTGGGGCCTACTGGATTTTGGCAGGTGAAGGCAGCAGGAGACTTGCCATCTCCACAGCAGGGGAACAGCTGGCAGTGCTGAACCCCACTAACACTTGAACGAATGTGTTTGGTTCTGTGGAGACGACACTTCTGAACACCAACTGACGCTGTTGGAGCCCAGGATTAGGCAAGGAGCAGGCTGGGGCCTACTGGATTTTGGCAGGTGAAGGCAGCAGGAGACTTGCCATCTCCACAGCAGGGGAACAGCTGGCAGTGCTGAACCCCACTAACACTTGAACGAATGTGTTTGGCTCTGTGGAGACGACACTTCTGAACACCAACTGACGCTGTTGGAGCCCAGGATTAGGCGAGGAGCAGGCTGGGGCCTACTGGATTTTGGCAGGTGAATGCAGCAGGAGACTTGCCATCTCCACAGCAGGGGAACAGCTGGCAGTGCTGAACCCCACTAACACTTGAACGAATGTGTTTGGCTCTGTGGAGACGACACTTCTGAACACCAACTGACGCTGTTGGAGCCCAGGATTAGGCGAGGAGCAGGCTGGGGCCTACTGGATTTTGGCAGGTGAAGGCAGCAGGAGACTTGCCATCTCCACAGCAGGGGAACAGCTGGCAGTGCTGAACCCCACTAACACTTGAACGAATGTGTTTGGCTCTGTGGAGACGACACTTCTGAACACCAACTGACGCTGTTGGAGCCCAGGATTAGGCGAGGAGCAGGCTGGGGCCTACTGGATTTTGGCAGGTGAATGCAGCAGGAGACTTGCCATCTCCACAGCAGGGGAACAGCTGGCAGTGCTGAACCCCACTAACACTTGAACGAATGTGTTTGGCTCTGTGGAGACGACACTTCTGAACACCAACTGACGCTGTTGGAGCCCAGGATTAGGCGAGGAGCAGGCTGGGGCCTACTGGATTTTGGCAGGTGAATGCAGCAGGAGACTTGCCATCTCCACAGCAGGGGAACAGCTGGCAGTGCTGAACCCCACTAACACTTGAACGAATGTGTTTGGCTCTGTGGAGACGACACTTCTGAACACCAACTGACGCTGTTGGAGCCCAGGATTAGGCGAGGAGCAGGCTGGGGCCTACTGGATTTTGGCAGGTGAAGGCAGCAGGAGACTTGCCATCTCCACAGCAGGGGAACAGCTGGCAGTGCTGAACCCCACTAACACTTGAACGAATGTGTTTGGCTCTGTGGAGACGACACTTCTGAACACCAACTGACGCTGTTGGAGCCCAGGATTAGGCGAGGAGCAGGCTGGGGCCTACTGGATTTTGGCAGGTGAAGGCAGCAGGAGACTTGCCATCTCCACAGCAGGGGAACAGCTGGCAGTGCTGAACCCCACTAACACTTGAACGAATGTGTTTGGCTCTGTGGAGACGACACTTCTGAACACCAACTGACGCTGTTGGTGCCCAGGATTACGCATGCCGCATGCAGAGGCCAATGGGCAGCGGTTTTTATGGAGGTTGTGGACTACTACTGATTCTAACCATGCTCCACTTAGGCCTCTGGCTCCACTGTCTCTACTATTTACCCTGGCCTCCAACCCCGCCAGCTACATCTCTGAAGTGGCGTCAGCACAATCTACACTTGTTCCTGTGTTACTGGTGCTCAGTCCCATCAGTTGATCCCCTGATGTTTGTCCGGCAAGTTCGCCAGCTCTGTCCTCATTCCCACTACTGGTTATGGGAATGTGGACAGAGCAGGAGACCTTGCCGGACACACATCAGGGGATAAACTGATGGGACTGAGCCACAGGAACACAGGAACAAGTGTAGATTGTGCTGACGCCACTTCAGAGATGTAGATGGCGGGGTTGGAGGTCAGGGGAAATAGTAGAGACAGTGGAGCCAGAGACCTAAGTTGGGCACGGTTAAAAATCAGTAGTGGTTTGAATGTTGATGGAGCTGGTGACTCTGCCGTCCACACAGCAGGGGATCAGCTGGCATTACTGAACCCCAGTAACACAGGAGCTAGTGTGTTTCTCTGTGCAGACGACACATCTGAGCGACAACTGGCTGTGTTGAAGCACAGGGATTATAGTTCAGGTGGTAGAAAAATGAACACACCAGCAGACCTGGATACAGTTGCCAACCACTAATTTAGTCTGTAAGAGGAATGGCAAAGTCTTTGGAGATCCAGGCCTTGTTCATTTTCAGAAAAGTCAGCCGGTCAACATTATCGGAAGATAGTCGCGTGCGACGGTCTGTTAGTACACCACCTGCGGCACTAAAGACACGTTCCGATAATACACTGGCAGCAGGGCAAGCCAGCACCTCCAATGCATACTGGCTAAGCTCTGGCCATGTATCCAGCTTAGAGACCCAAAACTTGAAGGGGGAAGAGCCATCTGGGAGTACAGCGACAGGGCAAGACATGTAGTCTGACACCATCTGACGGAAGCGTTGCCTCCTGCTGACTCGAGGCGTCGCTGATGGTGTAGACAATTGTGGTGGACACACAAAACTTTGCCACATTTGGGCCATAGTGGTCTTGCCTTGTGCTGCGGCACTGCCTCTGCTCCCTCTTTGTGCAGAGTTTCCTCCACTGCCTCGACGCACAGAGCTGCTTTGTAAAGCACTTGCAACAATGCTGTCGGGTGGAATGGAAAACATTATGGACTGCACCAGTGACTCTTCGTACTCCCGCATTTTACGCTCCCGGTTCAACGTTGGTATGAGCCTTTGTACGCTGTCCCGGTAGCGAGGATCTAGGAGGGTGTACACCCAATAATCAGCCGAGACGAGAATATGGGCGATGCGGCGGTCGTTTCTCAGGCACTGCAGCATGAAATCAACCATGTGCTGCAGACTCCCAACTGCCAAAGAACCGCTGTCCCCTGTTTGAGGCGTGACCTCGACCTGCTCTGCATCACCCCACCCTCGCTGTACATACTGAGTAGAGGTTTGTGTACCTCCCTCCTCTGGAGAGATGTCTTCCTCCTCCATCGACTCCTCCTCATCCTCCTCACAAAGTGTCCCCTGCCTAGGCCTTTGTGAGGAAACACGTAGCGCAGACTGTCCAGAAGCAGATGGCATTTGGGACTCCTCATCCTCCACCTCTTCTGAAACCTCATCCCTTAGTGCTTGCAGTGTTTGTTGAAGCAGGCAGATAAGGGGGACAGTCATGCTGACTAGTGCATCATCTGCACTCGCCATCCGCATGGATTCATCGAAGGCACGCAAAATGAGGCAGATGTCCTTCATAGAGGCCCACTCAATGGTGCTGAAGTGTGAACGGCGCACAGTGCGACTTGTTTGCGCCTGATGCAGCTGGTACTCCATGACTGCTGCCTGCTGCTCACACAACCGCTCCAACATATGTAACGTTGAATTCCACCGGGTGGGTAGGTCACATATGATGCGATGTTCTGGAAGGCCAAATCGTCGCTGCAGAGCAGCGAGGCGCGATCTTGCCGTGCTGGAACGTCGCAAGTGAGCGCACTCTATGCGGACCTTGTGCAACAGTGCATCAAGATCCGGATAGTCCCTCAGAAAGCTCTGCACGACCAAGTTAAGAACATGTGCCAGACATGGGATGTGTGTGAGGTTGCCTAGGCCAAGAGCTGCCACCAGATTTCGGCCATTGTCACACACTACCAAGCCCGGCTGGAGATTCGCTGGCCCAAACCACACATCGCTCTCCAGCTTGATAGCATTCCAGAGCTCCTGCGCTGTGTGGCTTCGATTCCCCAAAGAAATTAATTTGAGTACAGCCTGTTGACGTTTGGCCACGGCTGTGCTCATATCGGTCGTAACAGGCTCCTGCTCTGCTGTTTCTGAGGAACTTGAGTAGGAGGAGGAGTCTATGTGTACAGACTGGAGTCCTGCAATCCGTGGCGTTGGAAGAACACGTACAGCGCCACTCTCCAGATCCGTACCCGGCTCCACAACATTGACCCAGTGGGCAGTGAGGGAAAGGTATCGTCCCTGTCCATGGTTACTGGTCCACGCATCGGTGGTCAGGTGGACCTTGCTACTAACGGCGTTTAGTAGCGCATGTTTTATTTTGCCCTCAACATGTTTCTGCAGGGCAGGGACGGCTCGCCTGCTGAAATAAAAGCGGCTGGGCACGTTGTATTGGGGGACTGCCAATGCCATTAAGTCCCGGAAGGTGTCAGTGTCCACCAGCCTGAATGACAGCATTTCAACTGCCAGAAGTTTGGCAATGCCAGCATTCAGAGACTGTGCTCGGGGATGGTTTGCCGAGTAAGGGCGCCTTTTATCCCATGCCTGTGCTACCGATGGCTGTGATGGATGGGAACGTGCTGTTATGGGTGGAATCTGACAGGGTCTCCGGACAACAGTGGCAGAGGTTCTTCCTTGGCGATCCTGTGAGGAAGCCGAACCAGCAGTGTGTGAGCTGGAGGAAGAGGGCCCAACACGAACTGAAGAGGTGGTAGGTGGTGCTGTACGTTGGCCTACGTCTTGAGGGTGTCTCTGCAACTCCAACTCGTGCTTGGTGCGCACATGTTTCCACATATTTGTGGTATTGAGGTTGCTGACATTTCTCCCTCTTTTGACTCTCTGATGACACAGCTTGCATTTGACAAAGCAAATGTCATCTGCAACTGTGTCAAAAAAGGACCACGCACTGCAACTCTTGTGAGCGCCCGGTTTGCCTTTGGAAGGAGGAATGCTCCTAACGGGTGCCGAAGTGGAGGGTACAGGCAACCAAGTCTTCCCCCTCCCTCTGCCTCCTGTTTTGGCCGGTAGGGGAATCTCTTCCTCCGAGCTGCTCCCACCACCTTCCTGTTGCTCACGCCATGATGGGTCAAGGACCTCATCATCTTCCCTCCCCTCTTCAAACAGCTGCTTCTCCGGGGTTGTCTCGCCAGCACCGTACGCACCAGAAAGTGGCAACTGAGTCTCGTCATCATCTGATGCGTACTGAGGTGTGCTGACCATAGGCACTGGCCCACTCGCCTCTTCAGATTCAGAGGGACAAAGAAGTTGCGCATCACTGCATACTCCCTCTTCTTCACATTCAGGAATGCTGCTTGGCTGGCCCCCTCTTTCCAAGCCAACAGATTCCGAGAACAGAAGTAGAGATTGTGATGGCTCCTGTCCATGTCTCTCTGACTGCCTGGGCACTTTGGCAGGTGGTGAAGAGACAGATGGTTGCTCTTCGGTGCTCTGACCCTGAGAGGATGCGGAAGTAATTGAAGTCGATGCGTTAGCTGCCATCCATCCGACAACGGCTTCAATTTGTTCCTCCCGCAGCAGTGGGGTACGTTGAGGTCCTACAAAGCTGCGCATAAAGGACTGTTGCCTGCTAAAACTGGGGGATGCTGATCCACTGGTGCCCGCAGCAGGCCCAGAATCCCCACGTCCTCTACCTGTAGAATCCCCACGTCCTCTCCCTGCAGAATCCCCACGTCCTCTCCCTGCTGAAACTCCACGCCCACGCCCACGCCCCCGCGCCTTACTCCCTGCCTTCTTCATCTTGCAAGACTGCTTAAGATAGGCAAAAAAGGACAAAGGGGGGCCTTAGTGTGCTTATTCCTGAACAGCTGGTTACAGGTACAAGAAACACTAATTTTATGAAGTGTGTGTGTGTGGACTAGACTTTAATAGGAGCTGATGTGGCCTACACAAGTTCAAAATGTAGTGTTTGGTGAACTTTTTATGTGGTTTCTTTGTTTGAAACAAACTCAAAGTATGAGAACAAAGAATTGAAACTGATAGTATCACCAACTTTTTGGAGCTATTACAATGCAGGCAGGTAACCTACAATGCAAAAGATGAGGCTCCAAAAAAATTGGGTAATACTAATCTGGCTGCGCCGGCAGGGCACAAGCCAGAAAAAAAGGCTCCTCTATCTACTCCTATATAGTGTTTGCAACCAACCAATGTTGATGGATACGGATGGATGCACACTAATAGGAGAAGAAAAAATGAGCTGCACTCAGAGACAAATATGTGTGAGGCAGTGACGCACGTTGAGCGTCCTACAACCAGACGTAGCTGCAGGACACTCTACTCAGCGTGAGCTGCACTCACACACAGTCAGAGACCTCTCAGACAGCCGTCAACAGTGCAGCTAAGTGGGCACTGGCACTGACAGGCTGCAGAAAGGCTCCGCTGTGTACTCCTATATAGTGTTTGCAACCACCGTAGATGGAGACGGATGGATGCACACTAATAGAAGAAAAAATGAGCTGCACTCAAATAAAAATATGTGTGAGGCAGTGACGCACGCTGAGCGTCCTACAGCCAGACGTAGCTGCAGGACACACTACTCAGCGTGAGCTGCACTCACACACAGTCAGAGACCTCTCAGACAGCCGTGAACAGTGCAGCAAAGTGGACACTAGCACTGAAAGGCTGCAGAAAGGCTCCGCTGTCTACTACTAGTGTTTGCAACCAACGTATATGGATACGGATGGAAGCACACTAGATTGAAATTATTTAAAAAATGCAGCTCAAAAAATAAAAGATGTATGAGGCAGCAGTGATCACACTGGGTGGCCTACAGCCTGACGTGGCTGCAGGACCCACTCCACAGCGTGAGCTGCACTCACACAGCCCTTGCAGACAGCTGTGAAAACAGCGCTGCTAGGGAAAAGCAAGCTACAGTGGTGGTTTATGTAGCCTGGATAAAGCACAATATTGTTTTTAGAATCGCTATTTCTAACTGTCCCTCACAGTCTTCTACAGCAGCCTGTCCCTAACTGAATTCACAGCAGAGTGACCAGAAATGGCGGCTGCGGTGGCTTTTATAGTGCATCATGACATCATTTCGGCAGCCAATCACAGCCATGCCAATAGTTAACATGCCTACATGCCTAACAGGATGTGCCCACACTTCGGAGGATTCCCATTGGCTTAATCAAAGCAAGCAGGCTCATAGCATGATGGGAACTTCCTATTCCGATTCCGATCCCGGAATCCGATATGAAAAAAGTATCGGAATTAAGTATCGGAATTCCGATACCGCTAATATCGGCCGATACCCGATACTTGCGGTATCGGAATGCTCAACACTATCTACCATTATTAACTACTGATAGTACACTTAGGGAAATTTTGAAAAATGGTTGCAAATTTGTCCCCAAAAAATCTTTGACGATAGGAAATATAATCTCTCCTAGTGAACTCAGTGAGAACACAGATAAAATAGGTTGTACATGGTTATCTACTAAAGGTTCATTTAGATGCGGGCAGAAGTTATGTGGTTTATGTAAATTCATGATAAATAATAATAAGTCTGTTATAAGTAATGAGGGTCAAGTATTTAAGCTCAAAACTTTTATGAATTGTGCCACTGATTACTGTGTTTATATCATCTTTTGCACGACATGCAGAAAACAGTATGTAGGATCCACAAATCGTAGCATAAGAAAAAGATTGTCGGAACACATTTATGACATCAATAATATTACTACCCGTAGTCTTTCGGGGGCTTCTAAACATTTTTTGCATGAACATAAGGGAGAATTGAATAGCCTGCGAGTAAGTGCTTTGGAATTTGTTCCTGCTCCTCGGCGTGGTGGCAATAGAATTAAATTACTCCAGATGATTGAAGCTCGATGGATACTAAAACTTAATACTAGATATCCAGCAGGATTAAATTTGAAGCATGAATTGATGTATCTATATTAATATGTTTTTTTTTTTTTTTTCTTTTGCCGGGTGCGGTGGTATGTGCCTTTAATCCCAGCTACTTGGGAGGCTGAAGTTTGTTTGTTTTTGGTTTAATCATCAGATTATTATTAAGTGAGAATTCACATTGTAATATGTTTGTATAAGATGAATGCATCATAGGGTTAAACCAGTGAGGTACTATTGTTAACTTTGAATTAGTGATGTCAGTTTCACAGCTGATTTTGGTGGGTGTTACCCAAGGCAGCCTTCTCTGGTTGCTTTTCCTTGATAAGTGCAACATTTATTCAGTATTTTATGCTATGATTAAGGGTCAAATATGATCCGAAACGCGTAAGCCTACACATGCTTTTATCATCACTGGAATTGCATTTTTTAATTATGGATTAAATAAAGGCTTTTCTTAATTTTTTCACATCGTGTGCTGGAACTATAAAAAACTTTTTCCCCATAATATAAAGTATACAACACGGTATTTTTTTGAGCACCGGAATGAGCTCTCCCACTAAATACAGAAAACCTATAAAGACAGATACAGGATCACTAGCCAAGGGGACTGGAAAGATTTTCTTTATTACACAAATATCAAAATCAAATTTAAACGATTGTCAGACATAAACATACATACAATAACCATACATGAAGCCTCCAAATGTAGAGCTAAAATGGTGCACTCAAAATGTATCCCAATATGAAGGTGAGAATCTAATCTAATAGGTAATTCATATCACATCAATATGATGGTTATATATATATAGTGGAATAATAATCCTACATATAAACTATCAACCTCTTGATAATTATAAAAATCTTATATAGACTAGTATCAATTAATAGAAAAATGTGTGCTGCATATTCCAGGGAAGTGATAAAAACATGTATAATGCAGCAAAGTGTGTACAGTACATATAGTAACAAGTGTTGAGCGAATGTGCTTGCCACTACTCGGTATTCACCCGAGTATCACTTTACACGGTGAGCACCGAGCATTTCTGGGATTACTCGGCGGGAACTCGGGTCTCCACCCAGCACTTTTGACGGACTTTAGAGACCCACTCACGCTGAAGGGATTGTCTGCCAGGCATTGAAGCGCCGCAGCCATCTTTGTTATGGTCGTGCAGTGATTGGCTGGCCACACAGCATCATCAGGGGTATAAAAGACCGGATGCCGTCTTGCTCAGCGCATTCAGCTCCGGATTGAGAGAGTGTAGGGAGAGCGGCTGCCTTGATAGGGTCAGAATTGGGGATTTCTTAGTGAGTGTGGGGTCTACCATCCTAACTAATCACATCCAGGTAAACCAACAGTCCGTCTAAGAATTGATTCCGGAGAATATAGGTTCCAGTGTTAGGCAGGCAGGGTAGTGTACGTCGCTGTATACGCATCAGTGCCAGGCCTGCAGGCACTTTATGTGTGTATATAGATCATTGCATATATCAAGAGGGTCCATTCCCTTCCTGTGTTCTGGTTCTGCTACTGCTACCTGTGGGATATCTTAGCCGTATATAGCTAGCCCCAGGTGTAATTAGAATACAGGCCACACATATTTTGCTGTGGCATCTCCGTTCCGGCTCATATCTGTGCGTGCTCGAAGTTTGGCCAGTTTAACCCCTTCACCCCCAAGGGTGGTTTGCACGTTCATGACCGGGCCAATTTTTACAATTCTGACCACTGTACCTTTATGAGGTCATAACTCTGGAACGCTTCCATGGATCCCGGTGATTCTGACATGGTTTTCTCATGACATATTGTACTTCATGTTAGTGGTAAAATTTCATTCAAATAACTTGCGTTTATGTGTGAAAAAAACAGAAATTTGGCAAAAATTTTGAAAATTTCGCAATTTTCCAACTTTGAATTTTTATGCCCTTAAATCACAGAGATACGGCACACAAAAAACTAGATAACTAACATTTCCCACATGTTTACTTTACATCAGCACAATTTTGGAACCAAAATTTTTTTTTGTTAGGAAGTTATAAGGGTTAAAAGTTGACCAGCAATTTCTCATTTTTACAACACCATTTTATTTTTAGGACCACATCACATTCGAAGCCACTTTGAGGGGTCTATATGATAGAAAATACCCAAAAGTGACACCATTCTAAAAACTGCACCCCTTAAGGTGCTCAAAACCACATTCAAGAAGTTTATTAACCCTTTAGGTGCGTCACAGGAGTTTTTTTGAATATTTAAAAAAAAATGAACATCTAACTTTTTTTCACAAAAAAAATACTTCAGGTTCAATTTTTTTTATTTTACCAAGGGTAACAGGAGAAATTGGACTGCAAAAGTTATTGTGCAATTTGTCCTGAGTACGCTGATACCTGATTTGTGGGGGGGAACGACTGTTTCGGTGCATGGCAGAGCTCAGAATGGAAGGAGCGCCGTTTGACTTTTTCAATGCAAAATTGGCTGGAATTCAGATCGGACGCCATGTCACGTTTGGAGAGTCCCTGATGTACCTAAACAGTGGAAACCCCCTACAAGTGACCCCATTTTGGAAACTAGACCCCCCAAGGAACTTATCTAGATATGTGGTGAGAACTTTGAACCCACAAGGGCTTTACAGAAGTTTATAACGTACATCGGTACAATTAAAAAATCATATTTTTTCCACAAAAATGATCTTTTCACCCCAATTTTTATTTTCCCAAGGGTAACAGGACCCTAAAAGTTATTGTTCAATTTGTCCTGAGTATGCTGATACCCCACATGTGGGGGTAAACCACTATTTGGGCGCATGGCAGAGCTTGGAAGGGAAGCAGCGCCATTTGACGTTTTTGGCTGGAATTGAGATCGGACATCATGTCGCGATTGGAAAACCCCGATGTACCAAAACAGTGGAAACCCCCCACAAATGACACCATTTTGGAAACTAGACCCCCTAAGGAACTTATCTAGATGTGTAGTGAGAACTTTGAACCCCCAAGGGCTTCACAGAAGTTTATAACATAAAGCCGTACAATTAAAAAATCATATTTTTTTCCACAAAAATGATCTTTTCACCCTCAAATCTTATTTTTCCAAGGGTAACAGCACCCTAAAAGTTATTGTGCAATTTGTCCTGAGTACGCTGATACCCCACATGTGGGGGTAAACCACTATTTGGGCGCATGGCAGAGCTCGGAAGGGAAGCAGCGCCATTTGACGTTTTTGGCTGGAATTGAGATCGGACACCATGTCGCGATTGGAAAACCCCTGATGTACCTAAACAGTGGAAACCCCCCACAAATGACACCATTTTGTAAACTAGACCCCCCAAGGAACTTATCTAGATGTGTGTTGAGCACTTTGAACCCCCCAGTGCTTCACAGAAGTTTATAACGCCCGGGCGTGAAAATAAAAAATTCGTATTTTTTCCACAAACATGATCTTTTAGTCACCATTTTTTTTATTTTCCCAAGGGTAACAGGAGAAATTGGACCCCAAAAGTTGTTGTCCAATTTGTCCTGAGTATGCTGATACCCAATATGTGGGAGAAAACTACTGTATGGGCACATGTCGGGGATCGGAAGGGAAGTAGTGACGTTTTGGAATGCAGACATTGATGGAATGGTCTGCGGGTGTCATGTTGCCTTTGGAGAGCCCCTAATGTACCTAAACAGTGGAAACCCCCCACAAATGACCCCATTTTGAAAACTAGACCCCCTAAGGAACTTATCTAGATGTGAGGTGAGCACTTTGAACCCCCAAGGGCTTCACAGAAGTTTATAATGCCAGGGCATGAAAATAAAAAAATCGTATTTTTTCCACAAACATGATCAATTATTCCCCAATTTTTTTATTTTCCCAATGGTAACAGGAGAAATTGAACCCCAAAAGTTGTTGTCCAATTTGTCCTGAGTACGCTGATACCCCATATGTGGGAGAACACTACTGTATGGACACACGTCAGGGCTCGGAAGGGAAGTAGTGACGTTTTGGAATGCAGACTTTGATGGAATGGTCTGCGGGTGTCATGTTGCCTTTGGAGAGCCCCTAATGTACCTAAACAGTGGAAACACCCACAAATGACCCTATTTTGGAAACGAGAACCCCTAAGGAACTTATCTAGATGTGTGGTGAGCACTTTAAACCCCCAAGGGCTTCACAGAAGTTTATAATGCCCGGGCATGAAAATAAAAAAATCGTATTTTTTCCACAAACATGATCAATTATTCCCCAATTTTTTTATTTTCCCAAGGGTAACAGGAGAAATTGGACCGCAAACGTTGTTGTCCAATTTGTCATGAGTACGCTGAAACCCCATATGTGGGAGAAAACTACTGTATGGACACACGTCGGGGCTCGGAAGGGAAGCCGTGCCATTTTGGAATGCAGACATTGATGGAATGGTCTGCGGGTGTCATGTGCGTTTAGAGAGCCCCTGATGTACCTAAACTATTGAAACTCCCCACAAGTGACCCCATTTTGGACACTAGACCCCCCACGGAACTTATCTAGATGTGTGGTGAGCACTTTGAACCCCCAAGTGCTTCACAGAAGTTTATAACGCTCGGACGTGAAAATAAAAAAAATCATTTTTTTCCACAAAAATGATATTTTTGCCCCCAATTTTTTATTTTCCTAAGGGTAACAGGAGAAATTGGACCCCAAAAATTGTTTTGCAATTTGTCCTGAGTAGGCTGATACCCTATATGTGGGGGTAAAATACTGTTTGGGCGCATGGCAGAGCTTGGAAGGGAAGGAGCACTATATGACTTTTTCAACTCAGAATTGGCTGGAATTGAGATCAGACGCAATGTTGCATTTGGAGAGCCCCTGATGTGCCCAAACAGTGGAAACCCCCAATTCTAACTCCAACCCAAACCCCAACACACCCCTAACCCTAATCTCAGCCCTAGCCCTAGCCCTAACCCAAGCCCTAACCCAAGCCCTAGCCCAAGCCCTAACCCTAGCCCTATCCCTAACCCTAGCCCTAATGGAAAAATGGAAATAAATACATTTTTTTAATTTTATTTTTCCCTAACTAAGGGGGTGATAACGGGGGGTTTGATTTACTATTTATGGTGGTTTTTATGTTTGGCGGCTGTCGCACGCTAAAAGACGCTTTTTATTGTAAAAATAGTTTTTGCATCAGCACATATTGAGAGCTATAATTTTTCTGTATTTTGACCCACCGAGTCATGTGAGGTCTTATTTATTGCGGGACGAGTTGACGTTTTTATTGGTACCATTTTCGGGCACGTGACATTTTTTGATCGCTTTTTATTCCGATTTTTGGGAATGAACAAAAACCAGCGTTTCATGAATTTCTTTTGGGGGGGTGCGTTTACACCGTTCCGCGTACGGTAAAATTGATAAAGCGTTTTTATTCTTCGGGTCAGTACGGTTACAGCGATACCTCATTTAGGTCGTTTTTTTATGTTTTGTCGGTTTTATGCAATGAAAACTATTTTATATAAAAACTAATTATTTTTGCATTGCTTTATTTTGCGAGCTATAACTTTTTTATTTTTTCGCTGATGATGCTGTGTGGCAGCTCGTTTTTTGCGGGACAAGATGACGTTTTCAGCAGTACCATGGATATTTATATGCGTCTTTTTGATCGCGTGTTAGTACACTTTTTGTTTGGCGGTATGATAATAAATCATTATTTTTTGCTTCGTTTTTTATTTTTATTTTTTAAGGGGTTGGCTAAAGGGGTTAACTAATGGGACAGTTTTATAGGGCGGGTCGTTACGGACGCGGCGATACTTAATATGTGTACTTTTATTGTTTTGTTTTTTTTTTATTTTCAAAAAATGAATTTATTGGGGAATATTTTTTTTTTTTCTACTAATTTATTTGGCGATTTTTTTAAAATTATTTTTACACTTTTTTTTTATTTTTTTTTTACTTTATTACATAGTCCCAGGTGGGACATCACTGTCCTGTGACAGATCGCTGATCTGTCACATCACAGATCACTGTGACAGATCAGCAATCTGTCACAGGCATTGAAGAAGACTTCCTCTTGCCTGCGCTTTGCAGGCACTGAGGAAGCCAGCTTCCTCCAGACCCCCGAAGGCCCCCATCGCCATCTTGGATTCGGGGGCCTGGAGGAAAAGAGCCCCCGGCAGCAGCGCTGCACATTGCGCTGCCGTGGGGGGCTCAGGGAAGCACGGAGGGAGCCCCCTCCCTGCCGATTCTTCCCTTTAACTCCCGGTACACCGCGATCATGTTTGATCGCGGTGTGCAAGGGGTTAACGTGTCGGGGGCGGCTGACACATTGTGCCGGGTGTCAGCTGTGATAATCAGCTGACACCCGGCCGCGATCAGCGGCGCTCACCACGTGGGCGCCGCTGATCGCGGTAGACGTACTATCCCGTCCATGGGCATAGGGGCCCGGGTCCCATGGACGGGATAGTACGTCGGATGTCAGGAAGGGGTTAAGGCTGTTATCTTTTTTTGGGCGGCCTGTCACTTTTGGTTAAATACAGCAGTATTTAGCCAAAAAAAACCAGGCCTCAAATTTAATGTAGTGGTATCTCTGTGTCAGCTCATATCTTTGCGTGCTCAAAGTTTTGCCAGTGTAGGGCGCTTTTCTTTATTTTTCCTGGGTGAAACTGTACTTATATACAGCAGTAGTTAGGCCAAAAAAAAAACAGGGCATACATTTGTCGTAGTGGTATCTCCTTGGCAGCTCATATCTGTGTGTGCTCAAAGTTTTTCCAGTCTATCTCTAACACGCCTCATACATCCGTGTGCCAAAAATTGACGCATTTTAGACCTAAATTCTCTTTTTTGGCAGTCTGTCACTCTCGTTATATCTAGCAGTCCTTTGCATCCACCAAAAAACAAAGAAACATATTTGACAGTGTGGTATATCTGTGACACGCCTCATACGTCCGTGTGATAAAAATGTGTGGAATTTAGGCCGGTGCTCCAGTGATTTCCTGTCTGGTACTCAAGTTATATACAGCACTATGTTGCATTATTTTAAAAAACAGGCCACATTTTACAGCAGGGTCTATCTCTGACATGCCTCAAACATCCGTGGGCCAAAAATGGAGGCATTTTAGGCCTAAATTCCCTTTTTTGGCCAGTCTGTCACTCTCGTTATATACATGCAGTGCCTGGGCTGACAAACATTTCCCATGGGGGCTACAGTTTTTAAAAATATACTATGGGCATCATAGACACCATTGCCAAAAATTGGACTGCCTGTAGCAGCACAGAACACGTTAACCCTGGTGATTTAGTGGCAGAGAATGAGGAGACATAATGATAAATCATACTGAAATCAAACAAATAAAAAATGTGAATCCACCTATGAAAGCAAAAACAAAAGGGAGGGGCGAACACAGGTTCATAGATATGAAGCCAGAATGTGCCCAATGAGATATGTTTGTCCCTAGCAACAGCTCAGAGACAGGGATATAAATTAAAATATAATATAATAGTATTTCAATATTTTTATATTGTAGAGGTATACACTAGGTCCTTAGAGGATGGTCCAGACATAGTAAAACTGGAAAATATAAGAATAAATGGGAAGAATAAACGTACATCTCATTTTTATGACAGTTCCCCCCTGGGGGAGTAACATTTGTTTTGGTTTCAAATTAGTAACGGGCATCATACAAACACCCTTGCTCAAAAATTGAGTGACTTTTGCATCACGGAATACGTTCACCCGGGTGTTCTACTGGTTGTGAATGATGAGAATGAGGATAAGGAGGAGGATAACACCAAGTAGACCAAATCATGAAGCGGATGTGTGGTTATGAAGAGGTGCATGAGAATACACCTCCACAAAAAAGACAATGTATTTGAGGTTATGTTTCAATGTTTTCTTTCGGTGGTGTACAGAAGTCTTTCCCAATCCAGGCTTTGCTCATTTTTATAAAAGTCAGCCTGTCAGCATTGTCAGTTGACAGGCGGATGGGCTTATCTGTTATAATTCCACCAGTGGCACTAAAAACCCCTCTGACAGAACGCTAGCAGCAGGGCAGGCCAGGACCTCCAAGGCGTAAAGAGCCTGTTCATGCCACATGTTCAGCTTGGATACCCAATAAATAAAAGGCACAGAGGAATCTCGGAGGATGTTTGTACGATCTGCAAGGTACTCCCTCAGCATCTTCCCAAACATTGCACTTCTTGTGCCAGCACCCCTTGCCTCTGTGCCGCCACGATGGGAGGGTCTGAGAAAAGTGGCCCAGAACTTTGCCATTGTTCCCCTGCCTGAGCTGGATTGTACTTCTGTCTCCGTCGCTTGGACTCCTTGGTTGTACAACAAACTCTGACGTCTGCTGCCAGCGTTCTCACATGGGAATATTTTCAGTAATTCCGCTACAAGGGCCCTCTGGTACAACATTTTTGTACACTTCTCTGCCTCTGGAAGAAGAGATTGAAAGTTCTCCTTGTATCGTGGATCTAGTAGTGTCACCAACCAGTAATGAGTGTCACCGAAAATGTTTATAATGCGAGGGTCAAGGGAAACGCAGCGCAACATAAAGTCAGCCCAATGAGTCCCAGACTCTTAACAGGCAACACTTCCGTGTCCTCGCCCCAACAGGATGACTGATCATGCTGTCCTCCTCCTCCTTGTCCTCAGGCCTACAACACTTACAACGAACCTCAGTAAGATCAGAGTACAAACATTGTTGTAAATACCTTCTTGTAAATACACCCCTGTAGTTTTAAGATCCCCCACCTAATTTTAGATTGTACGTTGTCACGAGCAGGATTGTTTTGTTTGGGTTGAATTATTATCATCGTTGTTGCTTACTGTAGATTGTAAGCTGACATAAGCAGGGTAGTTTTATTTGGGTTTAATTATTTGATTATTGTTATCCTTGTTATTTAGGACTGTTGTGTTTGAAACTGTTAAGCTGTAAGTATGTTTTCGCTCTATAATAACTTTAAAGCTTCAAATTAGAACTCAGAAAAGCAGGATGGAGACATTAGTTATGTTGTCTTTGACGCTCACCCTCTTGGTGGATTTCTCAAAGTTTTGGAGGATGGCACACATGTCAGACATCCATGTCCACACCTCATATGCTATGTGTGAAGACAGAACAGAATACTGACAACATTGTTGATGCTGGTAGATTAGTCACCAACTGCCCTCTTCTGCTCAGAAATCCTTTCCTACATCTGCAGTGTTGAGTTCCAAGGCCTGGGGGCATCACACACCAGTCAGTGAGCCAGAAGTAGCAAGCACTGTTGAATCACGGCAATGGCGGATGAAGCTGTAGCTGACTTTCTAAAATGGGTATTTAGAGCTTTGTATTTTTACCAGCAGATCTGCCAGCTCCATGTCGCTTTTCAAAAAACATTGACCAATTTGGTTAAGCGCATGAACCAGACATGGCAAGTGTGTGAGATCTCCTCGCCAAAGAGCAGCCATCAGGTTCCACCCGTTGTCACACACAAACATGCCTGACTGTGTTTTCACCAGTCTCATCCACAAATATGCCTGCTGTTTCATAGGTGTCCACAACTTTACAGCATTGTGGTTTTTTCCACAGAAGCATATTAGCTTCAGCACAGCCTGTTCCCACTTTGATTAGGCAGTGCTGCCAGCTTGAGATTGATGTGCTACCTTTTTGAGCTGGAGGCTGAAGAGGAGACGAAGGGGGGCAGTGCACTATGCACCCAAAGCGCCGACACTGTGTCAAAATGCAGCAAACAGACCCATTGACCTAGTGGCATGGGGCCAGCTTAAGATAAATCGGGCAAGACATCAAAGATTTTTGGCGTGGACAAGCAGCGCATCGGAGGCTGAGTAGCGTGCTCCGTCCTTACAGCAGTGGCTGTTATGATTGGGTCATCGAGGAGGAAAACAAGACTAAGCTAAGCCACAGAAAACCAGAGAGGTTGGTAACTAAGCGGATTGCAGACCCCTGATCCTATCCACACAACTAGCAGTAGCCGTGGAGCATACCTACGATGATTCTAGATGCCTCGACACAGCCGGAGGACTAAATAAGCCCAAAACAAGAAAAGGGGAAATTTAAACTGCCCCAGAGCAGACCCCAAAGGAATAGACAGCCCCCAAACATATATTGCCGGTGAGACAAGATGATAACAGAAACACAGGTAGGAAAATAGGCTGAGCAAACTATGGGGCCCACACTAACTAGAAAGGACAGGAAAGGAAAGATGCTGTCTGCAATCATGCCAAAAAACCCTTCAAAAATGTCCAACACCTCTAATAGCAAAAAAAACCTTGAAGTCACTAGACTTCACCCATTATATCAGCACTCTAATAAGGGACAAAAAGCAACCTGGCACAAACAGTAACATAAGAATGGAAATTCAGCACAGCCCCAGCCGGGCCTGGCTGAGCACACAAAACTGAATAGACAAAACCAAATCAAATGTGAACAATAGCAAAAAACACTTAGCTTGAGAATGTAGGGACTGAACTGGAAACTAAGACCTCTGGAGGCAGGTAAAATCACCAGCATGGATAGAGGGAGTCGGCTGTCTTAAATCCAGTCAGAGACTCCAGATGTCCAATCGTCATCCTCATTATCAGGTGGCAGGTCTCTGTTAATTAGATCAGCTTCATTACCTCCTGCAACCACCAGAGGGAGCCCGGAAAGAGAACTCACGACTCCTCTGTCAATACAATCAGCTCCAACACCCTCACCAGCAACCAGAGGTAGACCAGAAAGTGAATTCATAACAGTACCCCCCCTTTGAGGAGGGGTCACCAAACCTTCATCAACGCCACCAGGCCGATCAGGATGGGCCCGGTGAAAAGCACGAACCAATCTATCGGCATGAATGTCAGAAGCAGAGACACAAGCATTATCCTCCTGGCCATATCCCCTCCATTTGACCAAGTACTGGAGTCTCCTTCTAGCCAAGCGAGAATCCAATATTTTCTATACTTCATATTCCACATTGCCTTTAACCAATACAGGGTCAGAAGGCACCGCCATGGGAACTACTGGCTCAACAAACCTCTTCAACAGAGATTTATAAAACACGTTATGGATAGTGTTGAGCATTCCGATACCACAAATATCGGGTATCGGCCGATATTTGCGGTATCGGAATTCCGATACTGTTATGATTCCACCACACGGCAGGGGAAGAGGGTGCCACTGAGCTCCACCCACCACTGACCCTACCTACTTGCCGGTCCCACCCTAGCCGGTGGGCGACAACTGGGCGGCGGTCCCTACCTCAGCGTAAGTGCAGGGAGCTACAGTGAGGGTAAACCGAGGGTGGAATGAGTGCAGGACAACCTAAGGGAGACAAGCAGCAGCAAGGAGGAATCCTAGAGTGAAACTAAAGAGTGAATGAACCTGAAGGGTAAAACCACGAAACCCCAAGCTAACACAAAAAATACTAAGATTTCAGCAAAGACCAAAGCGGAAAGCTGGAGTCCCAGAGGTACTCAACGAAAGAGAGACCGGGAGGCTGTCAGAGGTTGTACCGGACAGCGCTGTAGAGAAGATAGGAATCCGTACCACAGAAGAATCACCGGCAAGGAGTGAGAGCCCTGTGGAGTGCTAAATAGGAAAAAGGCGGGACATAAGCACAGGAAACAGTGAAGCAGCCAATCACCAGAACGGAGGAAGAACAATGAACGAAAAAGAACTAGTTGAACAGAAACTGTATATTGAGAATGGTTGTGTGGCACAGCAAGTAAGGCAGCGAGACTTGCTGTGGAACACAGACTAGACCCCGGTACGAATCCTGACATTACCCCCTCCTTTATGAGGGGCCCCTGGACCCTCACACAGGGAAGGCTTCTCAGGAAAATTGATATGGAACCTCTTACATAACCTGGGAGCATGAACCTCAGAATGAGACACCCACAACCTCTCCTCAGGGCCATACCCCTTCCAGTCCACCAGGTACTGCAGGACCCCACGAACTTTCCTGGAATCCAAGATCTTTTTTACCTCAAACTCAGGGTGACCAAGTACAACAACAGGAGCAGGAGGTGTGTCAGCCGGACAAACTGGAGGTACATAAGGTTTTAGGAGAGAGACATGGAATACCTTATGCACTCTCATCGCCTGGGGGAGATCCAATTTGACAGAAACAGAGTTGATTATCTGAGATATTTTAAAAGGACCAATGTACCGGGGAGCCAGTTTACCAGAGGGGACTCTTAGTTTCAGATTTTTAGTAGAAAGCCACACTTTCTGCCCAACTTCAAAGGAAGGACTTCTCCTCCTTTTCATATTAGCAAAGTGGCATTGTGACTCATGAGCCTTTTTGATGTTGCTTTGGACTTGCTCCCAAACTGACCGCAGATCAGAGGAAACAATCTCTACCTCAGGATTGTCCGAGGGGTCCTCAGAGAAAGAGCTGGATTTAGGGTGAAATCCCATGTTGCAGAAGAAGGGAGATATCCCTGTGGAAGAGTTCACCCTATTATTTATGGCAAACTCTGCCAGGGCAATAAAAGATGCCCAGGTCTCTTGCTTATCAGCCACATAGCAACGTAAGAATTGTTCAAGGGCTTGATTGGCCCGTTCTGTCTGCCCATTGGTCTCCGGGTGAAAGGCCGATGAGAAAGCAAGGGAAACGCCAATCTTACTACAGAAAGCTCTCCAGAATTTGGAGACAAATTGGGTACCCCTATCTGACACAATATTAGAAGGAATTCCATGCAGCCGCACCACATGATTTAGAAACAAGGGGACCAATTGCTTGGCGGATGGCAATTTGGGTAAAGGAATAAAGTGCGCCATCTTACTAAAGCGATCCAACACAACCCACAAGGTAGTCATTCCCAGGGAGGAAGGTAAATCAGTAACAAAGTCCATGGAAAGATGGGTCCATGGCTTGGAGGTAACAGGTAGAGGACATAGTTCACCCAAAGGCCGTGAGCGGTTAACCTTAGACCGGGCACAAATGTCACACGCCTTGACATAGGCAGTGGCATCCCGGCGTAAAGTCGGCCACCAAAAATTTCTGGAGATTGACTCCATAGTACCAGAGATACCAGGGTGACCTGAAAGAGGAGAGTTGTGGTGTTCATTCAGCAGTCTCAAACGCAAATGACAGGGAACGAACCATTTATTATCAGGAGAGCCGGACGGAGACAAATGTTGAAATTGCTTAACTTCAGCAAACAAATCAGAGGAATTAGCAACCAAAAATACTTTATCAGGTAAAATGGGAACAGGTGGGATGTTTGACGGTTGTTCAGGCAAGAAGCTTCTAGATAGCGCGTCTGCTCTGGCGTTTTTGCAGCCAGGTCTGAAAGAAATCACAAAATTAAAACGTGAAAAGAACAACGCCCACCTTGCCTGTCTTGGATTAAGCCGTTTGGCCGTTTTGAGATATTCAAGATTCTTATGGCCGGTGATTCTGTTATGATTCCACCACACGGCAGGGGAAGAGGGTGCCACTGAGCTTCACCCACCACTGACCCTACCTACTTGCCGGTCCCACCCTAGCCGGTGGGCGACAACTGGGCGGCGGTCCCTACCTCAGCGTAAGTGCAGAGAGCTACAGTGAGGGTAAACTGAGGGTGGAATGAGTGCAGGACAACCTAAGGGAGACAAGCAGCAGCAAGGAGGACTCCTAGAGTGAAACTAAAGAGTGAATGAACCTGAAGGGTAAAACCACGAAACCCCAAGCTAACACAAAAAATACTAAGATTTCAGCAAAGACCAAAGAGGAAAGCTGGAGTCCCAGAGGTACTCAATGAAAGAGAGACCGGGAGGCTGTCAGAGGTTGTACCGGACAGCGCTGTAGGGAAGACAGGAATCCGTACCACAGAAGAATCACCGGCAAGGAGTGAGAGCCCTGTGGAGTGCTAAATAGGAAAAAGGCGGGACATAAGCACAGGAAACAGTGAAGCAGCCAATCACCAGAACGGAGGAAGAACAATGAACGAAAAAGAACTAGTTGAACAGAAACTGTATATTA
Organism: Dendrobates tinctorius; assembly: GCF_039654945.1. Lineage (NCBI taxonomy): Eukaryota > Metazoa > Chordata > Amphibia > Anura > Dendrobatidae > Dendrobates > Dendrobates tinctorius. The sequence goes on along the minus strand of NW_027362013.1, from coordinate 1,417,892 downwards.
AGAATGGTTGTGTGGCACAGCAAGTAAGGCAGCGAGACTTGCTGTGGAACACAGACTAAACCCCGGTACGAATCCTGACAGATACTGAGTTCCCAAACTTTTTGCATATCGAATACCGAAATTGGAAGTTCCCATAATGCTATGAGCCAGTTTGATTTGATTCAGCCAATGAGGAATCCTCAGAAGTGTGGGCACATCCTGTTAGGCATGTAGGCATGTTAAGTAATGGCATGGCTGTGATTGGCTGCTGAAATGATGTCATGATGCACTATAAAAGCCGCCGCTGCCATTTAGGATTCACTCTGCTGTGAATTCAGTTAGGGACAGGCTGCTGTTCAAGACTCTGAGGGACAGTTAGAAATAGCGATTTGCTAAATAATATTGTGCTTTACCCAGGCTACATTATCAGTCGCTGTAGCTTTCTTTTGCCTTGCAGCGCTGTTCACAGCTTTCTGCAAGGTCTGTGTGTGTGCAGCTCATGCTGTATTGTGTACTGCACCATCTCTGGTTGTAGGCTGCTCAGCATGCATCACTGCCTCATACATATTTTTGTTTTATTGCTGCTCATTTTTCATTAATTCTCCTATTAGTGTGCATCCATCCGTATCCATATACGTTGGTTGCAAACCCTATAGGAGTAGACAGCGGAGCCTTTCTGCAGCCTTTCAGTGCTAGTGCCCAGTTCTCTGCACTGTTCACGGCTGTCTGTGAGGTCTCTGTGTGTGAGTGCAGCTCACGTTGTAGTGTGTTCTGCAGCCACCTCTGGTTGTAGTCCGCTCAGCGTGCGTCACTGCCTCATACGTAGTCCTTTTTTTGTTTTATTGTAGCTCATTTTTCCTGATTTTTTTATCCTATTAGTGTGCTTCCATCCATATCCATCTACATTGGTTGGTTGCAAACACTATATAGGAGTAGATAGAGGAGCCTTTTTGCTGGCTTGTGCCCTGCAGCCGCTGCCAGATTAGTATTAGCCTATTTTTTGGAGCCTGATCTTTTGCATTGTAGGTTACCTTCCTGCATTGTAATAGCTCCAAAAAGTTTGTGATACTATCGCTTTCACATCTTTAGTCACATCCTTTTCGTTTTTTTTAAAAAAAAACACGTAAATAGAGTTCACCAAACACTCCACTTGACAGTTGTGTAGGCCACATTAGCTCATATTAAAGTGTAGTCCACACACTTTATAAGATTAGTGTTTCTTATACATGTTAGCAGCTGTTCAGAAATAAGCACACTAAGCCCCCCCTTTGTACTTTTCTGCCTATGTTTATCAGTCTACCAAGATGAAGAAGGCAGGGAGTATGGCACGTGGTCGTGGGCGTGGAGATTCAGCAGGGAGAGGACGTGGGGATTCTGTGCCTGCTGCGGGCACCAGTGACTCAGCATCCCCCAGTTTTACCTGGCAACAGTCCTTTATGCGCAGCTTTGTAGGACCTCGCCGTACCCCACTGCTCCGGGACAAACAAATTGAAGCCATTGTCGGATGGATGGCAGCTAACGCATCGACTTCAATGACTTCCACATCCTCTCAGGGCCAGAGCCCTGAAGAGCAACTGGGTTGCCCTCCCAGGGCTGTGGTGTACTCTGTACCGGGCCGGTGTCAGCGGGATGTGTCACAGCAGCGGTGACCCGGTCCTTGGCCCTGGGCGCCCATGTAACAGGGGAGATTGAATAGTGGAATGTAGTTAGATGAATAGTTCATGACTAGTGTTGAGCATTCCGATACCGCAAGTATCGGGTATCGGCCGATACTTGCTGTATCGGAATTCCGATACCGACTTCCGATATTTTTTCAATATCGGAATTCGGCATCGGAATCGGAAGTTCAAAGTTGATTGACAGCCTGACGTCATCATGATGCGCGGTGTGTGCGCATCATGATGCGCCGTCATTTCGGGCCTTCCGGGGGTCTCTGCCGGCCTGCCGGGGGGCTGTGTGGAGTGCCCGGGGTCTGTACCGGCTTGCCGGGGGGCTGTGCCGGCCTGCCGGTGGTCTGTGCACCCTGTGGGGGTCTGTACCGGCCTGCCGGGGGGCTGTGCCGGCCTGCCGGTGGTCTGTGCACCCTGTGGGGGTCTGTACCGGCCTGCCGGGGGGCTGTGCCGGCCTGCCGGTGGTCTGTGCACCCTGTGGGGGTCTGTACCGGCCTGCCGGGGGGCTGTGCCGGCCTGCCGGGGGGCTGTGCTGATGTCCGGGGGTCTGTGCAAGCATCGTCCGATGGGACTACAAGTCCCATCTGGCGATGCCTGCTACCATGACAGTGATTGACACATTAGCCAATGATGGGACAGTAGTAGTCCCATCATCCGGCTAATGTGTTAAATGTTAAAAAAAAAAAAAAAAAAAATACTACATACATACTACATACATACTACATGCATGCTACATACATACTACATGCTACATACATACTACATGCTACATACATACTACATATATACTACATGCATGCTACATACATACTACATGCTACATACATACTACATATATACTACATGCTACATACATACTACATGCTACATACATACTACATGCTACATACATACTACATATATACTACATACATACTACATACATGCTACATACATGCTACATACATACATACTGCATGCTACATACATACTACATACATACTACATGCATGCTACATACATACTACATGCATGCTACATACATACTACATACATACTACATACATGCTACATACATGCTACATGCATGCTACATACATACTACATGCTACATACATACCACATACATACTACATACATAGTACATACATACTACATGCTACATACATACTACATATATACTACATGCATGCTACATACATACTACATGCTACATACATACCACATACATACTACATACATGCTACATGCTACATACATGCTACATATATACTACATACATGCTACATACATACTACATATATACTACATGCATGCTACATACATACTGCATGCTACATGCATGCTACATACATACTACATACATACTACATGCTACATACATACCACATATATACTACATACATACAATACATTCATACAATACATACATAGACATACAGTACATATAACATAGAGTAACATACTTACCAATACTTGTCACATTGTTCCCCGAAGCCATTGTCTTTTCCGGAATAAATATTAACATAACAAACCACAAAAATACTCACCCACGATCCGAAGCAGTCCACGAGTGTGTCCCACGACGATCTTGGGTAGAGAACTGCAGCATCAGATGATGCTGCCATTCTCTACGGGCTGCAGGAATCCAATGACGGAAGGTAGGTATCCTTCCGCACTGTATTCCTCCGCCACTTAAAAAAAAAAAAGTCCCTAGTCTCACTTTATGCCATTGCTGCGTGGGAAATTCCCACACAGCAATGGCATAAAGTAAGACTAGGGACTTTTTTTTTTTTAAGTGGCGGAGGAATACAGTGCGGAAGGATACCTACCTTCCGTCATTGGATTCCTGCAGCCCGTAGAGAACGGCAGCATCAGCTGATGCTGCAGTTCTCTACCCAAGATCGTCGTGGGACACACTCGTGGACTGCTTCGGATCGTGGGTGAGTATTTTTGTGGTTTGTTATGTTAATATTTATTCCGGAAAAGACAATGGCTTCGGGGAACAATGTGACAAGTATTGGTAAGTATGTTACTCTATGTTATATGTACTGTATGTCTATGTATGTATTGTATGAATGTATTGTATGTATGTAGTATATATGTGGTATGTATGTAGCATGTAGTATGTATGTAGCATGTATGTAGCATGCATGTAGCATGCAGTATGTATGTAGCATGCATGTAGTATATATGTAGTATGTATGTGGTATGTATGTAGCATGTAGTATGTATGTAGCATGCATGTAGTATGTATGTAGTATGTATGTAGCATGCATGTAGTATATATGTAGTATGTATGTAGCATGTAGTATGTAGCATGCATGTAGTATATATGTAGTATGTATGTAGCATGTAGTATGTATGTAGCATGCATGTAGTATATATGTAGTATGTATGTAGCATGTAGTATGTATGTAGCATGCATGTAGTATATATGTAGTATGTATGTAGCATGTAGTATGTATGTAGCATGCATGTAGTATATATGTAGTATGTATGTAGCATGTAGTATGTATGTAGCATGCATGTAGTATATATGTAGTATGTATGTAGCATGTAGTATGTATGTAGCATGCATGTAGTATATATGTAGTATGTAGCATGTAGTATGTATGTAGCATGCATGTAGTATGTATGTAGCATGCATGTAGTATGTATGTGGTATGTATGTAGCATGTAGTATGTATGTAGCATGCATGTAGTATATATGTGTTATGTATGTAGCATGTAGCATGCATGTAGCATGCATGTAGTATGTATGTAGTATGTATGTAGCATGCATGTAGTATGTATGTAGTATATATGTGGTATGTATGTAGCATGTAGTATGTATGTAGCATGCAGTATGTATGTAGCATGCATGTAGTATATATGTAGTATGTATGTAGTATATATGTAGTATGTATGTTGCATGTAGTATTTATGTAGTATGAATGTAGCATGTATGTAGTATGTAGTATGAATGTAGCATGTATGTAGTATGCATGTTGTATGTATGTAGCATGTATGTAGCATGTAATTTTTTTTTTTATTTTTTTTTTACATTCAACACATTAGCCGGATGATGGGACTACTACTGTCCCATCATTGGCTAATGTGTCAATCACTGTCATGGTAGCAGGCATCGCCCGATGGGACTTGTAGTCCCATCGGACGATGCCTGCACAGACCCCCGAAGCCTGCACAGACCACCGGCAGGCCGGCACAGCCCCCCGGCAGGCCGGCACAGCCCCCCGGAGCCTGCACAGACCACCGGCAGGCCGGCACAGCCCACCGGCAGGCCGGCACAGCCCCCCGGCAGGCCGGCACAGCCCCCCGGAGCCTGCATAGCCCCCCGGCAGGCCGGCACAGCCCCCCGGCAGGCCGGCACAGCCCACCGGAGCCTGCACAGACCACCGGCAGGCCGGCACAGCCCCCCGGCAGGCCGGCACAGACCACCGGAGCCTGCACAGACCCCCTGGCAGGCCGGCACAGCCCCCCGAAAGGCCCGTACAGACCCCAGAGAGGCTGTACAAGGCAAAAACAGGGTTTTTCTTATTCCGATACCGGAAGTCCCATACACTTGAATGGGACTTCCGGTATCGGAATCGGCGATACCGATACTTTTTTTAAAGATCGGCCGATCCATTCCGATCCGATACTTTGAAGTATCGGACGGTATCGCTCAACTCTATTCATGACGCCACCTGTGGTGCTCGGCAAGGGGGTGTTGAGCCGACGCTGCATGCAGATCCGCTGGGACTGATGGTATGGTGCAGTAAAGATGTAAAAGCTCCCCACAGGTGAAGCTGTAGTCCCAGGGCAGTGTAGATGTGGTTGGCACGGGGATGTAGCAGTGCGAGAAAGGTAGGAAGCAGACAAGACACAGCGGGGTGCAATTTCTGTACCTTTACTTGATAACTGCAGTCCAGGGTCCTGATTACAGATGGTAACGGAGAAGGCTAGCCTGAAAGCAACTCAGGGTTTCTCTCTCAGCAGAAGGGCTGTGCAGTCTCCTTTCCTAGCGCTTACTTAAGGGATCTCCAGTACTGAGTTACACTGAAGTTCCTCCTGTCAGATGTTCTCAAGAACCTTACTTGCATGGCAGACAGCTGTAGCCTATCTCGGGAACTCCTTTCTCGTGAGTCCCGGCTCACTATCCAAGCTGCTGTTGTGCCCTCAAGTCTTAGATGGGAATAGGGCATTTACAGCCCCCTACTCCTCTGGTGTCTGTTGTAGGACCGTTAGTATCCATACAACCGTGGAGACCAGGCTCCAGTTCATGCGTTCTCACTCGAGATGAGCTCTTCCTCTCAGCTCTATCTCAGCGCTCCTTCCACACGTCTGCACACTTCACCCTCCACAGACTAACTGACTCCTCCTTCCTCTTGGCCCTCAGAGAGCACTCCTCCCCTTAATTCCGGTTCAGAATCCCCCCTGCTGGCCTGGAGTGGAACTGTGTTGCATGCATAGATTGACTGCGAGAGAGACCCATCATTGCCTCCAAGCCTGGCATTACCCTCCCTTGGAGGAAGGCAAAGCCAGTGTGGTGGCCATACTCCTGGGGGTGCCATATTCCCCCCTAGTGCAAGTCTGCACTCCTTGGCTGAACAAAACATGAAAACATACAAACAGTTAAACAATAATAATTGTACAAGATTTAAAAAATGAAAAAGTTGCAAAGGCCAATTGCTTCAAAAATGGTCCTATGATGATAAGTTCAAGCATCATTGTCCATGTCATGGTATCTGGAATTTTGGTCTGACAAGCGAAGGCTTAATATGGTATCTGGAATTTTGGTCTGACAAGCGAAGGGTTAATGGTTGGAGCCTCTCTTTGGTCTCAGGGAGGGTATTTATGGCCACAGGCGAGCAACCTTCCCTGTCGTTTATACGTCATACTTGAGTGTGTCCGACCCTGCCTTTGCTAAGTGCCTCTCGCCTGTTTCCGTGTTTGTGGTGTGTATGACCTGGTGGTCTGGATTTTGGTTTTTGTCTCTTGGCTTCCTGATTTGGTACCATCCTGCTCGACCCGTGTTCTGACCTTTGGCTCCCCTAGACTACTCTCTGACTTTCTGATTTTGTACCGTGCAGCCGACCCGTGCCTGACCTCCTGCTTCCCTGACCATTCTTGCTCTGCCTGACTCTGTACCGCATTGATTCTCCTGTGTATGGCTTCTGGATTGCCCGACTATCGCTACTGTATAAACCCCTGGCTCTCTGAGCCCTCTGCCTGTCACTTCAGTGTCCCTGCGATAAGCTCCGCCCCCTCTGACATCACATGTCACGTGGTGCTAGGTCCTGCAGCCTCTGAGTGCTTCTGCAAGCACTCCGCCCCTTCCACAGGTCCTGCGACCTCCCAAGCTGTGCTCCTGCACTGCTCCCTCTGACAGCCCCGTGGTCTGAGTTCCTTCCCCAACACCGGGACCGCTGACCGGTCACGCTACACTCCTGCAGATAAGGGTAAGCGTGATAGTCCATGGTCCATTCCTGGCAAATGGTGAATTATATACAAGTAAAGTTTTTGACCACACAAGTCCTGTGGTACAATGTCCATAAAACAAAACGGGAAAATTTTTAAAGGAAAGTCTTACAGGTTACCTGTAGGCACAAAAATCTTGAGAATAGTTATATATATACATACAATTTCAACATTTACATTCACTTTGCTGTATACGATAGCTGATGGGTGGTATACCTTGTGTGGTGCGGGTAGACCTGCGTAACTCTGATGTGGATAAACTGGGTAAACTAGGTAGCATTCTCCTATGGACTCTTAGACTCACCACGGGTATAACATGTTCACCACTGGCAGGGCAAGGGTTCTCTGGCTCCACTGCTGGTGTGGCATTTGCTGCCTGATTTTCCTGATCCTCAGGGTTTTCTGTAGTTACGTCTCCTGTGCTACCAATTGGGAAAATGTCAACACTGGCACCACTTTCGCATCGTTTACTTTAGTCCAATTCGCAGGGAATTCTCCAAGTATTGTGCTGACCTTCTCTTCTTCCTCTATGGGTTGGATGTTATCTGGTTCTTCCACTCTTTCCCTTAACAAGTCAGGACACAGCTTCAGATGATCTCTTGATATTTCTGCTGAGGTTTCTCCTCCATCTTTGCTAATAAGGCATACCTTGGTATTATCAAAATTTGAGGGCAGAATGGTATAAGGTTCAGCTTCCCATTGATCATCCAGCTTATGCAGTCTTCGTTTTCTCTTGAGAACTTGCTCTCCCGGTGACAAGGGAACTGCAGGTGCATTCTGATTGTAAAGCTTCTCCTGCTTTTGTCTTGCCTGGGCCAAACTCTTTTCCACACGTTCTTGTTCTCTTCTGTACTGCTGTTGTCTTTCTGTATCCTAGTCAGCATCTGGGGATGGCACCTCAGGTGTAAGGACTCCCATGTTCAAATCTATAGGCAATTTGCCAGGCCTCGCTCTCATCAGGTATGCTGGGGTACAGTTGGTGGAGTTCACTGGAATATGATTGTAAAGGTCTACCAGATCTGGCAACTTCTCTGGCCACAGATTTCTCTCCTCCAAGGGCAAAGCCTTCAGAAGGTCAATCACTACCTGGTTCATGTTCTCGCACATGCCATTGGTCTGTGGGTGGTACGGGGTTGTCCGGATCGTCTTACAACCATACAGGTTACAGAATTCTTGGAACACTTCTGCCTCGAAAGCTGGACCTTGATCTGTAAGCACTCTTTCAGGATACCCATGTGGTCTACAGAAGTGCTGTTGGAATGCTCTGGCTGCTGTCCGGGCCGTTTGAGCTTTGACAGGCACAACTACCAGGAATCTTGAGTAGTGGTCCACGATGGTAAGAGCATAGATGTAGCCTGACCGGCTTGGAACCAGCTTCACATGGTCCAGGGCCACCACCTCAAGGGGCTGTTTGGTGATGATTGGCTGTAGAGGAGCTCTCTGGCTGTTTCGATCCTTTCTGCGCAGGTTGCAATGTCCACACTCCCGGCACCACCTCTCAATGACTTTCCTCATACCAGCCCAATAGAACCTCTCCCGGAGCAATGCTTCCAACTTCTTCCATCCAAAGTGTCCAGCTCCATTGTGGTATGCTTCCAGGACCATTGATGCCTCTCTCTTTGGGACTATCACCTGCCAGACCAGCTCATGAGTGTGGGTATTGATACTCCTCTGACACAGCTTTCCTTCATAGATGAACAGCCGGCCTCTCTCCTTCCACAACTGCTGGGTTTCTTTAGGGGCATCCGACTCTGGGCGTGAGTCAGCTTGTGCCAGCAACTCTTTCACCAGGTGGACTTCAGGGTCACTATCTTGCATTTCTGCCCAGTCATGATGGGGCAATGGATTCAGGGTGACCTGCTTCAAGCCAGACCGCCCGTTTCTTACTCCTTGAGCACGTTGGGCCGCAATTGGCTGGTGGAAGGGAGGTAGCTCTATTTCTTCAAGAGCCTCAGGGTCTTCTCCTGCATCTGGCAGATTAGGCATCCTGGACAGCGCATCAGGGTTGGCATTCTTGTGCCCTGCCCAGTACATGATGGTAAACTCATAGTTAGATAGCCGAGCCATCCATCACTGTTCCAGTGCACCTAGTTTTGCAGTGTCCAAGTGTGTCGACGGGTTGTTGTCCGTGAAGATGGTAAACTTGGCGGAGGTTGGGTAATGTTTGAACCTTTCGGTGACAGCCCAAACTATGGCATGGAACTCCAGCTTGAAAGAACTGTAGTTATCAGGGTTCGCAGCTTCCTGCTGGTGTAAGAGATTACTCTTTCTTTTCCGTTCTGTACCTGCGACAGTACTGCTCCTAGTCCCACATTGCTGGCATCAATGTACAGCAAAAAGGGTTTGTCATAATCTGGGTAGGCCAGAACTTCGTCACCTGTGAGAGCCATCTTCAATCTGGTGAAGGACCTCTCCAACTCCTCCGACCATTCAAAGGTGGAATTCTTCTGTTTGGTTTTCTTGGACTGCCCCACCAGGAGATGTTGCATAGGGGTGGCTATTTCAGTAAAGCCTTTGATGAATCTTCGGTAGTAACCTACCAGTCCAAGGAATTGGCGTACTTCATGGAGGCTGCTGGGCTTCGGCCAGTCCTGGATGACTGTGACCTTGTCAGGATCTGGTGCCACACCTTCTGCACTGACCACATGACCGAGGTACTGTACCTTGGGCTTCAGGAGGTGGCATTTGGAAGACTTCACCTTCCAAATGGACTCCAGTCACAGAACATCTTTCTTGCCAGTAGAGAAACAGAAATCGGTGAGGAGCAGAATGAGAGAGCTCCTGAAAGGTCACATTTCCATCAGATCCACAATGAGAGTTTTGGGCCTCATGATGGCTTGTATCCCCTGTGTTCATTGGGCACAGTTTCACTCGAGCCCTGCAGTGAGAGGTCCTGTCAGCCTGGGATCGACGACAGTCTACCCTTGACAGAAGAATATCCTTATCCCCAGCAGAAAGGAGGTCACTACTTTGGTGGATTCAGCCAGGAAACCTAAAAGTGGGCATTAATTTGATTGCCTCTTCATGGGTGGTAATAACCACGGACTCCGGCAAGTAGCGATGCGGAGCGCACCTGGTAGGAAGTATTCTCCAGGTAGAATGGCCATCGGACATGCGTTCCATGTCTTCCAACTAGAGAGAACTCTACGCTGTGTCGGAAGCCCTAAGATTTAATCGAGCACTGTTAAGGGGCCAGCACGTCAAGATTCTGTCGGACAATGTGACGACGGTGTCCTTCCTGTGTCTCCAGGGGGGTCCCAGACATTGAATGCTCCAGGATCTGGCAAAAGAGATTGTTTTCATGGGCATAGAAGACAGTCCGACAGCAGTTCATCTCGAGGGGTCTCAAAATGTTGTGGCGGACTACCTGAGCAGACGAAAGGTCTGACAACGAAATGGGAGCTAAACAAGGTGTTCCAGTACTTCTGTCATCCAATCCAGAAGCCGTCGACGCATTAAGTCAGAGATGATGACGGTCCCTGTCCTACGCATCCCCCCCATAGCACTCATTCCAGCCATCCTCAGGAAGATACAGGAGGATCAGGCAAAGGTACTTCTGATCACCACGTTCTGGCCAAAAGGAAGTTGGTCTTTGCTGCTGCTAACTATGGCATTAGAAGACTTGGTTCTGCTTCCATGGAGTAAAGACCTCATCCATCAGAGCCCAGTCTTCCATCTGGATCCGGAAAGGCTACATTTTTCAGCTTGGATCCTGAGCAGGACATCCTGAGAGCTTGGAGGCTGTCAGACCAGGTTATAACCACAATCCAGGCCAGTAGGAAGCCAGTTACTTCTGCAATATATTATAAGATCTGGAAGATCTGTTTTTAGAGTGGCAGTTCTGATTTTATTGCGGGGAAGCCCGATATCCCAAGAGTCTTAGACTTCCTTCAGGCTGGTTTTAATAAGGGGCTTAGACCCAGTACCTTAAAAGTCCAGATAGCGAAGTTAGGCCGGGGTCAGACTTGCGAGAAACTCGCACGAGTCTCGCATCTCAATACCCGGCACTGCTATCAGCACGTGGGACCAGAGTGCTCAGCTGGAAATACATGCAGCTGAGCGCTCCGGTCCCGAGTACTGGTGGCAGTGCCGGATATTGAGATGTGAGACTCATGCAAGTTTCTCGCAAGTCTGACCCCGACCTTAAGCACTTTCTTTGCCTACTCTCTGGCCACTCTCCCATGGGTAATAAGGTTTGTCAGGGCAATCCAGCGTCTGTGCCCCACAATCAGGTGGTCAGTTCCCTCCTGGGATCTTAATTTGGTCCTTAGGTCCCCATGTTCGAATCCTTATGTCCCTGGGGAAAAGATGTCCATTTCACAGTGTACCGTAAAAACAGCATTTTTGGTAGCTGGTACTACAGGAAAACATGTACGGGAGATTCAGGCCTTGTCCATTCGGGACCCATATCTTCAGATTTGGGATGACCATATAATCCTAAAATTAGAACGCCTTTTGTACCAACCAAGAAATTGTTCTACCCTCGTTCTGCAAAAACCCCTCAAATGAGAAGGAGCGGCCCTTCACAAGTTATATGTCAAACAGGTTGTCATTATTATTTTTTTTTTATTATTATTATTTATTTATATAGCACCATTGATTCCATGGTGCTGTACACGAGAAGGGGTTACATACAAATTACAGATATCATTTACAGTAAACAAACTAACAAAGACAGACTGATACAGAGGACCCTGCCCTTTTGGGCTTACATGCTACAGGATGGTGGGGAAGGAGACAGTAGGTTGGTGGGTTGCAGCAGTTTCTTTGTTGGTTGAGGTGAGATCACCGGTAGTGGTGAGAGAGAAGGAGGTAGCGGGGTCATTGAAGGCTGTAGGCTTTCTTGAAGAGGTGGGTTTTCAGGTTCCGTCTGAAGGATCCAAATGTGGTTGATAGTCGGATTTGTTGGGGCAAAGAATTCCAGAGAATAGGGGCTATTCGGGAGAAGTCTTGGAGGCAGTTGGGTGAGGAGCGAATAACTGTGGAGGAGAGGAGATTACATGAGGGAAGGTATTGGGAGATTAGTTCAGAGACATGTTATAGATGGCCTTGTAGGTCAGTATTAGTAATTTGAACTGTATACGCTGAGGGAATGGGAGCCAGTGAAGAGATTTGCAGAGGGGAGAAGCGGAGGAGTAGTGAGGAGAGAGATGAATTAGTCGGGCGGCAGAGTTAAGGATAGACTGGAGAGGTGCGAGGGTGTTAGCAGGGAGACCGCAGAAAAGGATGTTGCAGTAGTCGAGGCGGGAGATGATGAGGACATGCACAAGCATTTTAGTAGACTGAGGGTTGAGGAAGGACGGGTTCTGGAAATATTTTTGAGCTGGAGGCGACAGGAGGTAGAAAGAGCTTGGATGTGCGGTTTGAAGGACAGGGCAGAGTCAAAGGTTACTCCGAGGCAGCGGACTTCCGGTACTGGGGAAAGTGTGGTGTCATTAATTTTTATTGCTAGGTCGGGTAAGGAAGATCTGAGAGATGGAGGAAAGATGATGAGTTCAGATTTAGGGAAAGGCCTTTGATGCCAAAGGAGGAGAGGATCTGTAGTAGGAGGCAGTGGTCAACTGTGTCGAATGCAGAGGACAGGTCTAGAAGCAGGAGTATAGAGTATTGTCCATTTGATTTGGCTGTAAGTAGTTCGTTAGTAATTTTGGTCAGGGCTGTCTCAGTGAAGTGATGGGGGCGGAAACCAGATTGTAGATTGTCAAAGAGCAAGTTAGATGATAGGTAGGAGGAAAGTTCAGCATGGACGTGCTGTTCCAGGAGTTTGGAAGCGAATGGGAGCAACGATATTGGGCGATAGCTGGACATAGCGGTTGGGTCGAGGGTTGGCTTTTTAAGGATATGCGTGATTGTGGCATGTTTGAAAGCAGAAGGGAAGGTACCGGACGTTAGTGATAGGTTGAAGAGGTGGGTTAGGGATGGGATAAGTGTGGTGGTGAGGTTGGAGAGGAGGTGGGATGGGATGGGGTCGAGTGCACAGGTTGTGAGGTGCGATTTGGAGAAGAGACGACTAAGCTCCCGTTCAGTGATGTTGGAGAGTGAGGTTATGGGGTTTGGGCATTGGTCTGGTATACAAAGGTGTTGTGGTGGTTGAGTGATGAAGACTTGCCTTGTTTGGTCAATCTTGTTTTTGAAGTGTGTGGCAAAGTCCTCGGCAGAGATGAGGGAGGTTGGAGGAGGTAGTGGTGGGCGGAGGAGGGAGTTAAAAGTTTTGAATAGCTGTTTGCGGTTGTAAGATAGGGAAGATACGAGGGTTGTGAAGTAGGCCTGTTTAGCAGAGGTGAGGGCAAATTTGAAATCGAGTGTTGCCTGTTTGAATGTGGTGAAGTCATCTTGCGAATTTGTTTTCTTCCGGCGCCGCTCTGCAATCCTGGACACTTGCCGGAGCTTTTTAGTGGTGTTGTTATGCCAGGGTTGTCTGTTGATACGTCGCATTCTGCCATGAACGAGAGGGGCAACCGCGTCAATAGCTGATGCGAGAGTGGCATTGTAGAAAGCAGTGGCACTGTGTGTCATGGAGTGAGGATATAGATGCCAGTGGTAGAATAGAGTCAGCATGTGGGTATCTAGATGCGCAAGGTTTCAGCGGGGGTGCGCATGTTGCTGGACCTAGGTGCCTGGTGAGGAGGACAGGGATGAGAAAGTGAGTAGATGGTGGTCAGATAGAGGGAGAGGGGAGGTGGTGAAGTTAGAAAGAGAGCAGAGATGGGTGAAGACCAGGTCTAATGTGTGTCCGTCTGTGTGGGTGGCTGAGAAGGACCACTTAGTAAGTCCAAAGGATGAAGTAAGGGACAGGAGTTTGGAGGCTGCTGACTGAAGGGTATCAGTGGGGATGTTGAAGTCACCCATGATGATAGTGTGGGTGTCAGTTGAAAGAAAATGAAGAAGCCAGGTAGAGAATTGGTCAATGAAGGCAGTGGTCGGGCCTGGAGGTCGGTATATGACAGTCACTTGGAGGTTGGAGGGAGAGTAGATGCGGACAGAGTGGACTTCAAAAGAGGGGAGGATTAGGGAGGGAAGAGGTGGGATTGGGTTGAAGGTGCAGTTGGAAGAAAGGAGAAGACCCACTCCTCCACCGTGTCTGTTGGCAGGGCGAGGAGTGTGGGTGAAGTGGAGGCCGCCGTAACACAGCGCAGCAGCAGAGGCGGTGTCAGAGGATGTCAGCCATGTTTCTGTGAGGCCGAGGAAGGCAAGATTGCAAGAGAGAAAGAAGTCATGAATCACATGGAGCTTATTGCAGATGGAGCGGGCATTCCAAAGTGCTCCCGAGAGAGGGAGCAGGGGGTTGAGTGTCAATGGCACAGGTTTTAAGTTGGAAAGATTGCGTTAGTTCTTATTAGATAGGGAGTGATAGGAAGGGGTAGTAATGGGGGGTATGAGCTGTGGGGGTCCAGGATTGGGAGATATGTCACCAGCAGTGAGGAGAAGCAGAGAAAGGGAGAGCAGATGGGAGAAGGAGAGTGGGCAGCTTGTTTTATGTTTCATTCAGACAGATTTGAGATTGAGTAGCAGTTCAGCAGAGGAGGTCAGGTGGGGAGGGAAGAGGGAAGGGGAGATGATTATTTGGTTAGAGGGTGCTGGGGTTTGGGGATAGTGAAGGAGAGTGAGGATTAAAGGAGCAAACAATGTGAGGGCATATGTAAACATGGTGATGAAATAAGATAGGTTAAGAAAAGCTAAGTCCAAGTAATAAGAAGGGCTTACTCAGCAGACATACCCAAAAGGGACAGGTAGTGTGGGGTCCTGACTCCTGCCGAGAATAGCTGCCGTAGTAATAACTGCATGTTCAGATACTTATGCTCCAGGGAGACACACATGCCTGACCCGCACACATGCCCCCCTAGGCGGCATCTGAATATATAGGACTGAGTAGAGGATCAGGTGAGAGTGAGAATCAAAGGCACAGGGCCTGGCTACATCCATATGCTAGTAACACCTTACACCTGATAACATCTCTACTGGCCCCAACATGGCTGGACAGCAGTAAGTATTGAGTTCAATGCAACAAATGAATTTAGCAAACATTCAGTAGGCACTGTTAGATACCATTAAATGAAAGGTTGCACTAGATGACAGCAAACAGGGAATGTAGCAGGAGCAGAGATTGTACCATTAAATGAAAGGATTACATAGAAGCCACTTGTAGTTGGAGGCAGGACTATAACTTGTTCCTCTTGTTTGGGGGAAAGAATAGAGAGAAGAAAAACTGGGCATGTGCAGTAGTTCTCTGCAGCTCCCATGCCCAAGATACTCAGCCCCGCAGTGTGAATAAATCATAAGCGACTGTGGGGCGGGATCTCTGGCAGCACGTCCACCTCAGGTGCGATAGCCAGGCCATGAAGTGATGTGAGAGAACAGGCAACGCTAACTGCGCATGCCCAAGAAAATATATTACAGCGCAGGCGCCAGCATTTGAATTTAACACAGAGGAGGCGGAGCAAAGACATAAGGAGGAAATGAATGATGGATGCGAGGCATCGGTGTCAGAGGGGGAAAGACCTGCCCCCTGGTCAAAATTCTGGTATGTCTGACTAATTTTAAAAACTCTTATTTTGGCGGTGGAAGGGACGCTAAATAAAAGAGCCACCTTGACATAATGCAGCATTAGTGCTGCACAAGGTGGCTCTTTTACTTAAAAACGCCTGGGGGGGTGACAGGTTCCCTTTAAGAGCCCACTCGGCTAGAGTGGTATCAACCTCCTGGGCCAAGAGGGTTGGGGGCATCAGTAGACCAAATTTTTAAGGCTTCAACCTGGGCTAGGCTTAATACATTTTGCAGTCATTACAAATTAGACATGTTATCTAGCTAACAGACTGCTTTTGGGAGAAAAGTTCTCCAGGCAGTAATCCCACCCTGAGGAGGTACTTTGGTATTCTCCATGGTGCTGTCAGGAGGGACTTCCTGGAAAATAGGTATTAGACCTACCGGCAATTATGTTTCCAGGACAACGACGGTAAACACACCAGTAAACAAGCAAAATCTTGGTTCCAGTCCAACAAAATTGAGGTTTTGGAGCGGCCAGCCCAATTCCCAGACCTTAATCTGATAGAACATTTGTGGGGTGACATCAAAAATGCCGTTTCTGAGGCAAAGCCAACAAATACCAAAAAATTGTGGGACGTAGTCCAAGCATCCTGGGCTGGAATAACAGCTGTCAGGGGCCAGAAGTTGGTTGACTCTATGCAACATAGATGTGAAGCAGGTGTATAAAAGTGTGAGTATACAACTAAATATTAGGTTACTGATTCACAGGAATCCTAAATCCACAAAAACAATACATATTGTGACTTTGTAAAGACAATTGCAGACGCTGCTATTTTTTAGAACAGTACAATGTTCATTTTTTTGCTATTTTCAGTAAAGTTGTTAAAATTATCTACATTTCTCTTCATGTTTTAAATTAGAAAACAGTGTGCAATATTCCCTATGCTGGAAATAAAAACTAGTATGAAGATTTTGTGCATAACTCATGTTTTTGAACACACTGCTATTATTTTGAACACTACTGTATTGGGGTCGCTGACTTGGTGCAAATCTGCCCCTCTGGGAACGTTTTATACACATATTTTTTATATGGTCGAGATTGTAAGATTCATTTAAGAAATTATTAGTTTTAATACAAATTAATTTTAACTACAATTTACATAAACATATAGTTATCAGAAAGTTTTTTTTAGATATACTGTCACTATTCAAATGGAAAAAATACTATTGATAAAATCTTACCATAAGACCTACAGACCCATCCTTATGAATGCCTGTCACCTGCCCGTTTGGTAGAATATCCCATGGGATCAATTTATGCTATTAAATCCATTACACTAAAGGGAATCCTACCTGATAGACCCCTTTTGACTTCTAGAAGGGGAAGAAATTTAAAAGACCATCTCGTGAGAAGTCACTATGTGGCTAAATCCACTAACCCTTTTTGTGCCAGGCCCCAGAGGTGGGGATGTTATCCATGTGGCTCATGTCTGGCCTGCCAAAATATTGTTAGGGCAACCACCTTTAAGGCGGCCGATGGTGGTATGGAATACCATATCACAAATTATATCTCTTGCAGTACCACACATGTGGTATATTATGCCACATGTGCATGTGACTTGATCTATGTGGGACTCACCTCTAGGGAGCTTCGCATGAGGGTTAGGGAGCATGTAAGGGACATAAGGGTGGCAAAGGAGATCTCAGATATTGCAATATTGAAGACTATCCCTCGGCACTTTAAGCAAGTCCATAATTGCGATCCACGGACATTTAAAGTGAAAGGGATTGACAAAGTACATCTTGGGACTAGGGGTGGAGATTATAAGAAGATCTTAGCCCAGCTGGAGTGTCGGTGGATAGTCACTTTAGGGTCCATGACACCTCATGGACTCAATGAGAAATTATCCTTTGCCCCCTTTTTGTAGTGTTAATATGTCTTTCTGGCTTTTTATATATGTATATATAAGGTGTTTTTCGTTCTTGTTTTTAATTGCTGTTTTTATTTTAATTTTTTTAGTGTACAATTAATATGAATCCTTGTATCTATTGCGGGGTTTATCCTGGGTGCACGAATCGGAATCGTGGAGTGGAGGGTGGAGAAACTCTTATGTGGAACCCTTTTGTATGCTGGATATGGAGTTTAAGAAGAGGGAAGAAAGTTCTCTCAGGTTTTATACTGACCTTTTTCCTTGCAGACCTTGCAGAGCCATTTGTGTGTTCTTTATTATTTTTTGTGTTTTAATTTAATGTTTGGATATATAGCATATTAAATGGTATCTTGATTAGATGAGATGACATGTTGCACTCTTTTGATATAAAGATCAGTAATGAAATTGATTATGGGCTATGCCCTAATTGATGTTATACTATTTATGAGTAAATATGTGCTTTGGTCACATTTGGATATCAATGTATGGTGCTTTTTATATTAATAGTTATAATTGCATATATCTAGACTTTTCTGTCATATGTTTAATATTGTTTTGTTGTTTTTTTCTTTCGTAAATCACAATGGCTGTTAAACATATTTTACGTGGGTTTGGTGAATCACGTTAATTTTGTTTGTGGAAGATTGTGGTTTTGTATGGCCATTGGTATCAGTGTTGAACTCTCCTCCTTTTTTCCTTCCTTCCCTCTCTCCTGTTTCCCTTCCTTTTCCCTTTTGTGCCTCCTTGTAGGCCGTGTTATTCTATTCTGCCCTTCCCTCTGCCAATATCAGAGATGGCCGCCGCGGGGTTGCGCATGCGCGGCTTGTCCTGTCTTGAGCGGGCGTCCCGGAAGGCGTCAGTATATCTGGGCTGGGACAATGACGTCAGGAGAGTGGCACCTCTCCTTGTCCCTACCACAGATTATGATGGCAGGAAGTGACGTTCCGCGATTGGGGCCGGCCTCTCATGCGCTCACATCCTCCCGCGGCGATGCTAATTCCGGACACCTGTGCCATACATATTTTATCCCCCACACACGCAACAGCACCACATATGCCCCCCGATGAAGCCCAGTGCGAAACGTGCGTAGGGGCTCTGGGGACTGGACACCCCGCACACATACCTCCCTTATGGGTAAGTTTGGTGACTAACTTTTTCTCTGTCCATTTTCCTTGCACACAGCATGTTGATGGAAGCCTCTGTATGAATTCCCTATGCCTTTTGGTAGTAACTTTGCTTTAATAGATGGCCATATGTGAGACTTTGCGGCATGGGCATGGGTCTTTAGGCAGTTTTTGGACAATTCTTTGTACCATTGTACTCACCATATATGTGCGGCGATTCCATTCCTCTGTGTCATTCACTTTCCCTGATCATTTTTGATTGTACTTTTTAATGTACTTGTTTTGCTATTGTACTAATAAAGAGTTAATATTTTTGATACTATAATATAACTGCCTTGTTGAATTTTTTGGCGTTACACTCCATTTCTATATAGGTTCATATACTTCCATGGGAGTTGCCTCCTTATTTAGCCATTCTTGAACGTTCTTTTTTCTAGATAGAAAAAGTATTATGTTCATTGATATGTTGGATTGTGTCAAATTTAAATCCATAGACAGCCTCTTCTGACCTTAGCACTCCGGTATCTCTAGTATTAGATCAGATAGACATGGTGGACAGCAGTGTGAGCAGTCTCCTCTTTCTGAATGAACCCTGGTATCTCCAGTGTAAGATCACATAGATAGGACACACACAAGTTTTAGTGGCCTTTTCTTACCGCAGCACCTCTGGGATCTCCAGTAGTATTAGTGGAGCACATCTTCCTATACATGAAGGAGGGCGCAGCGTCCTGCTGCACATGCTCGCAGGTACCTGTCCTCACATTCTAGGACAGGTTTCTGTCAGTTTAAGAGGATGGCAGCCATTTTAATTTTGTAGTGATTACCTCCTTAGACAAAATTATTATGATTTGATAATTAAAGGGAACCTGTCACCTCTTTTTGCCTCTATAAAAATGTGGCCACCGCCATTCAGGGCTTAGGCTGGGTTCACATTGCGTTAGGGTCAATCCGCTAGCGCTTTCCGTTAGCGTCGCAAACACTATCTAACGCATCCGTTAGCACAGCCATTGACCGCAATGTTAATAACGCATACTAACGCATGCCGAAATCGGCATGCATTAGCAAGTATGCGTTATTTCCTAACGCACCCTCGAACGCTGCTTGCAGCGTTTTTGGGTGCGTTGGCATTAACACACAGCGAATGGACCCTTTCACTGTGCATAGGAATGTATGGGCTAACGCATGGTAGCGCTAGGTACCGGAGCGTTACCATGCGTTAATGCATACAGTTAGCGCTATGGCGCTAAAGATTCCAAAAATGACATAAGCATTAGCGCATCCTTTTAACGGATTTGTTAAACGGATGCCCTAACACAATGTGAACCTAGCCTTATCTGCAGTATTCTATAATGCTGTAGATAAGCTCTCGGTCCGACCTGAAAGATAAGAAAAATATGTTTTACTATACTCATCCGGGGAGGCGGTCCATTGCAGGCCGGTCTAATGGGTGTCGCAGGTCTAGGTCCGGCACCTCCCATCTTCATGCGATGTCGTCCTCCTGCTTGCTTTGTGTCGCACTCCTGCGCAGGTGTAACTCTCTGCCCTGTTGAGGGCAGAGCAAAGTACTGCAGTGCGCAGGCGCTGGGCCTCTCTGACCTTTCCCGGTGCCTGTGCACTGCAGTACTTTGCTCTGCCCTTAGCAGGGCAGAGAAGTACGCCTGTGCTGGAGCTCAATGCCGGGGAGCTAAGAATCAAGCAGGAGGGCGGCGTCACAAGAAGATGGGAGGCGCCGGACCCGGACTGCGACACCCATAAGACCAGACCGCATCGGACAGACCCACTGTAAGTATAATAAAACTTATTTTTCTTATCTTGCAGGTCGGACCGGGGGCTTATCTACAGCATTATAGAATGCAATTTTCAAACTTTGAATTTTAATGCCCTTAGATCACAGAGATATATCACACAAAATAGTTAACGGATAACATTTCCCACATGTCTACTTTACATCAGCACAATATTGGAGCTAAAAAAATTTTATCTTAAGAAGTTATAAGGGTTAAAAGTTGACCAGCGATTTCTCATTTTTACAGCAAAATTTGCAAAACCATTTTTTTAGGGACCATATCTGATTTGAAGTCCCTTTAGGGGTCTATACGATAGAAGATACCCAAAAGTGACATAATTCTAAAAACTGTATACCTCAATGTGCTTAAAGCCACATTCAAGAAGTTTATTAACCCTTCAGATGCTTCACAGGAATTTGTGGATTGTGGGAAAAAAATGAACATTTAACTTTTTTCACAAAAAAATTGCTTGAAACTTTTTTATTTTTACAAGGGTAGCAGGAAAAACTGGACCCCAAAATTTGTTGTGTAATTCCTCCTGAACATGCTGATACCCCATATGAGGGAGAAAACTACTCTCTGCGTGCATGGCAGAGATCAGAAGGGAAGGAGCGTCATTTGACTTTTTGAAAATTTCTTGGAATCCTTAACAGACATCATGTTTCATTTAGAAAGCCCCTGATGTGCCTAAACAGTGGAAACCCCCCACAATTGACCACATTTTGGAAAGTAGACCCCTCAAGGAATGTATTTAGCTGTGTGGTGAGCATATTGAAGACCAGGTACTTCACAGAAGCTAATAACCTTGAGCCATGAAAATAAAAAAAATCACATTTTCCCCACAAAAATGTTATTTTGGCCACAAATTTAGCATTTTCATAAGGGTAACAGGAGAGATTGCACCATACAATTTGTTGTGTAATTGCTCCTGAGTACGCCCATACCCCAAATGTGGGGGAATACTATGTTTGAGGCACAGTGCAAAGCTCAGAAGGGAAGAAGCGCCATATTGGAGTTCAGATTTTGCTGGAATGGTTTGAGGGTGCCATGTCACATTGGCAGAGCGTAAGTACTGTGAAGGATAAATTTCAGCTCACCTTTAGTAAGTTCATGAGAACTGATTGAAAGCTCCGAGCACGGACACGTCTCTGCCAAGACGTATATGGAAGTCCAGAAAAGAAAAGAAAGGTCCAGCTCCAGGACATAAAATCCAGAAATTTTGATTGAATCATGAATAAAAACAGATTCGTGGCTGCTGTGATCAAATATCGGCAAACAAATTGAGTTACCGCGTGGGGATATTTCCAAAGATCTCTGTACGTGTATTGTAACTACACAATAGGTGGTTACTGTCCTCCCAGCAGGCTGCTTAACACCACTATTCATTTGAGTATTGGCGCCAGTGGACTCCTTTTCTTTCTGATATCTTATTCCATTTGCCTATATATTTCTCACATCTTTCAGCTAACTTGGCTTTTACCAACTATGTACAAGTTACTTGCTCCTGCCCATAGAGCTTCATGTATAATGATCTTTGTGATACACTTTATTCAAAATCAATTTGGCGATGTCCCTTGATCTATTACTTTACAGGTGCATCTCACAAAATTAGAATATCATCAAAAAGTTAATTTATTTCAGTTCTTCAATACAAAAAGTGAAACTCATATATTATATAGAGTCATTACACGCAGAGTGATCTATTTCACGTGTTTATTTCTGTTAATGTTGATGATGATGGCTTTCAGCCAATGAAAACCCAAAAGTCATTATCTCAGTAAATTAGAATACTTTATAACACCAGCTTCAAAAAATTATTTTAAAATCCAAAATGTTGGCCTACTGAAATGTACTGTATGTATACTACATGCACTGAATACTTGGTCGGGGCTCCTGTGGCATCAATTACTGCATCAATAACAATAATAATCTTTATTTATATAGCGCCAACATATTCCGCAGCGCTTTGCAGCTTAACAGTTTCAAAACACAAGTCATAAATAATGCGGCGTGGTATGGATGTGATCAGCCTGTGGCACTGCTGAGGTGTTATGGAAGCCCAGGTTGCTTTGATAGCAGCCTTCAGCTCATCTGCATTGTTGGGTCTGGTGTCTCTCATCTTCCTCTTGATAATACCCCATAGGTCAGGCGAGTTTGCTGGCCAACCAAGCACAGTGATACTGTTGTTTATAAACCAGGTATTGGTACTGCTATCAAAGCAACCTGGGCTTCCATAACCCCTCAGCGGTGCCACAGGCTGATCGCTTCCATGCCACGCCGCATTGATGCAGTAATTGATGCAAAAGGAGCCCCGACCAAGTATTGAGTGCATTTACTGAACATACATTTCAGTAGGCCAACATTTTTGATTTTAAAATAATTTTTCAAGCTGGTGTTATAAAGTATTCTAATTTTCTGAGATAATGACTTTTGGGTTTTCATTGGCTGTAAGCCATAATCATCAACACTAACAGAAATAAACACATGAAATAGATCACTCTGTAATGACTCTATATAATATAGGAGTTTCACTTTTTGTATTGAAGAACTGAAATAAATTAACTTTTTGATGATATTCTAATTTTGTGAGAAGCTCCTGTATATGCAGTCATGGATCATTGCAGCCATTATTGCCATCTATACCATCCTTTCTGTTTAGTTTTATTTTTTTGTCTGCTTGGGTCTCTTATTCCTTTTTTTAATGGTTTTTCAATAAAGCTTTCTAATATTTTATATGTATTCCCTATCTGGCATTTTTTATTTCCGTCATTTTCTATTTGCGTTAATATCTTAGGACAGGATATTTTGCTGCTTTTTCGCTCTGTAGGTTTAGCAGTTTTTAATAGTAAACTTTGCAAACAGTGAAATAAATGATCTATGGTGAAAAAAACACGTGAGGTGCAAAATATGTCCAATATTTCCCATAATATGACGCAGCGCATCATTAGGGTATGTTCACCATTGGCGTTAGTTCAGCACTAAGATTCTATCACAAGATTCCATTATGACATCACTGGTGATTCTTGGCCATTGTGACATCACAGCTCAGTCACTACTTCTAGAATGTACACTGGGTCACCGGCGCCATTTTTGGTTCTATAGTGACTGAGAGCATTTGCAATTTTTCACTATGGCTGAATTACTTTTGGAAAATCATCAGGTACAAGCACTGTGGGAGATTGTTATCAATAATCGCCCGGACATTGTGCTTCTACCACCCGATGGCGTCCTCAGCTTCACTCACCAGCTGGTGCTGGAGCTAGTAAGGGATTGCCTGAGGAAACACCGACAACGTCGTCTAACGTCAGAGTATCTGACGGATTTATGTCACAACATCAGGACATTACTTCTCCAGGTAAATGGCGGACGCTCCGCACAAAACTTCTCCATAATCACAGAGAATAATGGTGGGAGAGAAGCTTCTTCTTTCCTCCAATATAAAACACGACGAGTCCCCAGATATGGAGTCGTTGTATCTGCAGAGAGGAGCAGATGTCACAGACAATGGCCGCCCCCATTATGTCCCTTCTCATAATCTCAGGATTTTATTTTTTCTTCTTTATAGGCTGAAATAAAATATCAAAATGGAGATTTGGCTTTTCTTAAAGAACTGGCCGAAGAAGTCCTGTGTGTAATAGAATGTCCGACCCGCCCATTGGATCAACCGGTAAGGACCCATCCAGGGTCATGCATAGAAATCATGGGCCCCATAGCAGAAGTCGACAAAGTTGCCCTCTAAGCACAGTATGATACCCCGGGGATTTCTAAGATACCAACATCCAGACGCATAGTTTGATGACCCTACATTACCCCCATTCCACAAAGTATAATACCCCACAGTGACCCCAGCACAGTATAATGGCCCTTACTCCTCTCCACACAGTATAATGGCCCCTGCAGAACCCTAATACACAGTATGATAGCCCCAACATAACCCTCCATATTGTATAATGGCCTCATCATAGACTTCTAAATAGTATAATGGCCAACGTATCACCCCGTAAACTCTTTTAGGGCCCCGAAACAGGGCCCCCACTGTCAATTGACAGCTCCCACTTCCATCATTGCTTTCAACTGTATCCGAATCCAGGATGCGTAGTCTGCCACATTTACTGGTACGCCACTGGACTGGTACGCCACTGCACCTTCATCCTCTCTATCTTCTACGGATCACCAGTTACATATGGCAAGATCTGGTGTTACATTTTACAGGACTCCCTGTCAGTCCCTGGGCTTTTCTACCCAATCTAAGAGCATTCGTATGTATTGGGGCAGAGACCCTGATTCCAGCGATGTATCACTTACTTTATTGGGTGCAAAAATTGTGAGTCTTCTATGCTGCAGATCTAGCAGTGCTCTGAATGCTGATCTCTGCATAACACCGCACATACCACTGATTGGCAGCTTTCTGTGTACACTGTGTATAGACAGAAAGCTGCAAATCATTGATGGGGCAGGGTTACAGAGAACAATGGGACTACATGACACAATATAGCTAGTCCTTTTGTGACATTCTTCTGCTGATAAAACACTGATTTTATTGAAATACCAGCACATGGCATATTAAGTAACGCAGCTGGAATCAGGGTCTCTACTCCTACAACATGCTGCTCTTACATTACATAGAAAAACCTGCTGACAGATTTCTATTAAGTTCTTGCCTGTGTGATCTTTCGTATTATCCAGCACTTTACAATAATACCGGTGTATAGAGGATCTCCCTTATATTACATCCATGAGGAACGTCCGACTTGTATCGTCCCCTACATCGCATCAGTGCAAATCGGCTGGGACATAATATAGGAGAAGATTTTACATCCTGAGATGTTTTCCTGCAGCTTCTATATCTTAATATAATTTCTTATTATTTTTTAGGACGTGATCAGATCATTGATCCCGGCAGGAGAGCCGCGTATGAGCGACTATGAGACATCTACACTGATCGGCAGTGGAGCTTTTGGGTGAGATTTCTGTTCCCATAATCCCCATTTCTCAGGGTTCCCTATGACAATGCTGCTGCCTCTGTGCTCTGCCCATTCAGTGTTATCATAGGGAAACAATCAGAGTCCACATCACTGTCCACATCTCAATGTCACTATTCAGCTCAGTTATATACAGCTGAGCGACCAGATCTGTAACAAATCAGTCTGTAAGGAAAGGGATGATATAATACATTACACCCACCGGTCCTAGACCTCATCTGCTCTAATGCTGCCACCTCCACCTCAGCTTCCCCGTCCTCCGCACCGATCTTCTGAGTTTTTTGGGTCCCATTATGAAGCTTAGAATAGTGATTGGCTGCACAGGGTCACGTGAGGGGTGACACGATACTGACGCCAATGACATCTGCACCCTCACCCTCCACCATGACCATGTGAGTCCGATCACTGACCTCAGCAGCAGAAGGGAGGACAACCAAAGACTGGCGCAGAGGACGGAGGACTTGACTCCTTCACTCCCATTTATTCTGCTTTAGGGTGTGGAGAACATAATAAGCGTCTTCTTCCAGCAAATAGAGAACTTTCAATTTACACCAATTTACAGTATATTTGGACTGAATCGTATCTACTGGTCGGTTATAGTGAATCTGCCCAAGATGAGTTTCAGTAGATTCTCTCATCTATAATGTGACCTGGGTGAGGGTCCGGCAGACGTGGCATTGTGCAGACCCCCATAGGTGATCTATGTAGTGTTATTTCATGGATTTCTAGTGATGGCCGGACTGCTGGTATTAAACATTAGTACAAAAGATCATATAATGACTTGTATATACAGACTGTTAATAAGGGTTCATTATAAACCATGGATTCTCCTTCTCTCCAGGTCCGTCCACTTAGTGCGCCATAAAGAATCACAACAGATCTTCGCTATGAAGAAAATGGCCAAGCTGAACCTGGATACTCCACAGAAAGTGGAATGGGCCTATCTGGAGAGGGACATCTTAGCAATCGCAGATTGTCCCTTCGTGGTCTCCATGCTCTGCTCCTTCCCCACTAAATCTCACCTGTGTATGGTCATGGAGTATGTAGGAGGTAGGACACGTACATTGTATTATATTCAGCCCAGTCTGCTGACATCTTATCACCTCTTATATCATTAAGACTTGTCCTCGTGGACGGTTACATCCCCACACAGCATTTACTCACTTCTCATCATACATCGTGGTGATCTGCTGTATAAACCCCTCACCGGTCATATTTCCTTTCTTCTATAGGTGGAGACTGTGGGACCCTTCTAAGCACCAGAGGTCCTTTATCTGTCCCGTTGGCCCGCTTGTACTTTGCAGAAGCGGTCCTTGGTGTGGAATACCTGCATAGTTACGGTGTGGTGCACAGAGACCTGAAGCCGGATAAGTAAGTGAATACCTGTAGTGTAGTAAAGAGGGAGAGTTATCATTTATTATCTCACAGTCTGTGAGACTAAACCCATCTTCTCTTTCACAGCCTCCTGATAACGTCTTCTGGACACATAAAAATCACCGATTTCGGGCTGTCAAAATTTGGTCTAATGATATCAAACACCAACATCTACAAGGAATCAGCAGAGGACATCAGCAGAGAGTTCCAGGACCGTGAGGTTGGCGTTACTTACAAGAACTCAGCTAGTTCTTTATAAAACTCATCACAGTACTGTCTCTTCTCTACGTTCTTCATTTCTAGAGAACTTTTCCATTGATGCTATCTTCTTTCTTTGTGTTTTCATGGAGAGAACTTGTAATAACTACAGTATAGTTTCATCAATCTGATCTTTTTTTCCATTGGTTTCCAGGTCTGTGGCACCCTATATTACACAGCCCCAGAGGTCATCCTGAAACAAGGCTATGGAAGACCTGTTGACTGGTGGGCAATGGGGATCATCCTTCATGAATTTCTTCTGGGATGTGTACCATTTGATGAAGATTCCCTGAATAAGCTATATAAAAATGTTCTTCTTGGTAAGTAGAATAATGTAATAATTTTTGACTGGTTATATTGGTTTAGTTATTTCTTTTGCTTTATATTGCAGTTCATTAAAGAGGTTTTATTTTCTATAACTTTCCATACAACAGGAGACATAGTTTGGGATTGTGACGGCGCTCCTCCCCTGGATGCTCAGAACATCATCACTGAGCTGCTCAGAACCAATCCTGAGCATAGACTTGGGACAGGTAACAGAAATAATAGAGTTAATATTTAGTTGTTACACCAAGGACATATCGCTCATGTCTATGAGGATCAGCTCTTCTCTATCTGCTCTTCCAATTCTTGATCTCCGCACTAAGACTTTCAGTCATTTTCCTTCATGTCGGCTCAGTTATATCATTAGGTCAGATTATGATATACTGCTCAGATATGGAGCAGTGGCTGACAATATCGGCATCACTTTTGTTTTTCATTTTCCAGGAGGAGCATTTCAGATCAAGGATCATCCATTCCTTAATGACTTAGACTTTGACAACCTCCTAAGTCAGAAGCCGGAGTATGTCCCTCAGCTTTTATCAGACATGGACACCAGCTGCTTCATCAGTAAGTAGAATGAGACGTCATATAGACTACGTGTCTGATTGTCTCCTATTCCCTAATATGTGACCATTGGTTCCCTTCAATATTAGTGATAAATGGAGACTGTGTTATACTGACAACCTCTAATAACACTTCATTACTTATGTCTTGTAGATAACTCTGATATAAACAACCAGCTGGTCTCACAGGATGAGGAGGACACTAGTGTGGACAATGAGAGTCTTGACTTTCTAAATTTTATGTCATCTTCTGAAAGGCATGCTAAAGTAAGTGTGTGATCAATAAATCCAAGTTAGGTAAAAAAATATTTAAGAGTAAAAACAATATTTCATATCTTATTGTTGTCCTCATTTAGCTCTCTACCACCGATATCGGGATGAAGAATGATGAGGATCCCAAGTCCCCTCCAGAGTGTACCTCAACATCCAACACTGACATCTCAGAAATGTGAGTAGATTATGGGGTCATTACTGGGAGCTCCAGGCTGATATATGTGCACAACACCAAATATAGGACATAAATACCGTAATATCACATGCAGCATCCACAGCCCCATTGTTAGCATCATTGAGCTTTTGGCTTTAGAAGCCACTGGTGATAACAGCCCATGATTGCGGCCAGTCAAGCATTTTTAGTGCTGTCCCCCACACTGTAGGAGAGATGTAGTATTACATGCCAGACATTCTTGGTAGTTGTTTAACGCTCTGCTTTATAAAACGTAGTTTACTTGTGATTTACACATTTTTCTTCTTCCAAACAGGCAGAAAGAATCTGTTTCTGTATATGATAGAGGCGATGATATTACCATCTTGCCATCCTCGTCCTCACTATCAGGTATGTCCATGTCTGCAGAACCAACAATGTGAATGTTGACTTCAAGATTCAAATATTTCCACATGGTTTTTCTGCGATTGTTCTCCTATGGTATCTATATTTCATGGATCCCAATTGTGTTGACCATGGGCCCATACTGAATCCCTATTTCTCTAATTTGTACAGGACTTTTTATGTTTTCCTTGAATGACTTTGTAGCATCAAGGAACCTAGAGATAAATAGCGACTGTGTTATACTGACAACCTCTAACAATACTTCCTTACCTATGTCTTGTAGATCACTCTGATAAGAGCAACCATCTGGTCTCAGAGGATGAGGAGGGCAAAAGTAAGAATGAGGAGAATGTTTTCTTCCTAAAAATAACATCTTCTGAAAGTCTTTCTAAAGTAAGTATGTGATCAGTAAATCCAAAATATATAAAAAAAAACCTCTAAAATAAAGGACCTCTAAGAGTGAAAAAAAATATTTAATATCTTTTTGTTATCCACATTTAGCACTCTACCACCACTAACGGGACGAAGAACGATGAGGATCCCAAGTCCCCTCCAGAGAGTAACGGGACGATGAACGATGAGGATCCCAAATCCCCTCCAGAGTGTACCCAAACATCCAACACCGACAGCTCAGAAATGTGAGTAGATTATGGGGTCATTACTGGGAGCTCCGGGCAGATATATGTGCACAACACCAAATATAGGACAGAAATACCATAATCTCACATGCAGCATCCACAGCCCCATGGTTAGCGGTCATTGTGCTTTTGCCCTTACAAAGTGCTTGTGATAACAGCCCATCATTATTGTAGCCGGTCATGCATTTTTTGTGCTGCCCCCCACACTGTAGGAGAGATGTAGTATTACATGTCAGACATTCTTGGTAGCTGTTTTCCTCTCTGCTCTATAAAAGTTAGTTTTGAGCATTAGACCTTCCCCACTATGACAGTCACATGTCCTACTAGGCCTTATAGTCGGTGTTCTTATAGTGAGACAACCCCTTATACTGGGTTTACCTGTGATTTACATGCTTTTCTTCTTCCAAACAGGCAGAAAGAATCTGTCCCCGAACCTGATAGAGACAACGTTACTACCATCTTGCCATCCTCGTCCACACTGTCAGGTATGTCCATGTCTGCAGCACCAACAATGGGAATGTTGACTTCAAGGCTCAAATATTTCCAGATGGTTTTTATAGAATACTATAGGTTTCCTATGTCATCCATGTTATGACAAAGCAGATCCTATAAGGACAAATCGTTACTGACTTTTTTTTATTTTCTGATCAGAATTTCCAGCTCAGGAAGAAAGAAAATCTGCAACAAATCTGAGTAATGATACAGAAAAACCAGAAAAGGGGAAAAAGAGACGAGGTAAGTGTGAGAATCAGCTCCATGTTATGTGATGTCTGTGAGAATCATTCGTGTGAAGCAGATGTCATCTGTCAGTGATGGGATTATCACATGTATGATGGCTGACAATGATCCCTGACCTCTGTGTGATAATATTCCTCTGCCGTCCGGCCCCAGTGACCGCACAATAGTATCATGTCATATGGAGTCCCATCACTTACATTATATTTACTTCTCTTCTCATAGGTTCCATCTTCCGCCGGACATTAGCATCCTGCCGGCGCGGATTATCCAGGGCTGCTCGCATATTTGCTTGCTGTTACTGTTGCCCTAGAACCATCTAAAGGACAGGAAACCTAAGCATCCAGCGCCCTGAAGACCAGCAGATCCACCATCAGCGATGGAGTTGTATAGAAGGACCTTCACCAGCTACCTGTGACCACTGACTCTCATCCTTCTATCCTAATTTTCTTCTTTTATTCTTTATTTATGCCAGAAATTATAATTTAACATCTTTGACATTGCAAACCATCATTTACAGCAATGAAATAAAACATCATATTAAATGACTTCTGGATATGGCACGGACCCTCATTT
The DNA here is from genome assembly GCF_039654945.1 of Dendrobates tinctorius. Lineage (NCBI taxonomy): Eukaryota > Metazoa > Chordata > Amphibia > Anura > Dendrobatidae > Dendrobates > Dendrobates tinctorius. The sequence goes on along the minus strand of NW_027362013.1, from coordinate 1,387,196 downwards.
ATTAGCACATAACCCAAACTACATAGCCCCATAATATAAAGTATACAATACGGTATTTTTTTAAGCACCGGAATGAGCTCTCCCACTAAATACAGAAAACCTATAAAGATAGATACAGGATCACTAGCCAAGGGGACTGGAAAGATTTTCTTTATTACACAAATATCAAAATCAAATTTAAAAGATTGTCAGACATAAACATACATACAATAACCATACATGAAGCCTCCAAATGTAGAGCTAAAATGGTGCACTCAAAATGTATCCCAATATGAAGGTGAGAATCTAATCTAATAGGTAATTCATATCACATCAATATGATGGTTATATATATATAGTGGAATAATAATCCTACATATAAACTATCAACCTCTTGATAATTATCAAATCTTATATAGACGAGTATCAATCAATAGAAGAATGTGTGCTGCATATTCCAGGGAAGTGATAAAAGCATGTATAATGCAGCAAAGTGTGTACAGGACATATAGTAACAAGTGTTGAGCGAATGTGCTTGCCACTACTCGGTATTCGCCCGAGTATCACTTTACACGGTGAGCACCGAGCATTTCTGGGATTACTCGGCGGGAACTCGGGTCTCCACCCAGCACTTTTGGCGGACTTTAGAGACCCAATCACGCTGAAGGGATTGTCTGCCAGGCAATGAAGTGCCGCAGCCATCTTTGTTATGGTCGTGCAGTGATTGGCTGGCCACACAGCATCATCAGGGGTTATAAAAGACCGGATGCCGTCTTGCTCAGCGCATTCAGCTCCGGATTGAGAGAGTGTAGGGAGAGCGGCTGCCTTGATAGGGTCAGAATTGGGGATTTCTTAGTGAGTGTGGGGTCTACCATCCTAAATAATCACATCCAGGTAAACCAACAGTCCTTCTAAGAATTGATTCCGGAGAATATAGGTTCCAGTGTTAGGCAGGCAGGGTAGTGTACGTCGCTGTAGACGCATCAGTGCCAGGCCTGCAGGCACTGTATGTGTGTATATAGAGCATTGCATATATCAAGAGGGTCCATTCCCTTCCTGTGTTCTGGTTCTGCTACTGCTACCTGTGGGATATCTTAGCCGTATATAGCTAGCCCCTGGTGTAATTAGAATACAGGCCACACATATTTTGGTGTGGCATCTCCGTTCCGGCTCATATCTGTGCGTGCTCGAAGTGTGGCCAGTTTAAGGCTGTTATCTTTTTATGGGCTGCCTGTCACTTTTGGTTAAATACAGCAGTATTTAGCCCAAAAAAAACCAGGCCTCACATTATTGTAGTGGTATCTCCGTGTCAGCTCATATATTTGCGTGCTCAATAATTTGCCAGTGTAGGGCGCTTTTCTTTATTTTTCCTGGGTTAAGCTGTACTTATATACAGCAGTAGTTAGGTAAAAAAAAAAAACAGGGCATACATTTGTCATAGTGGTATCTCCTTGGCAGCTCATATCTGTGTGTGCTCAAAGTTTTGCCAGTCTATCTCTGACACGCCTCATACATCCGTGTGCCAAAAATTGAGGCATTTTAGACCTAAATTCCCTTTTTTGGCAGTCTGTCACTCTCGTTATATCTAGCAGTCTTTTAAATCCACCAAAAAACAAAGAAACATATTTGACAGTGTGGTATATCTGTGACACGCCTCATACGTCCGTGTGATAAAAATTTGTGGAATTTAGGCCGGTGCTCCAGTGATTTCCTGTCTGGTACTCAACTTATATACAGCACTATGTTGCATTATTTTGAAAAACAGGCCACATTTTACAGCGGGGTCTATCTCTGACATGCCTCAAACATCCGTGGGCCAAAAATTGAGGCATTTTAGGCCTAAATTCCCTTTTTTGGCCAGTCTGTCACTCTCGTTATATACATGCAGTGCCTGGGCTGACAAACATTTCCCCATGGGGGCTACAGTTTTTAAAAATATACTATGGGCATCATAGACACCATTGCCAAAAATTGGACTGCCTGTAGCAGCACAGAGCACGTTAACCCTGGTGATTTAGTGGCAGAGAATGAGGAGACATAATGATAAATCATACTGAAATCAAACAAATAAAAAATGTGAATCCACCTATGAAAGCAAAAACAAAAGGGAGGGGCGAACACAGGTTCATAGATATGAAGCCAGAATGTGCCCAATGAGGTATGTTTGTCCCTAGCAACAGCTCAGAGACAGGGATATAAATTAAAATATAATAGAATAGTATTTCAATATTTTTATATTGTAGAGGTATACACTAGGTCCTTAGAGGATGGTCCAGACATAGTAAAACTGGAAAATATAAGAATAAGTGGGAAGAATAAACGTACATCTCATTTTTATGACAGTCCCCCCTGGGGGAGTAACATTTTTTTTGGTTTCAAATTAGTAACGGGCATCATACAAACACCCTTGCTCAAAAATTGAGTGACTTTTGCATCACGGAATACGTTCACCCGGGTGTTCTACTGGTTGTGAATGATGAGAATGAGGATAAGGAGGAGGATAACACCAAGGAGACCAAATCATGAAGCGGATGTGTGGTTGTGAAGAGGTGCATGAGAATACACCTCCACAAAAAAGACAATGTATTTGAGGTTATGTTTCGCTGTTTTCATTCGGTGGTGTACAGAAGTCTTTCCCAATCCAGGCCTTGCTCATTTTTATAAAAGTCAGCCTGTCAGCATAGTCAGTTGACAGGCGGATGAGCTTATCTGTTATAATTCCACCAGCGGCACTAAAAACCCCTCTGACAGAACGCTAGCAGCAGGGCAGGCCAGGACCTCTAAGGCGTAAAGAGCCTGTTCATGCCACATGTTCAGCTTGGATACCCAATAATTAAAAGGCACAGAGGAACCTCGGAGGATGTTTGTACAATCTGCAAGGTCCTCCCTCAGCATCTTCCCAAACATTGCACTTCTTGTGCCAGCACCCCTTGCCTCTGTGCCGCCACGATGGGAGGGTCTGAGAAAAGTGGCCCAGAACTTTGCCATTGTTCCCCTGCCTGAGCTGGATAGTACTTCTGTCTCTGTCGCTTGGACTCCTTGGTTGTACAACAAACTCTGACGTCTGCTGCCAGCGTTCTCACATGAGAATATTTTCAGTAATTCTGCTACAAGGGCCCTCTGGTACAGCAACATTTTTGTACACTTCTCCGCCTCTAGAAGAAGAGATTGAAAGTTCTCCTTGTAGCGTGGATCTAGTAGTGTCACCAACCAGTAATGAGTGTCACCGAAAATGTTTATAATGCGAGGGTCAAGGGAAACGCAGCGCAACATAAAGTCAGCCCAATGAGTCCCAGACTCTTAACAGGCAACACTTCCGTGTCCTCGCCCCAACAGAATGACTGATCATGCTGTCCTCCTCCTCCTTGTCCTCAGGCCTACAACACTTACAACGAACCTCAGTAAGATCAGAGTACAAACATTGCTGTAAATACCTTCTTGTAAATACACCACTGTAGTTTTAAGATCCCCCCACCTAATTTTAGATTGTAATTTGTCACGAGCAGGATTGTTCTGTTTGGGTTGAATTATTATCATCGTTGTTGCTTACTGTAGCTTGTAAGCTGTCATAAGCAGGGTAGTTTTATTTGGGTTTAATTATTTGATTATTGTTATCCTTGTTATTTAGGACTGTTGTGTTTGAAACTGTTAAGCTGTAAGTATGTTTTCGCTCTATAATAACTTTCAAGATTCAAATTAGAACACAGAAAAGCAGGATGGAGACATTAGTCATGTTGTCTTTGAAGCTCACCATCTTGGTGGATTTCTCAAAGTTTTGGAGGATGGCACACATGTCAGACATCCATGTCCACACCTCATATATTATGTGTGAAGACAGAATAGAATACCGACAACCTTATTGATGCTGGTAGATTAGTCACCAACTGCCCTTTTCTGCTCAGAAATCCTTTCCTACATCTGCAGTGTTGAGTTCCAAGACCTGGGGTCATCACACACCAGTCAGTGAGCCAGAAGTAGCAAGCGCTGATGAAATCACGGCAATGGCGGATGAAGCTGTAGCTGACTTTCTAAAATGGGTATTTAGAGCGTTGTATTTTTACCAGCAGATCTGCCAGCTCCATGTCGCTTTTCAAAAAACATTGACCAATTTGGTTAAGTGCATGAACCAGGCATGGCAAGTGTGTGAGCTCGCCTCGCCAAAGACCAGCCACCAGGTTCCACCCATTGTCACACACAAACTGTCAGGAACACCGCACTGTACTTGCTCACTGAGCCAGTGCACGTGTCCTGAGTGTCAGCGCCGGCGTGCAGCCTCCGCTGAGCAGTGACTCACCCGCAATGTAGGGGTACCGGGGTCAGGTACAGCCAGAAAGTACCAATGCACAGGACCTGTGGATGCTGAAGTTTAGGAAGCCAGCATAGGACCTATGGTCATGTGAATGGTCATGTGACTGCAAGGGGGCGGGGCTTAGCGTCCTGCACACAGAGAAGGAAGAGAACTCAGAGTCCAAGCAAAGCAGAGGTTATGCACAGTACAGACCAGCGAGGTACAGGAGAGATAAACAGATGGGAGGTCAGACAAAGCCAAAGGTCATACACGGGATCACAGTACAGTACCAGGGAGGAGACAGAGCGGATAATCAGGGCCAAGCAGAGATCAAAACCAAACAGACATATAAGGTACCAGGCAGAATCCAAAGCGATATCCAGGGAACAGACCGAGTCATACACAGAGAATCAAGTAACCAGAACACAGCACTAACACACTCAGGGGTCACCACACAATGCCAAGGGTGAAAGTATAACTGACAGGGATAGGAGCGTCCTGAGGCTATAAGAAGCCTCCCCCAGAACCAGGGAGAGGCCACAATCATAGCCCCAGGTGTGCAGGTAAGCCTGCACCGGGATCACAACCTTTAACCCCAGAAATGCCAGTCATCAGCACTGGTTCCAAACATTAACCCCACGTGTGCGAGTCAAACCCGCACTGAGATCATGACAGTACCCCCCTCTCAACGGGGGGCCTCTGGACCCCCAGGCTTGCCCGGGTACTTAGCATGGAAAGCCCGCACCAGGCGATCAGCATGCATCAACCGGGCTGGTACCCAGGACCTGTCCTCCGGTCCATACTCCTTCCAATGAACCAGGTACTGTACCGACCGCCGTACCAACCTGGAATCTACGATATGACCAACCTCGTACTCCACCTGCCCCTCGACCAAAACCGGAGGAGCAGCAGACTCGGAGTCTCCCCGTACTGCTTCAAAAGGTTTCAGTAGAGATTTGTGGAAGACGTTAGGGATCTTGAAAGAGGGTGGAAGGCACAGCCTATACGCCACTGGATTGATTTTTTCCACAATCTTGTACGAGCCAATGAATTTGGGTCCCAACTTGGCTGACGGAATCTTTAACTTAATGTTTCGCGTGGAGAGCCAAACTTTCTCTCCCACCCGAAACATGGGACCAGGTGTTCGTTTCCTGTCCGCGAAAAACTTATACCTGCCTTGAGACCTAGATATACGCCGCTGGACTTCTGCCCATGTATCTTTTAACCGCTGAACAGAATCCTCAGCCCCGGGACACCCCGAATCCAGACGAGAAAACTCACCAAAATGAGGACTGAACCCATAGTTAATCAAGAAAGGGGACCTACCAGTGGATTGACTCACCCGACTATTGAAGGCAAATTCAGCCAACGGCAGTGCATCGCACCAGTCATTCTGTCTAGCAGAGGTTAGACACCTGAGGATCTGTTCCAGGGACTGGTTAGTGCGCTCCGTCTGCCCATTGCTCTCAGGATGGTATGCAGACGAAAAGGACAGAGACATACCTAATTTTTTGCAGAAAGCACGCCAAAACTTTGCCACAAACTGCACACCACGATCAGACACCACATTCAGGGGTACCCCATGCAACCGGATCACATGCTGCACAAACAACCTGGACAACGTCTCAGCTGACAGTAGTGCGGACAGGGGTACGAAATGAGCCTGCTTAGAAAACCTGTCCACCACTACCCATACCACTGTATTACCCTTAGATGGAGGGAGATTGGTAACAAAATCCATGGATAAATGAGTCCATGGCCTTTCGGGCACTGCCAAGGGTATCAGCTCCCCTGCCGGCCGGCTATGAGAGCTTTTAGAACGAGCGCAGACCCCACAACCAGCAATGAATTTTTTTATGTCCGAACCAAGGGTAGGCCACCAAAAGATCCTAGCCACCGCCAGACGTGTGGCTGAAATACCAGGGTGAGCACTCAGCTTGGATTCATGGAACTCCTGCAAGAGTTTCAGGCGAAGTCGCTCTGGGACAAACAACTTCCCCTCCGGCTTGGCCGCCGAGGCCTGCGACTGGTCCCCCAGAATCTCCCGTTCCAATTCAGATGAGACCTCTGCTATTTGGATTTCTGGATCACGGAGTGAACTACTTATACGATGGACTACTTGCTAGAGATGGGGTGCACCTTACGAAGACTGGTAAGCATGTATTTGGAAGTCGCCTTGCTACACTTGTAAGGAGAGCTTTAAACTAGAACAACATGGGAAGGGAAGCAAAAGACCAGAAAAAGCCATACACCTGACAAATGCTATTGAGAACTCTGCTATTAGAAGTGGAAAGGAAGAACAAAGACGAAAGAATCTAATTAATAAAAATATTGGAGAAAGAGAAACCAATCACAAACTAAAATGTTTCTATACTAATGCACAAAGCATGGGCAACAAACAAGGAGAATTGGAACTACTAACACAGGAAAAGAAATATGATGTCATTGGAATCACTGAAACTTGGTGGGACAATACACATGATTGGAATACAAGACTAGAAGGATACAACTTATTTGCAAGAAACAGACTTGATAAACGAGGAGGGGGTGTCGCATTGTATGTTAGAAACGCGTATATCTGCACAGAGATTGAAGCTTCAGAGACTGGGAGTTCTGTGGAAACTGTTTGGGTAAGAATACAAGGACAGAACAACGGAAAGGGCACCATTGTAGGCATTTACTACAGGCCGCCTGTGCAAGCTGAAGCTATGGATGAACTCTTTATGCATCAAATGGCCAAGTTCTCCAAAAAATATGACATAGTTGTCATGGGAGATTTCAACTATCCAGACATTTGTTGGGAATCTCTCTCAGGCAAAACTAACAGGTCAAGGAAATTCTTATCCTCTCTTGCTGACAACTTTATCTTCCAAAAGGTAAGGGAGAAAACAAGGGGAACTGCTACCTTGGATCTAATCCTTATAAACAGGGAGGAAATGGTTGAGGAGGTAAAAGTGGCTGGGACCCTAGGAGGTAGCGACCATGCTATTTTAGAATTTTGGATAACTAGAGGCGGAAGACCTGTGAAGACTCAGACGTCAAGGTTAGATTTCAGAAAGGCAGATTTTAAGGGATTCAGAAAGAGAATTGGAGGGATCCAATGGCTGGATATCCTTAAAGACAAAAATGTCCAGGAAGGATGGGAAATCTTGAAAAATGAAATTCTCAAAGCACAGTTGTTAACAATTCCGAAAAGAGGGAAGAATAGGAAGCAGTTAAGGAAACCAGGATGGATGAACACAGAACTTAAGCACATGCTAAAAAGGAAGAAAAAAATGTTTATAAAATGGAAAGAGGGAGGCATATCTAAAGAAGAATATAATGCTGTCTGCAGAACCTGCAGGGCACAAATCAGATTAGCTAAAGCTAAAAATGAATTGAGGCTTGAAAGAGATGTCAAAAGCAATAATAAAGGATTTTGGGGATATGTCAAAAGTAAAAGAAAAGTCAAAGATGCTATAGGATTTTTACAGGATGAAAATGATGAAATAGTAAGTCAGGATGTTGAGAAGGCTGAACTTTTAAATTCCTATTTTGCATCTGTTTTCTCTCAGAAAGGAAATGTAACATCAACTGTTATTCACTGTCCTATTAAGGGAATAGAAGAATCCAGGATATCTATAAACAGAAAGATAGTGAGGAAACACTTAGCTAACCTAAATGAATTCAAGTCTCCAGGTCCAGATGAATTACACCCCAGAGTACTGAAGGAGATAGCAGAAGAAATTTTTGAACCCCTCTCTATAATCTTTGAAAATTCTTGGAGAACAGGAGAAGTGCCAGAAGACTGGAGAAGAGCAAATGTTGTTCCTATCTTCAAAAAGGGGAAGAAGGTGGACCCAGGTAACTATAGGCCGGTGAGTCTGACTTCTATACCAGGAAAGATCTTTGAACAAATTATTAAACAACATGTATGTCAATACCTGGATAAGAATGAAGTGATTAAACAGAGTCAGCATGGGTTTGTAACTAATAAGTCATGTCAGACTAACTTAATTTCCTTCTATGACGGTATCACTGATTGGGTAGATCAAGGAAATGCTGTAGATATAGTATATCTTGACTTCAGCAAAGCATTTGACAAAGTCTCTCATACAATCCTTATTGAAAAAATGATTAAGTATGGAATGGACAAGGCAACTGTTAGGTGGATTCATAACTGGCTTAGTGATCGGACCCAAAGAGTGGTCGTAAATGGCTGCACATCCAGTTGGAAGAATGTCTCAAGTGGGGTACCACAGGGCTCTGTCCTGGGCCCTGTATTGTTCAACATCTTTATCAACGATTTAGATGAAGGAATTGAGGGTAAACTGATTAAATTTGCTGATGACACAAAGCTAGGAGGGATAGCTAATACTAGAGAAGAGAGAGAGAGGATTCAAAAAGATTTAAATAAACTGGAGAAGTGGGCAGCAACTAACAGAATGGTTTTTAACAGGGAGAAATGCAAAGTACTACATCTGGGCAATAAAAATGGAAAAAGCATATATAGAATGGGAGGAATAGGGCTAAGTGACATCACATGTGAAAAAGACTTGGGTATACTAATAGATCACAGACTGAATATGAGTCAACAGTGTGATGCAGCAGCAAAAAAGGCAAATGCAATTCTAGGATGTATTAACAGAAGCATACAGTCTAGATCACGTGAAGTCATTATTTCCCTCTACTCCTCTTTGGTCAGACCTCATCTGGAATATTGTGTCCAGTTTTGGGCACCACATTTTAAAAAAGACATCAACAAACTGGAGCAAGTTCAGAAAAGAGCGACCAGAATGGTGACCGGTCTGCAAACCCTGTCTTATGAGGAAAGGTTGCAGGATTTGGGAATGTTTAGTTTGCAAAAGAGAAGACTGAGAGGAGACTTAATAGCTGTCTACAAATATCTAAAGGGCTGTCACATTGTAGAAGGATCAACTTTATTCTCATTTGCACAAGGAAAGACTAGAAGCAATGGGATGAAACTGAATGGGAGGAGACACAGATTAGATATTAGAAAAAACTTTTTGACAGTTAGAGTGATCAATGAGTGGAACAGGCTGCCACGAGAAGTGGTGAGTTCTCCTTCAATGGAAGTCTTCAAACAGAGGCTGGACAGACATCTGACTGGGATGATTTAGCGAATCATGCTTTGAGCAGGGGGTTGGACCAGATGGCCCAGGAGGTCCCTTCCAACTCTACGATTCTATGATTCTATCACAACCCCAGGGTGAAGAATGGAGGACGGTGGCTCAGGGGGCGACATCGGCTGAAAACTGCGTGATAAGGCGTCAGCCTTGACATTCTTAGACCCTGGACGAAATGTAATCGTAAACTGAAAACGAGGAAAAAAAAGTGACCAACGGGCCTGTCTGGGCGTTAGTCTTTTAGCAGACTCAATGTACGACAGATTTTTGTGATCCGTGATCACCGTAACCGGGTGACTGGTCCCCTCCAAAAAGTGCCTCCATTCTTCAAACGCCAATTTGACCGCAAGAAGCTCTGTATTGCCTACGTCGTAATTTCTTTCCGCAGCAGAGAATTTCTTGGAAAAGAAAGCACATGGCCTGAGGTTGGTTAGAGTGGCAGGCCCTTTGGACAACACCGCCCCCACCCCCACCTCAGAGGCGTCCACTTCCACGACGAATGGTTTGGACGGATTTGGCTGCGCTAACACAGGAGCAGACATAAAACATTTTTTCAGCGTTGCAAAGGCCTCTTTTGCGAGCGAGGACCAATTTCTCACATCCGCACCTTTGCATGTTAGATCCGTGAGAGGTTTGACCACTTGCGAAAACCCCCGGATAAATTTGCGGTAATAATTGGCGAACCCCAAGAAGCGCTGAAGACCCTTAAGATCTCGGGGTTGCACCCAATCCGCAATGGCCTGCACCTTCTTGGGGTCCATGCGAAAACCCTCACCGGATACAATTAACCCCAAAAAGGACAACTCTTGTACACAGAATACACATTTCTCCAATTTGGCATACAAATGATTTTCTCTAAGCCTTTGGAGCACAGTTCGTACATGTTCCAAATGAGAATACTTGTCGGGGGAATATATCAAAATATAATCTAAGTAGATAACGACAAAACGACCAAAGAGATCCGAGAATACCACGTTGATGAAATTCTGAAATATGGCAGGGGCGTTGGTAAGACCAAACGGCATGACTAAATTTTCAAATAGTCCCTCGGTCGTGAGGAACGCGGTTTTCCATTCATCCCCCTCCTGGACCCTTATCAAATTATATGCCCCCCGAAGGTCAAGTTTAGAAAACCACTTTGCCCCTGATAGCTGGTTACATAAATCGGGAATCAACGGAAGGGGGTACGTATTCCGTACAGTAATTTGATTAAGCTCCCGGAAGTCGAGACAGGGACGTAACCCGCCATCTTTTTTCTTTACAAAAAAGAAACCTGCCGCTACAGGTGAGACTGAAGGACGTATGTGTCCTTTGCGCAGACTTTCAGTAATGTACTCCTTCATAGCCAAGCGCTCAGGACCAGACAAATTAAACAGACGGGCTTTGGGTAATTTAGCCCCCGGGACCAGCTCAATAGCGCAGTCAAAGGGTCTATGTGGCGGTAACGTCTCGGCCTCGCTTTCGGAGAATACATCTTCGAAGTCCTTCAGGCATTCCGGAATACCTTCCAGCTCGACAGATGATACAGACACAGATTTAACTGGTTCAACCAGCAGTGCGGATTTATCACATAACTCAAAATCATTAAACCCCCATTGAACAATCTCCCCTGTTTTCCAGTTAATAACTGGGTTATGGCGTTGTAACCAGGGCATGCCCAACACCAACCCTGCAGGTAGATTGTCCAGCACAAAACAACTTATGTTTTCCACATGAATAGCGCCCACTCTGAGCGAAAACACATCAGACATAAAGCGAATTCCCTCCTTAGTGAGGGGAGATGAGTCAATGGCCATCACCTTGATCGGAACCTTGAGCCTAACTGTCCCTATCTTGCAGTGTGTGACCAATTGGGAGTCAATGAGGTTAATAGATGATCCGCAGTCGACGAAGGCTGTAGAGGAAAAAGAACTACCGTCCACAAATAGTTCCACAGGCAGTAATACTTTAGAAAATGAGGAAAATGGTACCTGAGGGTCTGAGCAGCCTCCCCGTTGACTACCCAGACCTAGTCGTTTCCCGCCGACCGGGTTTGAAGACGGGCAATTCGGGCACTCCCTTTTCCAATGTCCCGTTTTACCGCAGTAAAAGCACAACTGCTTGTCCTTCTGGCGTTTCCTCTCCGTATCCTTCAGGGAGAGGGCGCCTACATCCATGGGCTCAGGGGCAGTCTCTTTTCCACTGGGGAATAATGGAGTATCCACCTGCATCACCCCTCTGGCCCGCAGCCTGCGGTCCATCCGGACGGCCTGGGTCATGGCGTCCTCGAGAGAGTTAGGTGGGGGATGTAACGCCAAGGCATCCTGCAGCCGCTCGGACAAGCCTCTGCGAAAGAGTCCTTGGAGTGCGGCGTCGCTCCAAGAGACCTCTGCCGCCCAGCGGCGGAACTCAGAACAAAACCACTCAGCTGAATGTTTCCCCTGACAGACACTCATCAACATATCCTCTGCCAATCGCACTCGGTCAGGTTCATCATAAATGTGCCCGAGGGCCTCAAAGAATGCGTTCACTGACATACATTCAGGAGCAGAGGAAGACAGAGAGAAAGCCCATGCTTGCGGAGCCCCCCGAAGTAGGGAAATAATGACCCCCACCCTCTGGAACTCATCCCCGGAGGAGCGGGGCCTTAGAGAAAAAAAAAGCTTGCATCCTTCTCTGAAAGACCTGAACTCCTTTTTGTCCCCTGAGAAAAAGTCTGGCAATTTGACCGGAGATTCGGGGGACGCTAATGACACATCCCTACCCCCAGAACTAGAAGCCCCTGCATCGACAGCCTCCTGCACAGTAACTACCAACTGTTGCTGGGTCTGGGCCATCGTGCGTTGTTCCACATTGAGCTTATGGAACATTTGGGTCAGGTGCTTGACCTGATCAGACAAGGCTTGTATGGGATCCATGAGGATAACACACCTTTTTTTTTTTTTTTTTTTTTATTTCTGAAGAAAAAAAAACTGAAATGGTCAGTTATAATGTCAGGAACACCGCACTGTACTTGCTCACTGAGCCAGTGCGCGTGTCCTGAGTGTCAGCGCCGGCGTGCAGCCTCCGATGAGCAGTGACTCACCCGCAATGTAGGGGTACCGGGGTCAGGTACAGCCAGAAAGTACCGATGCACAGGACCTGTGGATGCTGAAGTTTAGGAAGCCAGCATAGGACCTATGGTCATGTGACTGCAAGGGGGCGGAGCTTAGCGTCCTGCACACAGAGAAGGAAGAGAACTCAGAGTCCAAGCAAAGCAGAGGTTATGCACAGTACAGACCAGCGAGGTACAGGAGAGATAAACAGATGGGAGGTCAGACAAAGCCAAAGGTCATACACGGGATCACAGTACAGTACCAGGGAGGAGACAGAGCGGATAATCAGGGCCAAGCAGAGATCAAAACCAAACAGACATATAAGGTACCAGGCAGAATCCAAAGCGATATCCAGGGAACAGACCGAGTCATACACAGAGAATCAAGTAACCAGAACACAGCACTAACACACTCAGGGGTCACCACACAATGCCAAGGGCGAAAGTATAACTGACAGGGATGGGAGCGTCCTGAGGCTATAAGAAGCCTCCCCCAGAACCAGGGAGAGGCCACAATCATAGCCCCAGGTGTGCAGGTAAGCCTGCACCGGGATCACAACCTTTAACCCCAGAAATGCCAGTCATCAGCACTGGTTCCAAACATTAACCCCACGTGTGCGAGTCAAACCCGCACTGAGATCATGACACAAACATGCCTGACTGTGGGTTCACCAGTCTCATCCACAAATATGCCTGCTGTTTCATAGCTGTCCACAACTTTACAGCATTGTGGTGTTTTCCACAGAAGCATATTAGCTTCAGCATAGCCTGTTCCCACTTTGATTAGGCAGTGCTGCAGTGTTCCAGCATGAGATTGATGTGCTACCTTTTTGAGCTGGAGGCTGAAGAGGAGACGAAGGGGGGCAGTGCACTATGCACCTAATGCGCCAACACTGTGTCAAAATGCAGCAGACAGACCCATTGACCTAGTGGCATGGGGCCAGCTTAAGATAAATCGGGCAAGACATCAAAGATTTTTGGCGTGGACAAGCAGCGCATCGGAGGCTGAGTAGCGTGCTCCGTCCTTACAGCAGTGGCTGTTATGATTGGGTCATTGAGGAGGAAAACAAGACCAAGCTAAGCCACAGAAAACCAGAGAAGTTGGTAACTAAGTGGATTGCAGACCCCTGATCCTATCCACACAACTAGCAGTAGCCGTGGAGCGTACCTACAATGATTCTAGATGCCTTGACACAGCCGGAGGACTAAATAAGCCTAAAGCAAGAAAAAGGGAAATTTAAACTGCCCCAGAGCAGACCCCAAAGGAATAGACAGCCCCCAAACATATATTGCCGGTGAGACAAGATGAAAACACAAACACAGGTAGGAAAATAGGCTCAGCAAACGATGAGGCCCACACTAACTAGAAAGGACAGGAAAGGAAAGATGCTGTCTGCAATCATGCCAAAAAACCCTGCAAAAATGTCCAACACATCTGATAGCAAAAAAACCCTGAAGTCACTAGACTTCACCCACTATATCAGCACTCTGGCATATTCTAAAAACAGAGCAAAAGAGGCCAATCTAATAAGGGCCAAAAAGCAACCTGGCACAAACAGTAACATAAGATTGGAAATTCAGCACAGCCCCAGCCGGGCCTGGCTGAGCACACAAAACTGAATAGACAAAACCAAATCAAATGTGAACAATAGCAAAGAATACTTAGCTTGAGAATGCAGGGACTGAACTGGAAATTAAGACCTCAGGAGGCAGGTAAAATCACCAGCATGGATAGAGGGAGTCGGCTGTCTTAAATCCAGTCAGAGACTCCAGATGTCCAATCGTCGTCCTCATTATCAGGTGGCTGGTCTCTGTTAATTAGATCAGCTTCATTACCTCCTGCAACCACCAGAGGGAGTCCGGAAAGAGAACTCACGACTCCTCTGTCAATACAATCAGCTCCACCACCCTCACCAAGCAACCAGAGGTAGACCAGAAAGTGAATTCACAACAGTACCCCCCTTTGAGGAGGGGTCACCAAACCCTCATCCACGCCACCAGGCCGATCAGGATGGGCACGGTAAAAAGCACGAACCAATCTATCGGCATGAATGTCAGAAGCAGAGACACAAGAATTATCCTCCTGGCCATATCCCCTCCATTTGACCAAGTACTGGAGTCTCCGTCTAGCCAAACAAGAATCCATTATTTTCTCTACCTCATATTCCACATTGCCTTTAACCAATATAGGGTCAGAAGGCGCCGCCATGGGAACTACTGGCTCAACAAACCTCTTCAACAGAGATTTATGAAACGTTATGGATAGTGTTGAGCATTCCGATACCACAAATATCGGGTATCGGCCGATATTTGCGGTATCGGAATTCCGATACTGAGTTCCCAAACTTTTTGCATATTGAATACCGGAATCGGAAGTTGCCATAATGCTATGAGCCAGTTTGATTTGATTCAGCCAATGAGGAATCCTCAGAAGTGTGGGCACATCCTGTTAGGCATGTAGGCATGTTAAATAATGTCATGGCTGTGATTGGCTGCTGAAATGATGTCAAGATGCACTATAAAAGCCGCCGCCGCCATTTAGGGTTCACTCTGCTGTGAATTCAGTTAGGGACAGGCTGCTGTTCAAGACTCTGAGGGACAGTTATAAATAGCGATTTGCTAAATAATATTGTGCTTTACCCAGGCTACATTATCAATCACTGTAGCTTTCTTTTGCCTTGCAGCGCTGTTCACAGCTGTCTGCAAGGTCTGTGTGAGTGCAGCTCATGCTGTAGTGTGTCCTGCAGCCATCTCTGGTTGTAGGCCGCTCATGGTTTGTCACTGCCTCATACATATTTTTGTTTTATTGCTGCTCATTTTTCATTAATTCTCCTATTAGTGTGCATCCATCCGTATCCATATACATTGGTTGCAAACACTTTAGGAGTAGACAGCGGAGCCTTTCTGCAGCCTTTCAGTGCTAGTGCCCAGTTCTCTGCACTGTTCACGGCTGTCTGTGAGGTCTCTGTGTGTGAGTGCAGCTCACGTTGTAGTGTGTTCTGCAGTCACCTCTGGTTGTAGTCCGCTCAGCGTGCGTCACTGCCTCATACATAATCCTTTTTTTGTTTTATTGCAGCTAATTTTTCCTGATTTTTTTCTCCTATTAGTGTGCTTCCATTCATATCCATCTACATTGGTTGGTTGCAAACACTATATAGGAGTAGATAGAGGAGCCTTTTTGCTGGCTTGTGCCCTGCAGCCGCAGCCAGATTAGTATTAGCCTATTTTTTGGAGCCTGATCTATTGCATTGTAGGTTACCTTCCTACATTGTAATAGCTCCAAAAAGTTTGTGATACTATCGCTTTCACATCTTTGGTCACATCCTTTTTGTTTTTTTGAAAAAAAAAACACGTAAATAAAGTTCACCAAACACTCCACTTTACAGTTGTGTAGGCCACATTAGCTCATATTAAAGTGTAGTCCACACACTTTATAAAATTAGTGTTTATTAAACCTGTTAGCAGCTGTTCAGGAATAAGCACACTAAGCCCCCCCTTTGTACTTTTCTGCCTATCTTTATCAGTCTACCAAGATGAAGAAGGCAGGGAGTAAGGCACGTGATCGTGGGCGTGGAGTTTCAGCAGGGAGAGGACGTGGGGATTCTGTGCCTGCTGCGGGCACCCGTGACTCAGCATCCCCCAGTTTTACCTGACAACAGTCCTTTATGCGCAGCTTTGTAGGACCTCGCCGTACCCCACTGCTGCGGGACGAACAAATTGAAGCCATTGTCGGATGGATGGCAGCTAACGCATCGACTTCAATGACTTCCACATCCTCTCAGGGCCAGAGCACTGAAGAGCAACTGGGTTGCCCTCCCAGGGCTGTGGGGTACTCGGTACCGGGCCAGTGTCAGTGGGATGTGTCACAGCAGTGGTGACCCAGTCCGTGGCCCTGGGCGCCCATGTAACAGGGGAGATTGAATGGTGGAATGTAGTTAGATGAATAGTTCATGACGCCACCTGTGGTGCTCGGCAAGGGAGGTGTTGAGCCGACGCTGCATGCAGATCCGCTGGGACTGATGGTATGGTGCAGTAAAGATGTAAAAGCTCCCCACAGGTGAAGCTGTAGTCCCAGGGCAGTGTAGATGTGGTTGGCATGGGGATGTAGCGGTGCCGGAAAGGTAGGAAGCAGACAAGACACAGAGGGGTGCAATTTCTGTACTTTTACTTGATAACTGCAGTCCAGGGTCCTGATTACAGATGGTAACGGAGCAGGCTAGCCTGGAAGCAATTCAGGGATTCTCTCTCAGCAGAAGGGCTGTGCAGTCTCCTTTCCTAGCCCTTACTTAAGGGATCTCCAGTACTGAGTTACACTGAATTTCCTCCTGTCAGATGTTCTCAAGAACCTTTCTTGCACGGCAGACAGCTGTAGCCTATCTCGGGAACTCCTTTCTCCTGTGTCCCGGCTCGCTATCCAAGCTGATGTTGTGCCCTCAAGTCTTAGATGGGAATAGGGCATTTACAGCCTCCTACTCCTCTGGTGTCTGTTGCTGGACGGTTAGTATCCATACAACCGTGGAGACCAGGCTCCAGTTCATGCACTCTCACTCGAGATGAGCTCTTCCTCTCAGCTCTATCTCAGTGCTCCTTCCACACGTCTGCACACTTCACCCTCCGCAGACTAACTGACTCCTTCTTCCTCTTGGCCCTCAGAGAGCACTCCTCCCCTTAATTCTGGTTCAGAGTCCACCCTGCTGGCCTGGAGTGAAACCGTGTTGCATGCATAGATTGACTGTGAGAGAGACCCGTCATTGCCTCCAAGCCTGGCATTACCCTCCCCTGGAGGAAGGCAAAGCCAGTGTGGCGGCCATACTCCTGGGGGCGCCACATTCCCCCCTAGTGAACAAAATATGAAAACATACAAACAGTTAAACAATAATAATTGCACAAGATTTAAAAAATGAAAAAGTTACAAAAACCAAGTGCTTCAAAAATGGTCCTATGATGATAAGTTCAAGCATCAATGTCCATGGTCCATTCCTGGCAAATGGTGAATTATATACAAGTAAAGTTTTTGACCACACAAGTCCTGTGGTACAATGTCCATAAAACAGAACGGGAAAATTTTTAAAGGAAAGTCTTAGGCTAAGTGCACAAGTACCGGAACTCTCGCGGAAATTACCGCGAGAATTCCGGAATTCCAGTCCGCAGGAAAATCGCATTTTAAATTCCCGCGATTTTCCCGCGGAAAAACTAGCATTTTGCAAGCGTATTTAGCTTGCAAAATGCTAGCGTTCTCCAAGCGATCTGTAGCATCGCTTGGAGAACTGATTGACAGGTTGGTCACACTCGTCAAACATAGTGTTTGACAAGTGTGACCAACTTTTTACTACTGAGGCCGCCTATGCAGCATCAGTAGTAAAAGATAGAATGTAAAAAAAAAATAAAAAATGGTGTTATTCTTACCCTCCGACGTCCCGCACATCCGTTCCCAGTAATCCTTTGCGAAAATGCCCGCGATGACGTCAGTTCTCGCGAGATCGCGACGTCTCGCGGTAATTCGCGATGACGTCGCGCGAATGACCGTGAGACTTCGCGATCCCGCGAGAACGGACGCCATCGCGGGCATTTTCACAAAGGACTACTGGGAACGAGAGCATGAAGAGAAGCAGGAAGACTGCGCGGGACACCGGAGGGTGAGAATAACAATATTTTTTATTTTTAAATTCTTTTTTTACAGGGATATGGTACCCAAAGCCCGGAGGACAGTCTTCTCTCCTCCGGACCGTGGGTACCATCCGCCAATGTTCTGCTTACTTTCCGCATGGTGTGCACAACCACATGCGGGAAGTAAGCGGAACAATGCATTCCTATGGGTGCGGGATCGCCGCGATTCCGCAAATTAATGAGCATGCTGCGGTTTTTACCGCGAAGCGATTCCGCCGCGGTAAAACCCGCAGCATTAGTACAGCATTGCGGAATCCCATAGGAATGCATGGGATGCTTATTTTTCGCGTTTTCGCGGCAAAATCGCGCGGTTAAAACCGCTGCGGAAATGCGAAAAAAACGCCACGTGTGAACTCAGCCTTACAGGCTACCTGTAGGCACAAAAAACTTGAGAATAGTTACATACAGTGGGGCAAAAAAGTATTTAGTCAGTCAGCAATAGTGCAAGTTCCACCACTTAAAAAGATGAGAGGCGTCTGTAATTTACATCATAGGTAGACCTCAACTATGGGAGACAAACTGAGAAAAAAAAATCCAGAAAATCACATTGTCTGTTTTTTTTTCATTTTATTTGCATATTATGGTGGAAAATAAGTATTTGGTCAGAAACAAGCAATCAAGATTTCTGGCTCTCACAGACCTGTAACTTCTTCTTTAAGAGTCTCCTCTTTCCTCCACTCATTACCTGTAGTAATGGCACCTGTTTAAACTTGTTATCAGTATAAAAAGACACCTGTGCACACCCTCAAACAGTCTGACTCCAAACTCCACTATGGTGAAGACCAAAGAGCTGTCAAAGGACACCAGAAACAAAATTGTAGCCCTGCACCAGGCTGGGAAGACTGAATCTGCAATAGCCAACCAGCTTGGAGTGAAGAAATCAACTGTGGGAGCAATAATTAGAAAATGGAAGACATACAAGACCACTGATAATCTCCCTCGATCTGGTGCTCCATGCAAAATCCCACCCCGTGGGGTCAGAATGATCACAAGAACGGTGAGCAAAAATCCCAGAACCACGTGGGGGGACCTAGTGAATGAACTGCAGAGAGCTGGGACCAATGTAACAAGGCCTACTATAAGTAACACACTACGCCACCATGGACTCAGATCCTGCAGTGCCAGACGTGTCCCACTGCTTAAGCCTGTACATGTCCGGGCCCGTCTGAAGTTTGCTAGAGAGCATTTGGATGATCCAGAGGAGTTTTGGGAGAATGTCCTATGGTCTGATGAAACCAAACTGGAACTGTTTGGTAGAAACACAACTTGTCGTGTTTGGAGGAAAAAGAATACTGAGTTGCATCCATCAAACACCATACCTACTGTAAAGCATGGTGGTGGAAATATCATGCTTTGGGGCTGTTTCTCTGCAAAGGGGCCAGGACGACTGATCCGGGTACATGAAAGAATGAATTGGGCCATGTATCGTGAGATTTCGAGTGCAAACCTCCTTCCAGCAGCAAGGGCATTGATGATGAAACGTGGCTGGGTCTTTCAACATGACAATGATCCAAAGCACACCGCCAGGGCAACGAAGGAGTGGCTTCGTAAGAAGCATTTCAAGGTCCTGGAGTGGCCTAGCCAGTCTCCAGATCTCAACCCTATAGAAAACCTTTGGAGGGAGTTGAAAGTCCGTGTTGCCAAGCGAAAAGCCAAAAACATCACTGCTCTAGAGGAGATCTGCATGGAGGAATGGGCCAACATACCAACAACAGTGTGTGGCAACCTTGTGAAGACTTACAGAAAACGTTTGACCTCTGTCATTGACAACAAAGGATATATCACAAAGTATTGAGATGAAATTTTGTTTCTGACCAAATACTTATTTTCCACCATAATATGCAAATAAAATGAAAAAAAAACAGACAATGTGATTTTCTGGATTTTTTATTCTCAGTTAGTCTCCCATAGTTGAGGTCTACCTATGATGTAAATTACAGACGCCTCTCATCTTTTTAAGTGGTGGAACTTGCACTATTGCTGACTGACTAAATACTTTTTTTCCCCACTGTATATACATACAATTTCAACATTTACATTCACTTTGCTATATACGATATCTGATGGGTGGTATACCTTGTGTGGTGTGGGTAGACCTGCGTAACTCTGATGAGGGTAAACTGGGTAAACTAGGTAGTATTCTCCTATGGACTCTTAGACTCACCACGGGCATAACAGGTTCACCACTGGCAGGGCGAGGGTTCTCTGGCTCCACTGCTGGTGTGGCATCTGCTGCCTTATTTTCCTGATCCTCAGGGTTTTCTGGAGTTACGTCTCCTGTACTGCCAATTGAGGAAATGTCAACACTGGCACCACTATAGCATCGTTTACTTTAGTCCAATTCGCAGGGAATTCTCCAAATATTGTGCTGACCTTCTCTTCTCCCTCTATGGGTTGGATGTTATCTGGTTCTTCCACTCTTTCCCTTAACAAGTCAGGACACAGCTACAGATGATCTCTTGATATTGCTGCTGAGGTTTCTCCTCCATCTTTGCTAATAAGGCATACCTTGGTATTATCAAAGTTTGAGGGCATAATGGTATAAGGTTCAGCTTCTCATTGATCATCCAGCTTATGCAGCCTTCTTTTTCTCTTGAGAACTTGCTCTCCCGGTGACAAGGGAACTGCAGGTGCATTCTGATTGTAAAACTTCTCCTGCTTTTGTCTTGCCTGGGCCAAACTCTTTTCCAAACATTCTTGTACTCTTCTGTACTACTGTTGTCTTTCTGTATCCCATTCAGCATCTGGGGATGGCACCTCAGGCGTAAGGACTCCCATGTCCAAATCTATAGGCAATTTGCCAGGTCTCGCTCTCATCAGGTATGCTGGGGTACAGTTGGTGGAGTTCACTGGAATATGATTGTAAAGATCTACCAGATCTGGCAACTTCTCTGGCCACAGATTTCTCTCCTCCAAGGGCAAAGTCTTCAGGAGGTCAATCACTACCTGGTTCATGTTCTCGCACATGCCATTGGTCTGTGGGTGGTACGGAGTTGTCCAGATCTTCTTACAACCATACAGGTTACAGAATTCTTGGAACACTTCTGCCTCGAAAGCTGGACCTTGATTTGTAAGCACTCTTTCAGGATACCCATGTGGTCTACAGAAGTGCTGTTGGAATGCTCTGGCTGCTGTCCTGGCCATTGATCTTTGACAGGCACAACTACCAGGAATCTTGAGTAGTGGTCCACGATGGTAAGAGCATAGATGTAGCCAGACTGGCTTGGAACCAGCTTCACATGGTCCAGGGCCACCAACTCAAGGGGCTGTTTGGTGATGATTGGCTGTAGAGGAGCTCTCTGGCTGTTTCGATCCTTTCTGCGCAGGTTGCAATGTCCACACTCCCGGCACCACCTCTTAATGACTTTCCTCATACCAGCCCAATAGAACCTCTCCCGGAGCAATGCTTCCAACTTCTTCCTTCCGAAGTGTCCAGCTCCGTTGTGGTATGCTTCCAGGACCATTGATGCCTCTCTCTTTGGGACTATCACCTGCCAGACCAGCTCATGAGTGCAGGCATTGATACTCCTCCGACACAGCTTTCCTTCATAGATAAACAGCCGGCCTCTCTCCTTCCACAACTGCTGGGTTTCTTCAGGGGCATCCGACTCTGGGCGTGAGTCAGCTTTTGCCAGCAGCTCTTTCACCAGGTGGACTGCAGGGTCACTATCTTGCATTTCTGCCCAGTCATGATGGGGCAATGGATTCAGGGTGACCTCCTTCAAGCCAGACCTTCTGTTTCTTACTCCTTGAGTACGTTGAGCCGCAATTGGCCGGTGGAAGGGAGGTAGCTCTATTTCTTCTAGAGCCTCAGGGTCTTCTCCTGCATCTGGCAGATTAGGAATCCTGGACAGTGCATCAGCGTTGGCATTCTTGTGCCCTGCCCGGTACTTGATGGTAAACTCATAGTTAGATAGCCGAGCCATCCATCGCTGTTCCAGTGCATCTAGTTTTGCAGTGTCCAAGTGTGTCAACTGGTTGTTGTCCGTGAAGATGGTAAACTTGGCGGAGGCTAGGCAATGTTTGAACCTTTCGGTGACAGCCCAGACTATGGCAAGGAACTCCAGCTTGAAAGAACTGTAGCTGTCAGGGTTCCTCTCGGTGGGACGCAGCTTCTTGCTGGCGTAGGAGATCACTCTTTCTTTTCCGTTCTGTACCTGCGACAGTACTGCTCCTACTCCCACATTGCTGGCATCAATGTACAGCACAAAGGGTTTGTCATAATCTGGGTAGGCCAGAACTTCGTCATCTGTGAGAGGCATCTTCAATCTGGTGAAGGACCTCTCCAACTCCTCCGACCATTCAATGGTGGAATTCTTCTGTTTGGTTTTCTTGGACTGCCCCACCAGGAGATTTTGCATAGGGGTGGCTATTTCAGTAAAGCCTTTGATGAATCTTCGGTAGTAACCTACCAGTCCAAGGAATTGTCGTACTTCAAGGAGGCTGCTGGGCTTCGGCCAGTCCCGGATGACTGTGACCTTGTCAGGATCTGGTGCCACACCTGCACTGACCACATGACCGAGGTACTGTACCTTGGGCTTCAGGAGGTGGCATTTGGAAGGCTTCACCTTCCAAATGGACTCCAGTCACAGAACATCTTTCTTGCCAGTAGAGAAACAGAAATCGTTGAGGAGCAGAATGAGAGAGCTCCTGAAAGGTCACGTTTCCATCAGATCCGCAATGAGAGTTTTGGGCCTCATGATGGCTTGTATCCCCTGTGTTCTTTGGGCACAGTTTCACTCGAGCCCTGCAGAGAGAGGTCCTGTCAGCCTGGGATCGACGACAGTCTACCCTTGACAGAAGAATATCCTTATCCCCGGCAGGAAGTAGGTCACTACTTTGGTGGATTCAGCCAGTAAACCTAAAAGTGGGCATTCATTGGATTGCCTCTTCATGGGTGGTAATTACCACGGACTCCAGCAAATAGCGATGCGGAGCGCACCTGGTAGGAAGTATTCTCCAGGTAGAATGGCCATCGGACATGCGTTCCAGGTCTTCCAACTACAGAGAACTCTACGCTGTGTCGGAAGCCCTAAGATTTAATCGAGCACTGTTAAGGGGCCGGCACGTCAAGATTCTGTCGGACAATGTGACGGCGGTGTCCTTCCTGTGTCTCCAAGGGGGTCCCAGACATTGAATGCTCCAGGATCTGGCAAAAGAGATTTTTTTCATGGGCATAGAAGACAGTCCGAAAGCAGTTCATCTCGAAGGGTCTCAAAATGTTGTGGCGGACTACCTGAGCAGACGAAAGGTTTGGCAACGAAATGGGAGCTAAATGAGGTGTTCCAGTACTTCTGTCATCTCTGGGGAAGGCTTCAGAGAGATCTGTTCGTGACCAGGAAAAATGCAAAGACAGACGGATTATACTCGCTGAACTCATCATACAATCCAGAAGCTGTCGGCTCATTAAGTCAGAGATGGAGACGGTCCCTGTCCTACGCTTCCCCCCCCCATAGCACTCATTCCAGCCATCCTCGAGAAGATACAGGAGGATCAGGCGAAGGTACTTCTGATCACTACGTACTGGCCAAAAAGAAGTTGGTTTTTGCTGCTGCTAACTATGGCATTAGAAGACTTGGTTCTGCTTCCATGGAGTAAAGACCTCATCCATCAGAGCCCAGTCTTCCATCAGGATCCGGAAAGGCTTCATTTTTCAGCTTGGATCCTGAGCAGGACATCCTGAGAGCTTGGAGGCTGTCAGACCAGGTTATAACCACAATCCAGGCCAGTAGGAAGCCAGTTACTTCTGCAATATATTAGAAGATCTGGAAGAAGATCTGTTTTTAGAGTGGCAGTTCTGACTTTATTGCGGGGAAGCCTGATATCCCAAGCGTCTTGGACTTCCTTCAGGCTGGTTTTAATAAGGGGCTTAGACCCAGTACCTTAAAAGTCGAGATAGCGATGTTAGGCCAGGGTCAGACTTGCGAGAAACTCGCACGAGTCTCGCATCTCAATACCCGGCACTGCTACCGGCACGTGGGACCAGAGTGCTCAGCTGCATGGAAATACATGCAGCTGAGCGCGCCGGTCCCGAATACTGGTGGCAGTGCCGGATATTGAGATGTGAGACTCATGCAAGTTTCTCGCAAGTCTGACCCCGACCTTAAGCACTTTCTTTGCCTACTCTCTGGCCACTCACCCATGGGTAATAAGGTTTGTCAGGGCAATCCAGTGTCTGTGCCCCACAATCAGGTGGTCAGTTCCCTCCTGGGATCTTGATTTGGTCCTTAGGTCCCCATGTTCGAAGCCTTATGTCCCTGGGGAAAAGATGTCCATTTCACAGCATACCGTAAAAACAGCATTTTTGGTAGCTGGTACTACAGGAAAACATGTAGGGGAGATTCAGGCCTTGTCCATTCGGGACCCATATCTTCAGATTTGGGATGACCGTATAATCCTAAAATTAGAACGCATTTTGTACCAACCAAGAAATTCTTCTACCCTCATTCTGCGAAAACCCCTCAAATGAGAAGGAGCCGGCCCTTCACAAGTTATATGTCAAACAGGTTGTCATCGATTATTATTATTTTTTTATTATTATTATTTATTTATATAGCACCATTGATTCCATGGTGCTGTACATGAGAAGGGGTTACATACAAATTAGAGATATCACTTACAGTAAACAAACTAACAATGACAGACTGATACAGAGGACCATGCCCTTTCGGGCTTACATGCTACAGGATGGTGGGGAAGGAGACAGTAGGTTGGTGGGTTGCAGCAGTTTCGGTGTTGGTTGAGGTGAGATCACTGGTAGTGGTGAGAGAGAAGGAGGTAGCGGGGTCATTGCAGGCTGTAGGCTTTCTTGAAGAGGTGGGTTTTCAGGTTCCGTCTGAAGGATCCAAATGTGGTTGATAGTCGGACTTGTTGGGGCAAAGAATTCCAGAGAACTGGATACGCTGAGGGAATGGTAGCCAGTGAAGAGATTTGCAGAGGGGAGAAGCAGAGGAGTAGTGAGGAGAGAGATGAATTAGTCGGGCGGCAGAGTTAAGGATGGACTGGAGAGGTGCGAGGGTGTTAGCAGGGAGACCACAGAAAAGGATGTTGCAGTAGTCGAGGAGGGAGATGATGAGGGCATGCACAAGCATTTTAGTAGACTGAGGGTTGAGGAAAGGACGGATTCTGGAAATATTTTTAAGCTGGAGGCGACAGGAGGTAGAAAGAGCTTGGATGTGCGGTTTGAAGGACAGGGCAGAGTCAAAGGTTACTCCGAGGCAGCGGACTTCTGGTATTGGGGAAAGTGTGATGTCATTAATTTTTATAGCTAGGTCAGGTAAGGAAGATCTGAGAGATGGAGGAAAGATGATGAGTTCAGATTTGTCCACATTGAGCTTGAGGAAGCGAGAGGAGAAGAAGGAGGATATGGCTGATAGACACTCTGGGATTCTGGACAGCAGAGAGGTGACGTCTGGGCCAGAGAGGTAGATCTGGGTGTCATCAGCATAAAGATGGTAGTGGAATCTGTGGGACTCTATGAGTTGCCCCAGAAAAAGTGTATAGACTGAGAAGAGTAGGGGTCCTAAAACAAAGCCTTGGGGGACTCCAACAGAGAGAGGATGGGATGAGGAGGTGGTGTGGGAGTGGGAGACGCTGAATGTGCGTCAACTGTGTCGAATGCAGAGGACAGGTCTAGAAGCAGGAGTATAGAGTATTGTCCATTTGATTTGGCTGTAAGTAGGTCGTTAGTAATTTTGGTCAGGGCTGTCTCAGTGGAGTGATGGGGCGGAAACCAGATTGTAGATTGTCAAAGAGCAAGATAGATGATAGGTGGGAGGAAAGTTCAGCATGGACGTGCTGCTCCAGGAATTTGAAAGCGAATGGGAGCAACGATATTGGGCGATAACTGGACATAGCGGTTGGGTCGAGGGTTGGCTTTTTAACCCCTTTCTGCCATAGGACGTACTATCCCATTCATGTGCCCTGTGACTTTATTCCCAGGGACGGGATAGTACGTCTAGCGCGATCAGATGGCGACGGGGACCTTCGGGGGCCTGTAGGGAGCTGACTTCCTCACTGCCTGCAAAGCGCAGGCATGAGGAAGTCTGCAGCAGTGCCTGTGACAGATCGCTGATCTGTCACAGTGATCTGTGATGTGACAGATCAGCGATCCGTCACACGACAGTGATGTCCCACCTGGGACAATGTAATAAAGTTAAAAAAAAAAAAGTGTAAAAATAATTTTAAAAAAAATCGCTAAATAAATTATTAAAAAAAAAATATTCCCCAATAAATTCATTTTTTGAAAATAAAAAAAAAACAATAAAAGCATACATATTTGGTATCGCCGCGCCCGTAACGACCCGCCCTATAAAACTGTCCCATTAGTTAACCCCTTTACTGAACCCCTTAAAAAATAAAAATAAAAAACCAAGCAAAAAAATAATGATTTATTATCATACCGCCAAACAAAAAGTGCAATAACGCACGATCAAAAAGACGCATATAAATATCCATGGTACCGCTGAAGACGTCATCTTGTCCCGCAAAAAATGAGTCACCATACAGGATCATTAGCAAAAAAATAAAAAAGTTATAGCTCACAGAATAAAGCGATGCAAAAATAATTATTTTTTATATAAAATAGTTTTCATTGCATAAAACCGCCAAAACATGAAAAAAGACCTAAATGAGGTATCACTGTAATCGTACTGACCCGAAGAATAAAACTGCTTCATCAATTTTACCGCACGCGGAACGGTGTAAACGCACCCCCCCAAAAGAAATTCATGAAACGTTGGTTTTTGTTCATTCTGCATCCCAAAAATCAGAATAAAAAGCGATCAAAAAATGTCACATGCCCGAAAATGGTACCAATAAAAACGACAACTCGGCCCGCAAAGAATATGACCTCACAAGACTCGGTGGGTCAAAATACGGAAAAATTATAGCTCTCAATATATGGTGATGCAAAAACTATTTTTACAATAAAAAGCGTCTTTTAGCGTGTGACAGCTGCCAAACATAAAAACCACCATAAATAGTAAATCAAACCCCCCGTTATCACCCCCTTAGTTAGGGAAAAATAATAAAATAAAAGAAATGTATTTATTTCCATTTTCCCATTAGGGTTAGGGTTAGTGCTAGGGTTAGGGCTAGGGCTAGGGTTAGGGCTAGGGTTAGGGTTAGGGCTAGGGTTAGGGCTAGGGCTGAGATTAGGGTTAGTGGTGTGTTGGGGTTAGGGTTGGAGTTATAATTCGGGGGTTTCCACTGTTTGGGCACATCAGGGGCTCTCAAAATGCAACATGGCGTCTGATCTCAATTCCAGCCAATTCTGCGTTGAAAAAGTCAAATAGTGCTCCTACCCTTCCAAGCTCTGCCATGCACCCAAACAGTGTTTTTCCCCCACATAGAGGGTATCAGCATACTCAGGACAAATTGCAAAACAACTTTTGGGGTCCAATTTCTCCTGTTACCCTTAGGAAAATAAAAAATTGGGGGCAAAAATATCATTTTTCGGAAAAAAATGATTTTTTTATTTTCACGACCAGGCGTTATAAACTTCTGTGAAGCACTTGGGGGTTCAAAGTGCTCACCACACATCTAGATAAGTTCCGTGGGGGGGTCTAGTTTCCAAAATGGGGTCACTTGTGGGGAGTTTCAATAGTTTAGGTACATCAGGGGCTCTCCAAACGCACATGACATGTGCAGACCAATCCATCAAAGTCTGCATTCCAAAACGTCACTACTTCCCTTCCGAGCCCCGACTTGTCCCCATACAGTAGTTTTCTCCCACATATGAGGTATCAGGGTACTCAGGACAAACTGGACAACAACTTTTGGGGTCCAATTTCTCCTTTTACCCTTGGGAAAATAAAAAAATTGGAGACTAATTGATCATGTTTGAGGAAAAAATACGATTTTTTTATCTTCATGCCTGGGCATTATAAACTTCTGTGAAGCCCTTAGGGGTTCGAAGTGCTCACCACACACCTAGATAAGTTCCTTAGGGGGGTCTAGTTTCCAAAATGGGGTCATTTGTAGGGGGTTTCCACTGTTTAAGTACATTAGGGGCTCTCCAAAGGCAACATGACACCTGCAGACCATTCCATCAAAGTCTGCATTCCAAAACGTCACTCCTTCCCTTTCAAGTCCCGACGTGTGCCCATACAGTAGTTTTCTCCCACATATAGGGTGTCAGCGTACTCAGGACAAATTGGACAACAACTTTTGGGGTCCAATTTCTCCTGATACCCTTGGGAAAATAAAAAAAATGGGGACTAAAAGATGATGTTTATGGAAAAAATACGATTTTTTTATTTTCACGCCCGGGCGTTATAAACTTCTGTGAAGCACCGGGGGGTTCAAAGTGCTCACCACACATCTAGATAAGTTCCTTGTGGGGTCTAGTTTCCAAAATGGTGTCATTTATGGGGGGTTTCTACTGTTTTGGTACATCAGGGGCTTTCCAAACGCGACATGGTGTCCGATCTCAATTCCAGCCAAAAACGTCAAATGGCGCTGCTTCCCTTCCGAGCTCTGCCATGCGCCCAAATAGTGGTTTACCCCCACATGTGGGTTAGGGATGGGATAAGTGTGGTGGTGAGGTTTGAGAGGAGGTGGGATGGGATAGGGTCGAGTGCACAGGTTGTGAGGTGCGATTTGGAGAAGAGATGACTAAGCTCCCCTTCAGTGATGTTGGAGAGTGAGGTTATGGGGTTTGGGCATTGGTTTGGTATACAAAGGGGTTGTGGTGGTTGAGTGATGAAGACTTGCCTTGTTTGGTCAATCTTGTTTTTGAAGTGTGTGGCAAAGTCCTCGGCAGAGATGAGGGAGGTTGGAGGAGGTAGTGGTGGGCAGAGGAGGGAGTTAAAAGTTTTGAATAGCTGTTTGGGGTTGTAAGAAAGGGAAGATACGAGGGTTCTGAAGTAGGCCTGTTTAGCAGAGGTGAGGGCAGATTTGAAATCGAGTGTTGCCTGTTTGAATGTGGTGAAGTCATCTTGCGAATTTGTTTTATTCCAGCACCGCTCTGCAATCCTGGACACTTGCTGGAGCTTTTTAGTGGTGTTGTTGTGCCAGGATTGTCTGTTGATACGTCGCATTCTGCCATGAACGAGAGGGGCAACGGCGTCAATAGCTGATGCGAGAGTGGCATTGTAGAAAGCAGTGGCACTGTGTGTCATGGAGTGAGGATATGGTTGCCAGTGGTAGAATAGAGTCAGAGAGCACGTGGGTGTCTTGGTGCGCAAGGTTTCTGCGGGGGTGCGTATGTTGCTGGACCTGGGTGCCTGGTGAGGAGGACAGGGATGAGAAAGTGAGTAGATGGTGGTCAGCTAGAGGGAGAGGGGAGGTGGTGAAGTTAGAAAGAGAGCAGAGACGGGTGAAGACCAGGTCTAATGTGTGTCCGTCTGTGTGGGTGGCTGAGGAGGACCACTGAGTAAGTCCAAAGGATGAAGTAAGGGACAGGAGTTTGGAGGCTGCTGACTGAAGGGTATCAGTGGGGATGTTGAAGTCGCCCATGATGATAGTGGGGGTGTCAGTTGAAAGAAAATGAAGAAGCCAGGTAGACAATTGGTCAATGAAGACAGTGGTCGGGCCTGGAGGTCGGTATTGATAAAATCTTACCATAAGACCTACAGACCCATCCTTATGAATGCCTGTCACCTGCCCGTTTGGTAGAATATCCCATGGCATCAATTTATGCTATTAAATACATAGACAGCCTCTTCTGACCTTAGCACTCCGGTATCTTTAGTATTAGATCAGATAGACATGGTGGACAGCAGTGTGAGCAGTCTCCTCTTTCTGAGTGAACCCTGGTATCTCCAGTGTAAGATCACATAGATAGGACACACACAAGTTTTAGTGGCCTTTTCTTACCGCAGCACCTCTGGGATCTCCAGTAGTATTAGTGGAGCACATCTTCCTATACATGAAGGAGGGCGCAGCGTCCTGCTGCACATGCTCGCAGGTACCTGTCCTCACATTCTAGGACAGGTTTCTGTCAGTTTAAGAGGATGGCAGCCATTTTAATTTTGGAGTGATTACCTCCTTAGACAAAATTATTATGATTTGATAATTAAAGGGAACCTGTCACCTCTTTTTGCCTCTATAAAAATGTGGCCACCGCCTTTCAGGGCTTAGGCTGGGTTCACATTGCGTTAGGGTCAATCCGCTAGCGCTATCCGTTAGATAGCGGCGCAAACACTATCTAACGCATCTGTTAGCACAGCCATTGACCGCAATGTTAATAACGCATACTAACGCATGCCGAAATCGGCATGCGTTAGCAAGTATGCGTTATTTCCTAACGCACCCTCGAACGCTGCTTGCAGCGCTTTTGGGTGCGTTGGCATTAACGCACAGCGAACGGACCCTTTCACTGTGCATAGGAATGTATGGGCTAACGCATGGTAGCGCTAGGTACCGGAGCGTTACCATGTGTTAACGCATACAGTTAGCGTTATGGCGCTAAAGATTCCAAAAATGACATTAGCGTTAGCGCATCAGTTTAACGGATTAGTTAAATGGATGCCCTAAAGCCCCCGTTACACACTGCGATATCGCTAGCAATATCGCTGTAAAGTCACCGATTTTGTGACGTTGCAGCGATATTGCTAGCGATATCGCTGCATGTGATACTTACCTGCGACCGGCTCCCCCGCTGGTTATCGCTGATCGCGCGAGAAGCTCCTAGACCATTCCTCGTCGGTCACTTCGTGCGGCGCTTCCTGTGGTGCCGACGAGCGACGCATGGAGCCGGGTGGGAGGACGCAGGATCGCCGCGTCTGACAGGTAAGTAGCGATCCCCGTCCCCAACGATGTCGCTGGTGAGATCTGCCTGTGTGGCAGCTCACTAGCGACCACCTAGCGATTCACCAGCGATGCTGACCGCGTCATATCGCTGGTCGGGATCGCTGGTGAGTCGCTAGGTGTAACGGTACCCTAACGCAATGTGAACCTAGCCTTATCTGCAGTATTCTATAATGCTGTAGATAAGCTCCCGCTACGACCTGAAAGATAAGAAAAATAAGTTTTACTATACTCATCCGGGGAGGCGGTCCGTTGCAGGCCGGTCTAATGGGTGTCGCAGGACTAGGTCCGGCACATCCCATCTTCATGCAATGTCGTCCTCCTGCTTGCTTTGTGTCGCACTTCTGTGCAGGTGTAACTCTCTGCCCTGTTGAGGGCAGAGCAAAGTACTGCAGTGCGCAGGCGCTGGGCCTCTCTGACCTTTCCCGGTGCCTGTGCACTGCAGTACTTTGCTCTGCCCTTAACAGGGCAGAGAAGTACGCCTGTGCTGGAGCTCAATGCCGGGGAGCTATGAATCAAGCAGGAGGGCGGCGTCACAAGAAGATGGGAGGTGCCGGACCCGGACTGCGACACCCTTAAGACCAGACCGCATCGGACCGCCCCCCCCCCCCTCGGTGAGTATAATAAAACTTTTTTTTCTTATCTTGCAGGTCAGAGCGGGGCTTATCTACAGCATTATAGAATGCAATTTTCAAACTTTGAATTTTCATGCCCTTAGATCACAGAGATATATCACACAAAATAGTTAACGGATAACATTTCCCACATGTCTACTTTACATCAGCACAATCTTGGAGCCAAAAATTTTTTATCTTAGGAAGTTGTAAGGGTTAAAAGTTGACCAGCGATTTCTCATTTTTACAACAAAATTTGCAAAACCATTTTTTTAGGGACCACATCACATTTGGAGTCCCTTTAGGGGTCTATACGTTAGAAAATGCCCAAAAGTGACATCATTCTAAAAGCTGTATACCTCAATGTGCTTACAGCCACATTCAAGAAGTTTGATAACCCTTCAGATGCTTCACAGGAATTTTTGGAATGTGGAAAAAAATGAACATTTAACTTTTTCCACAAAAAAATTGCTTGAAACATTTTATTTTTACAAGGGTAGCAGGAAAAACTGGACCCCAACATTTGTTGTGTAATTCCTCTTGAACATGGTGATACCCCATATGAGGGAGAAAACTACTCTTTGCGTGCACGGCAGAGATCGGAAGGGAAGGAGCGTCATTTGACTTTTTGAAAGTAAAAATTCTTGGAATCCTTAACAGACGTCATGTTTCATTTAGAAAGCCCCTGATGAGCCTAAACAGTGGAAACCCCCCACAATTGACCACATTTTGGAAAGTAGACCCCTCAGGGAATGTATTTAGCTGTGTGGTGAGCATATTGAAGACCAGGTACTTCACAGAAGCTTATAACCTTGAGCCATGAAAATAAAAAAAAAAATCACATTTTCCCCACAAAAATGTTATTTTGGCCACAAATTTAGCATTTTCATAAGGGTAACAGGAGAGATTGCACAATACAATTTGTTGTGTAATTGCTCCTGAGTACGCCCATACCCCAAATGTGGGGGAATACTATGTTTGAGGCACAGTGCAAAGCTCAGAAGGGAAGAAGCGCCATATTGGAGTTCAGATTTTGCTGGAATGGTTTGAGGGTGCCATGTCACATTGGCAGAGCGTAAGTACTGTGAAGGATAAATTTCAGCTCACCTTTAGTAAGTTCATGAGAACTGATTGAAAGCTCCGAGCACGGACACGTCTCTGCCAAGACGTATATGGAAGTCCAGAAAAGAGAAGAAAGGTCCAGCTCCAGGAGATAAAATCCAGAAATTTTGATTGAATCATGAATAAAAACAGATTCATGGCTGCTGTGATCAAATATCGGCAAACAAATTGAGTTACCGCGTGGGGATATTTCCAAAGATCTCTGTACGTGTATTGTAACTATACAATAGGTGATTATTGTCCTCCCAGCAGGCTGCTTAACACCCCTATTCATTTGAGTATTGGCGCCAGTGGACTCCTTTTCTTTCTGATATCTTATTCCATTTGCCTATATATTTCTCACATCTTTCAGCTAACTTGGCTTTTACCAACTATGTACAAGTTACTTGCTCCTGCCCATAGAGCTTCATGTATAATGATCTTTGTGATACACTTTATTCAAAATCAATTTGGCGATGTCCCTTGATCTATTACTTTACAGGTGCATCTCACAAAATTAGAATATCATCAAAAAGTTAATTTATTTCAGTTCTTCAATACAAAAAGTGAAACTCATATATTATATAGAGTCATTACACGCAGAGTGATCTATTTCACGTGTTTATTTCTGTTAATGTTGATGATGATGGCTTACGGCCAATGAAAACCCAAAAGTCATTATCTCAGGAAATTAGAATACTTTATAACACCAGCTTCAAAAAATTATTTTAAAATCAAAAATGTTGGCCTACTGAAGTGTACTGTATGTATACTACATGCACTGAATACTTGGTCGGGGCTCCTGTGGCATCAATTACTGCATCAATAACAATAATAATCTTTATTTATATAGCGCCAACATTTTCCCCAGCGCTTTGCAGTTTAACAGTTTCAAAACACAAGTCATAAGTAATGTGGCGTGGTATGGATGTGATCAGCCTGTGGCACTGCTGAGGTGTTATGGAAGCCCAGGTTGCTTTGATAGCAGCCTTCAGCTCATCTGCATTGTTGGGTCTGGTGTCTCTCATCTTCCTCTTGATAACACCCCATAGATTCTCTATGGGGTTAAGGTCAGGCGAGTTTGCTGGCCAACCAAGGACAGTGATACTGTTGTTTATAAACCAGGTATTGGTACTGCTATCAAAGCAACCTGGGCTTCCATAACACCTCAGCAGTGCCACAGGCTGATCGCCTCCATGCCACGCCACATTGATGCAGTAATTGATGCAAATGGAGCCCCGACCAAATATTGAGTGCATTTACTGAACATACATTTCAGTAGGCAAACATTTTGGATTTTAAAATAATTTTTCAAGCTGGTGTTATAAAGTATTCTAATTTACTGAGATAATGACTTTTGGGTTTTCATTGGCTGTAAGCCATAATCATCAACACTAACAGAAATAAACACATGAAATAGATCACTCTGTGTGTAATGACTCTATATAATATAGGAGTTTCACTTTTTGTATTGAAGAACTGAAATAAATGAACTTTTTGATGATATTTTAATTTTGTGAGAAGCAGCTCATTCATGGATCACTGCAGCCATTATTGCCATCTATACTATCCTTTCTGTTTAGTTTTATTTTTTTGTCTGCTTGGGTCTCTTATTTCTTTTTTTAATGGTTTTTCAATAACGCTTTCTAATATTTTATATGTATTCCCTATCTGGCATTTTTTATTTCCGTCATTTTCTATTTGCGTTAATATCTTAGGACAGGATATTTTGCTGCTTCTTCGCTCTGTAGGTTTAGCAGTCTTTAATAGTAAACTTTGCAAACAGTGAAATAAATGATCTATGGTGAAAAAAACACGTGAGGTGCAAAATATGTCCAATATTTCCCATAATATGACGTAGCGCATCATTAGGGTATGTTCACCATTGGCGTTAGTTCAGCACGAAGATTCTATCACAAGATTCCATTATGACATCACTGGTGATTCTTGGCCATTGTGACATCACAGCTCAGTCACTACTTCTAGAATGTACACTGGGTCACCGGCGCCATTTTTGGTTCTATAGTGACTGAGAGCATTTGCAATTTTTCACTATGGCTGAATTACTTTTGGAAAATCATCAGGTACAAGCACTGTGGGAGATTGTTATCAATAATCGCCCGGACATTGTGCTTCTACCACCCGATGGCGTCCTCAGCTTCACTCACCAGCTGGTGCTGGAGCTAGTAAGGGATTGCCTGAGGAAACACCGACAACGTCGTCTAACGTCAGAGTATCTGACGGATTTATGTCACAACATCAGGACATTACTTCTCCAGGTAAATGGCGGACGCTCCGCACAAAACTTCTCCATAATCACAGAGAATAATGGTGGGAGAGAAGCTTCTTCTTTCCTCCAATATAAAACACGACGAGTCCCCAGATATGGAGTCGTTGTATCTGCAGAGAGGAGCAGATGTCACATACAATGGCCGCCCCCATTATGTCCCTTCTCATAATCTCAGGATTTTATTTTTTCTTCTTTATAGGCTGAAATAAAATATCAAAATGGAGATTTGGCTTTTCTTAAAGAACTGGCCGAAGAAGTCCTGTGTGTAATAGAATGTCCGACCCGCCCATTGGATCAACCGGTAAGGACCCATCCAGGGTCATGCATAGAAATCATGGGCCCCATAGCAGAAGTCGACAAAATTGCCCTCTAAACACAGTATGATACCCCGGGGATTTCTAAGATACCAACATCCAGACGCATAGTTTGATGACCCTACATTACCCCCCATTCCACAAAGTATAATACCCCACAGTGACCCCAGCACAGTATAATGGCCCTTACTCCTCTCCACACAGTATAATGGCCCCTGCAGAACCCTAATACACAGTATGATAGCCCCAACATAACCCTCCATATTGTATAATGGCCTCATCATAGACCTCTAAATAGTATAATGGCCAACGTATCGCCCCGTAAACTCTTTTAGGGCCCCGAAACAGGACCCCCACTGTCAATTGCCAGCTCCCTCTTCCATCATTGCTTTCAACTGTATCTGAATCCAGGATGCGTAGTCTGCCACATTTACTGGTACGCCACTGGACTGGTACGCCACTGCACCTTCATCCTCTCTATCTTCTACAGATCACCAGTTACATATGGCAAGATCTGGTGTTACATTTTACAGGACTCCCTGTCGGTCCCTGGGTTTTGCTACCCAATCTAAGAGCATTATTATGTTTTGGGCAGAGACCCTGAATCCAGCGATGTATCACTTACTTTATTGCGTACAAAAATTGTGATAAAATCACTGTCTTCTATGCTGCAGATCTAGCAGTGCTCTGAATGCTGATCTCTGCATAACACCGCACACACCATTGATTGGCAGCTTTCTGTGTACACTGTGTATAGACAGAAAGCTGCAAATCATTGATGGGGGCAGGGTTACAGAGAGCAATGGGACTACATGACACAATATAGCTAGTCCTTTTGTGACATTCTTCTGCTGATAAAACACTGATTTTATTGAAATACCAGCACATGGCATATTAAGTAACATAGCTGGAATCAGGGTCTCTACTCCTACAACATGCTGCTCTTACATTACATAGAAAAACCTGCTGACAGATTTCTATTAAGTTCTTGCCTGTGTGATCTTTCGTATTATCCAGCACTTTACAATAATACCGGTGTATAGAGGATCTCCCTTATATTACATCCATGAGGAACGTCCGGCTTGTATCGTCCCCTACATCGCATCAGTGTAAATCAGCTGGGACATAATATAGGAGAAGATTTTACATCCTGAGATGTTTTCCTGCAGCTTCTATATCTTAATATAATTTCTTATTCTTTTTTAGGACGTGATCAGATCATTGATCCCGGCACGAGAGCCGCGTATGAGCGACTATGAGACATCTAAACTGATCGGCAGTGGAGCTTTTGGGTGAGATTTCTGTTCCCATAATCCCCATTTCTCAGGGTTCCCTATGACAATGCTTCTGCCTCTATGCTCTGCCATTCAGTGTTATCATAGGGAAACGATCAGAGTCCACATCACTGTCCACATCTCAATGTCACTATTCAGCTCAGTTATATACAGCTGAGTGACCAGATCTGTAACAAATCAGTCTGTAAGGAAAGGGATGATATAATACATTACACCCACCGGTCCTAGACCTCATCTGCTCTAATGCTGTCACCTCCACCACCGCTTCCCCGTCCTCCGAACCGATCTTCTGAGTTTCTTGGCTCCCATTATGAAGCTTAGAATAATGATTGGCTGCACACGGTCACGTGAGGGGTGACACGATACTGACGCCAATGACATCTGCACCCCCACCCTCCACCATGACCATGTGAGTCCGATCACTGGCCTCAGCAGCAGAAGGGAGGACAACCAAAGACGGGCGCAGAGGATGGAGGACTTGACTCCTTCACTCCCATTTATTCTGCCTTAGGGTGTGGAGAACATAATAAGCGTCTTCTTCCAGCAAATAGAGAACTTTCAATTTACACCAATTTACAGTATATTTGGACTGAATCGTATCTACTGGTCGGTTATAGTGAATCTGCCCAAGATGAGTTTCGGTAGATTCTCTCATCTATAATGTGACCTGGGTGAGGGTCCGGCAGACGTGGCATTGTGCAGACCCCCATAGGTGATCTATGTAGTGTTATTTCATGGATTTCTAGTGATGGCCGGACTGCTGGTATTAAACATTAGTGCAAAAGATCATATAATGACTTGTATATACAGACTGTTAATAAGGGTTCATTATAAACCATGGATTCTCCTTCTCTCCAGGTCCGTCCACTTAGTGCGCCATAAAGAATCACAACAGATCTTCGCTATGAAGAAAATGGCCAAGCGGAACCTGGATACTCCACAGAAAGTGGAATGGGCCTATCTGGAGAGGGACATCTTAGCAATCGCAGATTGTCCCTTCGTGGTCTCCATGCTCTGCTCCTTCCCCACTAAATCTCACCTGTGTATGGTCATGGAGTATGTAGGAGGTAGGACACGTACATTGTATTATATTCAGCCCAGTCTGCTGACATCTTATCACCTCTCATATCAATAAGACTTGTCCTCGTGGACGGTTACATCCCCACACAGCATTTACTCACTTCTCATCACACATCGTGGTGATCTGCTGTATAAACCCCTCACCGGTCATATTTCCTTTCTTCTATAGGTGGAGACTGTGGGACCCTTCTAAGCACCAGAGGTCCTTTATCTGTCCCGTTGGCCCGCTTGTACTTTGCAGAAGCGGTCCTTGGTGTGGAATACCTGCATAGTTACGGTGTGGTGCACAGAGACCTGAAGCCGGATAAGTAAGTGAATACCTGTAGTGTAGTAAAGAGGGAGAGTTATCATTTATTATCTCACAGTCTGTGAGACTAAACCCATCTTCTCTTTCACAGCCTCCTGATAACGTCTTCTGGACACATAAAAATCACCGATTTCGGGCTGTCAAAATTTGGTCTAATGATATCAAACACCAACATCTACAAGGAATCAGCAGAGGACATCAGCAGAGAGTTCCAGGACCGTGAGGTTGGCGTTACTTACAAGAACTCAGCTAGTTCTTTATAAAACTCATCACAGTACTGTCTCTTCTCTACGTTCTTCATTTCTAGAGAACTTTTCTATTGATGCTATCTTCTTTCTTTGTGTTTTCATGGAGAGAACTTGTAATAACTACAGTATAGTTTCATCAATCTGATCTTTTTTTCCATTGGTTTCCAGGTCTGTGGCACCCTATATTACACAGCCCCCGAGGTCATCCTGAAACAAGGCTATGGAAGACCTGTTGACTGGTGGGCAATGGGGATCATCCTTCATGAATTTCTTCTGGGATGTGTACCATTTGATGAAGATTCCCTGAATAAGCTATATAAAAATGTTCTTCTTGGTAAGTAGAATAATGTAATAATTTTTGACTGGTTATATTGGTTTAGTTATTTCT
This sequence comes from Dendrobates tinctorius, assembly GCF_039654945.1. Taxonomy (NCBI): domain Eukaryota; kingdom Metazoa; phylum Chordata; class Amphibia; order Anura; family Dendrobatidae; genus Dendrobates; species Dendrobates tinctorius. The sequence continues at coordinate 1,348,673 of NW_027362013.1, read as the reverse complement.
TTTGCTTTATATTGCAGTTCATTAAAGAGGTTTTATTTTCTATAATTTTCCATACAACAGGAGACATAGTTTGGGATTGTGACGGCGCTCCTCCCCTGGATGCTCAGAACATCATCACTGAGCTGCTCAGAACAAATCCTGAGCATAGACTTGGGACAGGTAACAGAAATAATAGAGTTAATATTTTGTTGTTACACCAAGGACATATCGCTCATGTCTATGAGGATCAGCTCTTCTCTATCTGCTCTTCCAATTCTTGATCTCCGCACTAAGACTTTCAGTCATTTTCCTTCATGTCGGCTCAGTTATATCATTAGGTCAGATTATGATATACTGCTCAGATATGGAGCAGTGGCTGACAATATCGGCATCACTTTTGTTTTTCATTTTCCAGGAGGAGCATTTCAGATCAAGGATCATGCATTCCTTAATGACTTAGACTTTGACAACCTCCTAAGTCAGAAGCCGGAGTATGTTCCTCAGCTTTTATCAGACATGGACACCAGCTGCTTCATCAGTAAGTAGAATGAGACGTCATATAGACTACGTGTCTGATTGTCTCCTATTCCCTAATATGTGACCATTGGTTCCCTTCAATATTAGTGATAAATGGAGACTGTGTTATACTGACAACCTCTAATAACACTTCATTACTTATGTCTTGTAGATAACTCTGATATAAACAACCAGCTGGTCTCACAGGATGAGGAGGACACTAGTGTGGACAATGAGAGTCTTGACTTTCTAAATTTTATGTCATCTTCTGAAAGGCATGCTAAAGTAAGTGTGTGATCAATAAATCCAAGTTAGGTAAAAAAATATTTAAGAGTGAAAACAATATTTCATATCTTATTGTTGTCCTCATTTAGCTCTCTACCACCGATATCGGGATGAAGAATGATGAGGAACCCAAGTCCCCTCCAGAGTGTACCTCAACATCCAACACTGACATCTCAGAAATGTGAGTAGATTATGGGGTCATTACTGGGAGCTCCGGGCAGATATATGTGCACAACACCAAATATAGGACAGAAATACCATAATCTCACATGCAGCATCCACAGCCCCATGGTTAGCGGTCATTGTGCTTTTGCCCTTACAAAGTGCTTGTGATAACAGCCCATCATTATTGTAGCCGGTCATGCATTTTTCATGCTGCCCCCCACACTGTAGGAGAGATGTAGTATTACATGTCAGACATTCTTGGTAGCTGTTTTCCTCTCTGCTCTATAAAAGTTAGTTTTGAGCATTAGACCTTCCCCACTATGACAGTCACATGTCCTATTAGGCCTTATAGTCGGTGTTCTTATAGTGAGACAACCCCTTATACTGGGTTTACCTGTGATTTACGTGCTTTTCTTTTTCCAAACAGGCAGAAAGAATCTGTCCCCGAACCTGATAGAGACAACGTTACTACCATCTTGCCATCCTCGTCCACACTGTCAGGTATGTCCATGTCTGCAGCACCAACAATGGGAATGTTGACTTCAAGGCTCAAATATTTCCAGATGTTTTTTATAGAATACTATAGGTTTCCTATGTCATCCATGTTATGACAAAGCAGATCCTATAAGGACAAATCGTTACTGACTTTTTTTATTTTCTGATCAGAATTTCCAGCTCAGGAAGAAAGAAAATCTGCAACAAATCTGAGTAATGATACAGAAAAACCAGAAAAGGGGAAAAAGAGACGAGGTAAGTGTGAGAATCAGCTCCATGTTATGTGATGTCAGTGAGAATCATTCGTGTGGAGCAGATGTCATCTGTCAGTGATGGGATTATCACATGTATGATGGCTGACAATGACCCCGGACCTCTGTGTGATAATATTCCTCTGCCGTCCGGCTACAGCGACTGCACAGTAGTATCATGTCATATGGAGTCCCATCACTTACATTATATTTACTTCTCTTCTCATAGGTTCCATCTTCCGCCGGACATTAGCATCCTGCCGGCGCGGATTATCCAGGGCTGCTCGCATATTTGCTTGTTGTTACTGTTGCCCTAGAACCATCTAAAGGACAGGAAACCTAAGCATCCAGCGCCCTGAAGACCAGCAGATCCACCATCAGCGCTGGAGTTGTATAGAAGGACCTTCACCAGCTACCTGTGACCACTGACTCTTATCCTTCTATCCTAATTTTCTTCTTTTATTCTTTATTTATGCCAGAAATTATAATTTAACATCTTTGACATTGCAAACCATCATTTACAGCAATGAAATAAAACATCATATTAAATGACTTCTGGATATGGCACGGACCCTCATTTATTGCACATAACCCAAACTACATAGCCCCATAATATAAAACAATGTAGGATAGATCTTCAGCTCACCTGGTTCAGCCTGCCCAGTCCTCCTTTCCATAATCTCGGTGCACGGAGTGGATCCATCCCCATCTGGGAGAAATGCTCAATGAAAAAAAGTTTTTTATAGTTCCAGCACACGATGTGAAAAAATTAAGAAAAGCCTTTATTTAATCCATAATTAAAAAATGCAATTCCAGTGATGATAAAAGCATGTGTAGGCTTACGCGTTTTGGATCGTATTTGACCCTTAATCATAGCATAAAATACTGAATAAATGTTGCACTTATCAAGGAAAAGCAACCAGAGAAGGCTGCCTTGGGTAACACCCACCAAAATCAGCTGTGAAACTGACATCACTAATTCAAAGTTAACAATAGTACCTCACTGGTTTAACCCTATGATGCATTCATCTTATGCAAACATATTACAATGTGAATTCTCACTTAATAATAATCTGATGATTAAACCAAAAACAAACAAACTTCAGCCTCCCAAGTAGCTGGGATTAAAGGCACATACCACCGCACCCGGCAAAAGAAAAAAAAAACAAAAACATATTAATATAGATACATCAATTCATGCTTCAAATTTAATCCTGCTGGATATCTAGTATTAAGTTTTAGTATCCATCGAGCTTCAATCATCTGGAGTAATTTAATTCTATCGCCACCACGCCGAGGAGCAGGAACAAATTCCAAAGCACTTACTCGCAGGCTATTCAATTCTCCCTTATGTTCATGCAAAAAATGTTTAGAAGCCCCCGAAAGACTACGGGTAGTAATATTATTGATGTCATAAATGTGATCTGACAATCTTTTTCTTATGCTACGACTTGTGGATCCTACATACTGTTTTCTGCATGTCGTGCAAAAGATGATATAAACACAGTAATCAGTGGCACAATTCATAAAAGTTTTGAGCTTAAATACTTGACCCTCATTACTTATAACAGACTTATTATTATTTATCATGAATTTACATAAACCACATAACTTCTGCCCGCATCTAAATGAACCTTTAGTAGATAACCATGTACAACCTATTTTATCTGTGTTCTCACTGAGTTCACTAGGAGAGATTATATTTCCTATCGTCAAAGATTTTTTGGGGACAAATTTGCAACCATTTTTCAAAATTTCCCTAAGGCCGGAGTCACACTGGCGAGGAATACGGGAGAGTGAGAGGCGCAAAAAGCACGCATTAGACACGGACAAATGATTTTCTATGGGGTCACTCGCACCAGGCGTATATTTCTCCTCAGTATCCTACGAGTATCCCGAGCCCAGGATGAAAGACTGGTTAAGGATTTCAAGGGACTTTGAGGAGGACTGCCAGTTTCCAAATTGTATTGGGGCCCTGGATGGCAAACATATCAGGGTGCGTAAGCCGCCGAACTCAGGCTCCCAATTCTTCAATTATAAGCAATACTTTTCTGTTGTATTGTTGGCTCTGGTAGACCCTCAATACAAGTTTATAATTGTTGACATTGGGGCCTATGGAAGGACGGGAGACTCTAGAGTCTTCAATACTTCCATAATGGGTCGGCGGCTACGCACCAACCAGTTGGATCTCCCACCACCACGCCAGCTACCAGGCTCCCCCGAACAATCAGTCCCTTATGTCCTTGTGGCAGATGAGGCCTTTCAGTTATCACGTAATGTCATGAGGCCATATCCCCGGCGCAACCTTGACCACAGGCACAGAATTTTTAACTTGCGCCTATCACGTGCTAGGCGACTGGTGGAGTGTTCCTTTGGGATTCTTTGTGCCAAATGGCGGGTACTCCAGTCTGCCATTCAGTTGAGTGAGCAAAATGTGAATGAAGTTGTCAAAGCCTGTGTTGTTCTGCATAACTTCACCAGGATACATGATTGTTCCTCCTCTGATGGTGTTGTGCGTAGGCCGGACAATGTGCGCAGGGTGAGACCACCTATCATCCCTCAACATAGACCGCTCTCTGGCCTCAAAGTGCGTGATATATTCACGAATTACATTATCTCACCTGAGGGGGCAACTTCTTGGCAAGAGAATGCTGTGTCTATGTTATAATTTTTTTGTTTCAAAGTGGGTCTAAATATATATTACTCAAGCCCTTATGATTCTATGACTGTTTCATTGCATTGGTTGGTGTCTGTTAGTATGTTGTGAGGGATAGTGAGAAATCACACAGAGACGTTAACTAGAGTAGACAAATTTTTAGTTTTGCCTTTTTTTTTTTTTGGGTTTTGTTTAAAGGCAAACATAACTTTGCCATAACACAAATTTGGCAATGGCCAAAATGCCCCTTTGGGCCTTCTTTAACTTGGTGTAACATTAACATTACAGAAAAAAACTGCAACAACCATTATGCAATAACAACATTGCTGCATGCCTACATTAACCTTGATTAGGCAACAAAGGGTGAGCTCCATCACCAAAATAAAGTCAATAAGATAACACTCACATTTCCTCATAATGTTTTCCAATCATAGAAAGCTTCCACCATGACAGGCAAGGCTACCTCACATCTTTCACACAGATATTACCTGTCTGTAGAACAGACAATATTTAAGCATGCTATACTGGAAAGGATGAAAATACAAAACTCACTTGTTAAGACATAGAGAGAGCGTGATATTGTGAATGCTGGTCGCCTCAAATTGGTTTACTAGAGAATGCTAATAACAAAGTTGACTACTTAACTAAAGGCAAGCACGCCTTTCCTATGCAATAGCAAGTGATTAGTGTATTTTCATCCTTTCATTTAACAGTATAGCGCATTTAAATCTTCTCTTTTATACACACACATGTAATATCTGTGTGAAAGGCGTGAGGTAGCGTTGCCTGTCATGATGGATTGTTTCATATGTTTGGAAAACATTGTTTAAAAATGTGAGTGTTAAATTATGTTCCAAATGTTGGTGAAGGAGAACACCTGTTTTTTTGTCTAGATTAGAAGCACCAGTTACCTGTTACTGGACATCTCCAAAATTTTGAATCATAAATCCTCATATGTAGGGGAAGGGGAACGGGGAGGAACAGCCTGTGGGTGCTGCTGGACATTGTGGGCAACATCGCCCTGTGTGGGGCCATACTGTTGCCCATGATGCTGTTGTTGTCCAGCCTCCTGGGCCTGTTGGTGATACTGGCCAGAGTAATAATGATGATGGTGAGGGGCTTCTTGTTGGCTCTGGTAGGCCCGTGGCTCATACCCACCAAGATAGCCAGATCGTCCCCAACCAGGTTGGGACCAGCCTCCAACACTGGGTGGGTACAAGTGGCCATATTGGTGGGGTTGGCTTGATGAAGACATTTGGGGCTGCGGAATAGAAGGATGGGTAGGGGGAGGAAGGGGTTGAGGTGTTGGCCCACGTATTAGGGGCTGCTCAGACCCTGCTTGAGCAAGCATCTGTGTGGATGGTCTCATGCGCATTAAATTTCTTGGTGAGAGCTGCCACCTCTCCAGAAATTCAAACACCTCATATGGGGTATTGGGGGGGTGCTTGCATCAAGCAGGATCTGAATACACCCCCTAATACGGAGCCTGACCTCACGGGTAACGGCACGGAGATAAAGGGTGAGGCTACGTGCATAGGCCTCCTCACCATCATCTGTAGTGACTCTGGACAAGTAATTCAGCACCCCAGTGTCCACATTGGTCCTGCTCTCTTGAATGGTGACCTGGCGCCTTCTTCTTATTCGCCTTGATGCTAGAGCAGCCTGTGGGGAGGGCCTGATCTGGGCAGTTGGGCTGCTGCTCAAGTTGCCCATCTCTTCCAGGATGGGTGAGGTTGCAGCTGCAGACCGTCCTGGTGGTGTGTTGTGTAGGGCAGCCATTGAGTGTTCTGGTGAAGCCTCCTCTTCAGCCATCCTTCTTGTAGGGGGAGAAGATGGGCCAGCCACCTCATCCCCTACAGGATCTATAATGGGCTCTGCCTCTGAGGCCATTCCTCGATCCGTAAGGTTGGATTGAGTTCTGTTATGAAATAGAACAGAGGCAAAAATACATCAATATTTTTGTCCCTGTAAATTATTTGTGTAATGTTTTTGTGTCATGTGGTGTGAGGTATGTACTTACGGTCTCAGAGCCAGAATTGGGGCGAGGAAGTTCAGCCGGTCATAGTATATATATTTGCGCTTGACATGGCCAGCATCCCCACTCCTGGACCGCTGCTGGCGTTCCCGCCGGTACTGGTCCCGGATGCTTCTCCACCGTTTCATCACATCTTCCACTGCAATGTGACAGGAAAGATTGTCAAAATCAGATATTTGAGAGGTCACATTTTCAAACAGTAGTCTAGGCATGGGGCCTTCTGGGGTGTGCGTTCTACCCATGGTGGCATATGTAATTGTGCCGATACCCAGGGTCTCATTAGCTCCCCTGAAACTAATTTTAGTGGCTAGGAGGATGAGGAGCTTGTGGCCTAACCCCTAATTATGGCTGTGTGAAGCCACGTGTCACATCCTAATGTAACGGCCTCATGAGGCTAATAAAAGTACATGCACAGGAAGGGGGGAGCTGATTGTAGATTCCTTTTATAGTGCGCGCTAAGGTTAATTATATTTTTATGGTTGCACTTACGAATTTTATGCTGCTCATCACGTGGTCTGTCACCAAAGTCATGGTACATCTGGCGACAGATGCGCCTCCATGACGCCTCCTTTCTTGTGCGGTTCGCATAGTTTGCGTCGCGTGGGTCCCATATTTCTGGACGCTCCTGCACCAGCACAATTATCATCTCTACATTAATATATGTGGACGCCATGCTGCTGCTGTACTCCGTGGAGGCGTACTTCCTGGATGTCTGGTGCGCTTTTTGACCTCATTTGCATGTCTAGGCTTCCTGATGATGGATTGGCCCATTTCCTGTTCACCAGCCAAAAGACCTGCGTATTGCTCGCAGGTCACACGTGTGTTCCGTGTGTAATGCGTATTTTTTGCGCACCCATAGACTTGCATTGGCGTACTACGGGCGTAGTACGCTGACAATCGCAGCATGCTGCGAGTGGCACGCAGCGTAGGATACGGAGGAGAAATATACGCCTGGTGCGAGTGACCCCATAGAAAATCATTTGTCCGTGTCTAATGCGTGCTTTTTGCGCCTCTCACTCTCCCGTTTTCCTCGCCAGTGTGACTCCGGCCTAACCCCTGTGTTGTAACCTTTTTTTTATTATGACATCAATAATATTACTACCCGTAGTCTTTCGGGGGCTTCTAAACATTTTTTGCATGAACATAAGGGAGAATTGAATAGCCTGCGAGTAAGTGCTTTGGAATTTGTTCCTGCTCCTCGGCGTGGTGGCGATAGAATTAAATTACTCCAGATGATTGAAGCTCAATGGATACTAAAACTTAATACTAGATATCCAGCATGATTAAATTTGAAGCATGAATTGATGTATCTATATTAATATGGTTTTTTGTTTTTTTTTGGAGTTTTTTTTTTTTTTTATTTTTCTTTTGCCGGGTGCGGTGGTATGTGCCTTTAATCCCAGCTACTTGGGAGGCTGAAGTTTGTTTGTTTTTGGTTTAATCATCAGATTATTATTAAGTGAGAATTCACATTGTAATATGTTTGTATAAGATGAATGCATCATAGGGTTAAACCAGTGAGGTACTATTGTTAACTTTGAATTAGTGATGTCAGTTTCACAGCTGATTTTGGTGGGTGTTACCCAAGGCAGCCTTCTCTGGTTGCTTTTCCTTGATAAGTGCAACATTTATTCAGTATTTTATGCTATGATTAAGGGTCAAATATGATCCGAAACGCGTAAGCCTACACATGCTTTTATCATCACTGGAATTGCATTTTTTAATTATGGATTAAATAAAGGCTTTTCTTAATTTTTTCACATTGTGTGCTGGAACTATAAAAAACTTTTTTTCATTGAGCATTTCTCCCAGATGGGGATGGATCCACTCCGTGCACCGAGATTATGGAAAGGAGGACTGGGCAGGCTGAACCAGGTGAGCTGAAGATCTATCCTACATTGTTTGATATTGTTACTGTCTGAACTTTTTTCGTGCTCCCTGGTTTATTAACGCTGAAGGAATTTTTTATCCTTCATCAATAACAGCGTTACAGCTGCCCATAGGAGTTATAAGTGTTTGTTGCACTCTCCTAATTCCCCTTTCATTTGAATTATATATTTTCTGATAAAATGGAAGTCACTTTCAAGGACACTTTATTCCTGAGTTTAAATGACAAATCCAAATTGGAAAAAGTGGCAAATATAGTCTCCAAAAATAAGGGAAATCCCAATATGGAAGGTCAGGCAGATTTAAGACATAACATGCAACAATTGGAAAAATTCTTGTCTACACGCCTGAGAACCTGGTGGGATCATATCATGCTTGAAAAGTATGTAGAAAATTTGATGATTCCCAGAGGACTGAGAATAAAAAAACAGTCTACTGTTCGATTTGATGAAGTTTTCCAAAAAGAATGGAATGACATTTTGACGGGATGTTCCCTTAAGCTTATGGAGCTTCTTATAGATTATGAACAAAAAAAAGTGAAAGATCTTGATTTAAAAATTAAAGAAATTGAAAATTCTTTGACAGAATCTTTTGATAATGCCACATATAAGAAACTGAGATCTGACATTATGGATAGATTGGATAATTTAGAGGACATTATTGTTGAAAATAAACAGAAAAAATATGAAAGAGATGTCAAAGATTTTGAGACCGGACATGTGTATGACTGGCGACCCCCGCAAAGACCTTATAGAAATTTTAGGTTTTCTAAGAAACCAAAATCTATTTTGAAAGGTCAAAGAGTTAATAGGATTTCAGAAGGTGGAGGAACATCATGAGTTACTTTCAGCTCCTCTGAACTTGAAACGACTGATGGAGAAATGGAAGAAGATGAAAATGATCGCTATAGTTCAGGGGAAGGATCTAGTGGGGCAAAAAACGGTGTAACCCCAAATATAGATCCAAATCAAAATCCTATAGAAGAGCGGGGCGTAAGCACAGAGTTAAAACACAGAAAATACAATTACAGAACGAGGTATCGCAAATAAATCAGTTTACGGTCCTAAATCAATCTGCATGTATCCTTACTAATAATGAATTGAAAGTACTGCGCAAAGGGCTCAATTTTGTGCCTAAGAATAATGGAGATTTTTTTTCTACAATCTTGGATTTCAACAAATTTGTGAGAAGATTAACTATCAAGAAACATTTTTTTGATCAGGATCAATCAGCTGCTGAAATCAACACTCCTCTCTTACCAGTTAATGAATATGCAGGACTTACCTTCAGAGAACAATTTGCCTTGACTGAACTTAATTCCTTATCTGATTCTTCACAAAGGGACAATTTTGTCAGTGACAATAGTGTGGTCTCTAGAGTGCCAAATGTGGATTTTTATCCCTTACAATCAAGAGTCCCCATTATCGATGAATTTCAGCTCTCTGTGGAACGGGAATTAAAATCTGTATTTTCTGATAATAACAAGGGGGATAATTTATCTAAGGGAGAAAGAAAAGCTCTAAAAAACATACAAAATAATCCAAACATTGTAGTGAAGAATGCTGATAAGGGGGGGATCAGTGGTAATATTGGATAAGACCCTATATGTAAGAGAGGTTAATAGTATTTTAAATGAAAGTCATGCTTACAAGAAAATAGATGGAGATCCAACGGAAACTATAAAAATTAAATTGGAAAAAATTTTACAAGAAGGATTTGATCTAGGCATTCTTAGTTTAAAACAAAAAGAATTCTTATTACCAGTAAATCCCAAAATTCCCATTTTTCATGCCCTACCTAAAACCCATAAAGGGCTTTTTCCTCCTTTCAGACCTATAGTGTCAGGTGTGGATTCATTATTGGAAAGACTAGGTTCTTGGTTAGATGAGAGATTGCAACCATTGGTAGTTATGTCACCTAGTTATTTGAAAGACAGCAAACATGTGCTATCAGTAATGTCAAATCAGAATTGGGATGAGAATTTCATGTGGATGACTTGTGATGTTAAAACACTGTATTCTTGCATTCCACATAATTTAGCTATGCAAGCATTGACAGATCAACTAAATATATATTCCAATTATTCTGATGTAATGAAAGAATATATTTTAGATGTTACTCTATTTTTGCTTCAAAACAACTACTTTAGATTCTCCCGCCAGTTCTATGTGCAGTGTCAGGGTTGTTCCATGGGAGCTAAATTCTCCCCATCCCTGGCTAATCTGTACATGAACTGGTGGGAGTCGAAATTTATTTATTCTGAATTTAATCCTTATTCAGATTATATAGAACAATATTTACGATTCATAGATGATATTTTGATAGTGTGGAAAGGATCAGTTGACCTAGTGTCCAGCTTTAAAGATTATATTAATGATAATAATCTAAATCTGTCTTTCATAGTAGATACCAATAGGGATATGATTTCCTTTCTCGACATACAATTGGGTGGTGATAGTCTGAAGAAAAAAGTAGATTGTCAGCTTTTTCGTAAAAAAATTTCAGGAAATTCCATTTTGCATGCTTTTAGTCAACATCCACAACACGTGATTAGGAATATCCCCACAGGGGAATTTATCAGAGCCCGTAGGTGTTGTACCGATGACAGCAAGTATAAGGAAGAATGTGATAATATTAAAAAAAGGTTACAACACAAGGGTTATAATCTTAAAATGGTTAAAAAAAGCTGAAACTAAAGCCAATGAAAAAAGCAGAGATCAGTATTTATTCCAGTCGAAAAAATCAGATAAGAAAGATTTTTCTAATGAAATGATTTTTTCTACTACATATCATAGTAATTATTACAAAGTAATTAATGTTGTTCGTAAACATCTACCATTATTAACTACTGATAGTACACTTAGGGAAATTTTGAAAAATGGTTGCAAATTTGTCCCCAAAAAATCTTTGACGATAGGAAATATAATCTCTCCTAGTGAACTCAGTGAGAACACAGATAAAATAGGTTGTACATGGTTATCTACTAAAGGTTCATTTAGATGCGGGCAGAAGTTATGTGGTTTATGTAAATTCATGATAAATAATAATAAGTCTGTTATAAGTAATGAGGGTCAAGTATTTAAGCTCAAAACTTTTATGAATTGTGCCACTGATTACTGTGTTTATATCATCTTTTGCACGACATGCAGAAAACAGTATGTAGGATCCACAAGTCGTAGCATAAGAAAAAGATTGTCGGAACACATTTATGACATCAATAATATTACTACCCGTAGTCTTTCGGGGGCTTCTAAACATTATTTGCATGAACATAAGGGAGAATTGAATAGCCTGCGAGTAAGTGCTTTGGAATTTGTTCCTGCTCCTCTGCGTGGTGGCAATAGAATTAAATTACTCCAGATGATTGAAGCTCGATGGATACTAAAACTTAATACTAGATATCCAGCAGGATTAAATTTGAAGCATGAATTGATGTATCTATATTAATATGGTTTTTTTTTTTTTTTTTCTTTTGCCGGGTGTGGTGGTATGTGCCTTTAATCCCAGCTACTTGGGAGGCTGAAGTTTGTTTGTTTTTGGTTTAATCATCAGATTATTATTAAGTGAGAATTCACATTGTAATATGTTTGTATAAGATGAATGCATCATAGGGTTAAACCAGTGAGGTACTATTGTTAACTTTGAATTAGTGATGTCAGTTTCACAGCTGATTTTGGTGGGTGTTACCCAAGGCAGCCTTCTCTGGTTGCTTTTCCTTGATAAGTGCAACATTTATTCAGTATTTTATGCTATGATTAAGGGTCAAATATGATCCGAAACGCGTAAGCCTACACATGCTTTTATCATCACTGGAATTGCATTTTTTAATTATGGATTAAATAAAGGCTTTTCTTAATTTTTTCACATCGTGTGCTGGAACTATAAAAAACTTTTTCCCCATAATATAAAGTATACAACACGGTATTTTTTTGAGCACCGGAATGAGCTCTCCCACTAAATACAGAAAACCTATAAAGACAGATACAGGATCACTAGCCAAGGGGACTGGAAAGATTTTCTTTATTACACAAATATCAAAATCAAATTTAAAAGATTGTCAGACATAAACATACATACAATAACCATACATGAAGCCTCCAAATGTAGAGCTAAAATGGTGCACTCAAAATGTATCCCAATATGAAGGTGAGAATCTAATCTAATAGGTAATTCATATCACATCAATATGATGGTTATATATATATAGTGGAATAATAATCCTACATATAAACTATCAACCTCTTGATAATTATAAAAATCTTATATAGACGAGTATCAATTAATAGAAAAATGTGTGCTGCATATTCCAGGGAAGTGATAAAAACATGTATAATGCAGCAAAGTGTGTACAGGACATATAGTAACAAGTGTTGAGCGAATGTGCTTGCCACTACTCGGTATTCACCCGAGTATCACTTTACACGGTGAGCACCGAGCATTTCTGGGATTACTCGGCGGGAACTCGGGTCTCCACCCAGCACTTTTGACGGACTTTAGAGACCCACTCACGCTGAAGGGATTGTCTGCCAGGCATTGAAGCACCGCAGCCATCTTTGTTATGGTCGTGCAGTGATTGGCTGGCCACACAGCATCATCAGGGGTATAAAAGACCGGATGCCGTCTTGCTCAGCGCATTCAGCTCCGGATTGAGAGAGTGTAGGGAGAGCGGCTGCCTTGATAGGGTCAGAATTGGGGATTTCTTAGTGAGTATGGGGTCTACCATCCTAACTAATCACATCCAGGTAAACCAACAGTCCGTCTAAGAATTGATTCCGGAGAATATAGGTTCCAGTGTTAGGCAGGCAGGGTAGTGTACGTCGCTGTATACGCATCATTGCCAGGCCTGCAGGCACTTTATGTGTGTATATAGATCATTGCATATATCAAGAGGGTCCATTCCCTTCCTGTGTTCTGGTTCTCCTACTGCTACCTGTGGGATATCTTAGCCGTATATAGCTAGCCCCAGGTGTAATTAGAATACAGGCCACACATATTTTGCTGTGGCATCTCCGTTCCGGCTCATATCTGTGCGTGCTCGAAGTTTGGCCAGTTTAACCCCTTCACCCCCAAGGGTGGTTTGCACGTTCATGACCGGGCCAATTTTTACAATTCTGACCACTGTACCTTTATGAGGTCATAACTCTGGAACGCTTCCATGGATCCCGGTGATTCTGACATTGTTTTCTCATGACATATTGTACTTCATGTTAGTGGTAAAATTTCATTCAAATAACTTGCATTTATTTGTGAAAAAAACAGAAATTTGGCAAAAATTTTGAAAATTTCGCAATTTTCCAACTTTGAATTTTTATGCCCTTAAATCACAGAGATACGGCACACAAAAAACTTGATAACTAACATTTCCCACATGTTTACTTTACATCAGCACAATTTTGGAACCAAAATTTTTTTTTGTTAGGAAGTTAAAAGTTGACCAGCGATTTCTCATTTTTACAACACCATTTTATTTTTAGGACCACATCACATTTGAAGCCACTTTGAGGGGTCTATATGATAGAAAATACCCAAAAGTGACACCATTCTAAAAACTGCACCCCTTAAGGTGCTCAAAACCACATTCAAGAAGTTTATTAACCCTTTAGGTGCGTCACAGGAGTTTTTTTGAATATTTAAAAAAAAAATGAACATCTAACTTTTTTTCACAAAAAAAATACTTCAGGTTCAATTTTTTTTATTTTACCAAGGGTAACAGGAGAAATTGGACTGCAAAAGTTATTGTGCAATTTGTCCTGAGTACGCTGATACCTGATTTGTGGGGGGGAACGACTGTTTCGGCGCATGGCAGAGATCAGAATGGAAGGAGCGCTGTTTGACTTTTTCAATGCAAAATTGGCTGGAATTCAGATCGGACGCCATGTCACGTTTGGAGAGTCCCTGATGTACCTAAACAGTGGAAACCCCCTACAAGTGACCCCATTTTGGAAACTAGACCCCCCAAGGAACTTATCTAGATATGTGGTGAGAACTTTGAACCCACAAGGGCTTTACAGAAGTTTATAACGTACAGCGGTACAATTAAAAAATCATATTTTTTCCACAAAAATGATCTTTTCACCCCAATTTTTATTTTCCCAAGGGTAACAGGACCCTAAAAGTTATTGTGCAATTTGTCCTGAGTATGCTGATACCCCACATGTGGGGGTAAACCACTATTTGGGCGCATGGCAGAGCTTGGAAGGGAAGCAGCGCCATTTGACGTTTTTGGCTGGAATTGAGATCGGACATCATGTCGCGATTGGAAAACCCCTGATGTACCAAAACAGTGGAAACCCCCCACAAATGACACCATTTTGGAAACTAGACCCCCTAAGGAACTTATCTAGATGTGTAGTGAGAACTTTGAACCCCCAAGGGCTTCACAGAAGTTTATAACATAAAGCCGTACAATTAAAAAATCATATTTTTTTCCACAAAAATGATCTTTTCACCCTCAAATCTTATTTTTCCAAGGGTAACAGCACCCTAAAAGTTATTGTGCAATTTGTCCTGAGTACGCTGATACCCCACATGTGGGGGTAAACCACTATTTGGGCGCATGGCAGAGCTCGGAAGGGAAGCAGCGCCATTTGACGTTTTTGGCTGGAATTGAGATCGGACACCATGTCGCGATTGGAAAACCCCTGATGTACCTAAACAGTGGAAACCCCCCACAAATGACACCATTTTGTAAACTAGACCCCCCAAGGAACTTATCTAGATGTGTGTTGAGCACTTTGAACCCCCAAGGGCTTCACAGAAGTTTATAATGCCAGGGCATGAAAATAAAAAAATCGTATTTTTTCCACAAACATGATCAATTATTCCCCAATTTTTTTATTTTCCCAAGGGTAACAGGAGAAATTGAACCCCAAAAGTTGTTGTCCAATTTGTCCTGAGTACGCTGACACCCCATATGTGGGAGAAAACTACTGTATGGACACACGTCAGGGCTCGGAAGGGAAGTAGTGACGTTTTGGAATGCAGACTTTGATGGAATGGTCTGCGGGTGTCATGTTGCCTTTGGAGAGCCCCTAATGTACCTAAACAGTGGAAACACCCACAAATGACCCCATTTTGGAAACGAGAACCCCTAAGGAACTTATCTAGATGTGTGGTGAGCACTTTGAACCCCCAAGGGCTTCACATAAGTTTATAATGCCTGTGCATGAAAATAAAAAAATCGTATTTTTTCCACAAACATGATCAATTATTCCCCAATTTTTTTATTTTCCCAAGGGTAACAGGAGAAATTGGACCGCAAAAGTTGTTGTCCAATTTGTCATGAGTACGCTGAAACCCCATATGTGGGAGAAAACTACTGTATGGACACACGTCGGGGCTCGGAAGGGAAGCCGTGCCATTTTGGAATGCAGACATTGATGGAATGGTCTGCGGGTGTCATGTGCGTTTAGAGCGCCCCTGATGTACCTAAACTATTGAAACTCCCCACAAGTGACCCCATTTTGGACACTAGACCCCCCACGGAACTTATCTAGATGTGTGGTGAGCACTTTGAACCCCCAAGTGCTTCACAGAAGTTTATAACGCTCGGACGTGAAAATAAAAAAATCATTTTTTTCCACAAAAAATGATATTTTTGCCCCCAATTTTTTATTTTCCTAAGGGTAACAGGAGAAATTGGACCCCAAAAATTGTTTTGCAATTTGTCCTGAGTAGGCTGATACCCTATATGTGGGGGTAAAATACTGTTTGGGCGCATGGCAGAGCTTGGAAGGGAAGGAGCACTATATGACTTTTTCAACTCAGAATTGGCTGGAATTGAGATCAGACGCAATGTTGCATTTGGAGAGCCCCTGTTGTGCCCAAACAGTGGAAACCCCCAATTCTAACTCCAACCCAAACCCCAACACACCCCTAACCCTAATCTCAGCCCTAGCCCTAGCCCTAACCCAAGCCCTAACCCAAGCCCTAACCCTAGCCCTATCCCTAACCCTAGCCCTAATGGAAAAATGGAAATAAATACATTTTTTTAATTTTATTTTTCCCTAACTAAGGGGGTGATAACGGGGGGTTTGATTTACTATTTATGGCGGTTTTTATGTTTGGCGGCTGTCGCACGCTAAAAGACGCTTTTTATTGTAAAAGTAGTTTTTGCATCAGCACATATTGAGAGCTATAATTTTTCTGTATTTTGACCCACCGAGTCATGTGAGGTCTTATTTATTGCGGGACGAGTTGACGTTTTTATTGGTACCATTTTCGGGCACGTGACATTTTTTGATCGCTTTTTATTCCGATTTTTGGGAATGAACAAAAACCAGCGTTTCATGAATTTCTTTTGGGGGGGTGCGTTTACACCGTTCCGCGTACGGTAAAATTGATAAAGCGTTTTTATTCTTCGGGTCAGTACGGTTACAGCGATACCTCATTTAGGTCGTTTTTTTATGTTTTGGCGGTTTTATGCAATGAAAACTATTTTATATAAAAAATAATTATTTTTGCATTGCTTTATTCTGCGAGCTATAACTTTTTTATTTTTTCGCTGATGATGCTGTGTGGCAGCTCGTTTTTTGCGGGACAAGATGACGTTTTCAGCAGTACCATGGATATTTATATGCGTCTTTTTGATCGCGTGTTAGTACACTTTTTGTTTGGCAGTATGATAATAAATCATTATTTTTTGCTTCGTTTTTTATTTTTATTTTTTAAGGGGTTCGCTAAAGGGGTTAACTAATGGGACAGTTTTATAGGGCGGGTTGTTACGGGCGCGGCGATACCTAATATGTGTACTTTTATTGTTTTGGTTTTTTTTTATTTTCAAAAAATGAATTTATTGGGGAATATTTTTTTTTTTTTACTAATTTATTTGGCGATTTTTTTAAAATTATTTTTACACTTTTTTTTTTTTTTTTTACTTTATTACATAGTCCCAGGTGGGACATCACTGTCCTGTGACAGATCGCTGATCTGTCACATCACAGATCACTGTGACAGATCAGCAATCTGTCACAGGCATTGAAGAAGACTTCCTCTTACCTGCGCTTTGCAGGCACTGAGGAAGCCAGCTTCCTCCAGACCCCCGAAGGCCCCCATCGCCATCTTGGATTCGGGGGCCTGGAGGAAAAGAGCCCCCGGCAGCAGCGCTGCACATTGCGCTGCCGTGGGGGGCTCAGGGAAGCACGGAGGGAGCCCCCTCCCTGCCGATTCTTCCCTTTAACTCTCGGTACACCGCGATCATGTTTGATCGCGGTGTGCAAGGGGTTAACGTGTCGGGGGCGGCTGACACATTGTGCTGGGTGTCAGCTGTGATAATCAGCTGACACCCGGCCGCGATCAGCGGCGCTCACCACGTGGGCGCCGCTGATCGCGGTAGACGTACTATCCCGTCCATGGGCATAGGGGCCCGGGTCCCATGGACGGGATAGTACGTCGGATGTCAGGAAGGGGTTAAGGCTGTTATCTTTTTTTGGGCGGCCTGTCACTTTTGGTTAAATACAGTAGTATTTAGCCAAAAAAAACCAGGCCTCACATTTAATGTAGTGGTATCTCTGTGTCAGCTCATATCTTTGCGTGCTCAATAATTTGCCAGTGTAGGGCGCTTTTCTTTATTTTTCCTGGGTGAAACTGTACTTATATACAGCAGTAGTTAGGCCAAAAAAAAAACAGGGCATACATTTGTCGTAGTGGTATCTCCTTGGCAGCTCATATCTGTGTGTGCTCAAAGTTTTTCCAGTCTATCTCTAACACGCCTCATACATCCGTGTGCCAAAAATTGACGCATTTTAGACCTAAATTCCCTTTTTTGGCCAGTCTGTCACTCTCGTTATATCTAGCAGTCCTTTGCATCCACCAAAAAACAAAGAAACATATTTGACAGTGTGGTATATCTGTGACACGCCTCATACGTCCGTGTGATAAAAATGTGTGGAATTTAGGCCGGTGCTCCAGTGATTTCCTGTCTGGTACTCAAGTTATATACAGCACTATGTTGCATTATTTTAAAAAACAGGCCACATTTTACAGTGGGGTCTATCTCTGACATGCCTCAAACATCCGTGAGCCAAAAATTGAGGCATTTTAGGCCTAAATTCCCTTTTTTGGCCAGTCTGTCACTCTCGTTATATACATGCAGTGCCTGGGCTGACAAACATTTCCCATGGGGGCTACAGTTTTTAAAAATATACTATGGGCATCATAGACACCATTGCCAAAAATTGGACTGCCTGTAGCAGCACAGAACACGTTAACCCTGGTGATTTATTGGCAGAGAATGAGGAGACATAATGATAAATCATACTGAAATCAAACAAATAAAAAATGTGAATCCACCTATGAAAGCAAAAACAAAAGGGAGGGGCGAACACAGGTTCATAGATATGAAGCCAGAATGTGCCCAATGAGATATGTTTGTCCCTAGCAACAGCTCAGAGACAGGGATATAAATTAAAATATAATATAATAGTATTTCAATATTTTTATATTGTAGAGGTATACACTAGGTCCTTAGAGGATGGTCCAGACATAGTAAAACTGGAAAATATAAGAATAAATGGGAAGAATAAACGTACATCTCATTTTTATGACAGTTCCCCCCTGGGGGAGTAACATTTGTTTTGGTTTCAAATTAGTAACGGGCATCATACAAACACCCTTGCTCAAAAATTGAGTGACGTTTGCATCACGGAATACGTTCACCCGGGTGTTCTACTGGTTGTGAATGATGAGAATGAGGATAAGGAGGAGGATAACACCAAGTAGACCAAATCATGAAGCGGATGTGTGGTTGTGAAGAGGTGCATGAGAATACACCTCCACAAAAAAGACAATGTATTTGAGGTTATGTTTCGATGCTCCTGCCTGAGCTGGATTGTACTTCTGTCTCCGTCGCTTGGACTCCTTGGTTGTACAACAAACTCTGACGTCTGCTGCCAGCGTTCTCACATGGGAATATTTTCAGTAATTCCGCTACAAGGGCCCTCTGGTACAACAACATTTTTGTACACTTCTCTGCCTCTGGAAGAAGAGATTGAAAGTTCTCCTTGTAGCGTGGATCTAGTAGTGTCACCAACCAGTAATGAGTGTCACCGAAAATGTTTATAATGCGAGGGTCAAGGGAAACGCAGCGCAACATAAAGTCAGCCCAATGAGTCCCAGACTCTTAACAGGCAACACTTCCGTGTCCTCGCCCCAACAGGATGACTGATCATGCTGTCCTGCTCCTCCTTGTCCTCAGGCCTACAACACTTACAACGAATCTCAGTAAGATCAGAGTACAAACATTGTTGTAAATACCTTCTTGTAAATACACCCCTGTAGTTTTAAGATCCCCCACCTAATTTTAGATTGTAAGTTGTCACGAGCAGGATTGTTTTGTTTGGGTTGAATTATTATCATCGTTGTTGCTTACTGTAGATTGTAAGCTGGCATAAGCAGGGTAGTTTTATTTGGGTTTAATTATTTGATTATTGTTATCCTTGTTATTTAGGACTGTTGTGTTTGAAACTGTTAAGCTGTAAGTATGTTTTCGCTCTATAATAACTTTAAAGCTTCAAATTAGAACTCAGAAAAGCAGGATGGAGACATTAGTTATGTTGTCTTTGACGCTCACCCTCTTGGTGGATTTCTCAAAGTTTTGGAGGATGGCACACATGTCAGACATCCATGTCCACACCTCATATGCTATGTGTGAAGACAGAA
Organism: Dendrobates tinctorius; assembly: GCF_039654945.1. Lineage (NCBI taxonomy): Eukaryota > Metazoa > Chordata > Amphibia > Anura > Dendrobatidae > Dendrobates > Dendrobates tinctorius. Next base: position 1,328,746 of record NW_027362013.1, on the reverse strand, counting down.
CAGAATACTGACAACATTGTTGATGCTGGTAGATTAGTCACCAACTGCCCTCTTCTGCTCAGAAATCCTTTCCTACATCTGCAGTGTTGAGTTCCAAGGCCTGGGGGCATCACACACCAGTCAGTGAGCCAGAAGTAGCAAGCACTGTTGAATCACGGCAATGGCGGATGAAGCTGTAGCTGACTTTCTAAAATGGGTATTTAGAGCTTTGTATTTTTACCAGCAGATCTGCCAGCTCCATGTCGCTTTTCAAAAAACATTGACCAATTTGGTTAAGCGCATGAACCAGGCATGGCAAGTGTGTGAGATCTCCTCGCCAAAGAGCAGCCATCAGGTTCCACCCGTTGTCACACACAAACATGCCTGACTGTGTTTTCACCAGTCTCATCCACAAATATGCCTGCTGTTTCATAGGTGTCCACAACTTTACAGCATTGTGGTTTTTTCCACAGAAGCATATTAGCTTCAGCACAGCCTGTTCCCACTTTGATTAGGCAGTGCTGCCAGCTTGAGATTGATGTGCTACCTTTTTGAGCTGGAGGCTGAAGAGGAGACGAAGGGGGGCAGTGCACTATGCACCCAAAGCGCCGACACTGTGTAAAAATGCAGCAAACAGACCCATTGACCTAGTGGCATGGGGCCAGCTTAAGATAAATCGGGCAAGACATCAAAGATTTTTGGCGTGGACAAGCAGCGCATCGGAGGCTGAGTAGCGTGCTCCGTCCTTACAGCAGTGGCTGTTATGATTGGGTCATCGAGGAGGAAAACAAGACTAAGCTAAGCCACAGAAAACCAGAGAGGTTGGTAACTAAGCGGATTGCAGACCCCTGATCCTATCCACACAACTAGCAGTAGCCGTGGAGCATACCTACGATGATTCTAGATGCCTCGACACAGCCGGAGGACTAAATAAGCCCAAAGCAAGAAAAGGGGAAATTTAAACTGCCCCAGAGCAGACCCCAAAGGAATAGACAGCCCCCAAACATATATTGCCGGTGAGACAAGATGATAACAGAAACACAGGTAGGAAAATAGGCTGAGCAAACTATGGGGCCCACACTAACTAGAAAGGACAGGAAAGGAAAGATGCTGTCTGCAATCATGCCAAAAAACCCTTCAAAAATGTCCAACACCTCTAATAGCAAAAAAACCTTGAAGTCACTAGACTTCACCCATTATATCAGCACTCTAATAAGGGACAAAAAGCAACCTGGCACAAACAGTAACATAAGAATGGAAATTCAGCACAGCCCCAGCCGGGCCTGGCTGAGCACACAAAACTGAATAGACAAAACCAAATCAAATGTGAACAATAGCAAAAAACACTTAGCTTGAGAATGTAGGGACTGAACTGGAAACTAAGACCTCTGGAGGCAGGTAAAATCACCAGCATGGATAGAGGGAGTCGGCTGTCTTAAATCCAGTCAGAGACTCCAGATGTCCAATCGTCGTCCTCATTATCAGGTGGCAGGTCTCTGTTAATTAGATCAGCTTCATTACCTCCTGCAACCACCAGAGGGAGCCCGGAAAGAGAACTCACGACTCCTCTGTCAATGCAATCAGCTCCAACACCCTCACCAGCAACCAGAGGTAGACCAGAAAGTGAATTCACAACAGTACCCCCCCTTTGAGGAGGGGTCACCAAACCTTCATCCACGCCACCAGGCTGATCAGGATGGGCCCGGTGAAAAGCACGAACCAATCTATCGGCATGAATGTCAGAAGCAGAGACACAAGCATTATCCTCCTGGCCATATCCCCTCCATTTGACCAAGTACTGGAGTCTCCTTCTAGCCAAGCGAGAATCCAATATTTTCTCTACTTCATATTCCACATTGCCTTTAACCAATACAGGGTCAGAAGGCACGGCCATGGGAACTACTGGCTCAACAAACCTCTTCAACAGAGATTTATGAAACACGTTATGGATAGTGTTGAGCATTCCGATACCACAAATATCGGGTATCGGCCGATATTTGCGGTATCGGAATTCCGATACTGTTATGATTCCACCACATGGCAGGGGAAGAGGGTGCCACTGAGCTCCACCCACCACTGACCCTACCTACTTGCCGGTCCCACCCTAGCCGGTGGGCGACAACTGGGCGGCGGTCCCTACCTCAGCGTAAGTGCAGGGAGCTACAGTGAGGGTAAACCGAGGGTGGAATGAGTGCAGGACAACCTAAGGGAGACAAGCAGCAGCAAGGAGGACTCCTAGAGTGAAACTAAAGAGTGAATGAACCTGAAGGGTAAAACCACGAAACCCCAAGCTAACACAAAAAATACTAAGATTTCAGCAAAGACCAAAGCGGAAAGCTGGAGTCCCAGAGGTACTCAACGAAAGAGAGACCGGGAGGCTGTCAGAGGTTGTACCGGACAGCGCTGTAGGGAAGACAGGAATCCGTACCACAGAAGAATCACCGGCAAGGAGTGAGAGCCCTGTGGAGTGCTAAATAGGAAAAAGGCGGGACATAAGCACAGGAAACAGTGAAGCAGCCAATCACCAGAACGGAGGAAGAACAATGAACGAAAAAGAACTAGTTGAACAGAAACTGTATATTAAGAATGGTTGTGTGGCACAGCAAGTAAGGCAGCGAGACTTGCTGTGGAACACAGACTAGACCCCGGTACGAATCCTGACATTACCCCCTCCTTTATGAGGGGCCCCTGGACCCTCACACAGGGAAGGCTTCTCAGGAAAATTGATATGGAACCTCTTACATAACCTGGGAGCATGAACCTCAGAATGAGACAACCACTCCTCAGGGCCATACCCCTTCCAATCCACCAGGTACTGCAGGACCCCACGAACTTTCCTGGAATCCAAGCTCTTTTTTACCTCAAACTCGGGGTGACCAAGTACAACAACAGGAGCAGGAGGTGTGTCAGCCGGACAAACTGGAGGTACATAAGGTTTTAGGAGAGAGACATGGAATACCTTATGCACTCTCATCGCCTGGGGGAGATCCAATTTGACAGAAACAGAGTTGATTATCTGAGATATTTTAAAAGGACCAATGTACCGGGGAGCCAGTTTACCAGAGGGGACTCTTAGTTTCAGATTTTTAGTAGAAAGCCACACTTTCTGCCCAACTTCAAAGGAAGGACTTCTCCTCCTTTTCATATTAGCAAAGTGGCATTGTGACTCATGAGCCTTTTTGATGTTGCTTTGGACTTGCTCCCAAACTGACCGCAGATCAGAGGAAACAATCTCTACCTCAGGATTGTCCGAGGGGTCCTCAGAGAAAGAGCTGGATTTAGGGTGAAATCCCATGTTGCAGAAGAAGGGAGATATCCCTGTGGAAGAGTTCACCCTATTATTTATGGCAAACTCTGCCAGGGCAATAAAAGATGCCCAGGTCTCTTGCTTATCAGCCACATAGCAACGTAAGAATTGTTCAAGGGCTTGATTGGCCCGTTCTGTCTGCCCATTGGTCTCCGGGTGAAAGGCCGATGAGAAAGCAAGGGAAACGCCAATCTTACTACAGAAAGCTCTCCAGAATTTGGAGACAAATTGGGTACCCCTATCTGACACAATATTAGAAGGAATTCCATGCAGCCGCACCACATGATTTAGAAACAAGGGGACCAATTGCTTGGCGGATGGCAATTTGGGTAAAGGAATAAAGTGCGCCATCTTACTAAAGCGATCCAACACAACCCACAAGGTAGTCATTCCCAGGGAGGAAGGTAAATCAGTAACAAAGTCCATGGAAAGATGGGTCCATGGCTTGGAGGGAACAGGTAGAGGACATAGTTCACCCAAAGGCCGTGAGCGGTTAACCTTAGACCGGGCACAAATGTCACACGCCTTGACATAGGCAGTGGCATCCCGGCGTAAAGTCGGCCACCAAAAATTTCTGGAGATTGACTCCATAGTACCAGAGATACCAGGGTGACCTGAAAGAGGAGAGTTGTGGTGTTCATTCAGCAGTCTCAAACGCAAATGACAGGGAACGAACCATTTATTATCAGGAGAGCCGGACGGAGACAAATGTTGAAATTGCTTAACTTCAGCAAACAAATCAGAGGAATTAGCAACCAAAAATACTTTATCAGGTAAAATGGGAACAGGTGGGATGTTTGACGGTTGTTCAGGCAAGAAGCTTCTAGATAGCGCGTCTGCTCTGGCGTTTTTGCAGCCGGGTCTGAAAGAAATCACAAAATTAAAACGTGAAAAGAACAACGCCCACCTTGCCTGTCTTGGATTAAGCGGTTTGGCCGTTTTGAGATATTCAAGATTCTTATGGCCGGTGATTCTGTTATGATTCCACCACACGGCAGGGGAAGAGGGTGCCAATGAGCTTCACCCACCACTGACCCTACCTACTTGCCGGTCCCACCCTAGCCGGTGGGCGACAACTGGGCGGCGGTCCCTACCTCAGCGTAAGTGCAGAGAGCTACAGTGAGGGTAAACCGAGGGTGGAATGAGTGCAGGACAACCTAAGGGAGACAAGCAGCAGCAAGGAGGACTCCTAGAGTGAAACTAAAGAGTGAATGAACCTGAAGGGTAAAACCACGAAACCCCAAGCTAACACAAAAAATACTAAGATTTCAGCAAAGACCAAAGAGGAAAGCTGGAGTCCCAGAGGTACTCAACGAAAGAGAGAACGGGAGGCTGTCAGAGGTTGTACCAGACAGCGCTGTAGGGAAGACAGGAATCCGTACCACAGAAGAATCACCGGCAAGGAGTGAGAGCCCTGTGGAGTGCTAAATAGGAAAAAGGCGGGACATAAGCACAGGAAACAGTGAAGCAGCCAATCACCAGAACGGAGGAAGAACAATGAACGAAAAAGAACTAGTTGAACAGAAACTGTATATTAAGAATGGTTGTGTGGCACAGCAAGTAAGGCAGCGAGACTTGCTGTGGAACACAGACTAAACCCCGGTACGAATCCTGACAGATACTGAGTTCCCAAACTTTTTGCATATCGAATACCGAAATTGGAAGTTCCCATAATGCTATGAGCCAGTTTGATTTGATTCAGCCAATGAGGAATCCTCAGAAGTGTGGGCACATCCTGTTAGGCATGTAGGCATGTTAAGTAATGGCATGGCTGTGATTGGCTGCTGAAATGATGTCATGATGCACTATAAAAGCCGCCGCTGCCATTTAGGATTCACTCTGCTGTGAATTCAGTTAGGGACAGGCTGCTGTTCAAGACTCTGAGGGACAGTTAGAAATAGCGATTTGCTAAATAATATTGTGCTTTACCCAGGCTACATTATCAGTCACTGTAGCTTTCTTTTGCCTTGCAGCGCTGTTCACAGCTTTCTGCAAGGTCTGTGTGTGTGCAGCTCATGCTGTAGTGTGTACTGCACCATCTCTGGTTGTAGGCCGCTCAGCGTGCATCACTGCCTCATACATATTTTTGTTTTATTGCTGCTCATTTTTCATTAATTCTCCTATTAGTGTGCATCCATCCGTATCCATATACGTTGGTTGCAAACCCTATAGGAGTAGACAGCGGAGCCTTTCTGCAGCCTTTCAGTGCTAGTGCCCAGTTCTCTGCACTGTTCACGGCTGTCTGTGAGGTCTCTGTGTGTGAGTGCAGCTCACGTTGTAGTGTGTTCTGCAGCCACCTCTGGTTGTAGTCCGCTCAGCGTGCGTCACTGCCTCATACGTAGTCCTTTTTTTGTTTTATTGTAGCTCATTTTTCCTGATTTTTTTATCCTATTAGTGTGCTTCCATCCATATCCATCTACATTGGTTGGTTGCAAACACTATATAGGAGTAGATAGAGGAGCCTTTTTGCTGGCTTGTGCCCTGCAGCCGCTGCCAGATTAGTATTAGCCTATTTTTTGGAGCCTGATCTTTTGCATTGTAGGTTACCTTCCTGCATTGTAATAGCTCCAAAAAGTTTGTGATACTATCGCTTTCACATCTTTAGTCACATCCTTTTCGTTTTTTTTTTTTTAAAAAAACACGTAAATAGAGTTCACCAAACACTCCACTTGACAGTTGTGTAGGCCACATTAGCTCATATTAAAGTGTAGTCCACACACTTTATAAGATTAGTGTTTCTTATACATGTTAGCAGCTGTTCAGAGATAAGCACACTAAGCCCCCCCTTTGTACTTTTCTGCCTATCTTTATCAGTCTACCAAGATGAAGAAGGCAGGGAGTATGGCACGTGGTCGTGGGCGTGGAGATTCAGCAGGGAGAGGACGTGGGGATTCTGTGCCTGCTGCGGGCACCAGTGACTCAGCATCCCCCAGTTTTACCTGGCAACAGTCCTTTATGCGCAGCTTTGTAGGACCTCGCCGTACCCCACTGCTCCGGGACGAACAAATTGAAGCCATTGTCGGATGGATGGCAGCTAACGCATCGACTTCAATGACTTCCACATCCTCTCAGGGCCAGAGCCCTGAAGAGCAACTGGGTTGCCCTCCCAGGGCTGTGGTGTACTCTGTACCGGGCCGGTGTCAGCGGGATGTGTCACAGCAGCGGTGACCCGGTCCTTGGCCCTGGGCGCCCATGTAACAGGGGAGATTGAATAGTGGAATGTAGTTAGATGAATAGTTCATGACGCCACCTGTGGTGCTCGGCAAGGGGGTGTTGAGCCGACGCTGCATGCAGATCCGCTGGGACTGATGGTATGGTGCAGTAAAGATGTAAAAGCTCCCCACAGGTGAAGCTGTAGTCCCAGGGCAGTGTAGATGTGGTTGGCACGGGGATGTAGCAGTGCGAGAAAGGTAGGAAGCAGACAAGACACAGCGGGGTGCAATTTCTGTACCTTTACTTGATAACTGCAGTCCAGGGTCCTGATTACAGATGGTAACGGAGAAGGCTAGCCTGAAAGCAACTCAGGGTTTCTCTCTCAGCAGAAGGGCTGTGCAGTCTCCTTTCCTAGCGCTTACTTAAGGGATCTCCAGTACTGAGTTACACTGAAGTTCCTCCTGTCAGATGTTCTCAAGAACCTTACTTCCACGGCAGACAGCTGTAGCCTATCTCGGGAACTCCTTTCTCGTGAGTCCCGGCTCACTATCCAAGCTGCTGTTGTGCCCTCAAGTCTTAGATGGGAATAGGGCATTTACAGCCCCCTACTCCTCTGGTGTCTGTTGTAGGACCGTTAGTATCCATACAACCGTGGAGACCAGGCTCCAGTTCATGCGTTCTCACTCGAGATGAGCTCTTCCTCTCAGCTCTATCTCAGTGCTCCTTCCACACGTCTGCACACTTCACCCTCCACAGACTAACTGACTCCTCCTTCCTCTTGGCCCTCAGAGAGCACTCCTCCCCTTAATTCCGGTTCAGAGTCCCCCCTGCTGGCCTGGAGTGGAACTGTGTTGCATGCATAGATTGACTGCGAGAGAGACCCATCATTGCCTCCAAGCCTGGCATTACCCTCCCTTGGAGGAAGGCAAAGCCAGTGTGGTGGCCATACTCCTGGGGGTGCCATATTCCCCCCTAGTGCAAGTCTGCACTCCTTGGCTGAACAAAACATGAAAACATACAAACAGTTAAACAATAATAATTGTACAAGATTTTAAAAATGAAAAAGTTGCAAAGGCCAAGTGCTTCAAAAATGGTCCTATGATGATAAGTTCAAGCATCATTGTCCATGTCATGGTATCTGGAATTTTGGTCTGACAAGCGAAGGCTTAACATGGTATCTGGAATTTTGGTCTGACAAGCGAAGGGTTAATGGTTGGAGCCTCTCTTTGGTCTCAGGGAGGGTATTTATGGCCACAGGCGAGCAACCTTCCCTGTCGTTTATACGTCATACTTGAGTGTGTCCGACCCTGCCTTTGCTAAGTGCCTCTCGCCTGTTTCCGTGTTTGTGGTGTGTATGACCTGGTGGTCTGGATTTTGGTTTTTGTCTCTAGGCTTCCTGATTTGGTACCATCCTGCTCGACCCGTGTTCTGACCTTTGGCTCCCCTAGACTACTCTCTGACTTTCTGATTTTGTACCGTGCAGCCGACCCGTGCCTGACCTCCTGCTTCCCTGACCATTCTTGCTCTGCCTGACTCTGTACCGCATTGATTCTCCTGTGTATGACTTCTGGATTGCCCGACTATCGCTACTGTATAAACCCCTGGCTCTCTGAGCCCTCTGCCTGTCACTTCAGTGTCCCTGCGATAAGCTCCGCCCCCTCTGACATCACATGTCACGTGGTGCTAGGTCCTGCAGCCTCTGAGTGCTTCTGCAAGCACTCCGCCCCTTCCACAGGTCCTGCGACCTCCCAAGCTGTGCTCCTGCACTGCTCCCTCTGACAGCCCCGTGGTCTGAGTTCCTTCCCCAACACCGGGACCGCTGACCGGTCACGCTACACTCCTGCAGATAAGGGTAAGCGTGATAGTCCATGGTCCATTCCTGGCAAATGGTGAATTATATACAAGTAAAGTTTTTGACCACACAAGTCCTGTGGTACAATGTCCATAAAACAAAACGGGAAAATTTTTAAAGGAAAGTCTTACAGGTTATCTGTAGGCACAAAAATCTTGAGAATAGTTATATATATACATACAATTTCAACATTTACATTCACTTTGCTGTATACGATAGCTGATGGGTGGTATACCTTGTGTGGTGCGGGTAGACCTGCGTAACTCTGATGTGGATAAACTGGGTAAACTAGGTAGCATTCTCCTATGGACTCTTAGACTCACCACGGGTATAACATGTTCACCACTGGCAGGGCAAGGGTTCTCTGGCTCCACTGCTGGTGTGGCATTTGCTGCCTGATTTTCCTGATCCTCAGGGTTTTCTGTAGTTACGTCTCCTGTGCTACCAATTGGGAAAATGTCAACACTGGCACCACTTTCGCATCGTTTACTTTAGTCCAATTCGCAGGGAATTCTCCAAGTATTGTGCTGACCTTCTCTTCTTCCTCTATGGGTTGGATGTTATCTGGTTCTTCCACTCTTTCCCTTAACAAGTCAGGACACAGCTTCAGATGATCTCTTGATATTTCTGCTGAGGTTTCTCCTCCATCTTTGCTAATAAGGCATACCTTGGTATTATCAAAATTTGAGGGCAGAATGGTATAAGGTTCAGCTTCCCATTGATCATCCAGCTTATGCAGTCTTCGTTTTCTCTTGAGAACTTGCTCTCCCGGGGACAAGGGAACTGCAGGTGCATTCTGATTGTAAAGCTTCTCCTGCTTTTGTCTTGCCTGGGCCAAACTCTTTTCCACACGTTCTTGTTCTCTTCTGTACTGCTGTTGTCTTTCTGTATCCTAGTCAGCATCTGGGGATGGCACCTCAGGTGTAAGGACTCCCATGTTCAAATCTATAGGCAATTTGCCAGGCCTCGCTCTCATCAGGTATGCCGGGGTACAGTTGGTGGAGTTCACTGGAATATGATTGTAAAGGTCTACCAGATCTGGCAACTTCTCTGGCCACAGATTTCTCTCCTCCAAGGGCAAAGCCTTCAGAAGGTCAATCACTACCTGGTTCATGTTCTCGCACATGCCATTGGTCTGTGGGTGGTACGGGGTTGTCCGGATCGTCTTACAACCATACAGGTTACAGAATTCTTGGAACACTTCTGCCTCGAAAGCTGGACCTTGATCTGTAAGCACTCTTTCAGGATACCCATGTGGTCTACAGAAGTGCTGTTGGAATGCTCTGGCTGCTGTCCGGGCCATTTGAGCTTTGACAGGCACAACTACCAGGAATCTTGAGTAGTGGTCCACGATGGTAAGAGCATAGATGTAGCCTGACCGGCTTGGAACCAGCTTCACATGGTCCAGGGCCACCACCTCAAGGGGCTGTTTGGTGATGATTGGCTGTAGAGGAGCTCTCTGGCTGTTTAGATCCTTTCTGCGCAGGTTGCAATGTCCACACTCCCGGCACCACCTCTCAATGACTTTCCTCATATCAGCCCAATAGAACCTCTCCCAGAGCAATGCTTCCAACTTCTTCCATCCAAAGTGTCCAGCTCCATTGTGGTATGCTTCCAGGACCATTGATGCCTCTCTCTTTGGGACTATCACCTGCCAGACCAGCTCATGAGTGCGGGTATTGATACTCCTCTGACACAGCTTTCCTTCATAGATGAACAGCCGGCCTCTCTCCTTCCACAACTGCTGGGTTTCTTTAGGGGCATCCGACTCTGGGCGTGAGTCAGCTTGTGCCAGCAACTCTTTCACCAGGTGGACTTCAGGGTCACTATCTTGCATTTCTGCCCAGTCATGATGGGGCAATGGATTCAGGGTGACCTCCTTCAAGCCAGACCGCCCGTTTCTTACTCCTTGAGCACGTTGGGCCGCAATTGGCTGGTGGAAGGGAGGTAGCTCTATTTCTTCAAGAGCCTCAGGGTCTTCTCCTGCATCTGGCAGATTAGGCATCCTGGACAGCGCATCAGGGTTGGCATTCTTGTGCCCTGCCCAGTACATGATGGTAAACTCATAGTTAGATAGCCGAGCCATCCATCACTGTTCCAGTGCACCTAGTTTTGCAGTGTCCAAGTGTGTCGACGGGTTGTTGTCCGTGAAGATGGTAAACTTGGCGGAGGTTGGGTAATGTTTGAACCTTTCGGTGACAGCCCAAACTATGGCATGGAACTCCAGCTTGAAAGAACTGTAGTTGTCAGGGTTCGCAGCTTCCTGCTGGTGTAAGAGATTACTCTTTCTTTTCCGTTCTGTACCTGCGACAGTACTGCTCCTAGTCCCACATTGCTGACATCAATGTACAGCAAAAAGGGTTTGTCATAATCTGGGTAGGCCAGAACTTCGTCACCTGTGAGAGCCATCTTCAATCTGGTGAAGGACCTCTCCAACTCCTCCGACCATTCAAAGGTGGAATTCTTCTGTTTGGTTTTCTTGGACTGCCCCACCAGGAGATGTTGCATAGGGGTGGCTATTCCAGTAAAGCCTTTGATGAATCTTCGGTAGTAACCTACCAGTCCAAGGAATTGGCGTACTTCATGGAGGCTGCTGGGCTTCGGCCAGTCCTGGATGACTGTGACCTTGTCAGGATCTGGTGCCACACCTTCTGCACTGACCACATGACCGAGGTACTGTACCTTGGGCTTCAGGAGGTGGCATTTGGAAGACTTCACCTTCCAAATGGACTCCAGTCACAGAACATCTTTCTTGCCAGTAGAGAAACAGAAATCGGTGAGGAGCAGAATGAGAGAGCTCCTGAAAGGTCACGTTTCCATCAGATCCACAATGAGAGTTTTGGGCCTCATGATGGCTTGTATCCCCTGTGTTCATTGGGCACAGTTTCACTCGAGCCCTGCAGTGAGAGGTCCTGTCAGCCTGGGATCGACGACAGTCTACCCTTGACAGAAGAATATCCTTATCCCCAGCAGAAAGGGATTCAGCCAGGAAACCTAAAAGTGGGCTTTAATTTGATTGCCTCTTCATGGGTGGTAATAACCACGGACTCCGGCAAGTAGCGATGCGGAGCGCACCTGGTAGGAAGTATTCTCCAGGTAGAATGGCCATCGGACATGCGTTCCAGGTCTTCCAACTACAGAGAACTCTACGCTGTGTCGGAAGCCCTAAGATTTAATCGAGCACTGTTAAGGGGCCAGCACGTCAAGATTCTGTCGGACAATGTGACGACGGTGTCCTTCCTGTGTGTCCAAGGGGGTCCCAGACATTGAATGCTCCAGGATCTGGCAAAAGAGATTGTTTTCATGGGCATAGAAGACAGTCCGACAGCAGTTCATCTCGAGGGGTCTCAAAATGTTGTGGCGGACTACCTGAGCAGACCAAAGGTCTGACAACGAAATGGGAGCTAAACAAGGTGTTCCAGTACTTCTGTCATCCAATCCAGAAGCCGTCGACGCATTAAGTCAGAGATGATGACGGTCCCTGTCCTACGCATCCCCCCCATAGCACTCATTCCAGCCATCCTCAGGAAGATACAGGAGGATCAGGCAAAGGTACTTCTGATCACCACGTTCTTGCCAAAAGGAAGTTGGTCTTTGCTGCTGCTAACTATGGCATTAGAAGACTTGGTTCTGCTTCCATGGAGTAAAGACCTCATCTATCAGAGCCCAGTCTTCCATCTGGATCCGGAAAGGCTACATTTTTCAGCTTGGATCCTGAGCAGGACATCCTGAGAGCTTGGAGGCTGTCAGACCAGGTTATAACCACAATCCAGGCCAGTAGGAAGCCAGTTACTTCTGCAATATATTATAAGATCTGGAAGATCTGTTTTTAGAGTGGCAGTTCTGATTTTATTGCGGGGAAGCCCGATATCCCAAGCGTCTTAGACTTCCTTCAGGCTGGTTTTAATAAGGGGCTTAGACCCAGTACCTTAAAAGTCCAGATAGCGAAGTTAGGCTGGGGTCAGACTTGCGAAAAACTCGCACGAGTCTCGCATCTCAATACCCGGCACTGCTATCGGCACGTGGGACCAGAGTGCTCAGCTGGAAATACATGCAGCTGAGCGCTCCGGTCCCGAGTACTGGTGGCAGTGCCGGATATTGAGATGTGAGACTCATGCAAGTTTCTCGCAAGTCTGACCCCGACCTTAAGCACTTTCTTTGCCTACTCTCTGGCCACTCTCCCATGGGTAATAAGGTTTGTCAGGGCAATCCAGCATCTGTGCCCCACAATCAGGTGGTCAGTTCCCTCCTGGGATCTTAATTTGGTCCTTAGGTCCCCATGTTCGAATCCTTATGACCCTGGGGAAAAGATGTCCATTTCACAGTGTACCGTAAAAACAGCATTTTTGGTAGCTGGTACTACAGGAAAACATGTACGGGAGATTCAGGCCTTGTCCATTCGGGACCCATATCTTCAGATTTGGGATGACCATATAATCCTAAAATTAGAACGCCTTTTGTACCAACCAAGAAATTGTTCTACCCTCGTTCTGCAAAAACCCCTCAAATGAGAAGGAGCGGCCCTTCACAAGTTATATGTCAAACAGGTTGTCATTATTATTTTTTTTTTATTATTATTATTTATTTATATAGCACCATTGATTCCATGGTGCTGTACACGAGAAGGGGTTACATACAAATTACAGATATCATTTACAGTAAACAAACTAACAAAGACAGACTGATACAGAGGACCCTGCCCTTTTGGGCTTACATGCTACAGGATGGTGGGGAAGGAGACAGTAGGTTGGTGGGTTGCAGCAGTTTCTTTGTTGGTTGAGGTGAGATCACCGGTAGTGGTGAGAGAGAAGGAGGTAGCGGGGTCATTGCAGGCTGTAGGCTTTCTTGAAGAGGTGGGTTTTCAGGTTCCGTCTGAAGGATCCAAATGTGGTTGATAGTCGGATTTGTTGGGGCAAAGAATTCCAGAGAATAGGGGCTATTCGGGAGAAGTCTTGGAGGCAGTTGGGTGAGGAGCGAATAACTGTGGAGGAGAGGAGATTACATGAGGGAAGGTATTGGGAGATTAGTTCAGAGACATGTTATAGATGGCCTTGTAGGTCAGTATTAGTAATTTGAACTGTATACGCTGAGGGTATGGGAGCCAGTGAAGAGATTTGCAGAGGGGAGAAGCGGAGGAGTAGTGAGGAGAGAGATGAATTAGTCGGGCGGCAGAGTTAAGGATAGACTGGAGAGGTGCGAGGGTGTTAGCAGGGAGACCGCAGAAAAGGATGTTGCAGTAGTCGAGGCGGGAGATGATGAGGACATGCACAAGCATTTTAGTAGACTGAGGGTTGAGGAAAGGACGGGTTCTGGAAATATTTTTGAGCTGGAGGCGACAGGAGGTAGAAAGAGCTTGGATGTGCGGTTTGAAGGACAGGGCAGAGTCAAAGGTTACTCCGAGGCAGCGGACTTCCGGTACTGGGGAAAGGCTAGGTCGGGTAAGGAAGATCTGAGAGATGGAGGAAAGATGATGAGTTCAGATTTGTCCACATTGAGCTTGAGGAAGCGAGAGGAGAAGAAGGAGGATATGGCTGATAGACACTCTGGGATTCTGGACAGCAGAGAGGTGACGTCTGGGCCAGAGAGGTAGATCTGGGTGTCATCAGCATAAAGATGGTAGTGTGAATCCGTGGGACTTTATGAGTTGCCCCAGACCAAGTGTATAGACTGAGAAGAGTTGGGGTCCTAAAACAGAGCCTTGGGGGACTCCAACAGGGAGAGGATGGGATGACGAGGTGGTGTGGGAGTGGGAGACGCTGAATGTGCGATTGGAAAGGTATGAGGAGATCCAGGATAGGGAAAGGCCTTTGATGCCAAAGGAGGAGAGGATCTGTAGTAGGAGGCAGTGGTCAACTGTGTCGAATGCAGTGGACAGGTCTAGAAGCAGGAGTATAGAGTATTGTCCATTTGATTTGGCTGTAAGTAGGTCGATAGTAATTTTGGTCAGGGCTGTCTCAGTGGAGTGGTGGGGGCGGAAACCAGATTGTAGATTGTCAAAGAGCAAGTTAGATGATAGGTGGGAGGAAAGTTCAGCATGGACTTGCTGTTCCAGGAGTTTGGAAGCGAATGCGGGCAACGATATTGGGCGATAGCTGGACATAGCGGTTGGGTCGAGGGTTGGCTTTTTAACCCCTTTCTGCCATAAGACGTACTATCCTGTCCATGTGCCCTGGGATTTAATCCCCAGGGATGGGATAGTACGTCTAGCGCGATCAGCGGCGCCCACGTGGTGAGCCCCGCTGATCGCGGCCGGGTGTAGCTGATTATCACAGCTGACACCCGGCACAATGTGTCAGGGGCGGTCACGGACCGTCCCAGACATGTTAACCCCTTGTACACCGCGATCAAACACGATTGCGGTGTAGCGGGGGTTAAAGAGAAGCATCGGCAGGGAGGGGGCTCCCTCCGTGCTTCCCTGAGCCCCCCACGGCAGCGTAATGTGCAGTGCTGCTGCGGGGGGCTCTTTCCCTACAGGCCCCTGCATCCAAGATGGCGACGGGGACCTTCGGGGGCCTGTAGGGAGCTGACTTCCTCACTGCCTGCAAAGCGCAGGCATGAGGAAGTCTGCAGCAGTGCCTGTGACAGATCGCCGATCTGTCACAGTGAGAGATCAGCGATCTGTCACAGGACAGTGATGTCCCACCTGGGACAATGTAATAAAGTTAAAAAAATAAAAAAAAATGTAAAAATAATTTTTAAAAAATCGCTAAATAAATTAGTAAAAAAAAAAAAAAAATATTCCCCAATAAATTCATTTTTTGAAAATAAAAAAAACAAAACAATAAAAGTACATATATTTGGTATCGCCGCGCCCGTAACGACCCGCCCTATAAAACTGTCCCATAAGTTAACCTCCTTAGGGAACCGCTTAAAAAATAAAAATAAAAAACGAAGCAAAAAATAATGATTTATTATCATACTGCCGAACAAAAAGTGCAATAACGCGCGATCAAAAAGACGCATATAAATATTCATGGTACCACTGAAAACATCATCTTGTCCCGCAAAAAAGAGCCGCAATCCAGCATCATTAGCGAAAAAATACAAAAGTTATAGCTCGCAGAATAAAGCCATGCAAAAATAATTAGTTTTTATATAAAATAGTTTTCATTGCATAAAACCGCCAAAACATAAAAAAAGACCTAAATGAGGTATTGCTGTAACCGTACTGACCCGAAGAATAAAACCGCTTTATCAATTTTACCGCACGTGGAACGGTGTAAACGCACCCCCCAAAAGAAATTCATGAAACGCTGGCTTTTGCTCATTCTGCGTCCCAAAAATCGGAATAAAAAGCGATCAAAAAATGTCACGTGCCCGAAAATGGTACCAATAAAAACGTCAACTCGTCCCGCAGAGAATATGACCTCACATGACTCGGTGGGTCAAAATACGGAAAAATTATAGCTCTCAATATGTGATGATGCAAAAACTATTTTTACAATAAAAAGCGTCTTTTAGTGTGTGACAGCTGCCAAACATAAAAACCGCCATAAATAGTAAATCAAACCCCCCGTTATCACCCCCTTAGTTAGGGAAAAATAATAAAATGAAAAAAATGTATTTATTTCCATTTTCCCGTTAGGGTTAGGGTTAGGGCTAGGGTTAGGGCTAGGGTTAGGGCTAGTGTTAGGGCTGAGATTAGGGTTAGGGGTGTGTTGGGGTTAGGGTTGGAGTTATAATTGGGGTGCTTCCACTGTTTGGGCACATCAGGGGCTCTCCAAATGCAACATGGTGTCTGATCTCAATTCCAGCCAATTCTGCGTTGAAAAAGTCATATGGTGCTCCTTCCCTTCCAAGCTCTGCCATGCGCCCAAACAGTGTTTTACCCCCACATATAGGGTATCAGCCTACTCAGGACAAATTGCAAAACAACTTTTGGGGTCCAATTTCTCCTGTTACCCTTAGGAAAATAAAAAATTGGGGGCAAAAATATCATTTTTGTGGAAAAAAATGATTTTTTTATTTTAACGCCTAGGCGTTATAAACTTCTGTGAAGCACTTGGGGCTTCAAAGTGCTCACCACACATCTAGATAAGTTCCATGGGGGGTCTAGTTTCCAAAATGGGGTCACTTGTGGGGAGTTTCAATAGTTTAGGTACATCAGGGGCTCTTCAAACGCACATGACACGCGCAGACCAATCCATCAAAGTCTGCATTCCAAAACGTCACTACTTCCCTTCCGAGCCCCGACGTGTGCCAATACAGTAGTTTTCGCCCACATATGAGGTATCAGGGTACTCAGGACAAATTGGACAACAACTCTTGGGGTCCAATTTCTCCTGTTACCCTTGGGAAAATAAAAAAATTGGAGACTAATTGATGTTTGTGGAAAAAATAAGATTTTTTTATTTTCATGCCCTGGCATTATAAACCTCTGTGAAGTCCTTGGGGGTTCAAAATGCTCACCACACATCTAGATAAGTTCCTTAGGGGATCTAGTTTCCAAAATGGGGTCATTTGTGGGGGGTTTCCACTGTTTAAGTACATTAGGGGCTCTCCAAAGGCAACATGACAGCTGCAGACCATTCCATCAAAGTCTGCATTCTAAAACGTCACTACTTCCCTTCCGAGCCTCGACGTGTGCCCGTACAGTAGTTTTCTCCCACATATGAGGTATCAGCGAATTCAGGACAATTTGGACAACAACTTTTGGTGTCCAATTTTTCCTTGTACCCTTGGGAAAATAAAAAAATTGGGGACTAAAAGATGATGTTTGTTGAAAAAATATGATATTTTTATTTTCACGCCCGGTCATTATAAACTTCTGTGAAGCCCTTGGGGGTTCAATGTGCTCACCACACATCTAGATAAGTTCCTTGGGGGGTCTAGTTTCCAAAATGGGTTCACTTGTGGGGGTTTTCCACTGTTTAGGTACATCAGGGGCTCTCCAAAAGCAACATGACACCCGCAGACCATTCCATCAAAGTCTGCATTCCTTAATGTCACTGCTTTCCTTCCGAGCCCCGACGTGTGCACATACAGTAGTTTTCTCCCACATATAAGGTATCAGCGTACTCAGGACAAATTGGACAACAACTTTTGGGGTCCAATTTTTCCTTGTACCCTTGGGAAAATAAAAAAATTGGTGACTAAATGATCATGTTTGTGGAAAAAATACGATATTTTTAAAGTCAAACGGCGCTCCTTCCCTTCTGAGGCTTGTCATGCGCCGAAACAGTGGTTCCCCCCACATATCAGGTATCAGCGTACTCAGGACAAAATGCACAATAACTTTTGCAGTCCAATTTCTCCTCTTACACTTGGTAAAATAAAAAAAATTGAACCTGAAATATTTTTTTTGTGAAAAAAAGTTAAATGTTCATTTTTTTTAAATATTCAAAAAATTCCTGTGACGTACCTAAAGGGTTAATAAACCTCTTGAATATGGTTTTGAGCACCTTAAGGGGTGCAGCTTTTAGAATGGTGTGACTTTTGGGTATTTTCTATCATATAGACCCCTCAAAGTGGCTTCAAATGTGATGTGGTCCATAAAAATAAAATGGTGTTGCAAAAATGAGAAATCGCTGGTCAATTTTTAACCCTTATAACTTCCTATCAAAAAAAAATTTTGGTTCCAAAATTGTGCTGATGTAAAGTAAACATGTGGGAAATGTTATTTATTAAGTTATTTGTGTGCCGTATCTCTTAGATTTAAGGGCATAAAAATTCAAATTTAGAAAATTGCGAAATTTTCAAAATTTTCGCCAAATTTCCATTTTTTCACAAATAAACGCAAGTTATATGAATTAAATTTTACCACTATCATGAAGTACAGTATGTAATGAGAAAACATTGTCAGAATCACTGGGATCCATGGAAGCGTTTCAGAGTTGTAACCTCATAAAGGGACAGTGGTCAGAATTGTAAAAATTGGCCCGGTCATGAACATGCAAACCACCCTTGGGGCTTAAGGGGTTAAGGATAGGCATGATTGTGGCATGTTTGAAAGCAGAAAGGAAGGTATCGGACATTAGTGATAGGTTGAAGTGGTGGGTTAGGCATGGGATAAGTGTGGTGGTGAGGTTGGAGAGGAGGTGGGATGGGATGGGATAGAGTGCACATGTTGTGAGGTGCGATTTGGAGAAGAGACAACTAAGCTCCCCTTCAGTGATGTTGGAGAGTGAGGTTATGGGGTTTGGGGTTTGGGCATTGGTCTGGTATACAAAGGGGTTGTGGTGGTTGAGTGATGAAGACTTGCCTTGTTTGGTCAATCTTGTTTTTGAAGTGTGTACCAAAGTCCTTGGCAGAGATGAGGGAGGTTGGAGGACGTAGTGGTGGGTGGAGGAGGGAGTTAAAAGTTTTGAATAGCTGTTTGGGGTTGTAAGATAGACCACTGAGTAAGTCCAAAGGATGAAGTAAGGGACAGGAGTTTGGAGGCTGCTGACTGAAGGGTATCAGTGGGGATGTTGAAGTCACCCATGATGATAGTGGGGGTGTCAGTTGAAAGAAAATGAAGAAGCCAGGTAGAGAATTGGTCAATGAAGGCAGTGGTCAGGCCTGGAGGTCGGTATATGACAGCCACTTGGAGGTTGGAGGGAGAGTAGATGCGGACAGAGTGGACTTCAAAAGAGGGGAGGATTAGGGAGGGAAGAGGTGGGATTGGGTTGAAGGTGCAATTGGAAGAAAGGAGAAGACTCACTCCTCCACCGTGTCTGTTGCCAGGGTGAGGAGTTTGGGTGAAGTGGAGGCCCGCTGTAACACAGCGCAGCAGGGGAGGCGGTGTCAGAGGATGTCAGCCATGTTTCTGTGAGGCCGAGGAAGGCAAGATTGCAAGAGAAAAAGAAGTCATGAATCACATGGAGCTTATTGCAGATGGAGCGGGCATTCCAAAGTGTTCCCGAGAGAGGGAGCAGGGGGTTGAGTGTCAATGGCACAGGTTTTAAGTTGGAAAGATTGCGGTAGTTCTTATTAGATAGGGAGCGGTAGGAAGGGGTATTAATGGGGGTATGAGCTGTGGGGGTCCAGGATTGGGAGATATGTCACCAGCAGTGAGGAGAAGCAGAGAAAGGGAGAGCAGATGGGAGAAGGAGAGTGGGCAGCTTGTTTTATGTTTCATTCAGACAGATTTGAGATTGATTAGCAGTTCAGCAGAGGAGGTCAGGTGGGGAGGGAAGAGGGAAGGGGAGATGATTATTTGGTTAGAGGGTGCTGGGGTTTGGGGATAGCGAATAACTGACATAGTAATAACTGCATCTTCAGATACTTATGCTGCAGGGAGACACACGTGCCTGACCCGCACACGTGCCCCCCTAGGCGGCATCTGAATATATAGGACTGAGTAGAGGATCAGGTGAGAGGGATTGTGGGAACTGATTTGAAATAAATTACCAATTGCCTAGCACACCAGGGGAGGTTAGACAATCAAAGGCACAGGGCCTGGCTACATCCATATGCTAGTAACACCTTACACCTGATAACATCTCTACTGGCCCCAACATGGCTGGACAGCAGTAAGTATTGAGTTCAATGCAACAAATGAATTTAGCAAACATTCAGTAGGCACTGTTATATACCATTAAATGAAAGGTTGCACTAGATGACAGCAAACAGGGAATGTAGCAGGAGCAGAGATTGTACCATTAAAAGAAAGAATTACATAGAAGCCACTTGTAGTTGGAGGCAGGACCATAACTTGTTCCTCTTGTTTGGGGGAAAGAATAGAGGGAAGAAAGACTGGGCATGTGCAGTAGTTCTCTGCGGCTCCCATGCCCAAGATTCTCAGCCCCGCAGTGTGAATAAATCATAAGCGACTGTGGGGCGGGATCTCTGGCAGCGCATCCACACAGGTGCGATAGCCAGGCCATGAAGTGATGTGAGAGAACAGGCAGCGCTAACTGCGCATGCCCAAGAAAATATATTACAGCGCAGGCGCCAGCATTTGAATTGAACACAGAGGAGGCGGAGCAAAGACATAAGGAGGAAATGAATGATGGATGCGAGACATCGGTGTCAGAGGGGGAAAGACCTGCCCCCCGGTCAAAATTCTGGCATGTCTGACTAATTTTAAAAACTCTTATTTCGGTGGTGGAAGGGACGCTAAGTAATGAGCCACCTTGACATAATGCAGCATTAGTGCTGCACAAGGTGGCTCTTTTACTTAAAAATGCCTGGGGGGGTGACAGGTTCCCTTTAAGAGCCCACTCGGCTAGAGTGGTATCAACCTCCTGGGCCAAGAGGGTTGGTGGCATCAGTAGACTAAATTTTTAAGGCCTCAACCTGGGCTAGGCTTAATACATTTTGCAGTCATTACAAATTAGACATGTTATCTAGCTAACAGACTGCTTTTGGGAGAAAAGTTCTCCACGCAGTAATCCCACCCTGAGGAGGTACTTTGGTATTCTCCATGGTGCTGTCAGGAGGGACGTCCTGGAAAATAGGTATTAGACCTACCGGCAATTATGTTTCCAGGAATCCATCCTGACAGCACCATTAGTTCTCTCCCTGATTATGTTATGTCATATGTTGTAATATGATATTGTTTAATAAATGTGTTAAGTTGCTTCATCCATGGTGTGGTACTTGCTAAACACTGAGGGAATTGGGGTGGGGAGGGGCCTTTTAACCTCTTGTGTACTTTCTTGTCCCTGTAAGGAGGAGGAGGACGACCTCCATGGTGCTGTCAGGATGGACACCTGGAAACATAATTACCGGTAGGTCTAATACCTATTTTTGGATCCAAGGGATGCAGACAGTTAGTCAAATGACCTCCAAACTCAGGATACAAGCCATAGTACACTCTGAAGACCGTGAAGCATGGTGGTGCAAGCGTCATAATATAGGCATGTTTCTCTTACTATGGTGCCGGACCTATTTACTGCATACCCGGGATCAAGGACCAGTTTGCATATATTAAAATACTTGAAGAGGTCATGTTGCCTTACACTGAAGAGGATATGCTCTTGAAATGGGTGTTTGAACAAGACAACGACGGTAAACACACCAGTAAACAAGCAAAATCTTGGATCCAGTCCAACAAAATTGAGGTTTTGGAGCGGCCAGCCCAATTCCCAGACCTTAATCTGATAGAACATTTGTGGGGCGACATCAAAAATGCCGTTTCTGAGGCAAAGCCAACAAATACCAAAAAATTGTGGGACGTAATCCAAGCATCCTGGGCTGGAATAACAGCTGTCAGGGGCCAGAAGTTGGTTGACTCTATGCAACATAGATGTGAAGCAGGTGTATAAAAGTATGAGTATACAACTAAATATTAGGTTAGTGATTCACAGGAATGCTAAATCCACAAAAACAATACATATTGTGACTTTGTAAAGACAATTGCAGACGCTGCTATTTTTTAGAACAGCACAATGTTCATTTTTTTGCTATTTTCAGTAAAGTTGTTAAAATTATCTACATTTCTCTTCATGTTTTAAATTAGAAAACAGTGTGCAATATTCCCAATGCTGGAAATAAAAACTAGTATCAAGATTTTGTGCATAACTCATGTTTTTGAACACACTGCTATTATTTTGAACACTACTGTATTGGGGTCGCTGACTTGGTGCAGATCTGCCCCTCTGGGAACATTTTATACACATATTTTTTATATGGTCGAGATTGTAAGATTCATTTAAGAAATTATTAGTTTTAATCCAAATTAATTTTAACTACAATTTACATAAACATATAGTAATCAGAAAGTTTTTTTTAGATATACTGTCACTATTCAAATGGAAAAAATACTATTGATAAAATCTTACCATAAGACCTACAGACCCATCCTTATGAATGCCTGTCACCTGCCCGTTTGGTAGAATATCCCATGGGATCAATTTATGCTATTAAATCCATAGACAGCCTCTTCTGACCTTAGCACTCCGGTATCTCTAGTATTAGATCAGATAGACATGGTGGACAGCAGTGTGAGCAGTCTCCTCTTTCTGAATCAACCCTGGTATCTCCAGTGTAAGATCACATAGATAGGACACACACAAATTTTAGTGGCCTTTTCTTACCGCAGCACCTCTGGGATCTCCAGTAGTATTAGTGGAGCACATCTTCCTATACATGAAGGAGGGCGCAGCGTCCTGCTGCACATGCTCGCAGGTACCTGTCCTCACATTCTAGGACAGGTTTCTGTCAGTTTAAGAGGATGGCAGCCATTTTAATTTTGTAGTGATTACCTCCTTAGACAAAATTATTATGATTTGATAATTAAAGGGAACCTGTCACCTCTTTTTCCCTCTATAAAAATGTGGCCACCGCCTTTCAGGGCTTAGGCTGGGATCACATTGCGTTAGGGTCAATCCGCTAGCGCTATCCGTTAGATAGCGGCGCAAACACTATCTAACGGATCCGTTAGCACAGCCATTGACTGCAATGTTAATAACGCATACTAACGCATGCCGTTATTTCCTAACGCACCCTCGAACGCTGCTTGCAGCGTTTTTGGGTGCGTTGGTATTAATGCACAGCGAACAGACCCATTCGCTGTGCATAGGAATGTATGGGCTAACGCATGGTAGCACTAGGTACTGGAGCGCTACCATGCGTTAACGCATACAGTTAGTGCTATGGCGCTAAAGATTCCAAAAATGACATTAACGTTAGGCACTGTGAACCTAGCCTTATCTACAGTATTCTATAATGCTGTAGATAAGCTCCCGGTCCGACCTGAAAGATAAGAAAAATAAGTTTTACTATACTCATCCGGGGAGGCGGTCCGTTGCAGGCCGGTCTAATGGGTGTCGCAGGTCTAGGTCCGGCACCTCCCATCTTCATGCGATGTCGTCCTCCTACTTGCTTTGTGTCGCACTCCTGCGCAGGTGTAACTCTCTGCCCTGTTGAGGGCAGAACAAAGTACTGCAGTGCGCAGGCGCTGGGCCTCTCTGACCTTTCCCGGTGCCTGTGCATTGCAGTACTTTGCTCTGCCCTTAAGAGGGCAGAGAAGTACGCCTGTGCTGGAGCTCAATGCCGGGGAGCTATGAATCAAGCAGGAGAGCGGCGTCACAAGAAGATGGGAGGCGCCGGACCCGGACTGCGACACCCATAAGACCAGACTGCATCGGACCGCCCCCCTGTGAGTATAATAAAACTTATTTTTCTTATCTTGCAGGTCGGACCGGGGGCTTATCTACAGCATTATAGAATGCAATTTTCAAACTTTGAATTTTCATGCCCTTAGATCACAGAGATATATCACACAAAATAGTTAACGGATAACATTTCCCACATGTCTACTTTACATCAGCACAATCTTGGAGCCAAAAATTTTTCATCTTAGGAAGTTATAAGGGTTAAAAGTTGACCAGCGATTTCTCATTTTTACAACAAAATTTGCAAAACCATTTTTTTAGGGACCATATCTGATTTGAAGTCCCTTTAGGGGTCTATATGATAGAAGATGCCCAAAAGTGACATCATTCTAAAAACTGTATACCTCAATGTGCTTAAAGCCACATTCAAGAAGTTTATTAACCCTTCAGATGCTTCACAGGAATTTTTGGAATGTGGAAAAAAAATGAACATTTAACTTTTTTCACAAAAAAATTGCTTGAAACTTTATCTTTACAAGGGTAGCAGGAAAAACTGGACCCCAACATTTGTTGTGTAATTCCTCCTGAACATGCTGATACCCCATATGAGGGAGAAAACTACTCTTTGCGTGCACGGCAGAGATTGGAAGGGAAGGAGCGTCATTTGACTTTTTGAAAGTAAAATTTCTTGGAATCCTTAACAGACATCATGTTTCATTTAGAAAGCCCCTGATAAGCCTAAACAGTGGAAACCACCAAAGTTGACCACATTTTGGAAAGTAGACCCCTCAGGGAATGTATTTAACTGTGTGGTGAGCATATTGAAGACCAGGTACTTCACAGAAGCTTATAACCTTGAGCCATGAAAATAAAAAAAAATCACATTTTCCATTTTGGCCACAAATTTAGCATTTTCATAAGGGTAAGAGGAGAGATTGCACCATACAATTTGTTGTGTAATTGCTCCTGAGTACGCCCATACCCCAAATGTGGGGGAATACTATGTTTGAGGCACAGTGCAAAGCTCAGAAGGGAAGAAGCGCCATATTGGAGTTCAGATTTTGCTGGAATGGTTTGAGGGTGCCATGTCACATTGGCAGAGCGTAAGTACTGTGAAGGATAAATTTCAGCTCACCTTTAGTAAGTTCATGAGAACTGATTGAAAGCTCCGAGCACGGACACGTCTCTGCCAAGACGTATATGGAAGTCCAGAAAAGAAAAGAAAGGTCCAGCTCCAGGACATAAAATCCAGAAATTTTGATTGAATCATGAATAAAAACAGATTCATGGCTGCTGTGATCAAATATCGGCAAACAAATTGAGTTACCGCGTGGGGATATTTCCAAAGATCTCTGTACGTGTATTGTAACTATACAATAGGTGGTTACTGTCCTCCCAGCAGGCTGCTTAACACCACTATTCATTTGAGTATTGGCGCCAGTGGACTCCTTTTCTTTCTGATATCTTATTCCATTTGCCTATATATTTCTCACATCTTTCAGCTAACTTGGCTTTTACCAACTATGTACAAGTTACTTGCTCCTGCCCATAGAGCTTCATGTATAATGATCTTTGTGATACACTTTATTCAAAATCAATTTGGCGATGTCCCTTGATCTATTACTTTACAGGTGCATCTCACAAAATTAGAATATCATCAAAAAGTTAATTTATTTCAGTTCTTCAATACAAAAAGTGAAACTCATATATTATATAGAGTCATTACACGCAGAGTGATCTATTTCACGTGTTTATTTCTGTTAATGTTGATGATTATGGCTTACAGCCAATGAAAACCCAAAAGTCATTATCTCAGGAAATTAGAATACTTTATAACACCAGCTTCAAAAAATTATTTTAAAATCCAAAATGTTGGCCTACTGAAATGTACTGTATGTATACTACATGCACTGAATACTTGGTCGGGGCTCCTGTGGCATTAATTACTGCATCAATAACAATAATAATCTTTATTTATATAGCGCCAACATATTCCACAGCGCTTTGCATTTTAACAGTTTCAAAACACAAGTCATAAATAATGCGGCGTTGTATGGATGTGATCAGCCTGTGGCACTGCTGAGGTGTTATGGAAGCCCAGGTTGCTTTGATAGCAGCCTTCAGCTCATCTGCATTGTTGGGTCTGGTGTCTCTCATCTTCCTCTTGATAATACCCCATAGGTCAGGCGAATTTGCTGGCTAACCAAGCACAGTGATACTGTTGTTTATAAACCAGGTATTGGTACTGTTATCAAAGCAACCTGGACTTCCATAACCCCTCAGCAGTGCCACAGGCTGATCGCTTCCATGCCACGCCGCATTGATGTAGTAATTGATGCAAAAGGAGCTCCGACCAAGTATTGAGTGCATTCACTGAACATACATTTCAGTAGGCCAACATTTTGGATTTTAAAATCATTTTTCAAGCTGGTGTTATAAAGTATTCTAATTTACTGAGATAATGACTTTTGGGTTTTCATTGGCTGTAAGCCATAATCATCAACACTAACAGAAATAAACACATGAAATAGATCACTCTGTGTGTAATGACTCTATATAATATAGGAGTTTCACTTTTTGTACTGAAGAACTGAAATAAATGAACTTTTTGATGATATTCTAATTTTGTGAGAAGCTCCTGTATATGCAGTCATGGATCATTGCAGCCATTATTGCCATCTATACCATCCTTTCTGTTTAGTTTTATTTTTTTGTCGGCTTGGGTCTCATTTCTTTTTTTAATGGTTTTTCAATAAAGCTTTCTAATATTTTATATGTATTCCCTATCTGGCATTTTTTATTTCCGTCATTTTCTATTTGCGTTAATATCTTAGGACAGGATATTTTGCTGCTTCTTCGCTCTGTAGGTTTAGCAGTTTTTAATAGTAAACTTTGCAAACAGTGAAATAAATGATCTATGGTGAAAAAAACACGTGAGGTGCAAAATATGTCCAATATTTCCCATAATATGACGCAGCGCATCATTAGGGTATGTTCACCATTGGCGTTAGTTCAGCACTAAGATTCTATCACAAGATTCCATTATGACATCACTGGTGATTCTTGGCCATTGTGACATCACAGCTCAGTCACTACTTCTAGAATGTACACTGGGTCACCGGCGCCATTTTTGGTTCTATAGTGACTGAGAGCATTTGCAATTTTTCACTATGGCTGAATTACTTTTGGAAAATCATCAGGTACAAGCACTGTGGGAGATTGTTATCAATAATCGCCCGGACATTGTGCTTCTACCACCCGATGGCGTCCTCAGCTTCACTCACCAGCTGGTGCTGGAGCTAGTAAGGGATTGCCTGAGGAAACACCGACAACGTCGTCTAACGTCAGAGTATCTGACGGATTTATGTCACAACATCAGGACATTACTTCTCCAGGTAAATGGCGGACGCTCCGCACAAAACTTCTCAATAATCACAGAGAATAATGGTGGGAGAGAAGCTTCTTCTTTCCTCCAATATAAAACACGACGAGTCCCCAGATATGGAGTCGTTGTATCTGCAGAGAGGAGCAGATGTCACATACAATGGCCGCCCCCATTATGTCCCTTCTCATAATCTCAGGATTTTATTTTTTCTTCTTTATAGGCTGAAATAAAATATCAAAATGGAGATTTGGCTTTTCTTAAAGAACTGGCAGAAGAAGTCCTGTCTGTAATAGAATGTCCGACCCGCCCATTGGATCAACCGGTAAGGACCCATCCAGGGTCATGCATAGAAATCATGGGCCCCATAACAGAAGTCGACAAAATTGCCCTCTAAACACAGTATGATATCCCGGGGATTTCTAAGATAAAAACATCCAGACGCATAGTTTGATGACCCTACATTACCCCCCATTCCGCAAAGTATAATACCCCACAGTGACCCCAGCACAGTATAATGGCCCTTACTCCTCTCCACACAGTATAATGGCCCCTGCAGAATCCTAATACACAGTATGATAGCCCCAACATAACCCTCCATATTGTATAATGGCCTCATCATAGACCTCTAAATAGTATAATGGCCAACGTATCGCCCCGTAAACTCTTTTAGGGCCCCGAAACAGGGCCCCCACTGTCAATTGACAGCTCCCACTTCCATCATTGCTTTCAACTGTATCCGAATCCAGGATGCGTAGTCTGCCACATTTACTGGTACGCCACTGGACTGCTACGCCACTACACCTTCATCCTCTCTATCTTCTACAGATCACCAGTTACATATGGCAAGATCTGGTGTTACACTTTACAGGACTCCCTGTCAGTCCCTGGGCTTTGCTACCCAATCTAAGAGCATTAGTATGTATTGGGGCAGAGACCCTGATTCCAGCGATGTATCACTTACTTTATTGGGTGCAAAAATTGTGAGTCTTCTATGCTGCAGATCTAGCCGTGCTCTGAATGCTGATCTTTGCATAACACCGCACACACCACTGATTGGCAGCTTTCTGTGTATACTGTGTATAGACAGAAAGCTGCAAATCATTGATGGGGGCAGGGTTACAGAGAACAATGGGACTACATGACACAATATAGCTAGTCCTTTTGTAACATTCTTCTGCTGATAAAATACTGATTTTATTGAAATACCAGCACATGGAATATTAAGTAACGTAGATGGAATCAGGGTCTCTACTCCTACAACATGCTGCTCTTACATTACATAGAAAAACCTGCTGACAGATTTCTTGCCTGTGTGATCTTTTGTATTATCCAGCACTTTACAATAATACCGGTGTATAGAGGATCTCCCTTATATTACATCCATGAGGAACGTCCGACTTGTATCGTCCCCTACATCGCATCAGTGTAAATCGGCTGGGACATAATATAGGAGAAGATTTTACAGTCTGAGCTGTTTTCCTGCAGCTTCTATATCTTAATATAATTTCTTATTCTTTTTTAGGACGTGATCAGATCATTGATCCCGGCAGGAGAGCCGCGTATGAGCGACTATGAGACATCTACACTGATCGGCAGTGGAGCTTTTGGGTGAGATTTCTGTTCCCATAATCCCCGTTTCTCAGGGTTCCCTATGAAAATGCTGCTGCCTCTGTGCTCTGCCATTCAGTGTTATCATAGGGAAACGATCAGAGTCCACATCACTGTCCACATCTCAATGTCACTATTCAGCTCAGTTATACACAGCTGAGCGACCAGATCTGTAACAAATCAGTCTGTAAGGAAAGGGATGATATAATACATTACACCCACCGGTCCTAGACCCCATCTGCTCTAATGCTGCCACCTCCACCTCAGCTTCCCCGTCCTCTGCACCGATCTGAGTTTTTTGGGTCCCATTATGAAGCTTAGAATAGTGATTGGCTGCACACGGTCACGTGAGGGGTGACACGATACTGACGCCAATGACATCTGCACCCCCACCCTCCACCATGACCATGTGAGTCCGATCACTGGCCTCAGCAGCAGAAGGGAGGACAACCAAAGACTGGCACAGAGGACGGAGGACTTGACTCCTTCACTCCCATTTATTCTGCCTTAGGGTGTGGAGAACATAATAAGCGTCTTCTTCCAGCAAATAGAGAACTTTCAATTTACACCAATTTACAGTATATTTGGACTGAATCGTATCTACTGGTCGGTTATAGTGAATCTGCCCAAGATGAGTTTCGGTAGATTCTCTCATCTATAATGTGACCTGGGTGAGGGTCCGGCAGACATGGCATTGTGCAGACCCCCATAGGTGATCTATGTAGTGTTATTTCATGGATTTCTAGTGATGGCCGGACTGCTGGTATCAAACATTAGTACAAAAGATCATATAATGACTTGTATATACAGACTGTTAATAAGGGTTCATTATAAACCATGGATTCTCCTTCTCTCCAGGTCCGTCCACTTAGTGCGCCATAAAGAATCACAACAGATCTTCGCTATGAAGAAAATGGCCAAGCGGAACCTGGATACTCCACAGAAAGTGGAATGGGCCTATCTGGAGAGGGACATCTTAGCAATCGCAGATTGTCCCTTTGTGGTCTCCATGCTCTGCTCCTTCCCCACTAAATCTCACCTGTGTATGGTCATGGAGTATGTAGGAGGTAGGACACGTACATTGTATTATATTCAGCCCAGTCTGCTGACATCTTATCACCTCTCATATCATTTAGACTTGTCCTCGTGGACGGTTACATCCCCACACAGCATTTACTCACTTCTCATCACACATCATGGTGATCTGCTGTATAAACCCCTCACCGGTCATATTTCCTTTCTTCTATAGGTGGAGACTGTGGGACCCTTCTAAGCACCAGAGGTCCTTTATCTGTCCCGTTGGCCCGCTTGTACTTTGCAGAAGCGGTCCTAGGTGTGGAATACCTGCATAGTTGCGGTGTGGTGCACAGAGACCTGAAGCCGGATAAGTAAGTGAATACCTGTAGTGTAGTAAAGAGGGAGAGTTATCATTTATTATCTCACAGTCTGTGAGACTAAACCCATCTTCTCTTTCACAGCCTCCTGATAACGTCTTCTGGACACATAAAAATCACCGATTTCGGGCTGTCAAAATTTGGTCTAATGATATCAAACACCAACATCTACAAGGAATCAGCAGAGGACATCAGCAGAGAGTTCCAGGACCGTGAGGTTGGCGTTACTTACAAGAACTCAGCTAGTTCTTTATAAATCTCATCACAGTACTGTCTCTTCTCTACATTCTTCATTTCTAGAGAACTTTTCCATTGATGCTATCTTCTTTCTTTGTGTTTTCATGGAGAGAACTTGTAATAACTACAGTATAGTTTCATCAATCTGATCTTTTTTTCCGTTGGTTTCCAGGTCTGTGGCACCCTATATTACACAGCCCCCGAGGTCATCCTGAAACAAGGCTATGGAAGACCTGTTGACTGGTGGGCAATGGGGATCATCCTTCATGAATTTCTTCTGGGATGTGTACCATTTGATGAAGATTCCCTGAATAAGCTATATAAAAATGTTCTTCTTGGTAAGTAGAATAATGTAATAATTTTTGACTGGTTATATTGGTTTAGTTATTTCTTTTGCTTTATATTGCAGTTCATTAAAGAGGTTTTATTTTCTATAATTTTCCATACAACAGGAGACATAGTTTGGGATAGTGACGGCGCTCCTCCCCTGGATGCTCAGAACATCATCACTGAGCTGCTCAGAACAAATCCTGAGCATAGACTTGGGACAGGTAACAGAAATAATAGAGTTAATATTTAGTTGTTACACCAAGGACATATCGCTCATGTCTATGAGGATCAGCTCTTCTCTATCTGCTCTTCCAATTCTTGATCTCCGCACTAAGACTTTCAGTCATTTTCCTTCATGTCGGCTCAGTTATATCATTAGGTCAGATTATGATATACTGCTCAGATATGGAGCAGTGGCTGACAATATCGGCATCACTTTTGTTTTTCATTTTCCAGGAGGAGCATTTCAGATCAAGGATCATCCATTCCTTAATGACATAGACTTTGACAACCTCCTAAGTCAGAAGCCGGAGTATGTCCCTCAGCTTTTATCAGACATGGACACCAGCTGCTTCATCAGTAAGTAGAATGAGACGTCATATAGACTACGTGTCTGATTGTCTCCTATTCCCTAATATGTAACCATTGGTTCCCTTCAATATTAGTGATAAATGGAGACTGTGTTATACTGACAACCTCTAATAACACTTCATTACTTATGTCTTGTAGATAACTCTGATATAAACAACCAGCTGGTCTCACAGGATGAGGAGGACACTAGTGTGGACAATGAGAGTCTTGACTTTCTAAATTTTATGTCATCTTCTGAAAGGCATGCTAAAGTAAGTGTGGGATCAATAAATCCAAGTTAGGTAAAAAAATATTTGAGTAAAAACAATATTTCATATCTTATTGTTGTCCTCATTTAGCTCTCTACCACCGATATCGGGATGAAGAATGATGAGGATCCCAAGTCCTCTCCAGAGTGTACCTCAACATCCAACACTGACATCTCAGAAATGTGAGTAGATTATGGGGTCATTACTGGGAGCTCCAGGCTGATATATGTGCACAACACCAAATATAGGACATAAATACCGTAATATCACATGCAGCATCCACCACCCCATTGTTAGCATCATTGAGCTTTTGGCTGTAGAAGCCACTGGTGATAACAGCCCATGATTGCGGCCAGTCAAGCATTTTTAGTGCTGTCTCCCACACTGTAGGAGAGATGTAGTATTACATGCCAGACATTCTTGGTAGTTGTTTAACTCTCTGCTTTATAAAACGTAGTTTACTTGTGATTTACACATTTTTCTTCTTCCAAACAGGCAGAAAGAATCTGTTTCTGTATATGATAGAGGCGATGATATTACCATCTTGCCATCCTCGTCCTCACTATCAGGTATGTCCATGTTTGCAGCACCAACAATGTGAATGTTGACTTCAAGATTCAAATATTTCCACATGGTTTTTCTGCGATTGTTCTCCTATGGTATCTATATTTCATGGATCCCAATTGTGTTGACCATGGGCCCATACTGAATCCCTATTTCTCTAATTTGTACAGGACTTTTTATGTTTTCCTTGAATGACTTTGTAGCATCCAGGAACCTAGAGATAAATAGCGACTGTGTTATACTGACAACCTCTAACAATACTTCCTTACCTATGTCTTGTAGATCACTCTGATAAGAGCAACCATCTGGTCACAGAGGATGAGGAGGGCAAAAGTAAGAATGAGGAGAATATTTTCTTCCTAAAAATAACATCTTCTGAAAGTCTTTCTAAAGTAAGTATGTGATCAGTAAATCCAAAATATATAAAAAAAAAACCTCTAAAATAAAGGACCTCTAAGAGTAAAAAAAATATTTAATATCTTTTTGTTATCCACATTTAGCACTCTACCACCACTAACGGGACGAAGAACGATGAGGATCCCAAGTCCCCTCCAGAGAGTAACGGGACGATGAACGATGAGGATCCCAAATCCCCTCCAGAGTGTACCCCAACATCCAACACCGACAGCTCAGAAATGTGAGTAGATTATGGGGTCATTACTGGGAGCTCCGGGCAGATATATGTGCACAACACCAAATATAGGACAGAAATACCATAATCTCACATGCAGCATCCACAGCCCCATGGTTAGCGGTCATTGTGCTTTTGCCCTTACAAAGTGCTTGTGATAACAGCCCATCATTATTGTAGCCGGTCATGCATTTTTCGTGCTGCCCCCCACACTGTAGGAGAGATGTAGTATTACATGTCAGACATTCTTGGTAGCTGTTTTCCTCTCTGCTCTATAAAAGTTAGTTTTGAGCATTAGACCTTCCCCACTATGACAGTCATATGTCCTACTAGGCCTTATAGTCGGTGTTCTTATAGTGAGACAACCCCTTATACTGGGTTTACCTGTGATTTACGTGCTTTTCTTTTTCCAAACAGGCAGAAAGAATCTGTCCCCGAACCTGATAGAGACAACGTTACTACCATCTTGCCATCCTCGTCCACACTGTCAGGTATGTCCATGTCTGCAGCACCAACAATGGGAATGTTGACTTCAAGGCTCAAATATTTCCAGATGTTTTTTATAGAATACTATAGGTTTCCTATGTCATCCATGTTATGACAAAGCAGATCCTATAAGGACAAATCGTTACTGACTTTTTTTTATTTTCTGATCAGAATTTCCAGCTCAGGAAGAAAGAAAATCTGCAACAAATCTGAGTAATGATACAGAAAAACCAGAAAAGGGGAAAAAGAGACGAGGTAAGTGTGAGAATCAGCTCCATGTTATGTGATGTCTGTGAGAATCATTCGTGGGGAGCAGATGTCATCTGTCAGTGATGGGATTGTCACATGTATGATGGCTGACAATGACCCCTGACCTCTATGTGATAATATTCCTCTGCCATCTGGCCCCAGTGACCGCACAGTAGTATCATGTCATATGGAGTCCCATCACTTACATTATATTTACTTCTCTTCTCATAGGTTCCATCTTCCGCCGGACATTAGCATCCTGCCGGCGCGGATTATCCAGGGCTGCTCGCATATTTGCTTGTTGTTACTGTTGCCCTAGAACCATCTAAAGGACAGGAAACCTAAGCATCCAGCGCCCTGAAGACCAGCAGATCCACCATCAGCGCTGGAGTTGTATAGAAGGACCTTCACCAGCTACCTGTGACCACTGACTCTCATCCTTCTATCCTAATTTTCTTCTTTTATTCTTTATTTATGCCAGAAATTATAATTTAACATCTTTGACATTGCAAACCATCATTTACAGCAATGAAATAAAACATCATATTAAATGACTTCTGGATATGGCACGGACCCTCATTTATTAGCACATAACCCAAACTACATAGCCCAATAATATAAAATATACAACACGGTATTTTTTTGAGCACCTGAATGAGCTCTCCCACTAAATACAGAAAACCTATAAAGACAGATACAGGATCACTAGCCAAGAGGACTGGAAAGATTTTCTTTATTACACAAATATCAAAATCAAATTTAAAAGATTGTCAGACATAAACATACATACAATAACCATACATGAAGCCTCCAAATGTAGAGCTATAATGGTGCACTCAAAATGTATCCCAATATGAAGGTGAGAATCTAATCTAATAGGTAATTCATATCACATCAATATGATGGTTATATATATATAGTGGAATAATAATCCTACATATAAACTATCAACCTCTTGATAATTATCAAATCTTATATAGACGAGTATCAATCAATAGAAGAATGTGTGCTGCATATTCCAGGGAAGTGATAAAAACATGTATAATGCAGCAAAGTGTGTACAGGACATATAGTAACAAGTGTTGAGCGAATGTGCTTGCCACTACTCGGTTTTCGCCCGAGTATCACTTTACACTGTGAGCACCGAGCATTTCTGGGATTACTCGGCGGGAACTCGGGTCTCCACCCAGCACTTTTGGCGGACTTTAGAGACCCAATCACGCTGAAGGGATTGTCTGCCAGGCATTGAAGCGCCGCAGCCATCTTTGTTATGGTCGTGCAGTGATTAGCTGGCCACACAGCATCATCAGGGGTTATAAAAGACCGGATGCCGTCTTGCTCAGCGCATTCAGCTCCGGATTGAGAGAGTGTAGGGAGAGCGGCTGCCTTGATAGGGTCAGAATTGGGGATTTCTTAGTGAGTGTGGGGTCTACCATCCTAACTAATCACATCCAGGTAAACCAACAGTCCTTCTAAGAATTGATTCCGGAGAATATAGGTTCCAGTGTTAGGCAGGCAGGGTAGTGTACGTCGCTGTACACGCATCAGTGCCAGGCCTGCAGGCACTTTATGTGTGTATATAGAGCATTGCATATATCAAGAGGGTCCATTCCCTTCCTGTGTTCTGGTTCTGCTACTGCTACCTGTGGGATATCTTAGCCGTATATAGCTAGCCCCAGGTGTAATTAGAATACAGGCCACACATTTTTTGGTGTGGCATCTCTGTTCCGGCTCATATCTGTGCGTGCTCGAAGTTTGGCCAGTTTAAGGCTGTTATCTTTTTTTGGGCTGCCTGTCACTTTTGGTTAAATACAGCAGTATTTAGCCAAAAAAAAAACAGGCCTCACATTTATTGTAGTGGTATCTCTGTGTCAGCTCATATATTTGCGTGCTCAATAATTTGCCAGTGTAGGCGCTTTTCTTTATTTTTCCTGGGTTAAGCTGTACTTATATACAGCACTAGTTAGGCCAAAAAAAAAACAGGGCATACATTTGTCATAGTGGTATCTCCTTGGCAGCTCATATCTGTGTGTGCTCAAAGTTTTGCCAGTCTATCTCTGACACGCCTCATACATCCGTGTGCCAAAAATTGAGGCATTTTAGACCTAAATTCCCTTTTTTGGCAGTCTGTCACTCTCGTTATATCTAGCAGTCTTTTGCATCCACCAAAAAACAAAGAAACATATTTGACAGTGTGGTATATCTGTGACACGCCTCATACGTCCGTGTGATAAAAATTTGTGGAATTTTGGCCGGTGCTCCAGTGATTTCCTGTCTGGTACTCAACTTATATATAGCACTATGTTGCATTATTTTGAAAAACAGGCCACATTTTACAGTGGGGTCTATCTCTGACATGCCTCAAACATCCGTGAGCCAAAAATTGAGGCATTTTAGGCCTAAATTCCCTTTTTTGGCCAGTCTGTCACTCTCGTTATATACATGCAGTGCCTGGGCTGACAAACATTTCCCCATGGGGGCTACAGTTTTTAAAAATATACTATGGGCATCATAGACACCATTGCCAAAAATTGGACTGCCTGTAGCAGCACAGAAGACGTTAACCCTGGTGATTTAGTGGCAGAGAATGAGGAGACATAATGATAAATCATACTGAAATCAAACAAATAAAAAATGTGAATCCACCTATGAAAGCAAAAACAAAAGGGAGGGGCGAACACAGGTTCATAGATATGAAGCCAGAATGTGCCCAATGAGATATGTTTGTCCCTAGCAACAGCTCAGAGACAGGGATATAAATTAAAATATAATATAATAGTATTTCAATATTTTTATATTGTAGAGATATACACTAGGTCCTTAGAGGATGGTCCAGACATAGTAAAACTGGAAAATATAAGAATAAGTGGGAAGAATAAACGTACATCTCATTTTTATGACAGTTCCCCACTGGGGGAGTAACATTTGTTTTGGTTTCAAATTAGTAACGGGCATCATACAAACACCCTTCCTCAAAAATTGAGTGACTTTTGCATCACGGAATACGTTCACCCGGGTGTTCTACTGGTTGTGAATGATGAGAATGAGGATAAGGAGGAGGATAACACCAAGGAGACCAAATCATGAAGCGGATGTGTGGTTGTGAAGAGGTGCATGAGAATACACCTCCACAAAAAAGACAATGTATTTGAGGTTATGTTTCGCTGTTTTCATTCGGTGGTGTACAGAAGTCTTTCCCAATCCAGGCCTTGCTCATTTTTATAAAAGTCAGCCTGTCAGCATAGTCAGTTGACAGGCGGATGGGCTTATCTGTTATAATTCCACCAGCGGCACTAAAAACCCCTCTGACAGAACGCTAGCAGCAGGGCAGGCCAGGACCTCTAAGGCGTAAAGAGCCTGTTCATGCCACATGTTCAGCTTGGATACCCAATAATTAAAAGGCACAGAGGAACCTCGGAGGATGTTTATACAATCTGCAAGGTCCTCCCTCAGCATCTTCCCAAACATTGCACTTCTTGTGCCAGCACCCCTTGCCTCTGTGCCGGCACGATGGGAGGGTCTGAGAAAAGTGGCCCAGAACTTTGCCATTGTTCCCCTGCCTGAGCTTAATAGTACTTCTGTCTCTGTCGCTTGGACTCCTTGGTTGTACAACAAACTCTGACGTCTGCTGCCAGCGTTCTCACATGAGAATATTTTCAGTAATTCTGCTACAAGGGCCCTCTGGTACAGCAA
Organism: Dendrobates tinctorius; assembly: GCF_039654945.1. Taxonomy (NCBI): domain Eukaryota; kingdom Metazoa; phylum Chordata; class Amphibia; order Anura; family Dendrobatidae; genus Dendrobates; species Dendrobates tinctorius. The sequence goes on along the minus strand of NW_027362013.1, from coordinate 1,292,058 downwards.
CATTTTTGTACACTTCTCTGCCTCTGGAAGAAGAGATTGAAAGTTCTCCTTGTAGCGTGGATCTAGTAGTGTCACCAACCAGTAATGAGTGTCACCGAAAATGTTTATAATGCGAGGGTCAAGGGAAACGCAGTGCAACATAAAGTCAGCCCAATGAGTCCCAGACTCTTAACAGGCAACACTTCCGTGTCCTCGCCCCAACAGGATGACTGATCATGCTGTCCTCCTCCTCCTTGTCCTCAGGCCTACAACACTTACAACGAACCTCAGTAAGATCAGAGTACAAACATTGCTGTAAATACCTTCTTGTAAATACACCACTGTAGTTTTAAGATCCCCCCACCTAATTTTAGATTGTAATTTGTCACGAGCAGGATTGTTTTGTTTGGGTTGAATTATTATCATCGTTGTTGCTTACTGTAGCTTGTAAGCTGTCATAAGCAGGGTAGTTTTATTTGGGTTTATGTTAAATATTAATAATCCGTTAATTTCTTATAAGACTCAGTTCTGTAGAATGCTTTAGCTTACATGACATAGGCTATTTTTAAGCTTGGCTCATGGTAGAAAGACAGCTCCATATATGTAGAGACCACGTGCTTTAGGAGACGTATATAATTCATGGCTAACTGTAGAGGTCGCTCCTCTTCTTCCCTCACCATCATGAGAGACAGACGCAAGATGACATGACATAACAGCTGGTATATTACTTGACGGCGATGTGAGAAGCCGAACTGAGACACAGCAGCCATTTGCTATTCAGGATCTCGGAGAGAAGAAGAATACATGTTGCTTTTGCCATGTGGGATCTCAGAGCATGATCTAATGGACAATTTCTCTTTCACCTATTTTTATTCACCTGTTTTTCTGTAATAACCTTTCTTTGATGGAAGAAACCAAATAAACCACTATATTTTTATCTGGTAACTAGTCCTGAGTATTTTACAGGATATGCATTATTTTACATTGGAGAGCCAGCCAGATCTGAATTTTTGTACTTTTTTGCGGATTTCCCTCAACTTGCCCACACGGGGGATTGGACTTTGCTAACGTCAAATCATATGTGCAAGTTATCGGGAATTCCACTACTTACAAGAATCACATAGAACCTAGAAGTAAGAAGTACCAGATAGATTGAGAAGTACTACAAGTGCCAAAAGTACCAGACCTAAGCCAGACTTGTGAAGACAGGAACCCAGCGTTGTCCATCAAAGGAGCTGAGACATTTCAAGGTAAGATAAAATGGATGTCATTAATTGTCTTGCTAAGCAGAGTAAATTGAAATTTAAGTCTGTAGACAATTCTAATTCAGAAGTTTTATGGTTAAGTTTATATGCCGAGTGTGAACTCGAGAATCAGAGGTTAGATTCTAAGTTTTTCAATAGAGAAAGAGAGAGATTAAAAAATATTCTACAGATGGTAGATATATTTCATAGATCTGTGTCAGAGAAATCCAAAAATGATTGTAGTGATGTTCTCGAGATTGGCTGTAAAGTTAGTGAGATTGACTGTAATCAAGTGTCTGTAGCAGCCATTGAAGGTGACCTTGCAGACGTGGAACAAGATGGAGAAGTAGGAGGAGACTTCAGAACTGACGTAGAGGACGTACAAGGGAAAGACGTACCACTAAAAATAGACGACTCACAGGCCCAAATCCGAAGTAGCGTGAGGAAGGATTTGATAAAGATATGCCAAATAATTCCTGCTTATGACAACAAAATAGATGTTTATAGAAACTCTGAGATCTTTGAAAGTTGTTCTGAAAAATTTGATTTATCTAACGAGGAGAAGAATCAGTTGTTCAAAATGTGGATCCCTGTAAATTTTGCTAGGAGATTGTCTTTAAAGTTATCTGGTGAAACACATGAGAATTTAACTGATAAAGACAGATTAAAAATTCTCATTTTTTGTTCATCAAATGAAAATCATCCAGATATTGATATTCTTCAAAAATTAAGGATTGGTCGGAAGGAATGTATTTTTACGTTCATGTCCATATATGAACGTTTGTACAAAATGCTGAGTGAGAATGTCAAAACACCGTCCCTCATAAGGAGTTTTGTAAGCAAATTTTGGTTTCTAAATCCTGCATCTCGTGTTATTGCGTCACAAAAAGATTCATTGTTTGAATGTGCGCAATCCCTTGATTTTGCCAGAAAACACGAGAATCGTGAGAGGAAAGTAAATTGTGCTAATTTTGGGAAGACAGGCAGAGTAAAATCTTATCAGAAGCCTGTATTAGCAAAGCCTTCTAAAATGAGTTTTCCCCAAAATCAAATCTACGAAGAAAGAAAAAGAAAATCACATGTTTGTTATAAACCATATGGAATGATGCAAAAGAACACCGAAAAGACACAAATTGAATTAAGAAAAATGATGAGTTCTGATTTTCTTTCTGTAACAAAGATGGCCGAATTTAACAGACAGAAACAGGTGGTGAGTGACATCATGGCCTGTAAACTGAATACTCTGCTCCAAGAATCTATCAGCTTTAAAATGGCAAGAACCTTTCAGGATATTTTTTGCAGAGAAATAAGTATGGGTGTAGGAATTGGCTAGGAAAAAAGTAATATATATTGTGTAACAGTGTTATACAATTAGTGAGTTATAGAGTATAATCCTGTAGTTTTATGGTTTGTGGATATATACATATTCATACAGTATATATAGAGTGTTTGTAGAAGTAGAAATAGTAGAACTGTATTTTTTAATGAAAATTAAAATCTACATCAGTAATAATATTTAGAATATGAATATGATATTAACCTTATTTTTTATGTTTCCTTAGAATTTTCATTTCAAAGCAGGACTTAATCGAGAAAAATTCTCTTCCAAGGATTTATGCCTTTATTTACACAGGAAGTTGCAATAATTGCATGATTTTATATATCTAACCCTTAAAAGGAAATAACTGATTGCTTTTTAAAAAAAAAATGTCTTGTGTGTGTGCTTTTCTGCTGCATGGCTTGAATGACAACCTCAACAGGTGAAAATTTCAACCTTGTTCTAATAATAAGTATACCAGACCAGTATACTATGTCCCTGTTTCATAGGGAAAGAATTTTCAAGGGGGTCTCAACTTTTGCAAACCAATGGAATTTTTTTTTTCCAGGCCTAAATGTCAAGTATAGCTATACAACATATATTTATGTAATGTGGAGGAATATTCAAAGAAATATTAAGAGACTAAATTGAAATAGTTTACAATGCATTGATAATTAGGATAATTTGGGTTAAAATACGTGTATTCATCACACCTTCATATGTGAGGTATTTGGTTTAAAGTTAATATGTGACACAGCCTGAGTGACAGTGACTGAGTGTATGAGCAGCTGCTGAGCGAGTAATGTGATACGTTTGTGAGACCTCAGGATCCTGAATGCATGAGAGAAAGAAAAAAAAAAAAAACCCCCAAAGCTTTTATCTTTAGGAAATTATTAGAATATTAAGATACATAATGAAATATTATCTATACAAACATATATTTCTATATTTCTATAGTAATTATTATTTCTTGATTTAGTTAATTGTGGATAAGTGCAATCGCACAACAAAATAGAAAATAGTTTAGGAAGAAAATCTATTCTTTCCTTATCAGCTTTAGCTCTTTTAAACAGGCACCAGCACAGAGCCTGGTATTCACCAGCTGCATCTGGGAATAGTGGACCTTCCTTCTCTGTCCAAGTGTGTTAATCTTAAACTACATTTAAATTAATTTTTCCAAAGGATAATTTTATGATATTCAAATTAATTTTGATGGTTACACATCTTCAGACAAATAATGGTATAAGCAAGTATAAATTCACATAATTATACATATTTTATATGAATATTGTTCACGGCTTACCATAACATGAATTCACATCAATTATGTCATTGAGTACTTATAACGGTAATCTAATATTATTATTATTATTATTATTATTGATATTAAATTATTTTGTCAAAGAAGAAGAAAAGAAGAAAAAAGATCGTTATATTTGAGGGTTCCAATTAATGTCTGTCTCCCTCAAAAGGGGGAATTGTTAAATATTAATAATCCGTTAATTTCTTATAAGACTCAGTTCTGTAGAATGCTTTAGCTTACATGACATAGGCTATTTTTAAGCTTGGCTCATGGTAGAAAGACAGCTCCATATATGTAGAGACCACGTGCTTTAGGAGACGTATATAATTCATGGCTAACTGTAGAGGTCGCTCCTCTTCTTCCCTCACCATCATGAGAGACAGACGCAAGATGACATGACATAACAGCTGGTATATTACTTGACGGCGATGTGAGAAGCCGAACTGAGACACAGCAGCCATTTGCTATTCAGGATCTCGGAGAGAAGAAGAATACATGTTGCTTTTGCCATGTGGGATCTCAGAGCATGATCTAATGGACAATTTCTCTTTCACCTATTTTTATTCACCTGTTTTTCTGTAATAACCTTTCTTTGATGGAAGAAACCAAATAAACCACTATATTTTTATCTGATAACTAGTCCTGAGTATTTTACAGGATATGCATTATTTTACAGTTTAATTATTTGATTATTGTTAGCCTTGTTATTTAGGACTGTTGTGTTTGAAACTGTTAAGCTGTAAGTATGTTTTCGCTCTATAATAACTTTCAGGATTCAAATTAGAACACAGAAAAGCAGGATGGAGACATTAGTCATGTTGTCTTTGAAGCTCACCATCTTGTTGGATTTCTCAAAGTTTTGGAGGATGGCACACATGTCAGACATCCATGTCCACACCTCATATGTTATGTGTGAAGACAGAATAGAATACCGACAACCTTGTTGATGCTGGTAGATTAGTCACGAACTGCCCTTTTCTGCTCAGAAATCCTTTCCTACATCTGCAGTGTTGAGTTCCAAGACCTGGGGTCATCACACCAGTCAGTGAGCCAGAAGTAGCAAGTGCTGCTGAAATCACGGCAATGGCGGATGAAGCTGTAGCTGACTTTCTAAAATGGGTATTTAGAGCGTTGTATTTTTACCAGCAGATCTGCCAGCTCCATGTCGCTTTTCAAAAAACATTGACCAATTTGGTTAAGTGCATGAACCAGGCATGGCAAGTGTGTGAGCTCGCCTCGCCAAAGACCAGCCACCAGGTTCCACCCATTGTCACACACAAACATGCCTGACTGTGGGTTCACCAGTCTCATCCACAAATATGCCTGCTGTTTCATAGCTGTCCACAACTTTACAGCATTGTGGTGTTTTCCACAGAAGCATATTAGCTTCAGCACAGCCTGTTCCCACTTTGATTAGGCAGTGCTGCAGTGTTCCAGCATGAGATTGATGTGCTACCTTTTTGAGCTGGAGGCTGAAGAGGAGACGAAGGGGGGCAGTGCACTATGCACCTAATGCGCCAACACTGTGTCAAAATGCAGCAGACAGACCCATTGACCTAGTGGCATGGGGCCAGCTTAAGATAAATCGGGCAAGACATCAAAGATTTTTGGCGTGGACAAGCAGCGCATCGGACGCTGAGTAGCGTGCTCCGTCCTTACAGCAGTGGATGTTATGATTGGGTCATCGAGGAGGAAAACAAGACCAAGGTAAGCCACAGAAAACCAGAGAGGTTGGTAACTAAGTGGATTGCAGACCCCTGATCCTATCCACACAACTAACAGTAGCCGTGGAGCGTACCTACGATGATTCTAGATGCCTTGACACAGCCGGAGGACTAAATAAGCCTAAAGCAAGAAAAAGGGAAATTTAAACTGCCCCAGAGCAGACCCCAAAGGAATAGACAGCCCCCAAACATATATTGCCGGTGAGACAAGATGAAAACACAAACACAGGTAGGAAAATAGGCTGCGCAAACGATGAGGCCCACACTAACTAGAAAGGACAGGAAAGGAAAGATGCTGTCTGCAATCATGCCAAAAAACCCTGCAAAAATGTCCAACACATCTGATAGCAAAAAAACCCTGAAGTCACTAGACTTCACCCACTATATCAGCACTCTGGCATATTCTGAAAACAGAGCAAAAGAGGCCAATCTAATAAGGGCCAAAAAGCAACCTGGCACAAACAGTAACATAAGAATGGAAATTCAGCACAGCCCCAGCAGGGCCTGGCTGAGCACACAAAACTGAATAGACAAAACCAAATCAAATGTGAACAATAGCAAAGAATACTTAGCTTGAGAATGCAGGGACTGAACTGGAAAGTAAGACCTCAGGAGGCAGGTAAAATCACCAGCATGGATAGAGGGAGTCGGCTGTCTTAAATCCAGTCAGAGACTCCAGATGTCCAATCGTCGTCCTCATTATCAGGTGGCTGGTCTCTGTTAATTAGATCAGCTTCATTACCTCCTGCAACCACCAGAGGTAGCCCGGAAAGAGAACTCACGACTCCTCTGTCAATACAATCAGCTCCACCACCCTCACCAGCAACCAGAGGTAGATCAGAAAGTGAATTCACAACAGTACCCCCCTTTGAGGAGGGGTCACCAAACCCTCATCCACGCCACCAGGCCGATCAGGATGGGCACAGTAAAAAGCACAAACCAATCTATCGGCATGAATGTCAGAAGCAGAGACACAAGAATTATCCTCCTGGCCATATCCCCTCCATTTGACCAAGTACTGGAGTCTCCGTCTAGCCAAACAAGAATCCAATATTTTCTCTACCTCATATTCCACATTGCCTTTAACCAATATAGGGTCAGAAGGCGCCGCCATGGGAACTACTGGCTCAACAAACCTCTTCAACAGAGATTTATGAAACACGTTATGGATAGTGTTGAGCATTCCGATACCACAAATATCGGGTATCGGCCGATATTTGCGGTATCGGAATTCCGATACTGAGTTCCCAAACTTTTTGCATATTGAATACCGGAATCGGAAGTTCCCATAATGCTATGAGCCAGTTTGATTTGATTCAGCCAATGAGGAATCCTCAGAAGTGTGGGCACATCCTGTTAGGCATGTAGGCATGTTAACTAATGTCATGGCTGTGATTGGCTGCTGAAATGATGTCATGATGCACTATAAAAGCCGCCGCCGCCATTTAGGGTTCACTCTGCTGTGAATTCAGTTAGGGACAGGCTGCTGTTCAAGACTCTGAGGGACAGTTAGAAATAGCGATTTGCTAAATAATATTGTGCTTTACCCAGGCTACATTATCAATCACTGTAGCTTTCTTTTGCCTTGCAGCGCTGTTCACAGCTGTCTGCAAGGTCTGTGTGAGTGCAGCTCATGCTGTAGTGTGTCCTGCAGCCATCTCTGGTTGTAGGCCGCTCATGGTTTGTCACTGCCTCATACATATTTTTGTTTTATTGCTGCTCATTTTTCATTAATTCTCCTATTAGTGTGCATCCATCCGTATCCATATACATTGGTTGCAAACACTTTAGGAGTAGACAGCGGAGCCTTTCTGCAGCCTTTCAGTGCTAGTGCCCAGTTCTCTGCACTGTTCACGGCTGTCTGTGAGGTCTCTGTGTGTGAGTGCAGCTCACGTTGTAGTGTGTTCTGCAGCCACCTCTGGTTGTAGTCCGCTCAGCGTGCGTCACTGCCTCATACATAATCCTTTTTTTGTTTTATTGCAGCTAATTTTTCCTGATTTTTTTCTCCTATTAGTGTGCTTCCATTCATATCCATCTACATTGGTTGGTTGCAAACACTATATAGGAGTAGATAGAGGAGCCTTTTTGCTGGCTTGTGCCCTGCAGCCGCAGCCAGATTAGTATTAGCCTATTTTTTGGAGCCTGATCTATTGCATTGTAGGTTACCTTCCTACATTGTAATAGCTCCAAAAAGTTTGTGATACTATCGCTTTCACATCTTTGGTCACATCCTTTTTGTTTTTTTGAAAAAAAAACACGTAAATAAAGTTCACCAAACACTCCACTTTACAGTTGTGTAGGCCACATTAGCTCATATTAAAGTGTAGTCCACACACTTTATAAAATTAGTGTTTATTATACCTGTTAGCAGCTGTTCAGGAATAAGCACACTAAGCCCCCCCTTTGTACTTTTCTGCCTATCTTTATCAGTCTACCAAGATGAAGAAGGCAGGGAATAAGGCACGTGGTCGTGGGCGTGGGCGTGGAGTTTCAGCAGGGAGAGGACATGGGGATTCTGTGCCTGCTGCGGGCACCAGTGACTCAGCATCCCCCAGTTTTACCTGGCAACAGTCCTTTATGCGCAGCTTTGTAGGACCTCGCCGTACCCCACTGCTGCGGGACGAACAAATTGAAGCCATTGTCGGATGGATGGCAGCTAACGCATCGACTTCAATGACTTCCACATCCTCTCAGGGCCAGAGCACTGAAGAGCAACTGGGTTGCCCTCCCAGGGCTGTGGGGTACTCGGTACCGGGCCAGTGTCAGCGGGATGTGTCACAGCAGTGGTGACCCAGTCCGTGGCCCTGGGCACCCATGTAACAGGGGAGATTGAATGGTGGAATGTAGTTAGATGAATAGTTCATGACGCCACCTGTGGTGCTCGGCAAGGGAGGTGTTGAGCCGACGCTGCATGCAGATCCGCTGGGACTGATGGTATGGTGCAGTAAAGATGTAAAAGCTCCCCACAGGTGAAGCTGTAGTCCCAGGGCAGTGTAGATGTGGTTGGCATGGGGATGTAGCGGTGCCGGAAAGGTAGGAAGCAGACAAGACACAGAGGGGTGCAATTTCTGTACTTTTACTTGATAACTGCAGTCCAGGGTCCTGATTACAGATGGTAACGGAGCAGGCTAGCCTGGAAGCAATTCAGGGATTCTCTCTCAGCAGGAGGGCTGTGCAGTCTCCTTTCCTAGCCCTTACTTAAGGGATCTCCAGTACTGAGTTACACTGAAGTTCCTCCTGTCAGATGTTCTCAAGAACCTTACTTGCCCGGCAGACAGCTGTAGCCTATCTCGGGAACTCCTTTCTCCTGTGTCCCGGCTCGCTATCCAAGCTGATGTTGTGCCCTCAAGTCTTAGATGGGAATAGGGCATTTACAGCCTCCTACTCCTCTGGTGTCTGTTGCTGGACGGTTAGTATCCATACAACCGTGGAGACCAGGCTCCAGTTCATGCGCTCTCACTCGAGATGAGCTCTTCCTCTCAGCTCTATCTCAGTGCTCCTTCCACACGTCTGCACACTTCACCCTCCGCAGACTAACTGACTCCTTCTTCCTCTTGGCCCTCAGAGAGCACTCCTCCCCTTAATTCTGGTTCAGAGTCCACCCTGCTGGCTTGGAGTTGAACCGTGTTGCATGCATAGATTGACTGTGAGAGAGACCCGTCATTGCCTCCAAGCCTGGCATTACCCTCCCCTGGAGGAAGGCAAAGCCAGTGTGGCGGCCATACTCCTGGGGGCGCCACATTCCCCCCTAGTGAACAAAATATGAAAACATACAAACAGTTAAACAATAATAATTGCACAAGATTTAAAAAATGAAAAAGTTACAAAAACCAAGTGCTTCAAAAATGGTCCTATGATGATAAGTTCAAGCATCAATGTCCATGGTCCATTCCTGGCAAATGGTGAATTATATACAAGTAAAGTTTTTGACCACACAAGTCCTGTGGTACAATGTCCATAAAACAGAACGGGAAAATTTTTAAAGGAAAGTCTTACAGGTTACCTGTAGGCACAAAAAACTTGAGAATAGTTACATATATACATACAATTTCAACATTTACATTCACTTTGCTATATACGATATCTGATGGGTGGTATACCTTGTGTGGTGTGGGTAGACCTGCGTAACTCTGTTGAGGGTAAACTGGGTAAACTAGGTAGTATTCTCCTATGGACTCTTAGACTCACCACGGGCATAACAGGTTCACCACTGGCAGGGCGAGGGTTCTCTGGCTCCACTGCTGGTGTGGCATCTGCTGCCTTATTTTCCTGATCCTCAGGGTTTTCTGGAGTTACGTCTCCTGTACTGCCAATTGAGGAAATGTCAACACTGGCACCACTATAGCATCGTTTACTTTAGTCCAATTCGCAGGGAATTCTCCAAGTATTGTGCTGACCTTCTCTTCTCCCTCTATGGGTTGGATGTTATCTGGTTCTTCCACTCTTTCCCTTAACAAGTCAGGACACAGCTACAGATGATCTCTTGATATTGCTGCTGAGGTTTCTCCTCCATCTTTGTTAATAAGGCATACCTTGGTATTATCAAAGTTTGAGGGCAGAATGGTATAAGGTTCAGCTTCTCATTGATCATCCAGCTTATGCAGTCTTCTTTTTCTCTTGAGAACTTGCTCTCCCGGTGACAAGGGAACTGCAGGTGCATTCTGATTGTAAAACTTCTCCTGCTTTTGTCTTGCCTGGGCCAAACTCTTTTCCAAACATTCTTGTACTCTTCTGTACTACTGTTGTCTTTCTGTATCCCATTCAGCATCTGGGGATGGCACCTCAGGCGTAAGGACTCCCATGTCCAAATCTATAGGCAATTTGCCAGGTCTCGCTCTCATCAGGTATGCTGGGGTACAGTTGGTGGAGTTCACTGGAATATGATTGTAAAGATCTACCAGATCTGGCAACTTCTCTGGCCACAGATTTCTCTCCTCCAAGGGCAAAGTCTTCAGGAGGTCAATCACTACCTGGCTCATGTTCTCGCACATGCCATTGGTCTGTGGGTGGTACGGAGTTGTCCGGATCTTCTTACAACCATACAGGTTACAGAATTCTTGGAACACTTCTGCCTCGAAAGCTGGACCTTGATTTGTAAGCACTCTTTCAGGATACCCATGTGGTCTACAGAAGTGCTGTTGGAATGCTCTGGCTGCTGTCCTGGCCATTGATCTTTGACAGGCACAACTACCAGGAATCTTGAGTAGTGGTCCACAATGGTAAGAGCATAGATGTAGCCAGACTGGCTTGGAACCAGCTTCACATGGTCCAGGGCCACCAACTCAAGGGGCTGTTTGGTGATGATTGGCTGTAGAGGAGCTCTCTGGCTGTTTCGATCCTTTCTGCGCAGGTTGCAATGTCCACACTCCCGGCACCACCTCTTAATGACTTTCCTCATACCAGCCCAATAGAACCTCTCCCGGAGCAATGCTTCCAACTTCTTCCTTCCGAAGTGTCCAGCTCCGTTGTGGTATGCTTCCAGGACCATTGATGCCTCTCTCTTTGGGACTATCACCTGCCAGACCAGCTCATGAGTGCAGGCATTGATACTCCTCCGACACAGCTTTCCTTCATAGATAAACAGCCGGCCTCTCTCCTTCCACAACTGCTGGGTTTCTTCAGGGGCATCCGACTCTGGGCGTGAGTCAGCTTGTGCCAGCAGCTCTTTCACCAGGTGGACTGCAGGGTCACTATCTTGCATTTCTGCCCAGTCATGATGGGGCAATGGATTCAGGGTGACCTCCTTCAAGCCAGACCGTCTGTTTCTTACTCCTTGAGTACGTTGAGCCGCAATTGGCCGGTGGAAGGGAGGTAGCTCTATTTCTTCTAGAGCCTCAGGGTCTTCTCCTGCATCTGGCAGATTAGGAATCCTGGACAGCGCATCAGCGTTGGCATTCTTGTGCCCTGCCCGGTACTTGATGGTAAACTCATAGTTAGATAGCCGAGCCATCCATCGCTGTTCCAGTGCATCTAGTTTTGCAGTGTCCAAGTGTGTCAACTGGTTGTTGTCCGTGAAGATGGTAAACTTGGCGGAGGCTAGGTAATGTTTGAACCTTTCGGTGACAGCCCAGACTATGGCAAGGAACTCCAGCTTGAAATAATAATCTTAATAATAATCTTTATTTTTATATAGCGCTAACATATTCCGCAGCGCTTTACAGTTTGCACACATTTTCATCACTGTCCCCGATGGGGCTCACAATCTAAATTCCCTATCAGTATGTCTTTAGAATGTGGGAGGAAACCGGAGTGCCCGGAGGAAACCCATGCAAACACGGGGAGAACATACAAACTCCTTGCAGATGTTGTCCTTGGTGGGAAGAACTGAACTGTAGCTGTCAGGGTTCCTCTCGGTGGGACGCAGCTTCTTGCTGGCGCAGGAGATCACTCTTTCTTTTCCGTTCTGTACCTGCGACAGTACTGCTCCTACTCCCACATTGCTGGCATCAATGTACAGCACACAGGGTTTGTCATAATCTGGGTAGGCCAGAACTTCGTCACCTGTGAGAGGCATCTTCAATCTGGTGAAGGACCTCTCCAACTCCTCCGACCATTCAAAGGTGGAATTCTTCTGTTTGGTTTTCTTGGACTGCCCCACCAGGAGATTTTGCATAGGGGTGGCTATTTCAGTAAAGCCTTTGATGAATCTTCGGTAGTAACCTACCAGTCCAAGGAATTGGCGTACTTCATGGAGGCTGCTGGGCTTTGGCCAGTCCCGGATGACTGTGACCTTGTCAGGATCTGGTGCCACACCTTCTGCACTGACCACATGACCGAGGTACTGTACCTTGGGCTTCAGGAGGTGGCATTTGGAAGGCTTCACCTTCCAAATGGACTCCAGTCACAGAACATCTTTCTTGCCAGTAGAGAAACAGAAATCGTTGAGGAGCAGAATGAGAGAGCTCCTGAAAGGTCACGTTTCCATCAGATCCGCAATGAGAGTTTTGGGCCTCATGATGACTTGTATCCCCTGTGTTCTTTGGGCATAGTTTCACTCGAGCCCTGCAGAGAGAGGTCCTGTCAGCCTGGGATCGACGACAGTCTACCCTTGACAGAAGAATATCCTTATCCCCGGCAGAAAGGAGGTCACTACTTTGGTGGATTCAGCCAGGAAACCTAAAAGTGGGCATTCATTGGATTGCCTCTTCATGGGTGGTAATTACCACGAACTCCAGCAAGTAGCGATGCGGAGCGCACCTGGTAGGAAGTATTCTCCAGGTAGAATGGCCATCGGACATGCGTTCCAGGTCTTCCAACTACAGAGAACTCTACGCTGTGTCGGAAGCCCTAAGATTTAATCGAGCACTGTTAAGGGGCCGGCACGTCAAGATTCTGTCGGACAATGTGACGGCGGTGTCCTTCCTGTGTCTCCAAGGGGGTCCCAGACATTGAATGCTCCAGGATCTGGCAAAAGATATTTTTTTCATGGGCATAGAAGACAGTCCGACAGCAGTTCATCTCGAAGGGTCTCAAAATGTTGTGGCGGACTACCTGAGCAGACGAAAGGTTTGGCAACGAAATGGGAGCTAAATGAGGTGTTCCAGTACTTCTGTCATCTCTGGGAAAGGCTTCAGAGAGATCTGTTCGTGACCAGGAAAAATGCAAAGACAGACGGATTATACTCGCTGAACTCATCATACAATCCAGAAGCCGTCGGCTCATTAAGTCAGAGATGGAGACGGTACCTGTCCTACGCTTTCCCCCCCATAGCACTCATTCCAGCCATCCTCAAGAAGATACAGGAGGATCAGGCGAAGATACTTCTGATCACTACGTACTGGCCAAAAAGAAGTTGGTTTTTGCTGCTGCTAACTATGGCATTAGAAGACTTGGTTCTGCTTCCATGGAGTAAAGACCTCATCCATCCGAGCCCAGTCTTCCATCAGGATCCGGAAAGGCTTCATTTTTCAGCTTGGATCCTGAGCAGGACATCCTGAGAGCTTGGAGGCTGTCAGACCAGGTTATAACCACAATCCAGGCCAGTAGGAAGCCAGTTACTTCTGCAATATATTAGAAGATCTGGAAGAAGATCTGTTTTTAGAGTGGCAGTTCTGACTTTATTGCGGGAAGCCCGATATCCCAAGCGTCTTAGACTTCCTTCAGGCTGGTTTTAATAAGGGGCTTAGACCCAGTACCTTAAAAGTCGAGATAGCGATGTTAGGCCAGGGTCAGACTTGCGAGAAACTCGCACGAGTCTCGCATCTCAATACCCGGCACTGCTACCGGCACGTGGGACCAGAGTGCTCAGTTGCATGGAAATACATGCAGCTGAGCGCTCCGGTCCCGAGTACTGGTGGCAGTGCCGGATATTGAGATGTGAGACTCATGCAAGTTTCTCACAAGTCTGACCCCGACCTTAAGCACTTTCTTTGCCTACTCTCTGGCCACTCACCCATGGGTAATAAGGTTTGTCAGGGCAATCCAGTGTCTGTGCCCCACAATCAGGTGGTCAGTTCCCTCCTGGGATCTTGATTTGGTCCTTAGGTCCCCATGTTGAAAGCCTTATGTCCCTGGGGAAAAGATGTCCATTTCACAGCATACCGTAAAAACAGCATTTTTGGTAGCTGGTACTACAGGAAAACATGTAGGGGAGATTCAGGCCTTGTCCATTCCGGGACCCATATCTTCAGATTTGGGATGACCGTATAATCCTAAAATTAGAACGCCTTTTGTACCAACCAAGAAATTCTTCTACCCTCGTTCTGCAAAAACCCCTCAAATGAGAAGGAGCGGCCCTTCACAAGTTATATGTCAAACAGGTTGTCATCGATTATTATTTTTTTTTTATTATTATTATTTATTTATATAGCACCATTGATTCCATGGTGCTGTACACGAGAAGGGGTTACATACAAATTACAGATATCATTTACAGTAAACAAACTAACAAAGACAGACTGATACAGAGGACCCTGCCCTTTTGGGCTTACATGCTACAGGATGGTGGGGAAGGAGACAGTAGGTTGGTGGGTTGCAGCAGTTTCTTTGTTGGTTGAGGTGAGATCACCGGTAGTGGTGAGAGAGAAGGAGGTAGCGGGGTCATTGAAGGCTGTAGGCTTTCTTGAAGAGGTGGGTTTTCAGGTTCCGTCTGAAGGATCCAAATGTGGTTGATAGTCGGATTTGTTGGGGCAAAGAATTCCAGAGAATAGGGGCTATTCGGGAGAAGTCTTGGAGGCGGTTGGGTGAGGAGCGAATAACTGTGGAGGAGAGGAGATTACATGAGGGAAGGTATTGGGAGATTAGTTCAGAGACATGTTATAGATGGCCTTGTAGGTCAGTATTAGTAATTTGAACTGTATACGCTGAGGGAATGGGAGCCAGTGAAGAGATTTGCAGAGGGGAGAAGCGGAGGAGTAGTGAGGAGAGAGATGAATTAGTCGGGCGGCAGAGTTAAGGATAGACTGGAGAGGTGCGAGGGTGTTAGCAGGGAGACCGCAGAAAAGGATGTTGCAGTAGTCGAGGCGGGAGATGATGAGGACATGCACAAGCATTTTAGTAGACTGAGGGTTGAGGAAAGGACGGGTTCTGGAAATATTTTTGAGCTGGAGGCGACAGGAGGTAGAAAGAGCTTGGATGTGCGGTTTGAAGGACAGGGCAGAGTCAAAGGTTACTCCGAGGCAGCGGACTTCCGGTACTGGGGAAAGTGTGGTGTCATTAATTTTTATTGCTAGGTCGGGTAAGGAAGATCTGAGAGATGGAGGAAAGATGATGAGTTCAGATTTAGGGAAAGGCCTTTGATGCCAAAGGAGGAGAGGATCTGTAGTAGGAGGCAGTGGTCAACTGTGTCGAATGCAGAGGACAGGTCTAGAAGCAGGAGTATAGAGTATTGTCCATTTGATTTGGCTGTAAGTAGTTCGTTAGTAATTTTGGTCAGGGCTGTCTCAGTGAAGTGATGGGGGCGGAAACCAGATTGTAGATTGTCAAAGAGCAAGTTAGATGATAGGTAGGAGGAAAGTTCAGCATGGACGTGCTGTTCCAGGAGTTTGGAAGCGAATGGGAGCAACGATATTGGGCGATAGCTGGACATAGCGGTTGGGTCGAGGGTTGGCTTTTTAAGGATATGCGTGATTGTGGCATGTTTGAAAGCAGAAGGGAAGGTACCGGACGTTAGTGATAGGTTGAAGAGGTGGGTTAGGGATGGGATAAGTGTGGTGGTGAGGTTGGAGAGGAGGTGGGATGGGATGGGGTCGAGTGCACAGGTTGTGAGGTGCGATTTGGAGAAGAGACGACTAAGCTCCCGTTCAGTGATGTTGGAGAGTGAGGTTATGGGGTTTGGGCATTGGTCTGGTATACAAAGGTGTTGTGGTGGTTGAGTGATGAAGACTTGCCTTGTTTGGTCAATCTTGTTTTTGAAGTGTGTGGCAAAGTCCTCGGCAGAGATGAGGGAGGTTGGAGGAGGTAGTGGTGGGCGGAGGAGGGAGTTAAAAGTTTTGAATAGCTGTTTGCGGTTGTAAGATAGGGAAGATACGAGGGTTGTGAAGTAGGCCTGTTTAGCAGAGGTGAGGGCAAATTTGAAATCGAGTGTTGCCTGTTTGAATGTGGTGAAGTCATCTTGCGAATTTGTTTTCTTCCGGCGCCGCTCTGCAATCCTGGACACTTGCCGGAGCTTTTTAGTGGTGTTGTTATGCCAGGGTTGTCTGTTGATACGTCGCATTCTGCCATGAACGAGAGGGGCAACCGCGTCAATAGCTGATGCGAGAGTGGCATTGTAGAAAGCAGTGGCACTGTGTGTCATGGAGTGAGGATATAGATGCCAGTGGTAGAATAGAGTCAGCATGTGGGTATCTAGGTGCGCAAGGTTTCAGCGGGGGTGCGCATGTTGCTGGACCTAGGTGCCTGGTGAGGAGGACAGGGATGAGAAAGTGAGTAGATGGTGGTCAGATAGAGGGAGAGGGGAGGTGGTGAAGTTAGAAAGAGAGCAGAGATGGGTGAAGACCAGGTCTAATGTGTGTCCGTCTGTGTGGGTGGCTGAGAAGGACCACTTAGTAAGTCCAAAGGATGAAGTAAGGGACAGGAGTTTGGAGGCTGCTGACTGAAGGGTATCAGTGGGGATGTTGAAGTCACCCATGATGATAGTGTGGGTGTCAGTTGAAAGAAAATGAAGAAGCCAGGTAGAGAATTGGTCAATGAAGGCAGTGGTCGGGCCTGGAGGTCGGTATATGACAGTCACTTGGAGGTTGGAGGGAGAGTAGATGCGGACAGAGTGGACTTCAAAAGAGGGGAGGATTAGGGAGGGAAGAGGTGGGATTGGGTTGAAGGTGCAGTTGGAAGAAAGGAGAAGACCCACTCCTCCACCGTGTCTGTTGGCAGGGCGAGGAGTGTGGGTGAAGTGGAGGCCGCCGTAACACAGCGCAGCAGCAGAGGCGGTGTCAGAGGATGTCAGCCATGTTTCTGTGAGGCCGAGGAAGGCAAGATTGCAAGAGAGAAAGAAGTCATGAATCACATGGAGCTTATTGCAGATGGAGCGGGCATTCCAAAGTGCTCCCGAGAGAGGGAGCAGGGGGTTGAGTGTCAATGGCACAGGTTTTAAGTTGGAAAGATTGCGTTAGTTCTTATTAGATAGGGAGTGATAGGAAGGGGTAGTAATGGGGGGTATGAGCTGTGGGGGTCCAGGATTGGGAGATATGTCACCAGCAGTGAGGAGAAGCAGAGAAAGGGAGAGCAGATGGGAGAAGGAGAGTGGGCAGCTTGTTTTATGTTTCATTCAGACAGATTTGAGATTGAGTAGCAGTTCAGCAGAGGAGGTCAGGTGGGGAGGGAAGAGGGAAGGGGAGATGATTATTTGGTTAGAGGGTGCTGGGGTTTGGGGATAGTGAAGGAGAGTGAGGATTAAAGGAGCAAACAATGTGAGGGCATATGTAAACATGGTGATGAAATAAGATAGGTTAAGAAAAGCTAAGTCCAAGTAATAAGAAGGGCTTACTCAGCAGACATACCCAAAAGGGACAGGTAGTGTGGGGTCCTGACTCCTGCCGAGAATAGCTGCCGTAGTAATAACTGCATGTTCAGATACTTATGCTCCAGGGAGACACACATGCCTGACCCGCACACATGCCCCCCTAGGCGGCATCTGAATATATAGGACTGAGTAGAGGATCAGGTGAGAGTGAGAATCAAAGGCACAGGGCCTGACTACATCCATATGCTAGTAACACCTTACACCTGATAACATCTCTACTGGCCCCAACATGGCTGGACAGCAGTAAGTATTGAGTTCAATGCAACAAATGAATTTAGCAAACATTCAGTAGGCACTGTTAGATACCATTAAATGAAAGGTTGCACTAGATGACAGCAAACAGGGAATGTAGCAGGAGCAGAGATTGTACCATTAAATGAAAGGATTACATAGAAGCCACTTGTAGTTGGAGGCAGGACTATAACTTGTTCCTCTTGTTTGGGGGAAAGAATAGAGAGAAGAAAAACTGGGCATGTGCAGTAGTTCTCTGCAGCTCCCATGCCCAAGATACTCAGCCCCGCAGTGTGAATAAATCATAAGCGACTGTGGGGCGGGATCTCTGGCAGCACGTCCACCTCAGGTGCGATAGCCAGGCCATGAAGTGATGTGAGAGAACAGGCAACGCTAACTGCGCATGCCCAAGAAAATATATTACAGCGCAGGCGCCAGCATTTGAATTTAACACAGAGGAGGCGGAGCAAAGACATAAGGAGGAAATGAATGATGGATGCGAGGCATCGGTGTCAGAGGGGGAAAGACCTGCCCCCTGGTCAAAATTCTGGTATGTCTGACTAATTTTAAAAACTCTTATTTTGGCGGTGGAAGGGACGCTAAATAAAAGAGCCACCTTGACATAATGCAGCATTAGTGCTGCACAAGGTGGCTCTTTTACTTAAAAACGCCTGGGGGGGTGACAGGTTCCCTTTAAGAGCCCACTCGGCTAGAGTGGTATCAACCTCCTGGGCCAAGAGGGTTGGGGGCATCAGTAGACCAAATTTTTAAGGCTTCAACCTGGGCTAGGCTTAATACATTTTGCAGTCATTACAAATTAGACATGTTATCTAGCTAACAGACTGCTTTTGGGAGAAAAGTTCTCCAGGCAGTAATCCCACCCTGAGGAGGTACTTTGGTATTCTCCATGGTGCTGTCAGGAGGGACGTCCTGGAAAATAGGTATTAGACCTACCGGCAATTATGTTTCCAGGACAACGACGGTAAACACACCAGTAAACAAGCAAAATCTTGGTTCCAGTCCAACAAAATTGAGGTTTTCGAGCGGCCAGCCCAATTCCCAGACCTTAATCTGATAGAGCATTTGTGGGGTGACATCAAAAATGCCGTTTCTGAGGCAAAGCCAACAAATACCAAAAAATTGTGGGACGTAGTCCAAGCATCCTGGGCTGGAATAACAGCTGTCAGGGGCCAGAAGTTGGTTGACTCTATGCAACATAGATGTGAAGCAGGTGTATAAAAGTGTGAGTATACAACTAAATATTAGGTTACTGATTCACAGGAATGCTAAATCCACAAAAACAATACATATTGTGACTTTGTAAAGACAATTGCAGACGCTGCTATTTTTTAGAACAGTACAATGTTCATTTTTTTGCTATTTTCAGTAAAGTTGTTAAAATTATCTACATTTCTCTTCATGTTTTAAATTAGAAAACAGTGTGCAATATTCCCTATGCTGGAAATAAAAACTAGTATGAAGATTTTGTGCATAACTCATGTTTTTGAACACACTGCTATTATTTTGAACACTACTGTATTGGGGTCGCTGACTTGGTGCAAATCTGCCCCTCTGGGAACGTTTTATACACATATTTTTTATATGGTCGAGATTGTAAGATTCATTTAAGAAATTATTAGTTTTAATACAAATTAATTTTAACTACAATTTACATAAACATATAGTTATCAGAAAGTTTTTTTTAGATATACTGTCACTATTCAAATGGAAAAAATACTATTGATAAAATCTTACCATAAGACCTACAGACCCATCCTTATGAATGCCTGTCACCTGCCCGTTTGGTAGAATATCCCATGGGATCAATTTATGCTATTAAATCCATTACACTAAAGGGAATCCTACCTGATAGACCCCTTTTGACTTCTAGAAGGGGAAGAAATTTAAAAGACCATCTCGTGAGAAGTCACTATGTGGCTAAATCCACTAACCCTTTTTGTGCCAGGCCCCAGAGGTGGGGATGTTATCCATGTGGCTCATGTCTGGCCTGCCAAAATATTGTTAGGGCAACCACCTTTAAGGCGGCCGATGGTGGTATGGAATACCATATCACAAATTATATCTCTTGCAGTACCACACATGTGGTATATTATGCCACATGTGCATGTGACTTGATCTATGTGGGACTCACCTCTAGGGAGCTTCGCATGAGGGTTAGGGAGCATGTAAGGGACATAAGGGTGGCAAAGGAGATCTCAGATATTGCAATATTGAAGACTATCCCTCGGCACTTTAAGCAAGTCCATAATTGCGATCCACGGACATTTAAAGTGAAAGGGATTGACAAAGTACATCTTGGGACTAGGGGTGGAGATTATAAGAAGATCTTAGCCCAGCTGGAGTGTCGGTGGATAGTCACTTTAGGGTCCATGACACCTCATGGACTCAATGAGAAATTATCCTTTGCCCCCTTTTTGTAGTGTTAATATGTCTTTCTGGCTTTTTATATATGTATATATAAGGTGTTTTTCGTTCTTGTTTTTAATTGCTGTTTTTATTTTAATTTTTTTAGTGTACAATTAATATGAATCCTTGTATCTATTGCGGGGTTTATCCTGGGTGCACGAATCGGAATCGTGGAGTGGAGGGTGGAGAAACTCTTATGTGGAACCCTTTTGTATGCTGGATATGGAGTTTAAGAAGAGGGAAGAAAGTTCTCTCAGGTTTTATACTGACCTTTTTCCATGCAGACCTTGCAGAGCCATTTGTGTGTTCTTTATTATTTTTTGTGTTTTAATTTAATGTTTGGATATATAGCATATTAAATGGTATCTTGATTAGATGAGATGACATGTTGCACTCTTTTGATATAAAGATCAGTAATGAAATTGATTATGGGCTATGCCCTAATTGATGTTATACTATTTATGAGTAAATATGTGCTTTGGTCACATTTGGATATCAATGTATGGTGCTTTTTATATTAATAGTTATAATTGCATATATCTAGACTTTTCTGTCATATGTTTAATATTGTTTTGTTGTTTTTTTCTTTCGTAAATCACAATGGCTGTTAAACATATTTTACGTGGGTTTGGTGAATCACGTTAATTTTGTTTGTGGAAGATTGTGGTTTTGTATGGCCATTGGTATCAGTGTTGAACTCTCCTCCTTTTTTCCTTCCTTCCCTCTCTCCTGTTTCCCTTCCTTTTCCCTTTTGTGCCTCCTTGTAGGCCGTGTTATTCTATTCTGCCCTTCCCTCTGCCAATATCAGAGATGGCCGCCGCGGGGTTGCGCATGCGCGGCTTGTCCTGTCTTGAGCGGGCGTCCCGGAAGGCGTCAGTATATCTGGGCTGGGACAATGACGTCAGGAGAGTGGCACCTCTCCTTGTCCCTCCCACAGATTATGACGGCCGGAAGTGACGTTCCGCGATTGGGGCCGGCCTCTCATGCGCTCACATCCTCCCGCGGCGATGCTAATTCCGGACACCTGTGCCATACATATTTTATCCCCCACACACGCAACAGCACCACATATGCCCCCCGATGAAGCCCAGTGCGAAACGTGCGTAGGGGCTCTGGGGACTGGACACCCCGCACACATACCTCCCTTATGGGTAAGTTTGGTGACTAACTTTTTCTCTGTCCATTTTCCTTGCACACAGCATGTTGATGGAAGCCTCTGTATGAATTCCCTATGCCTTTTGGTAGTAACTTTGCTTTAATAGATGGCCATATGTGAGACTTTGCGGCATGGGCATGGGTCTTTAGGCAGTTTTTGGACAATTCTTTGTACCATTGTACTCACCATATATGTGCGGCGATTCCATTCCTCTGTGTCATTCACTTTCCCTGATCATTTTTGATTGTACTTTTTAATGTACTTGTTTTGCTATTGTACTAATAAAGAGTTAATATTTTTGATACTATAATATAACTGCCTTGTTGAATTTTTTGGCGTTACACTCCATTTCTATATAGGTTCATATACTTCCATGGGAGTTGCCTCCTTATTTAGCCATTCTTGAACGTTCTTTTTTCTAGATAGAAAAAGTATTATGTTCATTGATATGTTGGATTGTGTCAAATTTAAATCCATAGACAGCCTCTTCTGACCTTAGCACTCCGGTATCTCTAGTATTAGATCAGATAGACATGGTGGACAGCAGTGTGAGCAGTCTCCTCTTTCTGAATGAACTCTGGTATCTCCAGTGTAAGATCACATAGATAGGACACACACAAGTTTTAGTGGCCTTTTCTTACCGCAGCACCTCTGGGATCTCCAGTAGTATTAGTGGAGCACATCTTCCTATACATGAAGGAGGGCGCAGCGTCCTACTGCACATGCTCGCAGGTACCTGTCCTCACATTCTAGGACAGGTTTCTGTCAGTTTAAGAGGATGGCAGCCATTTTAATTTTGTAGTGATTACCTCCTTAGACAAAATTATTATGATTTGATAATTAAAGGGAACCTGTCACCTCTTTTTGCCTCTATAAAAATGTGGCCACCGCCGTTCAGGGCTTAGGCTGGGTTCACATTGCGTTAGGGTCAATCCGCTAGCGCTTTCCGTTAGATAGCGGCGCAAACACTATCTAACGCATCCGTTAGCACAGCCATTGACCGCAATGTTAATAACGCATACTAACGCATGCCGAAATCGGCATGCATTAGCAAGTATGCGTTATTTCCTAACGCACCCTCGAACGCTGCTTGCAGCGTTTTTGGGTGCGTTGGCATTAACACACAGCGAATGGACCCTTTCACTGTGCATAGGAATGTATGGGCTAACGCATGGTAGCGCTAGGTACCGGAGCGTTACCATGCGTTAATGCATACAGTTAGCGCTATGGCGCTAAAGATTCCAAAAATGACATAAGCATTAGCGCATCCTTTTAACGGATTTGTTAAACGGATGCCCTAACACAATGTGAACCTAGCCTTATCTGCAGTATTCTATAATGCTGTAGATAAGCTCTCGGTCCGACCTGAAAGATAAGAAAAATAAGTTTTACTATACTCATCCGGGGAGGCGGTCCATTGCAGGCCGGTCTAATGGGTGTCGCAGGTCTAGGTCCGGCACCTCCCATCTTCATGCGATGTCGTCCTCCTGCTTGCTTTGTGTCGCACTCCTGCGCAGGTGTAACTCTCTGCCCTGTTGAGGGCAGAGCAAAGTACTGCAGTGCGCAGGCGCTGGGCCTCTCTGACCTTTCCCGGTGCCTGTGCACTGCAGTACTTTGCTCTGCCCTTAGCAGGGCAGAGAAGTACGCCTGTGCTGGAGCTCAATGCCGGGGAGCTAAGAATCAAGCAGGAGGGCGGCGTCACAAGAAGATGGGAGGCGCCGGACCCGGACTGCGACACCCATAAGACCAGACCGCATCGGACCGCCCCCCTGTGAGTATAATAAAACTTATTTTTCTTATCTTGCAGGTCGGACCGGGGGCTTATCTACAGCATTATAGAATGCAATTTTCAAACTTTGAATTTTAATGCCCTTAGATCACAGAGATATATCACACAAAATAGTTAACGGATAACATTTCCCACATGTCTACTTTACATCAGCACAATATTGGAGCTAAAAAAATTTTATCTTAAGAAGTTATAAGGGTTAAAAGTTGACCAGCGATTTCTCATTTTTACAGCAAAATTTGCAAAACCATTTTTTTAGGGACCATATCTGATTTGAAGTCCCTTTAGGGGTCTATATGATAGAAGATACCCAAAAGTGACATAATTCTAAAAACTGTATACCTCAATGTGCTTAAAGCCACATTCAAGAAGTTTATTAACCCTTCAGATGCTTCACAGGAATTTGTGGATTGTGGGAAAATAATGAACATTTAACTTTTTTCACAAAAAAATTGCTTGAAACTTTTTTATTTTTACAAGGGTAGCAGGAAAAACTGGACCCCAAAATTTGTTGTTTAATTCCTCCTGAACATGCTGATACCCCATATGAGGGAGAAAACTACTCTCTGCGTGCATGGCAGAGATCGGAAGGGAAGGAGCGTCATTTGACTTTTTGAAAATTTCTTGGAATCCTTAACAGACATCATGTTTCATTTAGAAAGCCCCTGATGTGCCTAAACAGTGGAAACCCCCCACAATTGACCACATTTTGGAAAGTAGACCCCTCAAGGAATGTATTTAGCTGTGTGGTGAGCATATTGAAGACCAGGTACTTCACAGAAGCTAATAACCTTGAGCCATGAAAATAAAAAAAATCACATTTTCCCCACAAAAATGTTATTTTGGCCACAAATTTAGCATTTTCATAAGGGTAACAGGAGAGATTGCACCATACAATTTGTTGTGTAATTGCTCCTGAGTACGCCCGTACCCCAAATGTGGGGGAATACTATGTTTGAGGCACAGTGCAAAGCTCAGAAGGGAAGAAGCGCCATATTGGAGTTCAGATTTTGCTGGAATGGTTTGAGGGTGCCATGTCACATTGGCAGAGCGTAAGTACTGTGAAGGATAAATTTCAGCTCACCTTTAGTAAGTTCATGAGAACTGATTGAAAGCTCCGAGCACGGACACGTCTCTGCCAAGACGTATATGGAAGTCCAGAAAAGAAAAGAAAGGTCCAGCTCCAGGACATAAAATCCAGAAATTTTGATTGAATCATGAATAAAAACAGATTCATGGCTGCTGTGATCAAATATCGGCAAACAAATTGAGTTACCGCGTGGGATATTTCCAAAGATTTCTGTACGTGTATTGTAACTACACAATAGGTGGTTACTGTCCTCCCAGCAGGCTGCTTAACACCACTATTCATTTGAGTATTGGCGCCAGTGGACTCCTTTTCTTTCTGATATCTTATTCCATTTGCCTATATATTTCTCACATCTTTCAGCTAACTTGGCTTTTACCAACTATGTACAAGTTACTTGCTCCTGCCCATAGAGCTTCATGTATAATGATCTTTGTGATACACTTTATTCAAAATCAATTTGGCGATGTCCCTTGATCTATTACTTTACAGGTGCATCTCACAAAATTAGAATATCATCAAAAAGTTAATTTATTTCAGTTCTTCAATACAAAAAGTGAAACTCATATATTATATAGAGTCATTACACGCAGAGTGATCTATTTCACGTGTTTATTTCTGTTAATGTTGATGATGATGGCTTTCAGCCAATGAAAACCCAAAAGTCATTATCTCAGTAAATTAGAATACTTTATAACACCAGCTTCAAAAAATTATTTTAAAATCCAAAATGTTGGCCTACTGAAATGTACTGTATGTATACTACATGCACTGAATACTTGGTCGGGGCTCCTGTGGCATCAATTACTGCATCAATAACAATAATAATCTTTATTTATATAGCGCCAACATATTCCGCAGCGCTTTGCAGCTTAACAGTTTCAAAACACAAGTCATAAATAATGCGGCGTGGTATGGATGTGATCAGCCTGTGGCACTGCTGAGGTGTTATGGAAGCCCAGGTTGCTTTGATAGCAGCCTTCAGCTCATCTGCATTGTTGGGTCTGGTGTCTCTCATCTTCCTCTTGATAATACCCCATAGGTCAGGCGAGTTTGCTGGCCAACCAAGCACAGTGATACTGTTGTTTATAAACCAGGTATTGGTACTGCTATCAAAGCAACCTGGGCTTCCATAACCCCTCAGCGGTGCCACAGGCTGATCGCTTCCATGCCACGCCGCATTGATGCAGTAATTGATGCAAAAGGAGCCCCGACCAAGTATTGAGTGCATTTACTGAACATACATTTCAGTAGGCCAACATTTTTGATTTTAAAATAATTTTTCAAGCTGGTGTTATAAAGTATTCTAATTTTCTGAGATAATGACTTTTGGGTTTTCATTGGCTGTAAGCCATAATCATCAACACTAACAGAAATAAACACATGAAATAGATCACTCTGTAATGACTCTATATAATATAGGAGTTTCACTTTTTGTATTGAAGAACTGAAATAAATTAACTTTTTGATGATATTCTAATTTTGTGAGAAGCTCCTGTATATGCAGTCATGGATCACTGCAGCCATTATTGCCATCTATACCATCCTTTCTGTTTAGTTTTATTTTTTTGTCTGCTTGGGTCTCTTATTCCTTTTTTTAATGGTTTTTCAATAAAGCTTTCTAATATTTTATATGTATTCCCTATCTGGCATTTTTTATTTCCTTCATTTTCTATTTGCGTTAATATCTTAGGACAGGATATTTTGCTGCTTCTTCGCTCTGTAGGTTTAGCAGTTTTTAATAGTAAACTTTGCAAACAGTGAAATAAATGATCTATGGTGAAAAAAACACGTGAGGTGCAAAATATGTCCAATATTTCCCATAATATGACGCAGCGCATCATTAGGGTATGTTCACCATTGGCGTTAGTTCAGCACTAAGATTCTATCACAAGATTCCATTATGACATCACTGGTGATTCTTGGCCATTGTGACATCACAGCTCAGTCACTACTTCTAGAATGTACACTGGGTCACCGGCGCCATTTTTGGTTCTATAGTGACTGAGAGCATTTGCAATTTTTCACTATGGCTGAATTACTTTTGGAAAATCATCAGGTACAAGCACTGTGGGAGATTGTTATCAATAATCGCCCGGACATTGTGCTTCTACCACCCGATGGCGTCCTCAGCTTCACTCACCAGCTGGTGCTGGAGCTAGTAAGGGATTGCCTGAGGAAACACCGACAACGTCGTCTAACGTCAGAGTATCTGACGGATTTATGTCACAACATCAGGACATTACTTCTCCAGGTAAATGGCGGACGCTCCGCACAAAACTTCTCCATAATCACAGAGAATAATGGTGGGAGAGAAGCTTCTTCTTTCCTCCAATATAAAACACGACGAGTCCCCAGATATGGAGTCGTTGTATCTGCAGAGAGGAGCAGATGTCACATACAATGGCCGCCCCCATTATGTCCCTTCTCATAATCTCAGGATTTTATTTTTTCTTCTTTATAGGCTGAAATAAAATATCAAAATGGAGATTTGGCTTTTCTTAAAGAACTGGCCGAAGAAGTCCTGTCTGTAATAGAATGTCCGACCCGCCCATTGGATCAACCGGTAAGGACCCATCCAGGGTCATGCATAGAAATCATGGGCCCCATAGCAGAAGTCGACAAAGTTGCCCTCTAAGCACAGTATGATACCCCGGGGATTTCTAAGATACCAACATCCAGACGCATAGTTTGATGACCCTACATTACCCCCCATTCCACAAAGTATAATACCCCACAGTGACCCCAGCACAGTATAATGGCCCTTACTCCTCTCCACACAGTATAATGGCCCCTGCAGAACCCTAATACACAGTATGATAGCCCCAACATAACCCTCCATATTGTATAATGGCCTCATCATAGACCTCTAAATAGTATAATGGCCAACGTATCGCCCCGTAAACTCTTTTAGGGCCCCGAAACAGGGCCCCAACTGTCAATTGACAGCTCCCACTTCCATCATTGCTTTCAACTGTATCCGAATCCAGGATGCGTAGTCTGCCACATTTACTGGTACGCCACTGGACTGGTACGCCACTGCACCTTCATCCTCTCTATCTTCTACGGATCACCAGTTACATATGGCAAGATCTGGTGTTACATTTTACAGGACTCCCTGTCAGTCCCTGGGCTTTTCTACCCAATCTAAGAGCATTCGTATGTATTGGGGCAGAGACCCTGATTCCAGCGATGTATCACTTACTTTATTGGGTGCAAAAATTGTGAGTCTTCTATGCTGCAGATCTAGCAGTGCTCTGAATGCTGATCTCTGCATAACACCGCACATACCACTGATTGGCAGCTTTCTGTGTACACTGTGTATAGACAGAAAGCTGCAAATCATTGATGGGGCAGGGTTACAGAGAACAATGGGACTACATGACACAATATAGCTAGTCCTTTTGTGACATTCTTCTGCTGATAAAACACTGATTTTATTGAAATACCAGCACATGGCATATTAAGTAACGCAGCTGGAATCAGGGTCTCTACTCCTACAACATGCTGCTCTTACATTACATAGAAAAACCTGCTGACAGATTTCTATTAAGTTCTTGCCTGTGTGATCTTTCGTATTATCCAGCACTTTACAATAATACCGGTGTATAGAGGATCTCCCTTATATTACATCCATGAGGAACGTCCGGCTTGTATCGTCCCCTACATCGCATCAGTGTAAATCGGCTGGGACATAATATAGGAGAAGATTTTACATCCTGAGATGTTTTCCTGCAGCTTCTATATCTTAATATAATTTCTTATTATTTTTTAGGACGTGATCAGATCATTGATCCCGGCAGGAGAGCCGCGTATGAGCGACTATGAGACATCTACACTGATCGGCAGTGGAGCTTTTGGGTGAGATTTCTGTTCCCATAATCCCCATTTCTCAGGGTTCCCTATGACAATGCTGCTGCCTCTGTGCTCTGCCATTCAGTGTTATCATAGGGAAACGATCAGAGTCCACATCACTGTCCACATCTCAATGTCACTATTCAGCTCAGTTATATACAGCTGAGCGACCAGATCTGTAACAAATCAGTCTGTAAGGAAAGGGATGATATAATACATTACACCCACCGGTCCTAGACCTCATCTGCTCTAATGCTGCCGCCTCCACCTCAGCTTCCCCGTCCTCTGCACCGATCTTCTGAGTTTCTTGGCTCCCATTATGAAGCTTAGAATAATGATTGGCTGCACAGGGTCACGTGAGGGGTGACACGATACTGACGCCAATGACATCTGCACCCTCACCCTCCACCATGACCATGTGAGTCCGATCACTGACCTCAGCAGCAGAAGGGAGGACAACCAAAGACTGGCACAGAGGACGGAGGACTTGACTCCTTCACTCCCATTTATTCTGCCTTAGGGTGTGGAGAACATAATAAGCGTCTTCTTCCAGCAAATAGAGAACTTTCAATTTACACCAATTTACAGTATATTTGGACTGAATCGTATCTACTGGTCGGTTATAGTGAATCTGCCCAAGATGAGTTTCAGTAGATTCTCTCATCTATAATGTGACCTGGGTGAGGGTCCGGCAGACGTGGCATTGTGCAGACCCCCATAGGTGATCTATGTAGTGTTATTTCATGGATTTCTAGTGATGGCCGGACTGCTGGTATTAAACATTAGTACAAAAGATCATATAATGACTTGTATATACAGACTGTTAATAAGGGTTCATTATAAACCATGGATTCTCCTTCTCTCCAGGTCCGTCCACTTAGTGCGCCATAAAGAATCACAACAGATCTTCGCTATGAAGAAAATGGCCAAGCTGAACCTGGATACTCCACAGAAAGTGGAATGGGCCTATCTGGAGAGGGACATCTTAGCAATCGCAGATTGTCCCTTCGTGGTCTCCATGCTCTGCTCCTTCCCCACTAAATCTCACCTGTGTATGGTCATGGAGTATGTAGGAGGTAGGACACGTACATTGTATTATATTCAGCCCAGTCTGCTGACATCTTATCACCTCTTATATCATTAAGACTTGTCCTCGTGGACGGTTACATCCCCACACAGCATTTACTCACTTCTCATCATACATCGTGGTGATCTGCTGTATAAACCCCTCACCGGTCATATTTCCTTTCTTCTATAGGTGGAGACTGTGGGACCCTTCTAAGCACCAGAGGTCCTTTATCTGTCCCGTTGGCCCGCTTGTACTTTGCAGAAGCGGTCCTTGGTGTGGAATACCTGCATAGTTACGGTGTGGTGCACAGAGACCTGAAGCCGGATAAGTAAGTGAATACCTGTAGTGTAGTAAAGAGGGAGAGTTATCATTTATTATCTCACAGTCTGTGAGACTAAACCCATCTTCTCTTTCACAGCCTCCTGATAACGTCTTCCGGACACATAAAAATCACCGATTTCGGGCTGTCAAAATTTGGTCTAATGATATCAAACACCAACATCTACAAGGAATCAGCAGAGGACATCAGCAGAGAGTTCCAGGACCGTGAGGTTGGCGTTACTTACAAGAACTCAGCTAGTTCTTTATAAATCTCATCACAGTACTGTCTCTTCTCTACGTTCTTCATTTCTAGAGAACTTTTCCATTGATGCTATCTTCTTTCTTTGTGTTTTCATGGAGAGAACTTGTAATAACTACAGTATAGTTTCATCAATCTGATCTTTTTTTCCGTTGGTTTCCAGGTCTGTGGCACCCTATATTACACAGCCCCAGAGGTCATCCTGAAACAAGGCTATGGAAGACCTGTTGACTGGTGGGCAATGGGGATCATCCTTCATGAATTTCTTCTGGGATGTGTACCATTTGATGAAGATTCCCTGAATAAGCTATATAAAAATGTTCTTCTTGGTAAGTAGAATAATGTAATAATTTTTGACTGTTTATATTGGTTTAGTTATTTCTTTTGCTTTATATTGCAGTTCATTAAAGAGGTTTTATTTTCTATAACTTTCCATACAACAGGAGACATAGTTTGGGATTGTGACGGCGCTCCTCCCCTGGATGCTCAGAACATCATCACTGAGCTGCTCAGAACCAATCCTGAGCATAGACTTGGGACAGGTAACAGAAATAATAGAGTTAATATTTAGTTGTTACACCAAGGACATATCGCTCATGTCTATGAGGATCAGCTCTTCTCTATCTGCTCTTCCAATTCTTGATCTCCGCACTAAGACTTTCAGTCATTTTCCTTCATGTCGGCTCAGTTATATCATTAGGTCAGATTATGATATACTGCTCAGATATGGAGCAGTGGCTGACAATATCGGCATCACTTTTGTTTTTCATTTTCCAGGAGGAGCATTTCAGATCAAGGATCATCCATTCCTTAATGACTTAGACTTTGACAACCTCCTAAGTCAGAAGCCGGAGTATGTCCCTCAGCTTTTATCAGACATGGACACCAGCTGCTTCATCAGTAAGTAGAATGAGACGTCATATAGACTACGTGTCTGATTGTCTCCTATTCCCTAATATGTGACCATTGGTTCCCTTCAATATTAGTGATAAATGGAGACTGTGTTATACTGACAACCTCTAATAACACTTCATTACTTATGTCTTGTAGATAACTCTGATATAAACAACCAGCTGGTCTCACAGGATGAGGAGGACACTAGTGTGGACAATGAGAGTCTTGACTTTCTAAATTTTATGTCATCTTCTGAAAGGCATGCTAAAGTAAGTGTGTGATCAATAAATCCAAGTTAGGTAAAAAAATATTTAAGAGTAAAAACAATATTTCATATCTTATTGTTGTCCTCATTTAGCTCTCTACCACCGATATCGGGATGAAGAATGATGAGGATCCCAAGTCCCCTCCAGAGTGTACCTCAACATCCAACACTGACATCTCAGAAATGTGAGTAGATTATGGGGTCATTACTGGGAACTCCAGGCTGATATATGTGCACAACACCAAATATAGGACATAAATACCGTAATATCACATGCAGCATCCACAGCCCCATTGTTAGCATCATTGAGCTTTTGGCTTTAGAAGCCACTGGTGATAACAGCCCATGATTGCGGCCAGTCAAGCATTTTTAGTGCTGTCCCCCACACTGTAGGAGAGATGTAGTATTACATGCCAGACATTCTTGGTAGTTGTTTAACGCTCTGCTTTATAAAACGTAGTTTACTTGTGATTTACACATTTTTCTTCTTCCAAACAGGCAGAAAGAATCTGTTTCTGTATATGATAGAGGCGATGATATTACCATCTTGACATCCTCGTCCTCACTATCAGGTATGTCCATGTCTGCAGAACCAACAATGTGAATGTTGACTTCAAGATTCAAATATTTCCACATGGTTTTTCTGCGATTGTTCTCCTATGGTATCTATATTTCATGGATCCCAATTGTGTTGACCATGGGCCCATACTGAATCCTTATTTCTCTAATTTGTACAGGACTTTTTATGTTTTCCTTGAATGACTTTGTAGCATCCAGGAACCTAGAGATAAATAGCGACTGTGTTATACTGACAACCTCTAACAATACTTCCTTACCTATGTCTTGTAGATCACTCTGATAAGAGCAACCATCTGGTCACAGAGGATGAGGAGGGCAAAAGTAAGAATGAGGAGAATATTTTCTTCCTAAAAATAACATCTTCTGAAAGTCTTTCTAAAGTAAGTATGTGATCAGTAAATCCAAAATATCTAAAAAAAAACCTCTAAAATAAAGGACCTCTAAGAGTGAAAAAAAATATTTAATATCTTTTTGTTATCCACATTTAGCACTCTACCACCACTAACGGGACGAAGAACGATGAGGATCCCAAGTCCCCTCCAGAGAGTAACGGGACGATGAACGATGAGGATCCCAAATCCCCTCCAGAGTGTACCCAAACATCCAACACCGACAGCTCAGAAATGTGAGTAGATTATGGGGTCATTACTGGGAGCTCCGGGCAGATATATGTGCACAACACCAAATATAGGACAGAAATACCATAATCTCACATGCAGCATCCACAGCCCCATGGTTAGCGGTCATTGTGCTTTTGCCCTTACAAAGTGCTTGTGATAACAGCCCATCATTATTGTAGCCGGTCATGCATTTTTTGTGCTGCCCCCCACACTGTAGGAGAGATGTAGTATTACATGTCAGACATTCTTGGTAGCTGTTTTCCTCTCTGCTCTATAAAAGTTAGTTTTGAGCATTAGACCTTCCCCACTATGACAGTCATATGTCCTACTAGGCCTTATAGTCGGTGTTCTTATAGTGAGACAACCCCTTATACTGGGTTTACCTGTGATTTACATGCTTTTCTTCTTCCAAACAGGCAGAAAGAATCTGTCCCCGAACCTGATAGAGACAACGTTACTACCATCTTGCCATCCTCGTCCACACTGTCAGGTATGTCCATGTCTGCAGCACCAACAATGGGAATGTTGACTTCAAGGCTCAAATATTTCCAGATGGTTTTTATAGAATACTATAGGTTTCCTATGTCATCCATGTTATGACAAAGCAGATCCTATAAGGACAAATCGTTACTGACTTTTTTTTATTTTCTGATCAGAATTTCCAGCTCAGGAAGAAAGAAAATCTGCAACAAATCTGAGTAATGATACAGAAAAACCAGAAAAGGGGAAAAAGAGACGAGGTAAGTGTGAGAATCAGCTCCATGTTATGTGATGTCTGTGAGAATCATTCGTGTGAAGCAGATGTCATCTGTCAGTGATGGGATTATCACATGTATGATGGCTGACAATGATCCCTGACCTCTGTGTGATAATATTCCTCTGCCGTCCGGCCCCAGTGACCGCACAATAGTATCATGTCATATGGAGTCCCATCACTTACATTATATTTACTTCTCTTCTCATAGGTTCCATCTTCCGCCGGACATTAGCATCCTGCCGGCGCGGATTATCCAGGGCTGCTCGCATATTTGCTTGTTGTTACTGTTGCCCTAGAACCATCTAAAGGACAGGAAACCTAAGCATCCAGCGCCCTGAAGACCAGCAGATCCACCATCAGCGATGGAGTTGTATAGAAGGACCTTCACCAGCTACCTGTGACCACTGACTCTCATCCTTCTATCCTAATTTTCTTCTTTTATTCTTTATTTATGCCAGAAATTATAATTTAACATCTTTGACATTGCAAACCATCATTTACAGCAATGAAATAAAACATCATATTAAATGACTTCTGGATATGGCACGGACCCTCATTTATTAGCACATAACCCAAACTACATAGCCCAATAATATAAAGTATACAACACGGTATATTTTTGAGCACCTGAATGAGCTCTCCCACTAAATACAGAAAACCTATAAAGACAGATACAGGATCACTAGCCAAGGGGACTGGAAAGATTTTCTTTATTACACAAATATCAAAATCAAATTTAAAAGATTGTCAGACATAAACATACATACAATAACCATACATGAAGCCTCCAAATGTAGAGCTAAAATGGTGCACTCAAAATGTATCCCAATATGAAGGTGAGAATCTAATCTAATAGGTAATTCATATCACATCAATATGATGGTTATATATATATATAGTGGAATAATAATCCTACATATAAACTATCAACCTCTTGATAATTATCAAATCTTATATAGACGAGTATCAATCAATAGAAGAATGTGTGCTGCATATTCCAGGGAAGTGATAAAAGCAAGTATAATGCAGCAAAGTGTGTACAGGACATATAGTAACAAGTGTTGAGCGAATGTGCTTGCCACTACTCGGTATTCGCCCGAGTATCACTTTACACGGTGAGCACCGAGCATTTCTGGGATTACTCGGCGGGAACTCGGGTCTCCACCCAGCACTTTTGGCGGACTTTAGAGACCCAATCACGCTGAAGGGATTGTCTGCCAGGCAATGAAGTGCCGCAGCCATCTTTGTTATGGTCGTGCAGTGATTGGCTGGCCACACAGCATCATCAGGGGTTATAAAAGACCGGATGCCGTCTTGCTCAGCGCATTCAGCTCCGGATTGAGAGAGTGTAGGGAGAGCGGCTGCCTTGATAGGGTCAGAATTGGGGATTTCTTAGTGAGTGTGGGGTCTACCATCCTAAATAATCACATCCAGGTAAACCAACAGTCCTTCTAAGAATTGATTCCGGAGAATATAGGTTCCAGTGTTAGGCAGGCAGGGTAGTGTACGTCGCTGTATACGCATCAGTGCCAGGCCTGCAGGCACTTTATGTGTGTATATAGAGCATTGCATATATCAAGAGGGTCCATTCCCTTCCTGTGTTCTGGTTCTGCTACTGCTACCTGTGGGATATCTTAGCCGTATATAGCTAGCCCCAGGTGTAATTAGAATACAGACCACACATATTTTGGTGTGGCATCTCCGTTCCGGCTCATATCTGTGCGTGCTCGAAGTGTGGCCAGTTTAAGGCTGTTATCTTTTTATGGGCTGCCTGTCACTTTTGGTTAAATACAGCAGTATTTAGCCCAAAAAAAACCAGGCCTCACATTTAATGTAGTGGTATCTCCGTGTCAGCTCATATATTTGCGTGCTCAATAATTTGCCAGTGTAGGGCGCTTTTCTTTATTTTTCCTGGGTTAAGCTGTACTTATATACAGCAGTAGTTAGGTAAAAAAAAAAAACAGGGCATACATTTGTCATAGTGGTATCTCCTTGGCAGCTCATATCTGTGTGTGCTCAAAGTTTTGCCAGTCTATCTCTGACACGCCTCATACATCCGTGTGCCAAAAATTGAGGCATTTTAGACCTAAATTCCCTTTTTTGGCAGTCTGTCACTCTCGTTATATCTAGCAGTCTTTTAAATCCACCAAAAAACAAAGAAACATATTTGACAGTGTGGTATATCTGTGACACGCCTCATACGTCCGTGTGATAAAAATTTGTGGAATTTAGGCCGGTGCTCCAGTGATTTCCTGTCTGGTACTCAACTTATATACAGCACTATGTTGCATTATTTTGAAAAACAGGCCACATTTTACAGCGGGGTCTATCTCTGACATGCCTCAAACATCCGTGGGCCAAAAATGGAGGCATTTTAGGCCTAAATTCCCTTTTTTGGCCAGTCTGTCACTCTCGTTATATACATGCAGTGCCTGGGCTGACAAACATTTCCCCATGGGGGCTACAGTTTTTAAAAATATACTATGGGCATCATAGACACCATTGCCAAAAATTGGACTGCCTGTAGCAGCACAGAGCACGTTAACCATGGTGATTTAGTGGCAGAGAATGAGGAGACATAATGATAAATCATACTGAAATCAAACAAATAAAAAATGTGAATCCACCTATGAAAGCAAAAACAAAAGGGAGGGGCGAACACAGGTTCATAGATATGAAGCCAGAATGTGCCCAATGAGGTATGTTTGTCCCTAGCAACAGCTCAGAGACAGGGATATAAATTAAAATATAATAGAATAGTATTTCAATATTTTTATATTGTAGAGGTATACACTAGGTCCTTAGAGGATGGTCCAGACATAGTAAAACTGGAAAATATAAGAATAAGTGGGAAGAATAAACGTACATCTCATTTTTATGACAGTCCCCCCTGGGGGAGTAACATTTTTTTTGGTTTCAAATTAGTAACGGGCATCATACAAACACCCTTGCTCAAAAATTGAGTGACTTTTGCATCACGGAATACGTTCACCCGGGTGTTCTACTGGTTGTGAATGATGAGAATGAGGATAAGGAGGAGGATAACACCAAGGAGACCAAATCATGAAGCGGATGTGTGGTTGTGAAGAGGTGCATGAGAATACACCTCCACAAAAAAGACAATGTATTTGAGGTTATGTTTCGCTGTTTTCATTCGGTGGTGTACAGAAGTCTTTCCCAATCCAGGCCTTGCTCATTTTTATAAAAGTCAGCCTGTCAGCATAGTCAGTTGACAGGCGGATGAGCTTATCTGTTATAATTCCACCAGCGGCACTAAAAACCCCTCTGACAGAACGCTAGCAGCAGGGCAGGCCAGGACCTCTAAGGCGTAAAGAGCCTGTTCATGCCACATGTTCAGCTTGGATACCCAATAATTAAAAGGCACAGAGGAACCTCGGAGGATGTTTGTACAATCTGCAAGGTCCTCCCTCAGCATCTTCCCAAACATTGCACTTCTTGTGCCAGCACCCCTTGCCTCTGTGCCGCCACGATGGGAGGGTCTGAGAAAAGTGGCCCAGAACTTTGCCATTGTTCCCCTGCCTGAGCTGGATAGTACTTCTGTCTCTGTCGCTTGGACTCCTTGGTTGTACAACAAACTCTGACGTCTGCTGCCAGCGTTCTCACATGAGAATATTTTCAGTAATTCTGCTACAAGGGCCCTCTGGTACAGCAACATTTTTGTACACTTCTCCGCCTCTGGAAGAAGAGATTGAAAGTTCTCCTTGTAGCGTGGATCTAGTAGTGTCACCAACCAGTAATGAGTGTCACCGAAAATGTTTATAATGCGAGGGTCAAGGGAAACGCAGCGCAACATAAAGTCAGCCCAATGAGTCCCAGACTCTTAACAGGCAACACTTCCGTGTCCTCGCCCCAACAGAATGACTGATCATGCTGTCCTCCTCCTCCTTGTCCTCAGGCCTACAACACTTACAACGAACCTCAGTAAGATCAGAGTACAAACATTGCTGTAAATACCTTCTTGTAAATACACCACTGTAGTTTTAAGATCCCCCCACCTAATTTTAGATTGTAATTTGTCACGAGCAGGATTGTTCTGTTTGGGTTGAATTATTATCATCGTTGTTGCTTACTGTAGCTTGTAAGCTGTCATAAGCAGGGTAGTTTTATTTGGGTTTAATTATTTGATTATTGTTATCCTTGTTATTTAGGACTGTTGTGTTTGAAACTGTTAAGCTGTAAGTATGTTTTCGCTCTATAATAACTTTCAAGATTCAAATTAGAACACAGAAAAGCAGGATGGAGACATTAGTCATGTTGTCTTTGAAGCTCACCATCTTGGTGGATTTCTCAAAGTTTTGGAGGATGGCACACATGTCAGACATCCATGTCCACACCTCATATATTATGTGTGAAGACAGAATAGAATACCGACAACCTTATTGATGCTGGTAGATTAGTCACCAACTGCCCTTTTCTGCTCAGAAATCCTTTCCTACATCTGCAGTGTTGAGTTCCAAGACCTGGGGTCATCACACACCAGTCAGTGAGCCAGAAGTAGCAAGCGCTGATGAAATCACGGCAATGGCGGATGAAGCTGTAGCTGACTTTCTAAAATGGGTATTTAGAGCGTTGTATTTTTACCAGCAGATCTGCCAGCTCCATGTCGCTTTTCAAAAAACATTGACCAATTTGGTTAAGTGCATGAACCAGGCATGGCAAGTGTGTGAGCTCGCCTCGCCAAAGACCAGCCACCAGGTTCCACCCATTGTCACACACAAACTGTCAGGAACACCGCACTGTACTTGCTCACTGAGCCAGTGCACGTGTCCTGAGTGTCAGCGCCGGCGTGCAGCCTCCGCTGAGCAGTGACTCACCCGCAATGTAGGGGTACCGGGGTCAGGTACAGCCAGAAAGTACCAATGCACAGGACCTGTGGATGCTGAAGTTTAGGAAGCCAGCATAGGACCTATGGTCATGTGAATGGTCATGTGACTGCAAGGGGGCGGGGCTTAGCGTCCTGCACACAGAGAAGGAAGAGAACTCAGAGTCCAAGCAAAGCAGAGGTTATGCACAGTACAGACCAGCGAGGTACAGGAGAGATAAACAGATGGGAGGTCAGACAAAGCCAAAGGTCATACACGGGATCACAGTACAGTACCAGGGAGGAGACAGAGCGGATAATCAGGGCCAAGCAGAGATCAAAACCAAACAGACATATAAGGTACCAGGCAGAATCCAAAGCGATATCCAGGGAACAGACCGAGTCATACACAGAGAATCAAGTAACCAGAACACAGCACTAACACACTCAGGGGTCACCACACAATGCCAAGGGTGAAAGTATAACTGACAGGGATAGGAGCGTCCTGAGGCTATAAGAAGCCTCCCCCAGAACCAGGGAGAGGCCACAATCATAGCCCCAGGTGTGCAGGTAAGCCTGCACCGGGATCACAACCTTTAACCCCAGAAATGCCAGTCATCAGCACTGGTTCCAAACATTAACCCCACGTGTGCGAGTCAAACCCGCACTGAGATCATGACAGTACCCCCCTCTCAACGGGGGGCCTCTGGACCCCCAGGCTTGCCCGGGTACTTAGCATGGAAAGCCCGCACCAGGCGATCAGCATGCATCAACCGGGCTGGTACCCAGGACCTGTCCTCCGGTCCATACGCCTTCCAATGAACCAGGTACTGTACCGACCGCCGTACCAACCTGGAATCTACGATATGACCAACCTCGTACTCCACCTGCCCCTCGACCAAAACCGGAGGAGCAGCAGACTCGGAGTCTCCCCGTACTGCTTCAAAAGGTTTCAGTAGAGATTTGTGGAAGACGTTAGGGATCTTGAAAGAGGGTGGAAGGCACAGCCTATACGCCACTGGATTGATTTTTTCCACAATCTTGTACGAGCCAATGAATTTGGGTCCCAACTTGGCTGACGGAATCTTTAACTTAATGTTTCGCGTGGAGAGCCAAACTTTCTCTCCCACCCGAAACATGGGACCAGGTGTTCGTTTCCTGTCCGCGAAAAACTTATACCTGCCTTGAGACCTAGATATACGCCGCTGGACTTCTGCCCATGTATCTTTTAACCGCTGAACAGAATCCTCAGCCCCGGGACACCCCGAATCCAGACGAGAAAACTCACCAAAATGAGGACTGAACCCATAGTTAATCAAGAAAGGGGACCTACCAGTGGATTGACTCACCCGACTATTGAAGGCAAATTCAGCCAACGGCAGTGCATCGCACCAGTCATTCTGTCTAGCAGAGGTTAGACACCTGAGGATCTGTTCCAGGGACTGGTTAGTGCACTCCGTCTGCCCATTGCTCTCAGGATGGTATGCAGACGAAAAGGACAGAGACATACCTAATTTTTTGCAGAAAGCACGCCAAAACTTAGCCACAAACTGCACACCACGATCAGACACCACATTCAGGGGTACCCCATGCAACCGGATCACATGCTGCACAAACAACCTGGACAACGTCTCAGCTGACGATAGTGCGGACAGGGGTACGAAATGAGCCTGCTTAGAAAACCTGTCCACCACTACCCATACCACTGTATTACCCTTAGATGGAGGGAGATTGGTAACAAAATCCATGGATAAATGAGTCCATGGCCTTTCGGGCACTGCCAAGGGTATCAGCTCCCCTGCCGGCCGGCTATGAGAGCTTTTAGAACGAGCGCAGACCCCACAACCAGCAATGAATTTTTTTATGTCCGAACCAAGGGTAGGCCACCAAAAGATCCTAGCCACCGCCAGACGTGTGGCTGAAATACCAGGGTGAGCACTCAGCTTGGATTCATGGAACTCCTGCAAGAGTTTCAGGCGAAGTCGCTCTGGGACAAACAACTTCCCCTCCGGCTTGGCCGCCGAGGCCTGCGACTGGTCCCCCAGAATCTCCCGTTCCAATTCAGATGAGACCTCTGCTATTTGGATTTCTGGATCACGGAGTGAACTACTTATACGATGGACTACTTGCTAGAGATGGGGTGCACCTTACGAAGACTGGTAAGCATGTATTTGGAAGTCGCCTTGCTACACTTGTAAGGAGAGCTTTAAACTAGAACAACATGGGAAGGGAAGCAAAAGACCAGAAAAAGCCATACACCTGACAAATGCTATTGAGAACTCTGCTATTAGAAGTGGAAAGGAAGAACAAAGACGAAAGAATCTAATTAATAAAAATATTGGAGAAAGAGAAACCAATCACAAACTAAAATGTTTCTATACTAATGCACAAAGCATGGGCAACAAACAAGGAGAATTGGAACTACTAACACAGGAAAAGAAATATGATGTCATTGGAATCACTGAAACTTGGTGGGACAATACACATGATTGGAATACAAGACTAGAAGGATACAACTTATTTGCAAGAAACAGACTTGATAAACGAGGAGGGGGTGTCGCATTGTATGTTAGAAACGCGTATATCTGCACAGAGATTGAAGCTTCAGAGACTGGGAGTTCTGTGGAAACTGTTTGGGTAAGAATACAAGGACAGAACAACGGAAAGGACACCATTGTAGGCATTTACTACAGGCCGCCTGTGCAAGCTGAAGCTATGGATGAACTCTTTATGCATCAAATGGCCAAGTTCTCCAAAAAATATGACATAGTTGTCATGGGAGATTTCAACTATCCAGACATTTGTTGGGAATCTCTCTCAGGCAAAACTAACAGGTCAAGGAAATTCTTATCCTCTCTTGCTGACAACTTTATCTTCCAAAAGGTAAGGGAGAAAACAAGGGGAACTGCTACCTTGGATCTAATCCTTATAAACAGGGAGGAAATGGTTGAGGAGGTAAAAGTGGCTGGGACCCTAGGAGGTAGCGACCATGCTATTTTAGAATTTTGGATAACTAGAGGCGGAAGACCTGTGAAGACTCAGACGTCAAGGTTAGATTTCAGAAAGGCAGATTTTAAGGGATTCAGAAAGAGAATTGGAGGGATCCAATGGCTGGATATCCTTAAAGACAAAAATGTCCAGGAAGGATGGGAAATCTTGAAAAATGAAATTCTCAAAGCACAGTTGTTAACAATTCCGAAAAGAGGGAAGAATAGGAAGCAGTTAAGGAAACCAGGATGGATGAACACAGAACTTAAGCACATGCTAAAAAGGAAGAAAAAAATGTTTATAAAATGGAAAGAGGGAGGCATATCTAAAGAAGAATATAATGCTGTCTGCAGAACCTGCAGGGCACAAATCAGATTAGCTAAAGCTAAAAATGAATTGAGGCTTGCAAGAGATGTCAAAAGCAATAATAAAGGATTTTGGGGATATGTCAAAAGTAAAAGAAAAGTCAAAGATGCTATAGGATTTTTACAGGATGAAAATGATGAAATAGTAAGTCAGGATGTTGAGAAGGCTGAACTTTTAAATTCCTATTTTGCATCTGTTTTCTCTCAGAAAGGAAATGTAACATCAACTGTTATTCACTGTCCTATTAAGGGAATAGAAGAATCCAGGATATCTATAAACAGAAAGATAGTGAGGAAACACTTAGCTAACCTAAATGAATTCAAGTCTCCAGGTCCAGATGAATTACACCCCAGAGTACTGAAGGAGATAGCAGAAGAAATTTTTGAACCCCTCTCTATAATCTTTGAAAATTCTTGGAGAACAGGAGAAGTGCCAGAAGACTGGAGAAGAGCAAATGTTGTTCCTATCTTCAAAAAGGGGAAGAAGGTGGACCCAGGTAACTATAGGCCGGTGAGTCTGACTTCTATACCAGGAAAGATCTTTGAACAAATTATTAAACAACATGTATGTCAATACCTGGATAAGAATGAAGTGATTAAATAGAGTCAGCATGGGTTTGTAACTAATAAGTCATGTCAGACTAACTTAATTTCCTTCTATGACGGTATCACTGATTGGGTAGATCAAGGAAATGCTGTAGATATAGTATATCTTGACTTCAGCAAAGCATTTGACAAAGTCTCTCATACAATCCTTATTGAAAAAATGATTAAGTATGGAATGGACAAGGCAACTGTTAGGTGGATTCATAACTGGCTTAGTGATCGGACCCAAAGAGTGGTCGTAAATGGCTGCACATCCAGTTGGAAGAATGTCTCAAGTGGGGTACCACAGGGCTCTGTCCTGGGCCCTGTATTGTTCAACATCTTTATCAACGATTTAGATGAAGGAATTGAGGGTAAACTGATTAAATTTGCTGATGACACAAAGCTAGGAGGGATAGCTAATACTAGAGAAGAGAGAGAGAGGATTCAAAAAGATTTAAATAAACTGGAGAAGTGGGCAGCAACTAACAGAATGGTTTTTAACAGGGAGAAATGCAAAGTACTACATCTGGGCAATAAAAATGGAAAAAGCATATATAGAATGGGAGGAATAGGGCTAAGTGACATCACATGTGAAAAAGACTTGGGTATACTAATAGATCACAGACTGAATATGAGTCAACAGTGTGATGCAGCAGCAAAAAAGGCAAATGCAATTCTAGGATGTATTAACAGAAGCATACAGTCTAGATCACGTGAAGTCATTATTTCCCTCTACTCCTCTTTGGTCAGACCTCATCTGGAATATTGTGTCCAGTTTTGGGCACCACATTTTAAAAAAGACATCAACAAACTGGAGCAAGTTCAGAAAAGAGCGACCAGAATGGTGACCGGTCTGCAAACCCTGTCTTATGAGGAAAGGTTGCAGGATTTGGGAATGTTTAGTTTGCAAAAGAGAAGACTGAGAGGAGACTTAATAGCTGTCTACAAATATCTAAAGGGCTGTCACATTGTAGAAGGATCAACTTTATTCTCATTTGCACAAGGAAAGACTAGAAGCAATGGGATGAAACTGAATGGGAGGAGACACAGATTAGATATTAGAAAAAACTTTTTGACAGTTAGAGTGATCAATGAGTGGAACAGGCTGCCACGAGAAGTGGTGAGTTCTCCTTCAATGGAAGTCTTCAAACAGAGGCTGGACAGACATCTGACTGGGATGATTTAGCGAATCATGCTTTGAGCAGGGGGTTGGACCAGATGGCCCAGGAGGTCCCTTCCAACTCTACGATTCTATGATTCTATCACAACCCCAGGGTGAAGAATGGAGGACGGTGGCTCAGGGGGCGACATCGGCTGAAAACTGCGTGATAAGGCGTCAGCCTTGACATTCTTAGACCCTGGACGAAATGTAATCGTAAACTGAAAACGAGGAAAAAAAAGTGACCAACGGGCCTGTCTGGGCGTTAGTCTTTTAGCAGTCTCAATGTACGACAGATTTTTGTGATCCGTGATCACCGTAACCGGGTGACTGGTCCCCTCCAAAAAGTGCCTCCATTCTTCAAACGCCAATTTGACCGCAAGAAGCTCTCTATTGCCTACGTCGTAATTTCTTTCCGCAGCAGAGAATTTCTTGGAAAAGAAAGCACATGGCCTGAGGTTGGTTAGAGTGGCAGGCCCTTGGGACAACACCGCCCCCACCCCCACCTCAGAGGCGTCCACTTCCACGACGAATGGTTTGGACGGATTTGGCTGCGCTAACACAGGAGCAGACATAAAACATTTTTTCAGCGTTGCAAAGGCCTCTTTTGCGAGCGAGGACCAATTTCTCACATCCGCACCTTTGCATGTTAGATCCGTGAGAGGTTTGACCACTTGCGAAAACCCCCGGATAAATTTGCGGTAATAATTGGCGAACCCCAAGAAGCGCTGAAGACCCTTAAGATCTCGGGGTTGCACCCAATCCGCAATGGCCTGCACCTTCTTGGGGTCCATGCGAAAACCCTCACCGGATACAATTAACCCCAAAAAGGACAACTCTTGTACACAGAATACACATTTCTCCAATTTGGCATACAAATGATTTTCTCTAAGCCTTTGGAGCACAGTTCGTACATGTTCCAAATGAG
This sequence comes from Dendrobates tinctorius, assembly GCF_039654945.1. Classification (NCBI taxonomy): domain Eukaryota; kingdom Metazoa; phylum Chordata; class Amphibia; order Anura; family Dendrobatidae; genus Dendrobates; species Dendrobates tinctorius. Next base: position 1,248,372 of record NW_027362013.1, on the reverse strand, counting down.
AATACTTGTCGGGGGAATATATCAAAATATAATCTAAGTAGATAACGACAAAACGACCAAAGAGATCCGAGAATACCACGTTGATGAAATTCTGAAATATGGCAGGGGCGTTGGTAAGACCAAACGGCATGACTAAATTTTCAAATAGTCCCTCGGTCGTGAGGAACGCGGTTTTCCATTCATCCCCCTCCTGGACCCTTATCAAATTATATGCCCCCCGAAGGTCAAGTTTAGAAAACCACTTTGCCCCTGATAGCTGGTTACATAAATCGGGAATCAACGGAAGGGGGTACGTATTCCGTACAGTAATTTGATTAAGCTCCCGGAAGTCGAGACAGGGACGTAACCCGCCATCTTTTTTCTTTCCAAAAATAAACCTGCCGCTACAGGTGAGACTGAAGGACGTATGTGTCCTTTGCGCAGACTTTCAGTAATGTACTCCTTCATAGCCAAGCGCTCAGGACCAGACAAATTAAACAGACGGGCTTTGGGTAATTTAGCCCCCGGGACCAGCTCAATAGCGCAGTCAAAGGGTCTATGTGGCGGTAACGTCTCGGCCTCGCTTTCGGAGAATACATCTTCGAAGTCCTTCAGGCATTCCGGAATACCTTCCAGCTCGACAGATGATACAGACACAGATTTAACTGGTTCAACCAGCAGTGCGGATTTATCACATAACTCAAAATCATTAAACCCCCATTGAACAATCTCCCCTGTTTTCCAGTTAATAACTGGGTTATGGCGTTGTAACCAGGGCATGCCCAACACCAACCCTGCAGGTAGATTGTCCAGCACAAAACAACTTATGTTTTCCACATGAATAGCGCCCACTCTGAGCGAAAACACATCAGACATAAAGCGAATTCCCTCCTTAGTGAGGGGAGATGAGTCAATGGCCATCACCTTGATCGGAACCTTGAGCCTAACTGTCCCTATCTTGCAGTGTGTGACCAATTGGGAGTCAATGAGGTTAATAGATGATCCGCAGTCGACGAAGGCTGTAGAGGAAAAAGAACTACCGTCCACAAATAGTTCCACAGGCAGTAATACTTTAGAAAATGAGGAAAATGGTACCTGAGGGTCTGAGCAGCCTCCCCGTTGACTACCCAGACCTAGTCGTTTCCCGCCGACCGGGTTTGAAGACGGGCAATTCGGGCACTCCCTTTTCCAATGTCCCGTTTTACCGCAGTAAAAGCATAACTGCTTGTCCTTCTGGCGTTTCCTCTCCGTATCCTTCAGGGAGAGGGCGCCTACATCCATGGGCTCAGGGGCAGTCTCTTTTCCACTGGGGAATAATGGAGTATCCACCTGCATCACCCCTCTGGCCCGCAGCCTGCGGTCCATCCGGACGGCCTGGGTCATGGCGTCCTCGAGAGAGTTAGGTGGGGGATGTAACGCCAAGGCATCCTGCAGCCGCTCGGACAAGCCTCTGCGAAAGAGTCCTTGGAGTGCGGCGTCACTCCAAGAGACCTCTGCCGCCCAGCGGCGGAACTCAGAACAAAACCACTCAGCTGAATGTTTCCCCTGACAGACACTCATCAACATATCCTCTGCCAATCGCACTCGGTCAGGTTCATCATAAATGTGCCCGAGGGCCTCAAAGAATGCGTTCACTGACATACATTCAGGAGCAGAGGAAGACAGAGAGAAAGCCCATGCTTGCGGAGCCCCCCGAAGTAGGGAAATAATGACCCCCACCCTCTGGAACTCATCCCCGGAGGAGCGGGGCCTTAGAGAAAAAAAAAGCTTGCATCCTTCTCTGAAAGACCTGAACTCCTTTTTGTCCCCTGAGAAAAAGTCTGGCAATTTGACCGGAGATTCGGGGGACGCTAATGACACATCCCTACCCCCAGAACTAGAAGCCCCTGCATCGACAGCCTCCTGCACAGTAACTACCAACTGTTGCTGGGTCTGGGCCATCGTGCGTTGTTCCACATTGAGCTTATGGAACATTTGGGTCAGGTGCTTGACCTGATCAGACAAGGCTTGTATGGGATCCATGAGGATAACACACCTTTTTTTTTTTTTTTTTTTTTTATTTCTGAAGAAAAAAAAACTGAAATGGTCAGTTATAATGTCAGGAACACCGCACTGTACTTGCTCACTGAGCCAGTGCGCGTGTCCTGAGTGTCAGCGCCGGCGTGCAGCCTCCGATGAGCAGTGACTCACCCGCAATGTAGGGGTACCGGGGTCAGGTACAGCCAGAAAGTACCGATGCACAGGACCTGTGGATGCTGAAGTTTAGGAAGCCAGCATAGGACCTATGGTCATGTGACTGCAAGGGGGCGGGGCTTAGCGTCCTGCACACAGAGAAGGAAGAGAACTCAGAGTCCAAGCAAAGCAGAGGTTATGCACAGTACAGACCAGCGAGGTACAGGAGAGATAAACAGATGGGAGGTCAGACAAAGCCAAAGGTCATACACGGGATCACAGTACAGTACCAGGGAGGAGACAGAGCGGATAATCAGGGCCAAGCAGAGATCAAAACCAAACAGACATATAAGGTACCAGGCAGAATCCAAAGCGATATCCAGGGAACAGACCGAGTCATACACAGAGAATCAAGTAACCAGAACACAGCACTAACACACTCAGGGGTCACCACACAATGCCAAGGGCGAAAGTATAACTGACAGGGATGGGAGCGTCCTGAGGCTATAAGAAGCCTCCCCCAGAACCAGGGAGAGGCCACAATCATAGCCCCAGGTGTGCAGGTAAGCCTGCACCGGGATCACAACCTTTAACCCCAGAAATGCCAGTCATCAGCACTGGTTCCAAACATTAACCCCACGTGTGCGAGTCAAACCCGCACTGAGATCATGACACAAACATGCCTGACTGTGGGTTCACCAGTCTCATCCACAAATATGCCTGCTGTTTCATAGCTGTCCACAACTTTACAGCATTGTGGTGTTTTCCACAGAAGCATATTAGCTTCAGCATAGCCTGTTCCCACTTTGATTAGGCAGTGCTGCAGTGTTCCAGCATGAGATTGATGTGCTACCTTTTTGAGCTGGAGGCTGAAGAGGAGACGAAGGGGGGCAGTGCACTATGCACCTAATGCGCCAACACTGTGTCAAAATGCAGCAGACAGACCCATTGACCTAGTGGCATGGGGCCAGCTTAAGATAAATCGGGCAAGACATCAAAGATTTTTGGCGTGGACAAGCAGCGCATCGGAGGCTGAGTAGCGTGCTCCGTCCTTACAGCAGTGGCTGTTATGATTGGGTCATTGAGGAGGAAAACAAGACCAAGCTAAGCCACAGAAAACCAGAGAAGTTGGTAACTAAGTGGATTGCAGACCCCTGATCCTATCCACACAACTAGCAGTAGCCGTGGAGCGTACCTACAATGATTCTAGATGCCTTGACACAGCCGGAGGACTAAATAAGCCTAAAGCAAGAAAAAGGGAAATTTAAACTGCCCCAGAGCAGACCCCAAAGGAATAGACAGCCCCCAAACATATATTGCCGGTGAGACAAGATGAAAACACAAACACAGGTAGGAAAATAGGCTCAGCAAACGATGAGGCCCACACTAACTAGAAAGGACAGGAAAGGAAAGATGCTGTCTGCAATCATGCCAAAAAACCCTGCAAAAATGTCCAACACATCTGATAGCAAAAAAACCCTGAAGTCACTAGACTTCACCCACTATATCAGCACTCTGGCATATTCTAAAAACAGAGCAAAAGAGGCCAATCTAATAAGGGCCAAAAAGCAACCTGGCACAAACAGTAACATAAGATTGGAAATTCAGCACAGCCCCAGCCGGGCCTGGCTGAGCACACAAAACTGAATAGACAAAACCAAATCAAATGTGAACAATAGCAAAGAATACTTAGCTTGAGAATGCAGGGACTGAACTGGAAATTAAGACCTCAGGAGGCAGGTAAAATCACCAGCATGGATAGAGGGAGTCGGCTGTCTTAAATCCAGTCAGAGACTCCAGATGTCCAATCGTCGTCCTCATTATCAGGTGGCTGGTCTCTGTTAATTAGATCAGCTTCATTACCTCCTGCAACCACCAGAGGGAGTCCGGAAAGAGAACTCACGACTCCTCTGTCAATACAATCAGCTCCACCACCCTCACCAAGCAATCAGAGGTAGACCAGAAAGTGAATTCACAACAGTACCCCCCTTTGAGGAGGGGTCACCAAACCCTCATCCACGCCACCAGGCCGATCAGGATGGGCACGGTAAAAAGCACGAACCAATCTATCGGCATGAATGTCAGAAGCAGAGACACAAGAATTATCCTCCTGGCCATATCCCCTCCATTTGACCAAGTACTGGAGTCTCCGTCTAGCCAAACAAGAATCCATTATTTTCTCTATCTCATATTCCACATTGCCTTTAACCAATATAGGGTCAGAAGGCGCCGCCATGGGAACTACTGGCTCAACAAACCTCTTCAACAGAGATTTATGAAACGTTATGGATAGTGTTGAGCATTCCGATACCACAAATATCGGGTATCGGCCGATATTTGCGGTATCGGAATTCCGATACTGAGTTCCCAAACTTTTTGCATATTGAATACCGGAATCGGAAGTTGCCATAATGCTATGAGCCAGTTTGATTTGATTCAGCCAATGAGGAATCCTCAGAAGTGTGGGCACATCCTGTTAGGCATGTAGGCATGTTAAATAATGTCATGGCTGTGATTGGCTGCTGAAATGATGTCATGATGCACTATAAAAGCCGCCGCCGCCATTTAGGGTTCACTCTGCTGTGAATTCAGTTAGGGACAGGCTGCTGTTCAAGACTCTGAGGGACAGTTATAAATAGCGATTTGCTAAATAATATTGTGCTTTACCCAGGCTACATTATCAATCACTGTAGCTTTCTTTTGCCTTGCAGCGCTGTTCACAGCTGTCTGCAAGGTCTGTGTGAGTGCAGCTCATGCTGTAGTGTGTCCTGCAGCCATCTCTGGTTGTAGGCCGCTCATGGTTTGTCACTGCCTCATACATATTTTTGTTTTATTGCTGCTCATTTTTCATTAATTCTCCTATTAGTGTGCATCCATCCGTATCCATATACATTGGTTGCAAACACTTTAGGAGTAGACAGCGGAGCCTTTCTGCAGCCTTTCAGTGCTAGTGCCCAGTTCTCTGCACTGTTCACGGCTGTCTGTGAGGTCTCTGTGTGTGAGTGCAGCTCACGTTGTAGTGTGTTCTGCAGTCACCTCTGGTTGTAGTCCGCTCAGCGTGCGTCACTGCCTCATACATAATCCTTTTTTTGTTTTATTGCAGCTAATTTTTCCTGATTTTTTTCTCCTATTAGTGTGCTTCCATTCATATCCATCTACATTGGTTGGTTGCAAACACTATATAGGAGTAGATAGAGGAGCCTTTTTGCTGGCTTGTGCCCTGCAGCCGCAGCCAGATTAGTATTAGCCTATTTTTTGGAGCCTGATCTATTGCATTGTAGGTTACCTTCCTACATTGTAATAGCTCCAAAAAGTTTGTGATACTATCGCTTTCACATCTTTGGTCACATCCTTTTTGTTTTTTTGAAAAAAAAAACACGTAAATAAAGTTCACCAAACACTCCACTTTACAGTTGTGTAGGCCACATTAGCTCATATTAAAGTGTAGTCCACACACTTTATAAAATTAGTGTTTATTAAACCTGTTAGCAGCTGTTCAGGAATAAGCACACTAAGCCCCCCCTTTGTACTTTTCTGCCTATCTTTATCAGTCTACCAAGATGAAGAAGGCAGGGAGTAAGGCACGTGATCGTGGGCGTGGAGTTTCAGCAGGGAGAGGACGTGGGGATTCTGTGCTTGCTGCGGGCACCCGTGACTCAGCATCCCCCAGTTTTACCTGGCAACAGTCCTTTATGCGCAGCTTTGTAGGACCTCGCCGTACCCCACTGCTGCGGGACGAACAAATTGAAGCCATTGTCGGATGGATGGCAGCTAACGCATCGACTTCAATGACTTCCACATCCTCTCAGGGCCAGAGCACTGAAGAGCAACTGGGTTGCCCTCCCAGGGCTGTGGGGTACTCGGTACCGGGCCAGTGTCAGTGGGATGTGTCACAGCAGTGGTGACCCAGTCCGTGGCCCTGGGCGCCCATGTAACAGGGGAGATTGAATGGTGGAATGTAGTTAGATGAATAGTTCATGACGCCACCTGTGGTGCTCGGCAAGGGAGGTGTTGAGCCGACGCTGCATGCAGATCCGCTGGGACTGATGGTATGGTGCAGCAAAGATGTAAAAGCTCCCCACAGGTGAAGCTGTAGTCCCAGGGCAGTGTAGATGTGGTTGGCATGGGGATGTAGCGGTGCCGGAAAGGTAGGAAGCAGACAAGACACAGAGGGGTGCAATTTCTGTACTTTTACTTGATAACTGCAGTCCAGGGTCCTGATTACAGATGGTAACGGAGCAGGCTAGCCTGGAAGCAATTCAGGGATTCTCTCTCAGCAGAAGGGCTGTGCAGTCTCCTTTCCTAGCCCTTACTTAAGGGATCTCCAGTACTGAGTTACACTGAATTTCCTCCTGTCAGATGTTCTCAAGAACCTTTCTTGCACGGCAGACAGCTGTAGCCTATCTCGGGAACTCCTTTCTCCTGTGTCCCGGCTCGCTATCCAAGCTGATGTTGTGCCCTCAAGTCTTAGATGGGAATAGGGCATTTACAGCCTCCTACTCCTCTGGTGTCTGTTGCTGGACGGTTAGTATCCATACAACCGTGGAGACCAGGCTCCAGTTCATGCACTCTCACTCGAGATGAGCTCTTCCTCTCAGCTCTATCTCAGTGCTCCTTCCACACGTCTGCACACTTCACCCTCCGCAGACTAACTGACTCCTTCTTCCTCTTGGCCCTCAGAGAGCACTCCTCCCCTTAATTCTGGTTCAGAGTCCACCCTGCTGGCCTGGAGTGAAACCGTGTTGCATGCATAGATTGACTGTGAGAGAGACCCGTCATTGCCTCCAAGCCTGGCATTACCCTCCCCTGGAGGAAGGCAAAGCCAGTGTGGCGGCCATACTCCTGGGGGCGCCACATTCCCCCCTAGTGAACAAAATATGAAAACATACAAACAGTTAAACAATAATAATTGCACAAGATTTAAAAAATGAAAAAGTTACAAAAACCAAGTGCTTCAAAAATGGTCCTATGATGATAAGTTCAAGCATCAATGTCCATGGTCCATTCCTGGCAAATGGTGAATTATATACAAGTAAAGTTTTTGACCACACAAGTCCTGTGGTACAATGTCCATAAAACAGAACGGGAAAATTTTTAAAGGAAAGTCTTAGGCTAAGTGCACAAGTACCGGAACTCTCGCAGAAATTACCGCGAGAATTCCGGAATTCCAGTCCGCAGGAAAATCGCATTTTAAATTCCCGCGATTTTCCCGCGGAAAAACTAGCATTTTGCAAGCGTATTTAGCTTGCAAAATGCTAGCGTTCTCCAAGCGATCTGTAGCATCGCTTGGAGAACTGATTGACAGGTTGGTCACACTCGTCAAACATAGTGTTTGACAAGTGTGACCAACTTTTTACTACTGAGGCCGCCTATGCAGCATCAGTAGTAAAAGATAGAATGTAAAAAAAAAATAAAAAATGGTGTTATTCTTACCCTCCGACGTCCCGCACATCCGTTCCCAGTAATCCTTTGCGAAAATGCCCGCGATGACGTCAGTTCTCGCGAGATCGCGACGTCTCGCGGTAATTCGCGATGACGTCGCGCGAATGACCGCGAGACTTCGCGATCCCGCGAGAACGGACGCCATCGCGGGCATTTTCACAAAGGACTACTGGGAACGAGAGCATGAAGAGAAGCAGGAAGACTGCGCGGGACACTGGAGGGTGAGAATAACAATATTTTTTATTTTTAAATTCTTTTTTTACAGGGATATGGTACCCAAAGCCCGGAGGACAGTCTTCTCTCCTCCGGACCGTGGGTACCATCCGCCAATGTTCTGCTTACTTTCCGCATGGTGTGCACAACCACATGCGGGAAGTAAGCGGAACAATGCATTCCTATGGGTGCGGGATCGCCGCGATTCCGCAAATTAATGAGCATGCTGCGGTTTTTACCGCGAAGCGATTCCGCCGCGGTAAAACCCGCAGCATTAGTACAGCATTGCGGAATCCCATAGGAATGCATGGGATGCTTATTTTTCGCGTTTTCGCGGCAAAATCGCGCGGTTAAAACCGCTGCGGAAATGCGAAAAAAACGCCACGTGTGAACTCAGCCTTACAGGTTACCTGTAGGCACAAAAAACTTGAGAATAGTTACATACAGTGGGGCAAAAAAGTATTTAGTCAGTCAGCAATAGTGCAAGTTCCACCACTTAAAAAGATGAGAGGCGTCTGTAATTTACATCATAGGTAGACCTCAACTATGGGAGACAAACTGAGAAAAAAAAATCCAGAAAATCACATTGTCTGTTTTTTTTTTCATTTTATTTGCATATTATGGTGGAAAATAAGTATTTGGTCAGAAACAAGCAATCAAGATTTCTGGCTCTCACAGACCTGTAACTTCTTCTTTAAGAGTCTCCTCTTTCTTCCACTCATTACCTGTAGTAATGGCACCTGTTTAAACTTGTTATCAGTATAAAAAGACACCTGTGCACACCCTCAAACAGTCTGACTCCAAACTCCACTATGGTGAAGACCAAAGAGCTGTCAAAGGACACCAGAAACAAAATTGTAGCCCTGCACCAGGCTGGGAAGACTGAATCTGCAATAGCCAACCAGCTTGGAGTGAAGAAATCAACTGTGGGAGCAATAATTAGAAAATGGAAGACATACAAGACCACTGATAATCTCCCTCGATCTGGTGCTCCATGCAAAATCCCACCCCGTGGGGTCAGAATGATCACAAGAACGGTGAGCAAAAATCCCAGAACCACGCGGGGGGACCTAGTGAATGAACTGCAGAGAGCTGGGACCAATGTAACAAGGCCTACTATAAGTAACACACTACGCCACCATGGACTCAGATCCTGCAGTGCCAGACGTGTCCCACTGCTTAAGCCTGTACATGTCCGGGCCCGTCTGAAGTTTGCTAGAGAGCATTTGGATGATCCAGAGGAGTTTTGGGAGAATGTCCTATGGTCTGATGAAACCAAACTGGAACTGTTTGGTAGAAACACAACTTGTCGTGTTTGGAGGAAAAAGAATACTGAGTTGCATCCATCAAACACCATACCTACTGTAAAGCATGGTGGTGGAAATATCATGCTTTGGGGCTGTTTCTCTGCAAAGGGGCCAGGACGACTGATCCGGGTACATGAAAGAATGAATTGGGCCATGTATCGTGAGATTTCGAGTGCAAACCTCCTTCCAGCAGCAAGGGCATTGATGATGAAACGTGGCTGGGTCTTTCAACATGACAATGATCCAAAGCACACCGCCAGGGCAACGAAGGAGTGGCTTCGTAAGAAGCATTTCAAGGTCCTGGAGTGGCCTAGCCAGTCTCCAGATCTCAACCCTATAGAAAACCTTTGGAGGGAGTTGAAAGTCCGTGTTGCCAAGCGAAAAGCCAAAAACATCACTGCTCTAGAGGAGATCTGCATGGAGGAATGGGCCAACATACCAACAACAGTGTGTGGCAACCTTGTGAAGACTTACAGAAAACGTTTGACCTCTGTCATTGACAACAAAGGATATATCACAAAGTATTGAGATGAAATTTTGTTTCTGACCAAATACTTATTTTCCACCATAATATGCAAATAAAATGAAAAAAAAACAGACAATGTGATTTTCTGGATTTTTTATTCTCAGTTAGTCTCCCATAGTTGAGGTCTACCTATGATGTAAATTACAGACGCCTCTCATCTTTTTAAGTGGTGGAACTTGCACTATTGCTGACTGACTAAATACTTTTTTTCCCCACTGTATATACATACAATTTCAACATTTACATTCACTTTGCTATATACGATATCTGATGGGTGGTATACCTTGTGTGGTGTGGGTAGACCTGCGTAACTCTGATGAGGGTAAACTGGGTAAACTAGGTAGTATTCTCCTATGGACTCTTAGACTCACCACGGGCATAACAGGTTCACCACTGGCAGGGCGAGGGTTCTCTGGCTCCACTGCTGGTGTGGCATCTGCTGCCTTATTTTCCTGATCCTCAGGGTTTTCTGGAGTTACGTCTCCTGTACTGCCAATTGAGGAAATGTCAACACTGGCACCACTATAGCATCGTTTACTTTAGTCCAATTCGCAGGGAATTCTCCAAGTATTGTGCTGACCTTCTCTTCTCCCTCTATGGGTTGGATGTTATCTGGTTCTTCCACTCTTTCCCTTAACAAGTCAGGACACAGCTACAGATGATCTCTTGATATTGCTGCTGAGGTTTCTCCTCCATCTTTGCTAATAAGGCATACCTTGGTATTATCAAAGTTTGAGGGCATAATGGTATAAGGTTCAGCTTCTCATTGATCATCCAGCTTATGCAGCCTTCTTTTTCTCTTGAGAACTTGCTCTCCCGGTGACAAGGGAACTGCAAGTGCATTCTGATTGTAAAACTTCTCCTGCTTTTGTCTTGCCTGGGCCAAACTCTTTTCCAAACATTCTTGTACTCTTCTGTACTACTGTTGTCTTTCTGTATCCCATTCAGCATCTGGGGATGGCACCTCAGGCGTAAGGACTCCCATGTCCAAATCTATAGGCAATTTGCCAGGTCTCGCTCTCATCAGGTATGCTGGGGTACAGTTGGTGGAGTTCACTGGAATATGATTGTAAAGATCTACCAGATCTGGCAACTTCTCTGGCCACAGATTTCTCTCCTCCAAGGGCAAAGTCTTCAGGAGGTCAATCACTACCTGGTTCATGTTCTCGCACATGCCATTGGTCTGTGGGTGGTACGGAGTTGTCCAGATCTTCTTACAACCATACAGGTTACAGAATTCTTGGAACACTTCTGCCTCGAAAGCTGGACCTTGATTTGTAAGCACTCTTTCAGGATACCCATGTGGTCTACAGAAGTGCTGTTGGAATGCTCTGGCTGCTGTCCTGGCCATTGATCTTTGACAGGCACAACTACCAGGAATCTTGAGTAGTGGTCCACGATGGTAAGAGCATAGATGTAGCCCGACTGGCTTGGAACCAGCTTCACATGGTCCAGGGCCACCAACTCAAGGGGCTGTTTGGTGATGATTGGCTGTAGAGGAGCTCTCTGGCTGTTTCGATCCTTTCTGCGCAGGTTGCAATGTCCACACTCCCGGCACCACCTCTTAATGACTTTCCTCATACCAGCCCAATAGAACCTCTCCCGGAGCAATGCTTCCAACTTCTTCCTTCCGAAGTGTCCAGCTCCGTTGTGGTATGCTTCCAGGACCATTGATGCCTCTCTCTTTGGGACTATCACCTGCCAGACCAGCTCATGAGTGCAGGCATTGATACTCCTCCGACACAGCTTTCCTTCATAGATGAACAGCCGGCCTCTCTCCTTCCACAACTGCTGGGTTTCTTCAGGGGCATCCGACTCTGGGCGTGAGTCAGCTTTTGCCAGCAGCTCTTTCACCAGGTGGACTGCAGGGTCACTATCTTGCATTTCTGCCCAGTCATGATGGGGCAATGGATTCAGGGTGACCTCCTTCAAGCCAGACCTTCTGTTTCTTACTCCTTGAGTACGTTGAGCCGCAATTGGCCGGTGGAAGGGAGGTAGCTCTATTTCTTCTAGAGCCTCAGGGTCTTCTCCTGCATCTGGCAGATTAGGAATCCTGGACAGTGCATCAGCGTTGGCATTCTTGTGCCCTGCCCGGTACTTGATGGTAAACTCATAGTTAGATAGCCGAGCCATCCATCGCTGTTCCAGTGCATCTAGTTTTGCAGTGTCCAAGTGTGTCAACTGGTTGTTGTCCGTGAAGATGGTAAACTTGGCGGAGGCTAGGCAATGTTTGAACCTTTCGGTGACAGCCCAGACTATGGCAAGGAACTCCAGCTTGAAAGAACTGTAGCTGTCAGGGTTCCTCTCGGTGGGACGCAGCTTCTTGCTGGCGTAGGAGATCACTCTTTCTTTTCCGTTCTGTACCTGCGACAGTACTGCTCCTACTCCCACATTGCTGGCATCAATGTACAGCACAAAGGGTTTGTCATAATCTGGGTAGGCCAGAACTTCGTCATCTGTGAGAGGCATCTTCAATCTGGTGAAGGACCTCTCCAACTCCTCCGACCATTCAATGGTGGAATTCTTCTGTTTGGTTTTCTTGGACTGCCCCACCAGGAGATTTTGCATAGGGGTGGCTATTTCAGTAAAGCCTTTGATGAATCTTCGGTAGTAACCTACCAGTCCAAGGAATTGTCGTACTTCATGGAGGCTGCTGGGCTTCGGCCAGTCCCGGATGACTGTGACCTTGTCAGGATCTGGTGCCACACCTGCACTGACCACATGACCGAGGTACTGTACCTTGGGCTTCAGGAGGTGGCATTTGGAAGGCTTCACCTTCCAAATGGACTCCAGTCACAGAACATCTTTCTTGCCAGTAGAGAAACAGAAATCGTTGAGGAGCAGAATGAGAGAGCTCCTGAAAGGTCACGTTTCCATCAGATCCGCAATGAGAGTTTTGGGCCTCATGATGGCTTGTATCCCCTGTGTTCTTTGGGCACAGTTTCACTCGAGCCCTGCAGAGAGAGGTCCTGTCAGCCTGGGATCGACGACAGTCTACCCTTGACAGAAGAATATCCTTATCCCCGGCAGGAAGTAGGTCACTACTTTGGTGGATTCAGCCAGTAAACCTAAAAGTGGGCATTCATTGGATTGCCTCTTCATGGGTGGTAATTACCACGGACTCCAGCAAATAGCGATGCGGAGCGCACCTGGTAGGAAGTATTCTCCAGGTAGAATGGCCATCGGACATGCGTTCCAGGTCTTCCAACTACAGAGAACTCTACGCTGTGTCGGAAGCCCTAAGATTTAATCGAGCACTGTTAAGGGGCCGGCACGTCAAGATTCTGTCGGACAATGTGACGGCGGTGTCCTTCCTGTGTCTCCAAGGGGGTCCCAGACATTGAATGCTCCAGGATCTGGCAAAAGAGATTTTTTTCATGGGCATAGAAGACAGTCCGACAGCAGTTCATCTCGAAGGGTCTCAAAATGTTGTGGCGGACTACCTGAGCAGACGAAAGGTTTGGCAACAAAATGGGAGCTAAATGAGGTGTTCCAGTACTTCTGTCATCTCTGGGGAAGGCTTCAGAGAGATCTGTTCGTGACCAGGAAAAATGCAGACAGACGGATTATACTCGCTGAACTCATCATACAATCCAGAAGCTGTCGGCTCATTAAGTCAGAGATGGAGACAGACCCTGTCCTACGCTTTCCCCCCCCCATAGCACTCATTCCAGCCATCCTCGAGAAGATACAGGAGGATCAGGCGAAGGTACTTCTGATCACTACGTACTGGCCAAAAAGAAGTTGGTTTTTGCTGCTGCTAACTATGGCATTAGAAGACTTGGTTCTGCTTCCATGGAGTAAAGACCTCATCCATCAGAGCCCAGTCTTCCATCAGGATCCGGAAAGGCTTCATTTTTCAGCTTGGATCCTGAGCAGGACATCCTGAGAGCTTGGAGGCTGTCAGACCAGGTTATAACCACAATCCAGGCCAGTAGGAAGCCAGTTACTTCTGCAATATATTAGAAGATCTGGAAGAAGATCTGTTTTTAGAGTGGCAGTTCTGACTTTATTGCGGGGAAGCCCGATATCCCAAGCGTCTTGGACTTCCTTCAGGCTGGTTTTAATAAGGGGCTTAGACCCAGTACCTTAAAAGTCGAGATAGCGATGTTAGGCCAGGGTCAGACTTGCGAGAAACTCGCACGAGTCTCGCATCTCAATACCCGGCACTGCTACCGGCACGTGGGACCAGAGTGCTCAGCTGCATGGAAATACATGCAGCTGAGCGCGCCGGTCCCGAATACTGGTGGCAGTGCCGGATATTGAGATGTGAGACTCATGCAAGTTTCTCGCAAGTCTGACCCCGACCTTAAGCACTTTCTTTGCCTACTCTCTGGCCACTCACCCATGGGTAATAAGGTTTGTCAGGGCAATCCAGTGTCTGTGCCCCACAATCAGGTGGTCAGTTCCCTCCTGGGATCTTGATTTGGTCCTTAGGTCCCCATGTTCGAAGCCTTATGTCTCTGGGGAAAAGATGTCCATTTCACAGCATACCGTAAAAACAGCATTTTTGGTAGCTGGTACTACAGGAAAACATGTAGGGGAGATTCAGGCCTTGTCCATTCGGGACCCATATCTTCAGATTTGGGATGACCGTATAATCCTAAAATTAGAACGCCTTTTGTACCAACCAAGAAATTCTTCTACCCTCATTCTGCGAAAACCCCTCAAATGAGAAGGAGCCGGCCCTTCACAAGTTATATGTCAAACAGGTTGTCATCGATTATTATTATTTTTTTATTATTATTATTTATTTATATAGCACCATTGATTCCATGGTGCTGTACATGAGAAGGGGTTACATACAAATTAGAGATATCACTTACAGTAAACAAACTAACAATGACAGACTGATACAGAGGACCATGCCCTTCCGGGCTTACATGCTACAGGATGGTGGGGAAGGAGACAGTAGGTTGGTGGGTTGCAGCAGTTTCGGTGTTGGTTGAGGTGAGATCACTGGTAGTGGTGAGAGAGAAGGAGGTAGCGGGGTCATTGCAGGCTGTAGGCTTTCTTGAAGAGGTGGGTTTTCAGGTTCCGTCTGAAGGATCCAAATGTGGTTGATAGTCGGACTTGTTGGGGCAAAGAATTCCAGAGAACTGGATACGCTGAGGGAATGGTAGCCAGTGAAGAGATTTGCAGAGGGGAGAAGCAGAGGAGTAGTGAGGAGAGAGATGAATTAGTCGGGCGGCAGAGTTAAGGATAGACTGGAGAGGTGCGAGGGTGTTAGCAGGGAGACCACAGAAAAGGATGTTGCAGTAGTCGAGGAGGGAGATGATGAGGGCATGCACAAGCATTTTAGTAGACTGAGGGTTGAGGAAAGGACGGATTCTGGAAATATTTTTAAGCTGGAGGCGACAGGAGGTAGAAAGAGCTTGGATGTGCGGTTTGAAGGACAGGGCAGAGTCAAAGGTTACTCCGAGGCAGCGGACTTCTGGTATTGGGGAAAGTGTGATGTCATTAATTTTTATAGCTAGGTCAGGTAAGGAAGATCTGAGAGATGGAGGAAAGATGATGAGTTCAGATTTGTCCACATTGAGCTTGAGGAAGCGAGAGGAGAAGAAGGAGGATATGGCTGATAGACACTCTGGGATTCTGGACAGCAGAGAGGTGACGTCTGGGCCAGAGAGGTAGATCTGGGTGTCATCAGCATAAAGATGGTAGTGGAATCTGTGGGACTCTATGAGTTGCCCCAGAAAAAGTGTATAGACTGAGAAGAGTAGGGGTCCTAAAACAAAGCCTTGGGGGACTCCAACAGAGAGAGGATGGGATGAGGAGGTGGTGTGGGAGTGGGAGACGCTGAATGTGCGTCAACTGTGTCGAATGCAGAGGACAGGTCTAGAAGCAGGAGTATAGAGTATTGTCCATTTGATTTGGCTGTAAGTAGGTCGTTAGCAATTTTGGTCAGGGCTGTCTCAGTGGAGTGATGGGGCGGAAACCAGATTGTAGATTGTCAAAGAGCAAGATAGATGATAGGTGGGAGGAAAGTTCAGCATGGACGTGCTGCTCCAGGAATTTGAAAGCGAATGGGAGCAACGATATTGGGCGATAACTGGACATAGCGGTTGGGTCGAGGGTTGGCTTTTTAACCCCTTTCTGCCATAGGACGTACTATCCCATTCATGTGCCCTGTGACTTTATTCCCAGGGACGGGATAGTACGTCTAGCGCGATCAGATGGCGACGGGGACCTTCGGGGGCCTGTAGGGAGCTGACTTCCTCACTGCCTGCAAAGCGCAGGCATGAGGAAGTCTGCAGCAGTGCCTGTGACAGATCGCTGATCTGTCACAGTGATCTGTGATGTGACAGATCAGCGATCCGTCACACGACAGTGATGTCCCACCTGGGACAATGTAATAAAGTTAAAAAAAAAAAAGTGTAAAAATAATTTTAAAAAAAATCGCTAAATAAATTATTAAAAAAAAAATATTCCCCAATAAATTCATTTTTTGAAAATAAAAAAAAAACAATAAAAGCATACATATTTGGTATCGCCGCGCCCGTAACGACCCGCCCTATAAAACTGTCCCATTAGTTAACCCCTTTACTGAACCCCTTAAAAAATAAAAATAAAAAACCAAGCAAAAAAATAATGATTTATTATCATACCGCCAAACAAAAAGTGCAATAACGCACGATCAAAAAGACGCATATAAATATCCATGGTACCGCTGAAGACGTCATCTTGTCCCGCAAAAAATGAGTCACCATACAGGATCATTAGCAAAAAAATAAAAAAGTTATAGCTCACAGAATAAAGCGATGCAAAAATAATTATTTTTTATATAAAATAGTTTTCATTGCATAAAACCGCCAAAACATGAAAAAAGACCTAAATGAGGTATCACTGTAATCGTACTGACCCGAAGAATAAAACTGCTTCATCAATTTTACCGCACGCGGAACGGTGTAAACGCACCCCCCCAAAAGAAATTCATGAAACGTTGGTTTTTGTTCATTCTGCATCCCAAAAATCAGAATAAAAAGCGATCAAAAAATGTCACATGCCCGAAAATGGTACCAATAAAAACGACAACTCGGCCCGCAAAGAATATGACCTCACAAGACTCGGTGGGTCAAAATACGGAAAAATTATAGCTCTCAATATATGGTGATGCAAAAACTATTTTTACAATAAAAAGCGTCTTTTAGCGTGTGACAGCTGCCAAACATAAAAATCACCATAAATAGTAAATCAAACCCCCCGTTATCACCCCCTTAGTTAGGGAAAAATAATAAAATAAAAGAAATGTATTTATTTCCATTTTCCCATTAGGGTTAGGGTTAGTGCTAGGGTTAGGGCTAGGGCTAGGGTTAGGGCTAGGGTTAGGGTTAGGGCTAGGGTTAGGGCTAGGGCTGAGATTAGGGTTAGTGGTGTGTTGGGGTTAGGGTTGGAGTTATAATTCGGGGGTTTCCACTGTTTGGGCACATCAGGGGCTCTCAAAATACAACATGGCGTCTGATCTCTATTCCAGCCAATTCTGCGTTGAAAAAGTCAAATGGTGCTCCTACCCTTCCAAGCTCTGCCATGCACCCAAACAGTGTTTTTCCCCCACATAGAGGGTATCAGCATACTCAGGACAAATTGCAAAACAACTTTTGGGGTCCAATTTCTCCTGTTACCCTTAGGAAAATAAAAAATTGGGGGCAAAAATATCATTTTTCGGAAAAAAATGATTTTTTTATTTTCACGACCAGGCGTTATAAACTTCTGTGAAGCACTTGGGGGTTCAAAGTGCTCACCACACATCTAGATAAGTTCCGTGGGGGGGTCTAGTTTCCAAAATGGGGTCACTTGTGGGGAGTTTCAATAGTTTAGGTACATCAGGGGCTCTCCAAACGCACATGACATGTGCAGACCAATCCATCAAAGTCTGCATTCCAAAACGCCACTACTTCCCTTCCGAGCCCCGACTTGTCCCCATACAGTAGTTTTCTCCCACATATGAGGTATCAGGGTACTCAGGACAAACTGGACAACAACTTTTGGGGTCCAATTTCTCCTTTTACCCTTGGGAAAATAAAAAAATTGGAGACTAATTGATCATGTTTGAGGAAAAAATACGATTTTTTTATCTTCATGCCTGGGCATTATAAACTTCTGTGAAGCCCTTAGGGGTTCGAAGTGCTCACCACACACCTAGATAAGTTCCTTAGGGGGGTCTAGTTTCCAAAATGGGGTCATTTGTAGGGGGTTTCCACTGTTTAAGTACATTAGGGGCTCTCCAAAGGCAACATGACACCTGCAGACCATTCCATCAAAGTCTGCATTCCAAAACGTCACTCCTTCCCTTTCAAGTCCCGACGTGTGCCCATACAGTAGTTTTCTCCCACATATAGGGTGTCAGCGTACTCAGGACAAATTGGACAACAACTTTTGGGGTCCAATTTCTCCTGATACCCTTGGGAAAATAAAAAAAATGGGGACTAAAAGATGATGTTTATGGAAAAAATACGATTTTTTTATTTTCACGCCCGGGCGTTATAAACTTCTGTGAAGCACCGGGGGGTTCAAAGTGCTCACCACACATCTAGATAAGTTCCTTGTGGGGTCTAGTTTCCAAAATGGTGTCATTTATGGGGGGTTTCTACTGTTTTGGTACATCAGGGGCTTTCCAAACGCGACATGGTGTCCGATCTCAATTCCAGCCAAAAACGTCAAATGGCGCTGCTTCCCTTCTGAGCTCTGCCATGCGCCCAAATAGTGGTTTACCCCCACATGTGGGTTAGGGATGGGATAAGTGTGGTGGTGAGGTTGGAGAGGAGGTGGGATGGGATAGGGTCGAGTGCACAGGTTGTGAGGTGCGATTTGGAGAAGAGATGACTAAGCTCCCCTTCAGTGATGTTGGAGAGTGAAGTTATGGGGTTTGGGCATTGGTTTGGTATACAAAGGGGTTGTGGTGGTTGAGTGATGAAGACTTGCCTTGTTTGGTCAATCTTGTTTTTGAAGTGTGTGGCAAAGTCCTCGGCAGAGATGAGGGAGGTTGGAGGAGGTAGTGGTGGGCAGAGGAGGGAGTTAAAAGTTTTGAATAGCTGTTTGGGTTTGTAAGAAAGGGAAGATACGAGGGTTCTGAAGTAGGCCTGTTTAGCAGAGGTGAGGGCAGATTTGAAATCGAGTGTTGCCTGTTTGAATGTGGTGAAGTCATCTTGCGAATTTGTTTTATTCCAGCACCGCTCTGCAATCCTGGACACTTGCTGGAGCTTTTTAGTGGTGTTGTTGTGCCAGGATTGTCTGTTGATACGTCGCATTCTGCCATGAACGAGAGGGGCAACGGCGTCAATAGCTGATGCGAGAGTGGCATTGTAGAAAGCAGTGGCACTGTGTGTCATGGAGTGAGGATATGGTTGCCAGTGGTAGAATAGAGTCAGAGAGCACGTGGGTGTCTTGGTGCGCAAGGTTTCTGCGGGGGTGCGTATGTTGCTGGACCTGGGTGCCTGGTGAGGAGGACAGGGATGAGAAAGTGAGTAGATGGTGGTCAGCTAGAGGGAGAGGGGAGGTGGTGAAGTTAGAAAGAGAGCAGAGACGGGTGAAGACCAGGTCTAATGTGTGTCCGTCTGTGTGGGTGGCTGAGGAGGACCACTGAGTAAGTCCAAAGGATGAAGTAAGGGACAGGAGTTTGGAGGCTGCTGACTGAAGGGTATCAGTGGGGATGTTGAAGTCGCCCATGATGATAGTGGGGGTGTCAGTTGAAAGAAAATGAAGAAGCCAGGTAGACAATTGGTCAATGAAGACAGTGGTCGGGCCTGGAGGTCGGTATTGATAAAATCTTACCATAAGACCTACAGACCCATCCTTATGAATGCCTGTCACCTGCCCGTTTGGTAGAATATCCCATGGCATCAATTTATGCTATTAAATCCATAGACAGCCTCTTCTGACCTTAGCACTCCGGTATCTTTAGTATTAGATCAGATAGACATGGTGGACAGCAGTGTGAGCAGTCTCCTCTTTCTGAATGAACCCTGGTATCTCCAGTGTAAGATCACATAGATAGGACACACACAAGTTTTAGTGGCCTTTTCTTACCGCAGCACCTCTGGGATCTCCAGTAGTATTAGTGGAGCACATCTTCCTATACATGAAGGAGGGCGCAGCGTCCTGCTGCACATGCTCGCAGGTACCTGTCCTCACATTCTAGGACAGGTTTCTGTCAGTTTAAGAGGATGGCAGCCATTTTAATTTTGGAGTGATTACCTCCTTAGACAAAATTATTATGATTTGATAATTAAAGGGAACCTGTCACCTCTTTTTGCCTCTATAAAAATGTGGCCACCGCCTTTCAGGGCTTAGGCTGGGTTCACATTGCGTTAGGGTCAATCCGCTAGCGCTATCCGTTAGATAGCGGCGCAAACACTATCTAACGCATCTGTTAGCACAGCCATTGACCGCAATGTTAATAACGCATACTAACGCATGCCGAAATCGGCATGCGTTAGCAAGTATGCGTTATTTCCTAACGCACCCTCGAACGCTGCTTGCAGCGTTTTTGGGTGCGTTGGCATTAACGCACAGCGAACGGACCCTTTCACTGTGCATAGGAATGTATGGGCTAACGCATGGTAGAGCTAGGTACCGGAGCGTTACCATGTGTTAACGCATACAGTTAGCGTTATGGCGCTAAAGATTCCAAAAATGACATTAGCGTTAGCGCATCAGTTTAACGGATTCGTTAAATGGATGCCCTAAAGCCCCCGTTACACACTGCGATATCGCTAGCAATATCGCTGTAAAGTCACCGATTTTGTGACGTTGCAGCGATATTGCTAGCGATATCGCTGCATGTGATACTTACCTGCGACCGGCTCCCCCGCTGGTTATCGCTGATCGCGCGAGAAGCTCCTAGACCATTCCTCGTCGGTCACTTCGTGCGGCGCTTCCTGTGGTGCCGACGAGCGACGCATGGAGCCGGGTGGGAGGACGCAGGATCGCCGCGTCTGACAGGTAAGTAGCGATCCCCGTCCCCAACGATGTCGCTGGTGAGATCTGCCTGTGTGGCAGCTCACTAGCGACCACCTAGCGATTCACCAGCGATGCTGACCGCGTCATATCGCTGGTCGGGATCGCTGGTGAGTCGCTAGGTGTAACGGTACCCTAACGCAATGTGAACCTAGCCTTATCT
The DNA here is from genome assembly GCF_039654945.1 of Dendrobates tinctorius. Lineage (NCBI taxonomy): Eukaryota > Metazoa > Chordata > Amphibia > Anura > Dendrobatidae > Dendrobates > Dendrobates tinctorius. Next base: position 1,227,614 of record NW_027362013.1, on the reverse strand, counting down.
GCAGTATTCTATAATGCTGTAGATAAGCTCCCGCTACGACCTGAAAGATAAGAAAAATAAGTTTTACTATACTCATCCGGGGAGGCGGTCCGTTGCAGGCCGGTCTAATGGGTGTCGCAGGACCAGGTCCGGCACATCCCATCTTCATGCAATGTCGTCCTCCTGCTTGCTTTGTGTCGCACTTCTGTGCAGGTGTAACTCTCTGCCCTGTTGAGGGCAGAGCAAAGTACTGCAGTGCGCAGGCGCTGGGCCTCTCTGACCTTTCCCGGTGCCTGTGCACTGCAGTACTTTGCTCTGCCCTTAACAGGGCAGAGAAGTACGCCTGTGCTGGAGCTCAATGCCGGGGAGCTATGAATCAAGCAGGAGGGCGGCGTCACAAGAAGATGGGAGGTGCCGGACCCGGACTGCGACACCCTTAAGACCAGACCGCATCGGACCGCCCCCCCCCCCCTCGGTGAGTATAATAAAACTTTTTTTTCTTATCTTGCAGGTCAGAGCGGGGCTTATCTACAGCATTATAGAATGCAATTTTCAAACTTTGAATTTTCATGCCCTTAGATCACAGAGATATATCACACAAAATAGTTAACGGATAACATTTCCCACATGTCTACTTTACATCAGCACAATCTTGGAGCCAAAAATTTTTTATCTTAGGAAGTTATAAGGGTTAAAAGTTGACCAGCGATTTCTCATTTTTACAACAAAATTTGCAAAACCATTTTTTTAGGGACCACATCACATTTGGAGTCCCTTTAGGGGTCTATACGTTAGAAAATGCCCAAAAGTGACATCATTCTAAAAGCTGTATACCTCAATGTGCTTACAGCCACATTCAAGAAGTTTGTTAACCCTTCAGATGCTTCACAGGAATTTTTGGAATGTGGAAAAAAATGAACATTTAACTTTTTCCACAAAAAAATTGCTTGAAACTTTTTTATTTTTACAAGGGTAGCAGGAAAAACTGGACCCCAACATTTGTTGTGTAATTCCTCTTGAACATGGTGATACCCCATATGAGGGAGAAAACTACTCTTTGCGTGCACGGCAGAGATCGGAAGGGAAGGAGCGTCATTTGACTTTTTGAAAGTAAAAATTCTTGGAATCCTTAACAGACGTCATGTTTCATTTAGAAAGCCCCTGATGAGCCTAAACAGTGGAAACCCCCCACAATTGACCACATTTTGGAAAGTAGACCCCTCAGGGAATGTATTTAGCTGTGTGGTGAGCATATTGAAGACCAGGTACTTCACAGAAGCTGATAACCTTGAGCCATGAAAATAAAAAAAAAAATCACATTTTCCCCACAAAAATGTTATTTTGGCCACAAATTTAGCATTTTCATAAGGGTAACAGGAGAGATTGCACAATACAATTTGTTGTGTAATTGCTCCTGAGTACGCCCATACCCCAAATGTGGGGGAATACTATGTTTGAGGCACAGTGCAAAGCTCAGAAGGGAAGAAGCGCCATATTGGAGTTCAGATTTTGCTGGAATGGTTTGAGGGTGCCATGTCACATTGGCAGAGCGTAAGTACTGTGAAGGATAAATTTCAGCTCACCTTTAGTAAGTTCATGAGAACTGATTGAAAGCTCCGAGCACGGACACGTCTCTGCCAAGACGTATATGGAAGTCCAGAAAAGAGAAGAAAGGTCCAGCTCCAGGAGATAAAATCCAGAAATTTTGATTGAATCATGAATAAAAACAGATTCATGGCTGCTGTGATCAAATATCGGCAAACAAATTGAGTTACCGCGTGGGGATATTTCCAAAGATCTCTGTACGTGTATTGTAACTACACAATAGGTGATTATTGTCCTCCCAGCAGGCTGCTTAACACCCCTATTCATTTGAGTATTGGCGCCAGTGGACTCCTTTTCTTTCTGATATCTTATTCCATTTGCCTATATATTTCTCACATCTTTCAGCTAACTTGGCTTTTACCAACTATGTACAAGTTACTTGCTCCTGCCCATAGAGCTTCATGTATAATGATCTTTGTGATACACTTTATTCAAAATCAATTTGGCGATGTCCCTTGATCTATTACTTTACAGGTGCATCTCACAAAATTAGAATATCATCAAAAAGTTAATTTATTTCAGTTCTTCAATACAAAAAGTGAAACTCATATATTATATAGAGTCATTACACGCAGAGTGATCTATTTCACGTGTTTATTTCTGTTAATGTTGATGATGATGGCTTACGGCCAATGAAAACCCAAAAGTCATTATCTCAGGAAATTAGAATACTTTATAACACCAGCTTCAAAAAATTATTTTAAAATCAAAAATGTTGGCCTACTGAAGTGTGCTGTATGTATACTACATGCACTGAATACTTGGTCGGGGCTCCTGTGGCATCAATTACTGCATCAATAACAATAATAATCTTTATTTATATAGCGCCAACATTTTCCCCAGCGCTTTGCAGTTTAACAGTTTCAAAACACAAGTCATAAGTAATGTGGCGTGGTATGGATGTGATCAGCCTGTGGCACTGCTGAGGTGTTATGGAAGCCCAGGTTGCTTTGATAGCAGCCTTCAGCTCATCTGCATTGTTGGGTCTGGTGTCTCTCATCTTCCTCTTGATAACACCCCATAGATTCTCTATGGGGTTAAGGTCAGGCGAGTTTGCTGGCCAACCAAGGACAGTGATACTGTTGTTTATAAACCAGGTATTGGTACTGCTATCAAAGCAACCTGGGCTTCCATAACACCTCAGCAGTGCCACAGGCTGATCGCCTCCATGCCACGCCACATTGATGCAGTAATTGATGCAAATGGAGCCCCGACCAAATATTGAGTGCATTTACTGAACATACATTTCAGTAGGCAAACATTTTGGATTTTAAAATAATTTTTCAAGCTGGTGTTATAAAGTATTCTAATTTACTGAGATAATGACTTTTGGGTTTTCATTGGCTGTAAGCCATAATCATCAACACTAACAGAAATAAACACATGAAATAGATCACTCTGTGTGTAATGACTCTATATAATATAGGAGTTTCACTTTTTGTATTGAAGAACTGAAATAAATGAACTTTTTGATGATATTCTAATTTTGTGAGAAGCAGCTCATTCATGGATCACTGCAGCCATTATTGCCATCTATACCATCCTTTCTGTTTAGTTTTATTTTTTTTGTCTGCTTGGGTCTCTTATTTCTTTTTTTAATGGTTTTTCAATAACGCTTTCTAATATTTTATATGTATTCCCTATCTGGCATTTTTTATTTCCGTCATTTTCTATTTGCGTTAATATCTTAGGACAGGATATTTTGCTGCTTCTTCGCTCTGTAGGTTTAGCAGTTTTTAATAGTAAACTTTGCAAACAGTGAAATAAATGATCTATGGTGAAAAAAACACGTGAGGTGCAAAATATGTCCAATATTTCCCATAATATGACGCAGCGCATCATTAGGGTATGTTCACCATTGGCGTTAGTTCAGCACTAAGATTCTATCACAAGATTCCATTATGACATCACTGGTGATTCTTGGCCATTGTGACATCACAGCTCAGTCACTACTTCTAGAATGTACACTGGGTCACCGGCGCCATTTTTGGTTCTATAGTGACTGAGAGCATTTGCAATTTTTCACTATGGCTGAATTACTTTTGGAAAATCATCAGGTACAAGCACTGTGGGAGATTGTTATCAATAATCGCCCGGACATTGTGCTTCTACCACCCGATGGCGTCCTCAGCTTCACTCACCAGCTGGTGCTGGAGCTAGTAAGGGATTGCCTGAGGAAACACCGACAACGTCGTCTAACGTCAGAGTATCTGACGGATTTATGTCACAACATCAGGACATTACTTCTCCAGGTAAATGGCGGACGCTCCGCACAAAACTTCTCCATAATCACAGAGAATAATGGTGGGAGAGAAGCTTCTTCTTTCCTCCAATATAAAACACGACGAGTCCCCAGATATGGAGTCGTTGTATCTGCAGAGAGGAGCAGATGTCACATACAATGGCCGCCCCCATTATGTCCCTTCTCATAATCTCAGGATTTTATTTTTTCTTCTTTATAGGCTGAAATAAAATATCAAAATGGAGATTTGGCTTTTCTTAAAGAACTGGCCGAAGAAGTCCTGTGTGTAATAGAATGTCCGACCCGCCCATTGGATCAACCGGTAAGGACCCATCCAGGGTCATGCATAGAAATCATGGGCCCCATAGCAGAAGTCGACAAAATTGCCCTCTAAACACAGTATGATACCCCGGGGATTTCTAAGATAAAAACATCCAGACGCATAGTTTGATGACCCTACATTACCCCCCATTCCACAAAGTATAATACCCCACAGTGACCCCAGCACAGTATAATGGCCCTTACTCCTCTCCACACAGTATAATGGCCCCTGCAGAACCCTAATACACAGTATGATAGCCCCAACATAACCCTCCATATTGTATAATGGCCTCATCATAGACCTCTAAATAGTATAATGGCCAACGTATCGCCCCGTAAACTCTTTTAGGGCCCCGAAACAGGGCCCCCACTGTCAATTGCCAGCTCCCTCTTCCATCATTGCTTTCAACTGTATCTGAATCCAGGATGCGTAGTCTGCCACATTTACTGGTACGCCACTGGACTGGTACGCCACTGCACCATCATCCTCTCTATCTTCTACAGATCACCAGTTACATATGGCAAGATCTGGTGTTACATTTTACAGGACTCCCTGTCGGTCCCTGGGTTTTGCTACCCAATCTAAGAGCATTATTATGTTTTGGGCAGAGACCCTGAATCCAGCGATGTATCACTTACTTTATTGGGTACAAAAATTGTGATAAAATCACTGTCTTCTATGCTGCAGATCTAGCAGTGCTCTGAATGCTGATCTCTGCATAACACCGCACACACCATTGATTGGCAGCTTTCTGTGTACACTGTGTATAGACAGAAAGCTGCAAATCATTGATGGGGGCAGGGTTACAGAGAGCAATGGGACTACATGACACAATATAGCTAGTCCTTTTGTGACATTCTTCTGCTGATAAAACACTGATTTTATTGAAATACCAGCACATGGCATATTAAGTAACATAGCTGGAATCAGGGTCTCTACTCCTACAACATGCTGCTCTTACATTACATAGAAAAACCTGCTGACAGATTTCTATTAAGTTCTTGCCTGTGTGATCTTTCGTATTATCCAGCACTTTACAATAATACCGGTGTATAGAGGATCTCCCTTATATTACATCCATGAGGAACGTCCGGCTTGTATCGTCCCCTACATCGCATCAGTGTAAATCAGCTGGGACATAATATAGGAGAAGATTTTACATCCTGAGATGTTTTCCTGCAGCTTCTATATCTTAATATAATTTCTTATTCTTTTTTAGGACGTGATCAGATCATTGATCCCGGCACGAGAGCCGCGTATGAGCGACTATGAGACATCTACACTGATCGGCAGTGGAGCTTTTGGGTGAGATTTCTGTTCCCATAATCCCCATTTCTCAGGGTTCCCTATGACAATGCTTCTGCCTCTATGCTCTGCCATTCAGTGTTATCATAGGGAAACGATCAGAGTCCACATCACTGTCCACATCTCAATGTCACTATTCAGCTCAGTTATATACAGCTGAGTGACCAGATCTGTAACAAATCAGTCTGTAAGGAAAGGGATGATATAATACATTACACCCACCGGTCCTAGACCTCATCTGCTCTAATGCTGTCACCTCCACCACCGCTTCCCCGTCCTCCGAACCGATCTTCTGAGTTTCTTGGCTCCCATTATGAAGCTTAGAATAATGATTGGCTGCACACGGTCACGTGAGGGGTGACACGATACTGACGCCAATGACATCTGCACCCCCACCCTCCACCATGACCATGTGAGTCCGATCACTGGCCTCAGCAGCAGAAGGGAGGACAACCAAAGACGGGCGCAGAGGATGGAGGACTTGACTCCTTCACTCCCATTTATTCTGCCTTAGGGTGTGGAGAACATAATAAGCGTCTTCTTCCAGCAAATAGAGAACTTTCAATTTACACCAATTTACAGTATATTTGGACTGAATCGTATCTACTGGTCGGTTATAGTGAATCTGCCCAAGATGAGTTTCGGTAGATTCTCTCATCTATAATGTGACCTGGGTGAGGGTCCGGCAGACGTGGCATTGTGCAGACCCCCATAGGTGATCTATGTAGTGTTAATTCATGGATTTCTAGTGATGGCCGGACTGCTGGTATTAAACATTAGTGCAAAAGATCATATAATGACTTGTATATACAGACTGTTAATAAGGGTTCATTATAAACCATGGATTCTCCTTCTCTCCAGGTCCGTCCACTTAGTGCGCCATAAAGAATCACAACAGATCTTCGCTATGAAGAAAATGGCCAAGCGGAACCTGGATACTCCACAGAAAGTGGAATGGGCCTATCTGGAGAGGGACATCTTAGCAATCGCAGATTGTCCCTTTGTGGTCTCCATGCTCTGCTCCTTCCCCACTAAATCTCACCTGTGTATGGTCATGGAGTATGTAGGAGGTAGGACACGTACATTGTATTATATTCAGCCCAGTCTGCTGACATCTTATCACCTCTCATATCAATAAGACTTGTCCTCGTGGACGGTTACATCCCCACACAGCATTTACTCACTTCTCATCATACATCGTGGTGATCTGCTGTATAAACCCCTCACCGGTCATATTTCCTTTCTTCTATAGGTGGAGACTGTGGGACCCTTCTAAGCACCAGAGGTCCTTTATCTGTCCCGTTGGCCCGCTTGTACTTTGCAGAAGCGGTCCTTGGTGTGGAATACCTGCATAGTTACGGTGTGGTGCACAGAGACCTGAAGCCGGATAAGTAAGTGAATACCTGTAGTGTAGTAAAGAGGGAGAGTTATCATTTATTATCTCACAGTCTGTGAGACTAAACCCATCTTCTCTTTCACAGCCTCCTGATAACGTCTTCTGGACACATAAAAATCACCGATTTCGGGCTGTCAAAATTTGGTCTAATGATATCAAACACCAACATCTACAAGGAATCAGCAGAGGACATCAGCAGAGAGTTCCAGGACCGTGAGGTTGGCGTTACTTACAAGAACTCAGCTAGTTCTTTATAAAACTCATCACAGTACTGTCTCTTCTCTACGTTCTTCATTTCTAGAGAACTTTTCTATTGATGCTATCTTCTTTCTTTGTGTTTTCATGGAGAGAACTTGTAATAACTACAGTATAGTTTCATCAATCTGATCTTTTTTTCCATTGGTTTCCAGGTCTGTGGCACCCTATATTACACAGCCCCCGAGGTCATCCTGAAACAAGGCTATGGAAGACCTGTTGACTGGTGGGCAATGGGGATCATCCTTCATGAATTTCTTCTGGGATGTGTACCATTTGATGAAGATTCCCTGAATAAGCTATATAAAAATGTTCTTCTTGGTAAGTAGAATAATGTAATAATTTTTGACTGGTTATATTGGTTTAGTTATTTCTTTTGCTTTATATTGCAGTTCATTAAAGAGGTTTTATTTTCTATAATTTTCCATACAACAGGAGACATAGTTTGGGATTGTGACGGCGCTCCTCCCCTGGATGCTCAGAACATCATCACTGAGCTGCTCAGAACAAATCCTGAGCATAGACTTGGGACAGGTAACAGAAATAATAGAGTTAATATTTTGTTGTTACACCAAGGACATATCGCTCATGTCTATGAGGATCAGCTCTTCTCTATCTGCTCTTCCAATTCTTGATCTCCGCACTAAGACTTTCAGTCATTTTCCTTCATGTCGGCTCAGTTATATCATTAGGTCAGATTATGATATACTGCTCAGATATGGAGCAGTGGCTGACAATATCGGCATCACTTTTGTTTTTCATTTTCCAGGAGGAGCATTTCAGATCAAGGATCATGCATTCCTTAATGACTTAGACTTTGACAACCTCCTAAGTCAGAAGCCGGAGTATGTTCCTCAGCTTTTATCAGACATGGACACCAGCTGCTTCATCAGTAAGTAGAATGAGACGTCATATAGACTACGTGTCTGATTGTCTCCTATTCCCTAATATGTGACCATTGGTTCCCTTCAATATTAGTGATAAATGGAGACTGTGTTATACTGACAACCTCTAATAACACTTCATTACTTATGTCTTGTAGATAACTCTGATATAAACAACCAGCTGGTCTCACAGGATGAGGAGGACACTAGTGTGGACAATGAGAGTCTTGACTTTCTAAATTTTATGTCATCTTCTGAAAGGCATGCTAAAGTAAGTGTGTGATCAATAAATCCAAGTTAGGTAAAAAAATATTTAAGAGTGAAAACAATATTTCATATCTTATTGTTGTCCTCATTTAGCTCTCTACCACCGATATCGGGATGAAGAATGATGAGGATCCCAAGTCCCCTCCAGAGTGTACCTCAACATCCAACACTGACATCTCAGAAATGTGAGTAGATTATGGGGTCATTACTGGGAGCTCCAGGCTGATATATGTGCACAACACCAAATATAGGACATAAATACCGTAATATCACATGCAGCATCCACCACCCCATTGTTAGCATCATTGAGCTTTTGGCTTTAGAAGCCACTGGTGATAACAGCCCATGATTGCGGCCAGTCAAGCATTTTTAGTGCTGTCCCCCACACTGTAGGAGAGATGTAGTATTACATGCCAGACATTCTTGGTAGTTGTTTAACGCTCTGCTTTTTAAAACGTAGTTTACTTGTGATTTACACATTTTTCTTCTTCCAAACAGGCAGAAAGAATCTGTTTCTGCATATGATAGAGGCGATGATATTACCATCTTGACATCCTCGTCCTCACTATCAGGTATGTCCATGTCTACAGCACCAACAATGTGAATGTTGACTTCAAGATTCAAATATTTCCACATGGTTTTTCTGCGATTGTTCTCCTATGGTATCTATATTTCATGGATCCCAATTGTGTTGACCATGGGCCCATACTGAATCCCTATTTCTCTAATTTGTACAGGACTTTTTATGTTTTCCTTGAATGACTTTGTAGCATCCAGGAAACTAGAGATAAATAGCGACTGTGTTATACTGACAACCTCTAACAATACTTCCTTACCTATGTCTTGTAGATCACTCTGATAAGAGCAACCATCTGGTCACAGAGGATGAGGAGGGCAAAAGTAAGAATGAGGAGAATGTTTTCTTCCTAAAAATAACATCTTCTGAAAGTCTTTCTAAAGTAAGTATGTGATCAGTAAATCCAAAATATATAAAAAAAACCTCTAAAATAAAGGACCTCTAAGAGTGAAAAAAAATATTTAATATCTTTTTGTTATCCACATTTAGCACTCTACCACCACTAACGGGACGAAGAACGATGAGGATCCCAAGTCCCCTCCTGAGAGTAACGGGACGATGAGCGATGAGGATCCCAAGTCCCCTCCAGAGAGTAACGGGACGATGAACGATGAGGATCCCAAGTCCCCTCCAGAGATTAACGGGACGATGAACGATGAGGATCCCAAATCCCCTCCAGAGTGTACCCAAACATCCAACACCGACAGCTCAGAAATGTGAGTAGATTATGGGGTCATTACTGGGAGCTCCGGGCAGATATATGTGCACAACACCAAATATAGGACAGAAATACCATAATCTCACATGCAGCATCCACAGCCCCATGGTTAGCGGTCATTGTGCTTTTGCCCTTACAAAGTGCTTGTGATAACAGCCCATCATTATTGTAGCCGGTCATGCATTTTTCGTGCTGCCCCCCACACTGTAGGAGAGATGTAGTATTACATGTCAGACATTCTTGGTAGCTGTTTTCCTCTCTGCTCTATAAAAGTTAGTTTTGAGCATTAGACCTTCTCCACTATGACAGTCACATGTCCTATTAGGCCTTATAGTCGGTGTTCTTATAGTGAGACAACCCCTTATACTGGGTTTACCTGTGATTTACGTGCTTTTCTTTTTCCAAACAGGCAGAAAGAATCTGTCCCCGAACCTGATAGAGACAACGTTACTACCATCTTGCCATCCTCGTCCACACTGTCAGGTATGTCCATGTCTGCAGCACCAACAATGGGAATGTTGACTTCAAGGCTCAAATATTTCCAGATGGTTTTTATAGAATACTATAGGTTTCCTATGTCATCCATGTTATGACAAAGCAGATCCTATAAGGACAAATCGTTACTGACTTTTTTTATTTTCTGATCAGAATTTCCAGCTCAGGAAGAAAGAAAATCTGCAACAAATCTGAGTAATGATACAGAAAAACCAGAAAAGGGGAAAAAGAGACGAGGTAAGTGTGAGAATCAGCTCCATGTTATGTGATGTCAGTGAGAATCATTCGTGTGGAGCAGATGTCATCTGTCAGTGATGGGATTGTCACATGTATGATGGCTGACAATGACCCCGGACCTCTGTGTGATAATATTCCTCTGCCGTCCGGCTACAGCGACTGCACAGTAGTATCATGTCATATGGAGTCCCATCACTTACATTATATTTACTTCTCTTCTCATAGGTTCCATCTTCCGCCGGACATTAGCATCCTGCCGGCGCGGATTATCCAGGGCTGCTCGCATATTTGCTTGTTGTTACTGTTGCCCTAGAACCATCTAAAGGACAGGAAACCTAAGCATCCAGCGCCCTGAAGACCAGCAGATCCACCATCAGCGCTGGAGTTGTATAGAAGGACCTTCACCAGCTACCTGTGACCACTGACTCTTATCCTTCTATCCTAATTTTCTTCTTTTATTCTTTATTTATGCCAGAAATTATAATTTAACATCTTTGACATTGCAAACCATCATTTACAGCAATGAAATAAAACATCATATTAAATGACTTCTGGATATGGTACGGACCCTCATTTATTGCACATAACCCAAACTACATAGCCCCATAATATAAAACAATGTAGGATAGATCTTCAGCTCACCTGGTTCAGCCTGCCCAGTCCTCCTTTCCATAATCTCGGTGCACGGAGTGGATCCATCCCCATCTGGGAGAAATGCTCAATGAAAAAAAGTTTTTTATAGTTCCAGCACACGATGTGAAAAAATTAAGAAAAGCCTTTATTTAATCCATAATTAAAAAATGCAATTCCAGTGATGATAAAAGCATGTGTAGGCTTACGCGTTTTGGATCATATTTGACCCTTAATCATAGCATAAAATACTGAATAAATGTTGCACTTATCAAGGAAAAGCAACCAGAGAAGGCTGCCTTGGGTAACACCCACCAAAATCAGCTGTGAAACTGACATCACTAATTCAAAGTTAACAATAGTACCTCACTGGTTTAACCCTATGATGCATTCATCTTATGCAAACATATTACAATGTGAATTCTCACTTAATAATAATCTGATGATTAAACCAAAAACAAACAAACTTCAGCCTCCCAAGTAGCTGGGATTAAAGGCACATACCACCGCACCCGGCAAAAGAAAAAAAAAAACAAAAACATATTAATATAGATACATCAATTCATGCTTCAAATTTAATCCTGCTGGATATCTAGTATTAAGTTTTAGTATCCATCGAGCTTCAATCATCTGGAGTAATTTAATTCTATCGCCACCACGCAGAGGAGCAGGAACAAATTCCAAAGCACTTACTCGCAGGCTATTCAATTCTCCCTTATGTTCATGCAAAAAATGTTTAGAAGCCCCCGAAAGACTACGGGTAGTAATGTTATTGATGTCATAAATGTGTTCCGACAATCTTTTTCTTATGCTACGACTTGTGGATCCTACATACTGTTTTCTGCATGTCGTGCAAAAGATGATATAAACACAGTAATCAGTGGCACAATTCATAAAAGTTTTGAGCTTAAATACTTGACCCTCATTACTTATAACAGACTTATTATTATTTATCATGAATTTACATAAACCACATAACTTCTGCCCGCATCTAAATGAACCTTTAGTAGATAACCATGTACAACCTATTTTATCTGTGTTCTCACTGAGTTCACTAGGAGAGATTATATTTCCTATCGTCAAAGATTTTTTGGGGACAAATTTGCAACCATTTTTCAAAATTTCCCTAAGGCCGGAGTCACACTGGCGAGGAATACGGGAGAGTGAGAGGCGCAAAAAGCACGCATTAGACACGGACAAATGATTTTCTATGGGGTCACTCGCACCAGGCGTATATTTCTCCTCAGTATCCTACGAGTATCCCGAGCCCAGGATGGAAGACTGGTTAAGGATTTCAAGGGACTTTGAGGAGGACTGCCAGTTTCCAAATTGTATTGGGGCCCTGGATGGCAAACATATCAGGGTGAGTAAGCCGCCGAACTCAGGCTCCCAATTCTTCAATTATAAGCAATACTTTTCTGTTGTATTGTTGGCTCTGGTAGACCCTCAATACAAGTTTATAATTGTTGACATTGGGGCCTATGGAAGGACGGGAGACTCTAGAGTCTTCAATACTTCCATAATGGGTCGGCGGCTACGCACCAACCAGTTGGATCTCCCACCACCACGCCAGCTACCAGGCTCCCCCGAACAATCAGTCCCTTATGTCCTTGTGGCAGATGAGGCCTTTCAGTTATCACGTAATGTCATGAGGCCATATCCCCGGCGCAACCTTGACCACAGGCACAGAATTTTTAACTTGCGCCTATCACGTGCTAGGCGACTGGTGGAGTGTTCCTTTGGGATTCTTTGTGCCAAATGGCGGGTACTCCAGTCTGCCATTCAGTTGAGTGAGCAAAATGTGAATGAAGTTGTCAAAGCCTGTGTTGTTCTGCATAACTTCACCAGGATACATGATTGTTCCTCCTCTGATGGTGTTGTGCGTAGGCCGGACAATGTGCGCAGGGTGAGACCACCTATCATCCCTCAACATAGACCGCTCTCTGGCCTCAAAGTGCGTGATATATTCACGAATTACATTATCTCACCTGAGGGGGCAACTTCTTGGCAAGAGAATGCTGTGTCTATGTTATAATTTTTTTGTTTCAAAGTGGGTCTAAATATATATTACTCAAGCCCTTATGATTCTATGACTGTTTCATTGCATTGGTTGGTGTCTGTTAGTATGTTGTGAGGGATAGTGAGAAATCACACAGAGACGTTAACTAGAGTAGACAAATTTTTAGTTTTGCCTTTTTTTTTTTTTGGGTTTTGTTTAAAGGCAAACATAATATTGCCATAACACAAATTTGGCAATGGCCAAAATGCCCCTTTGGGCCTTCTTTAACTTGGTGTAACATTAACATTACAGAAAAAAACTGCAACAACCATTATGCAATAACAACATTGCTGCATGCCTACATTAACCTTGATTAGGCAACAAAGGGTGAGCTCCATCACCAAAATAAAGTCAATAAGATAACACTCACATTTCCTCATAATGTTTTCCAATCATAGAAAGCTTCCACCATGACAGGCAAGGCTACCTCACATCTTTCACACAGATATTACCTGTCTGTAGAACAGACAATATTTAAGCATGCTATACTGGAAAGGATGAAAATACAAAACTCACTTGTTAAGACATAGAGAGAGCGTGATATTGTGAATGCTGGTCGCCTCAAATTGGTTTACTAGAGAATGCTAATAACAAAGTTGACTACTTAACTAAAGGCAAGCACGCCTTTCCTATGCAATAGCAAGTGATTAGTGTATTTTCATCCTTTCATTTAACAGTATAGCGCATTTAAATCTTCTCTTTTATACACACACATGTAATATCTGTGTGAAAGGCGTGAGGTAGCGTTGCCTGTCATGATGGATTGTTTCATATGTTTGGAAAACATTGTTTAAAAATGTGAGTGTTAAATTATGTTCCAAATGTTGGTGAAGGAGAACACCTGTTTTTTTGTCTAGATTAGAAGCACCAGTTACCTGTTACTGGACATCTCCAAAATTTTGAATCATAAATCCTCATATGTAGGGGAAGGGGAATGGGGAGGAACAGCCTGTGGGTGCTGCTGGACATTGTGGGCAACATCGCCCTGTGTGGGGCCATACTGTTGCCCATGATGCTGTTGTTGTCCAGCCTCCTGGGCCTGTTGGTGATACTGGCCAGAGTAATAATGATGATGGTGAGGGGCTTCTTGTTGGCTCTGGTAGGCCCGTGGCTCATACCCACCAAGATAGCCAGATCGTCCCCAACCAGGTTGGGACCAGCCTCCAACACTGGGTGGGTACAAGTGGCCATATTGGTGGGGTTGGCTTGATGAAGACATTTGGGGCTGCGGAATAGAAGGATGGGTAGGGGGAGGAAGGGGTTGAGGTGTTGGCCCACGTATTAGGGGCTGCTCAGACCCTGCTTGAGCAAGCATCTGTGTGGATGGTCTCATGCGCATTAAATTTCTTGGTGAGAGCTGCCACCTCTCCAGAAATTCAAACACCTCATATGGGGTATTGGGGGGGTGCTTGCATCAAGCAGGATCTGAATACACCCCCTAATACGGAGCCTGACCTCACGGGTAACGGCACGGAGATAAAGGGTGAGGCTACGTGCATAGGCCTCCTCACCATCATCTGTAGTGACTCTGGACAAGTAATTCAGCACCCCAGTGTCCACATTGGTCCTGCTCTCTTGAATGGTGACCTGGCGCCTTCTTCTTATTCGCCTTGATGCTAGAGCAGCCTGTGGGGAGGGCCTGATCTGGGCAGTTGGGCTGCTGCTCAAGTTGCCCATCTCTTCCAGGATGGGTGAGGTTGCAGCTGCAGACCGTCCTGGTGGTGTGTTGTGTAGGGCAGCCATTGAGTGTTCTGGTGAAGCCTCCTCTTCAGCCATCCTTCTTGTAGGGGGAGAAGATGGGCCAGCCACCTCATCCCCTACAGGATCTATAATGGGCTCTGCCTCTGAGGCCGTTCCTCGATCCGTAAGGTTGGATTGAGTTCTGTTATGAAATAGAACAGAGGCAAAAATACATCAATATTTTTGTCCCTGTAAATTATTTGTGTAATGTTTTTGTGTCATGTGGTGTGAGGTATGTACTTACGGTCTCAGAGCCAGAATTGGGGCGAGGAAGTTCAGCCGGTCATAGTATATATATTTGCGCTTGACATGGCCAGCATCCCCACTCCTGGACCGCTGCTGGCGTTCCCGCCGGTACTGGTCCCGGATGCTTCTCCACCATTTCATCACATCTTCCACTGCAATGTGACAGGAAAGATTGTCAAAATCAGATATTTGAGAGGTCACATTTTCAAACAGTAGTCTAGGCATGGGGCCTTCTGGGGTGTGCGTTCTACCCATGGTGGCATATGTAATTGTGCCGATACCCAGGGTCTCATTAGCTCCCCTGAAACTAATTTTAGTGGCTAGGAGGATGAGGAGCTTGTGGCCTAACCCCTAATTATGGCTGTGTGAAGCCACGTGTCACATCCTAATGTAACGGCCTCATGAGGCTAATAAAAGTACATGCACAGGAAGGGGGGAGCTGATTGTAGATTCCTTTTATAGTGCGCGCTAAGGTTAATTATATTTTTATGGTTGCACTTACGAATTTTATGCTGCTCATCACGTGGTCTGTCACCAAAGTCATGGTACATCTGGCGACAGATGCGCCTCCATGACGCCTCCTTTCTTGTGCGGTTCGCATAGTTTGCGTCGCGTGGGTCCCATATTTCTGGACGCTCCTGCACCAGCACAATTATCATCTCTACATTAATATATGTGGACGCCATGCTGCTGCTGTACTCCGTGGAGGCGTACTTCCTGGATGTCTGGTGCGCTTTTTGACCTCATTTGCATGTCTAGGCTTCCTGATGATGGATTGGCCCATTTCCTGTTCACCAGCCAAAAGACCTGCGTATTGCTCGCAGGTCACACGTGTGTTCCGTGTGTAATGCGTATTTTTTGCGCACCCATAGACTTGCATTGGCGTACTACGGGCGTAGTACGCTGACAATCGCAGCATGCTGCGAGTGGCACGCAGCGTAGGATACGGAGGAGAAATATACGCCTGGTGCGAGTGACCCCATAGAAAATCATATGTCCGTGTCTAATGCGTGCTTTTTGCGCCTCTCACTCTCCCGTTTTCCTCGCCAGTGTGACTCCGGCCTAACCCCTGTGTTGTAACCTTTTTTTTATTATGACATCAATAATATTACTACCCGTAGTCTTTTGGGGGCTTCTAAACATTTTTTGCATGAACATAAGGGAGAATTGAATAGCCTGCGAGTAAGTGCTTTGGAATTTGTTCCTGCTCCTCGGCGTGGTGGCGATAGAATTAAATTACTCCAGATGATTGAAGCTCAATGGATACTAAAACTTAATACTAGATATCCAGCATGATTAAATTTGAAGCATGAATTGATGTATCTATATTAATATGGTTTTTTGTTTTTTTTTGGAGTTTTTTTTTTTTTTATTTTTCTTTTGCCGGGTGCGGTGGTATGTGCCTTTAATCCCAGCTACTTGGGAGGCTGAAGTTTGTTTGTTTTTGGTTTAATCATCAGATTATTATTAAGTGAGAATTCACATTGTAATATGTTTGTATAAGATGAATGCATCATAGGGTTAAACCAGTGAGGTACTATTGTTAACTTTGAATTAGTGATGTCAGTTTCACAGCTGATTTTGGTGGGTGTTACCCAAGGCAGCCTTCTCTGGTTGCTTTTCCTTGATAAGTGCAACATTTATTCAGTATTTTATGCTATGATTAAGGGTCAAATATGATCCGAAACGCGTAAGCCTACACATGCTTTTATCATCACTGGAATTGCATTTTTTAATTATGGATTAAATAAAGGCTTTTCTTAATTTTTTCACATTGTGTGCTGGAACTATAAAAAACTTTTTTTCATTGAGCATTTCTCCCAGATGGGGATGGATCCACTCCGTGCACCGAGATTATGGAAAGGAGGACTGGGCAGGCTGAACCAGGTGAGCTGAAGATCTATCCTACATTGTTTGATATTGTTACTGTCTGAACTTTTTTCGTGCTCCCTGGTTTATTAACGCTGAAGGAATTTTTTATCCTTCATCAATAACAGCGTTACAGCTGCCCATAGGAGTTATAAGTGTTTGTTGCACTCTCCTAATTCCCCTTTCATTTGAATTATATATTTTCTGATAAAATGGAAGTCACTTTCAAGGACACTTTATTCCTGAGTTTAAATGACAAATCCAAATTGGAAAAAGTGGCAAATATAGTCTCCAAAAATAAGGGAAATCCCAATATGGAAGGTCAGGCAGATTTAAGACATAACATGCAACAATTGGAAAAATTCTTGTCTACACGCCTGAGAACCTGGTGGGATCATATCATGCTTGAAAAGTATGTAGAAGATTTGATGATTCCCAGAGGACTGAGAATAAAAAAACAGTCTACTGTTCGATTTGATGAAGTTTTCCAAAAAGAATGGAATGACATTTTGACGGGATGTTCCCTTAAGCTTATGGAGCTTCTTATAGATTATGAACAAAAAAAAGTGAAAGATCTTGATTTAAAAATTAAAGAAATTGAAAATTCTTTGACAGAATCTTTTGATAATGCCACATATAAGAAACTGAGATCTGACATTATGGATAGATTGGATAATTTAGAGGACATTATTGTTGAAAATAAACAGAAAAAATATGAAAGAGATGTCAAAGATTTTGAGACCGGACATGTGTATGACTGGCGACCCCCGCAAAGACCTTATAGAAATTTTAGGTTTTCTAAGAAACCAAAATCTATTTTGAAAGGTCAAAGAGTTAATAGGATTTCAGAAGGTGGAGGAACATCATGAGTTACTTTCAGCTCCTCTGAACTTGAAACGACTGATGGAGAAATGGAAGAAGATGAAAATGATCGCTATAGTTCAGGGGAAGGATCTAGTGGGGCAAAAAACGGTGTAACCCCAAATATAGATCCAAATCAAAATCCTATAGAAGAGCGGGGCGTAAGCACAGAGTTAAAACACAGAAAATACAATTACAGAACGAGGTATCGCAAATAAATCAGTTTACGGTCCTAAATCAATCTGCATGTATCCTTACTAATAATGAATTGAAAGTACTGCGCAAAGGGCTCAATTTTGTGCCTAAGAATAATGGAGATTTTTTTTCTACAATTTTGGATTTCAACAAATTTGTGAGAAGATTAACTATCAAGAAACATTTTTTTGATCAGGATCAATCAGCTGCTGAAATCAACACTCCTCTCTTACCAGTTAATGAATATGCAGGACTTACCTTCAGAGAACAATTTGCCTTGACTGAACTTAATTCCTTATCTGATTCTTCACAAAGGGACAATTTTGTCAGTGACAATAGTGTGGTCTCTAGAGTGCCAAATGTGGATTTTTATCCCTTACAATCAAGAGTCCCCATTATCGATGAATTTCAGCTCTCTGTGGAACGGGAATTAAAATCTGTATTTTCTGATAATAACAAGGGGGATAATTTATCTAAGGGAGAAAGAAAAGCTCTAAAAAACATACAAAATAATCCAAACATTGTAGTGAAGAATGCTGATAAGGGGGGGATCAGTGGTAATATTGGATAAGACCCTATATGTAAGAGAGGTTAATAGTATTTTAAATGAAAGTCATGCTTACAAGAAAATAGATGGAGATCCAACGGAAACTATAAAAATTAAATTGGAAAAAATTTTACAAGAAGGATTTGATCTAGGCATTCTTAATTTAAAACAAAAAGAATTCTTATTACCAGTAAATCCCAAAATTCCCATTTTTCATGCCCTACCTAAAACCCATAAAGGGCTTTTTCCTCCTTTCAGACCTATAGTGTCAGGTGTGGATTCATTATTGGAAAGACTAGGTTCTTGGTTAGATGAGAGATTGCAACCATTGGTAGTTATGTCACCTAGTTATTTGAAAGACAGCAAACATGTGCTATCAGTAATGTCAAATCAGAATTGGGATGAGAATTTCATGTGGATGACTTGTGATGTTAAAACACTGTATTCTTGCATTCCACATAATTTAGCTATGCAAGCACTGACAGATCAACTAAATATATATTCCAATTATTCTGATGTAATGAAAGAATATATTTTAGATGTTACTCTATTTTTGCTTCAAAACAACTACTTTAGATTCTCCCGCCAGTTCTATATGCAGTGTCAGGGTTGTTCCATGGGAGCTAAATTCTCCCCATCCCTGGCTAATCTGTACATGAACTGGTGGGAGTCGAAATTTATTTATTCTGAATTTAATCCTTATTCAGATTATATAGAACAATATTTACGATTCATAGATGATATTTTGATAGTGTGGAAAGGATCAGTTGACCTAGTGTCCAGCTTTAAAGATTATATTAATGATAATAATCTAAATCTGTCTTTCGTAGTAGATACCAATAGGGATATGATTTCCTTTCTCGACATACAATTGGGTGGTAATAGTCTGAAGAAAAAAGTAGATTGTCAGCTTTTTCGTAAAAAAATTTCAGGAATTTCCTTTTTGCATGCTTTTAGTCAACATCCACAACACGTTATTAGGAATATTCCCACAGGGGAATTTATCAGAGCCCGTAGGTGTTGTACCGATGACAGCAAGTATAAGGAAGAATGTGATAATATTAAAAAAAGGTTACAACACAGGGGTTATAATCTTAAAATGGTTAAAAAAAGCTGAAACTAAAGCCAATGAAAAAAGCAGAGATCAGTATTTATTCCAGTCGAAAAAATCAGATAAGAAAGATTTTTCTAATGAAATGATTTTTTCTACTACATATCATAGTAATTATTACAAAGTAATTAATGTTGTTCGTAAACATCTACCATTATTAACTACTGATAGTACACTTAGGGAAATTTTGAAAAATGGTTGCAAATTTGTCCCCAAAAAATCTTTGACGATAGGAAATATAATCTCTCCTAGTGAACTCAGTGAGAACACAGATAAAATAGGTTGTACATGGTTATCTACTAAAGGTTCATTTAGATGCGGGCAGAAGTTATGTGGTTTATGTAAATTCATGATAAATAATAATAAGTCTGTTATAAGTAATGAGGGTCAAGTATTTAAGCTCAAAACTTTTATGAATTGTGCCACTGATTACTGTGTTTATATCATCTTTTGCACGACATGCAGAAAACAGTATGTAGGATCCACAAGTCGTAGCATAAGAAAAAGATTGTCGGAACACATTTATGACATCAATAATATTACTACCCGTAGTCTTTCGGGGGCTTCTAAACATTTTTTGCATGAACATAAGGGAGAATTGAATAGCCTGCGAGTAAGTGCTTTGGAATTTGTTCCTGCTCCTCGGCGTGGTGGCAATAGAATTAAATTACTCCAGATGATTGAAGCTCGATGGATACTAAAACTTAATACTAGATATCCAGCAGGATTAAATTTGAAGCATGAATTGATGTATCTATATTAATATGGTTTTTTTTTTTTTTTTTCTTTTGCCGGGTGCGGTGGTATGTGCCTTTAATCCCAGCTACTTGGGAGGCTGAAGTTTGTTTGTTTTTGGTTTAATCATCAGATTATTATTAAGTGAGAATTCACATTGTAATATGTTTGTATAAGATGAATGCATCATAGGGTTAAACCAGTGAGGTACTATTGTTAACTTTGAATTAGTGATGTCAGTTTCACAGCTGATTTTGGTGGGTGTTACCCAAGGCAGCCTTCTCTGGTTGCTTTTCCTTGATAAGTGCAACATTTATTCAGTATTTTATGCTATGATTAAGGGTCAAATATGATCCGAAACGCGTAAGCCTACACATGCTTTTATCATCACTGGAATTGCATTTTTTAATTATGGATTAAATAAAGGCTTTTCTTAATTTTTTCACATCGTGTGCTGGAACTATAAAAAACTTTTTCCCCATAATATAAAGTATACAACACGGTATTTTTTTGAGCACCGGAATGAGCTCTCCCACTAAATACAGAAAACCTATAAAGACAGATACAGGATCACTAGCCAAGGGGACTGGAAAGATTTTCTTTATTACACAAATATCAAAATCAAATTTAAAAGATTGTCAGACATAAACATACATACAATAACCATACATGAAGCCTCCAAATGTAGAGCTAAAATGGTGCACTCAAAATGTATCCCAATATGAAGGTGAGAATCTAATCTAATAGGTAATTCATATCACATCAATATGATGGTTATATATATATAGTGGAATAATAATCCTACATATAAACTATCAACCTCTTGATAATTATAAAAATCTTATATAGACGAGTATCAATTAATAGAAAAATGTGTGCTGCATATTCCAGGGAAGTGATAAAAACATGTATAATGCAGCAAAGTGTGTACAGGACATATAGTAACAAGTGTTGAGCGAATGTGCTTGCCACTACTCGGTATTCACCCGAGTATCACTTTACACGGTGAGCACCGAGCATTTCTGGGATTACTCGGCGGGAACTCGGGTCTCCACCCAGCACTTTTGACGGACTTTAGAGACCCACTCACGCTGAAGGGATTGTCTGCCAGGCATTGAAGCACCGCAGCCATCTTTGTTATGGTCGTGCAGTGATTGGCTGGCCACACAGCATCATCAGGGGTATAAAAGACCGGATGCCGTCTTGCTCAGCGCATTCAGCTCCGGATTGAGAGAGTGTAGGGAGAGCGGCTGCCTTGATAGGGTCAGAATTGGGGATTTCTTAGTGAGTGTGGGGTCTACCATCCTAACTAATCACATCCAGGTAAACCAACAGTCCGTCTAAGAATTGATTCCGGAGAATATAGGTTCCAGTGTTAGGCAGGCAGGGTAGTGTACGTCGCTGTATACGCATCATTGCCAGGCCTGCAGGCACTTTATGTGTGTATATAGATCATTGCATATATCAAGAGGGTCCATTCCCTTCCTGTGTTCTGGTTCTCCTACTGCTACCTGTGGGATATCTTAGCCGTATATAGCTAGCCCCAGGTGTAATTAGAATACAGGCCACACATATTTTGCTGTGGCATCTCCGTTCCGGCTCATATCTGTGCGTGCTCGAAGTTTGGCCAGTTTAACCCCTTCACCCCCAAGGGTGGTTTGCACGTTCATGACCGGGCCAATTTTTACAATTCTGACCACTGTACCTTTATGAGGTCATAACTCTGGAACGCTTCCATGGATCCCGGTGATTCTGACATTGTTTTCTCATGACATATTGTACTTCATGTTAGTGGTAAAATTTCATTCAAATAACTTGCATTTATTTGTGAAAAAAACAGAAATTTGGCAAAAATTTTGAAAATTTCGCAATTTTCCAACTTTGAATTTTTATGCCCTTAAATCACAGAGATACGGCACACAAAAAACTTGATAACTAACATTTCCCACATGTTTACTTTACATCAGCACAATTTTGGAACCAAAATTTTTTTTTGTTAGGAAGTTAAAAGTTGACCAGCGATTTCTCATTTTTACAACACCATTTTATTTTTAGGACCACATCACATTTGAAGCCACTTTGAGGGGTCTATATGATAGAAAATACCCAAAAGTGACACCATTCTAAAAACTGCACCCCTTAAGGTGCTCAAAACCACATTCAAGAAGTTTATTAACCCTTTAGGTGCGTCACAGGAGTTTTTTTGAATATTTAAAAAAAAAATGAACATCTAACTTTTTTTCACAAAAAAAATACTTCAGGTTCAATTTTTTTTATTTTACCAAGGGTAACAGGAGAAATTGGACTGCAAAAGTTATTGTGCAATTTGTCCTGAGTACGCTGATACCTGATTTGTGGGGGGGAACGACTGTTTCGGCGCATGGCAGAGATCAGAATGGAAGGAGCGCCGTTTGACTTTTTCAATGCAAAATTGGCTGGAATTCAGATCGGACGCCATGTCACGTTTGGAGAGTCCCTGATGTACCTAAACAGTGGAAACCCCCTACAAGTGACCCCATTTTGGAAACTAGACCCCCCAAGGAACTTATCTAGATATGTGGTGAGAACTTTGAACCCACAAGGGCTTTACAGAAGTTTATAACGTACAGCGGTACAATTAAAAAATCATATTTTTTCCACAAAAATGATCTTTTCACCCCAATTTTTATTTTCCCAAGGGTAACAGGACCCTAAAAGTTATTGTGCAATTTGTCCTGAGTATGCTGATACCCCACATGTGGGGGTAAACCACTATTTGGGCGCATGGCAGAGCTTGGAAGGGAAGCAGCGCCATTTGACGTTTTTGGCTGGAATTGAGATCGGACATCATGTCGCGATTGGAAAACCCCTGATGTACCAAAACAGTGGAAACCCCCCACAAATGACACCATTTTGGAAACTAGACCCCCTAAGGAACTTATCTAGATGTGTAGTGAGAACTTTGAACCCCCAAGGGCTTCACAGAAGTTTATAACATAAAGCCGTACAATTAAAAAATCATATTTTTTTCCACAAAAATGATCTTTTCACCCTCAAATCTTATTTTTCCAAGGGTAACAGCACCCTAAAAGTTATTGTGCAATTTGTCCTGAGTACGCTGATACCCCACATGTGGGGGTAAACCACTATTTGGGCGCATGGCAGAGCTCGGAAGGGAAGCAGCGCCATTTGACGTTTTTGGCTGGAATTGAGATCGGACACCATGTCGCGATTGGAAAACCCCTGATGTACCTAAACAGTGGAAACCCCCCACAAATGACACCATTTTGTAAACTAGACCCCCCAAGGAACTTATCTAGATGTGTGTTGAGCACTTTGAACCCCCCAGTGCTTCACAGAAGTTTATAACGCCCGGGCGTGAAAATAAAAAATTCGTATTTTTTCCGCAAACATGATCTTTTAGTCACCATTTTTTTTATTTTCCCAAGGGTAACAGGAGAAATTGGACCCCAAAAGTTGTTGTCCAATTTGTCCTGAGTATGCTGATACCCAATATGTGGGAGAAAACTACTGTATGGGCACATGTCGGGGATCGGAAGGGAAGTAGTGACGTTTTGGAATGCAGACATTGATGGAATGGTCTGCGGGTGTCATGTTGCCTTTGGAGAGCCCCTAATGTACCTAAACAGTGGAAACCCCCCACAAATGACCCCATTTTGAAAACTAGACCCCCTAAGGAACTTATCTAGATGTGAGGTGAGCACTTTGAACCCCCAAGGGCTTCACAGAAATTTATAATGCCAGGGCATGAAAATAAAAAAATCGTATTTTTTCCACAAACATGATCAATTATTCCCCAATTTTTTTATTTTCCCAAGGGTAACAGGAGAAATTGAACCCCAAAAGTTGTTGTCCAATTTGTCCTGAGTACGCTGACACCCCATATGTGGGAGAAAACTACTGTATGGACACACGTCAGGGCTCGGAAGGGAAGTAGTGACGTTTTGGAATGCAGACTTTGATGGAATGGTCTGCGGGTGTCATGTTGCCTTTGGAGAGCCCCTAATGTACCTAAACAGTGGAAACACCCACAAATGACCCCATTTTGGAAACGAGAACCCCTAAGGAACTTATCTAGATGTGTGCTGAGCACTTTGAACCCCCAAGGGCTTCACATAAGTTTATAATGCCTGTGCATGAAAATAAAAAAATCGTATTTTTTCCACAAACATGATCAATTATTCCCCAATTTTTTAATTTTCCCAAGGGTAACAGGAGAAATTGGACCGCAAAAGTTGTTGTCCAATTTGTCATGAGTACGCTGAAACCCCATATGTGGGAGAAAACTACTGTATGGACACACGTCGGGGCTCGGAAGGGAAGCCGTGCCATTTTGGAATGCAGACATTGATGGAATGGTCTGCGGGTGTCATGTGCGTTTAGAGCGCCCCTGATGTACCTAAACTATTGAAACTCCCCACAAGTGACCCCATTTTGGACACTAGACCCCCCACGGAACTTATCTAGATGTGTGGTGAGCACTTTGAACCCCCAAGTGCTTCACAGAAGTTTATAACGCTCGGACGTGAAAATAAAAAAATCATTTTTTTCCACAAAAATGATATTTTTGCCCCCAATTTTTTATTTTCCTAAGGGTAACAGGAGAAATTGGACCCCAAAAATTGTTTTGCAATTTGTCCTGAGTAGGCTGATACCCTATATGTGGGGGTAAAATACTGTTTGGGCGCATGGCAGAGCTTGGAAGGGAAGGAGCACTATATGACTTTTTCAACTCAGAATTGGCTGGAATTGAGATCAGACGCAATGTTGCATTTGGAGAGCCCCTGTTGTGCCCAAACAGTGGAAACCCCCAATTCTAACTCCAACCCAAACCCCAACACACCCCTAACCCTAATCTCAGCCCTAGCCCTAGCCCTAACCCAAGCCCTAACCCAAGCCCTAACCCTAGCCCTATCCCTAACCCTAGCCCTAATGGAAAAATGGAAATAAATACATTTTTTTAATTTTATTTTTCCCTAACTAAGGGGGTGATAACGGGGGGTTTGATTTACTATTTATGGCGTTTTTTATGTTTGGCGGCTGTCGCACGCTAAAAGACGCTTTTTATTGTAAAAGTAGTTTTTGCATCAGCACATATTGAGAGCTATAATTTTTCTGTATTTTGACCCACCGAGTCATGTGAGGTCTTATTTATTGCGGGACGAGTTGACGTTTTTATTGGTACCATTTTCGGGCACGTGACATTTTTTGATCGCTTTTTATTCCGATTTTTGGGAATGAACAAAAACCAGCGTTTCATGAATTTCTTTTGGGGGGGTGCGTTTACACCGTTCCGCGTACGGTAAAATTGATAAAGCGTTTTTATTCTTCGGGTCAGTACGGTTACAGCGATACCTCATTTAGGTCGTTTTTTTATGTTTTGGCGGTTTTATGCAATGAAAACTATTTTATATAAAAAATAATTATTTTTGCATTGCTTTATTCTGCGAGCTATAACTTTTTTATTTTTTCGCTGATGATGCTGTGTGGCAGCTCGTTTTTTGCGGGACAAGATGACGTTTTCAGCAGTACCATGGATATTTATATGCGTCTTTTTGATCGCGTGTTAGTACACTTTTTGTTTGGCGGTATGATAATAAATCATTATTTTTTGCTTCGTTTTTTATTTTTATTTTTTAAGGGGTTCGCTAAAGGGGTTAACTAATGGGACAGTTTTATAGGGCGGGTTGTTACGGGCGCGGCGATACCTAATATGTGTACTTTTATTGTTTTGGGGTTTTTTTATTTTCAAAAAATGAATTTATTGGGGAATATTTTTTTTTTTTTTACTAATTTATTTGGCGATTTTTTTAAAATTATTTTTACACTTTTTTTTTTTTTTTTTTACTTTATTACATAGTCCCAGGTGGGACATCACTGTCCTGTGACAGATCGCTGATCTGTCACATCACAGATCACTGTGACAGATCAGCAATCTGTCACAGGCATTGAAGAAGACTTCCTCTTACCTGCGCTTTGCAGGCACTGAGGAAGCCAGCTTCCTCCAGACCCCCGAAGGCCCCCATCGCCATCTTGGATTCGGGGGCCTGGAGGAAAAGAGCCCCCGGCAGCAGCGCTGCACATTGCGCTGCCGTGGGGGGCTCAGGGAAGCACGGAGGGAGCCCCCTCCCTGCCGATTCTTCCCTTTAACTCTCGGTACACCGCGATCATGTTTGATCGCGGTGTGCAAGGGGTTAACGTGTCGGGGGCGGCTGACACATTGTGCCGGGTGTCAGCTGTGATAATCAGCTGACACCCGGCCGCGATCAGCGGCGCTCACCACGTGGGCGCCGCTGATCGCGGTAGACGTACTATCCCGTCCATGGGCATAGGGGCCCGGGTCCCATGGACGGGATAGTACGTCGGATGTCAGGAAGGGGTTAAGGCTGTTATCTTTTTTTGGGCGGCCTGTCACTTTTGGTTAAATACAGTAGTATTTAGCCAAAAAAAACCAGGCCTCACATTTAATGTAGTGGTATCTCTGTGTCAGCTCATATCTTTGCGTGCTCAATAATTTGCCAGTGTAGGGCGCTTTTCTTTATTTTTCCTGGGTGAAACTGTACTTATATACAGCAGTAGTTAGGCCAAAAAAAAAACAGGGCATACATTTGTCGTAGTGGTATCTCCTTGGCAGCTCATATCTGTGTGTGCTCAAAGTTTTGCCAGTCTATCTCTAACACGCCTCATACATCCGTGTGCCAAAAATTGACGCATTTTAGACCTAAATTCCCTTTTTTGGCAGTCTGTCACTCTCGTTATATCTAGCAGTCCTTTGCATCCACCAAAAAACAAAGAAACATATTTGACAGTGTGGTATATCTGTGACACGCCTCATACGTCCGTGTGATAAAAATGTGTGGAATTTAGGCCGGTGCTCCAGTGATGTCCTGTCTGGTACTCAAGTTATATACAGCACTATGTTGCATTATTTTAAAAAACAGGCCACATTTTACAGCGGGGTCTATCTCTGACATGCCTCAAACATCCGTGGGCCAAAAATGGAGGCATTTTAGGCCTAAATTCCCTTTTTTGGCCAGTCTGTCACTCTCGTTATATACATGCAGTGCCTGGGCTGACAAACATTTCCCATGGGGGCTACAGTTTTTAAAAATATACTATGGGCATCATAGACACCATTGCCAAAAATTGGACTGCCTGTAGCAGCACAGAACACGTTAACCCTGGTGATTTATTGGCAGAGAATGAGGAGACATAATGATAAATCATACTGAAATCAAACAAATAAAAAATGTGAATCCACCTATGAAAGCAAAAACAAAAGGGAGGGGCGAACACAGATTCATAGATATGAAGCCAGAATGTGCCCAATGAGATATGTTTGTCCCTAGCAACAGCTCAGAGACAGGGATATAAATTAAAATATAATATAATAGTATTTCAATATTTTTATATTGTAGAGGTATACACTAGGTCCTTAGAGGATGGTCCAGACATAGTAAAACTGGAAAATATAAGAATAAATGGGAAGAATAAACGTACATCTCATTTTTATGACAGTTCCCCCCTGGGGGAGTAACATTTGTTTTGGTTTCAAATTAGTAACGGGCATCATACAAACACCCTTGCTCAAAAATTGAGTGACTTTTGCATCACGGAATACGTTCACCCGGGTGTTCTACTGGTTGTGAATGATGAGAATGAGGATAAGGAGGAGGATAACACCAAGTAGACCAAATCATGAAGCGGATGTGTGGTTGTGAAGAGGTGCATGAGAATACACCTCCACAAAAAAGACAATGTATTTGAGGTTATGTTTCGATGCTCCTGCCTGAGCTGGATTGTACTTCTGTCTCCGTCGCTTGGACTCCTTGGTTGTACAACAAACTCTGACGTCTGCTGCCAGCGTTCTCACATGGGAATATTTTCAGTAATTCCGCTACAAGGGCCCTCTGGTACAACAACATTTTTGTACACTTCTCTGCCTCTGGAAGAAGAGATTGAAAGTTCTCCTTGTAGCGTGGATCTAGTAGTGTCACCAACCAGTAATGAGTGTCACCGAAAATGTTTATAATGCGAGGGTCAAGGGAAACGCAGCGCAACATAAAGTCAGCCCAATGAGTCCCAGACTCTTAACAGGCAACACTTCCGTGTCCTCGCCCCAACAGGATGACTGATCATGCTGTCCTGCTCCTCCTTGTCCTCAGGCCTACAACACTTACAACGAATCTCAGTAAGATCAGAGTACAAACATTGTTGTAAATACCTTCTTGTAAATACACCCCTGTAGTTTTAAGATCCCCCACCTAATTTTAGATTGTAAGTTGTCACGAGCAGGATTGTTTTGTTTGGGTTGAATTATTATCATCGTTGTTGCTTACTGTAGATTGTAAGCTGGCATAAGCAGGGTAGTTTTATTTGGGTTTAATTATTTGATTATTGTTATCCTTGTTATTTAGGACTGTTGTGTTTGAAACTGTTAAGCTGTAAGTATGTTTTCGCTCTATAATAACTTTAAAGCTTCAAATTAGAACTCAGAAAAGCAGGATGGAGACATTAGTTATGTTGTCTTTGACGCTCACCCTCTTGGTGGATTTCTCAAAGTTTTGGAGGATGGCACACATGTCAGACATCCATGTCCACACCTCATATGCTATGTGTGAAGACAGAACAGAATACCGACAACATTGTTGATGCTGGTAGATTAGTCACCAACTGCCCTCTTCTGCTCAGAAATCCTTTCCTACATCTGCAGTGTTGAGTTCCAAGGCCTGGGGGCATCACACACCAGTCAGTGAGCCAGAAGTAGCAAGCACTGTTGAATCACGGCAATGGCGGATGAAGCTGTAGCTGACTTTCTAAAATGGGTATTTAGAGCTTTGTATTTTTACCAGCAGATCTGCCAGCTCCATGTCGCTTTTCAAAAAACATTGACCAATTTGGTTAAGCGCATGAACCAGGCATGGCAAGTGTGTGAGATCTCCTCGCCAAAGAGCAGCCATCAGGTTCCACCCGTTGTCACACACAAACATGCCTGACTGTGTTTTCACCAGTCTCATCCACAAATATGCCTGCTGTTTCATAGGTGTCCACAACTTTACAGCATTGTGGTTTTTTCCACAGAAGCATATTAGCTTCAGCACAGCCTGTTCCCACTTTGATTAGGCAGTGCTGCCAGCTTGAGATTGATGTGCTACCTTTTTGAGCTGGAGGCTGAAGAGGAGACGAAGGGGGGCAGTGCACTATGCACCCAAAGCGCCGACACTGTGTAAAAATGCAGCAAACAGACCCATTGACCTAGTGGCATGGGGCCAGCTTAAGATAAATCGGGCAAGACATCAAAGATTTTTGGCGTGGACAAGCAGCGCATCGGAGGCTGAGTAGCGTGCTCCGTCCTTACAGCAGTGGCTGTTATGATTGGGTCATCGAGGAGGAAAACAAGACTAAGCTAAGCCACAGAAAACCAGAGAGGTTGGTAACTAAGCGGATTGCAGACCCCTGATCCTATCCACACAACTAGCAGTAGCCGTGGAGCATACCTACGATGATTCTAGATGCCTCGACACAGCCGGAGGACTAAATAAGCCCAAAGCAAGAAAAGGGGAAATTTAAACTGCCCCAGAGCAGACCCCAAAGGAATAGACAGCCCCCAAACATATATTGCCGGTGAGACAAGATGATAACAGAAACACAGGTAGGAAAATAGGCTGAGCAAACTATGGGGCCCACACTAACTAGAAAGGACAGGAAAGGAAAGATGCTGTCTGCAATCATGCCAAAAAACCCTTCAAAAATGTCCAACACCTCTAATAGCAAAAAAACCTTGAAGTCACTAGACTTCACCCATTATATCAGCACTCTAATAAGGGACAAAAAGCAACCTGGCACAAACAGTAACATAAGAATGGAAATTCAGCACAGCCCCAGCCGGGCCTGGCTGAGCACACAAAACTGAATAGACAAAACCAAATCAAATGTGAACAATAGCAAAAAACACTTAGCTTGAGAATGTAGGGACTGAACTGGAAACTAAGACCTCTGGAGGCAGGTAAAATCACCAGCATGGATAGAGGGAGTCGGCTGTCTTAAATCCAGTCAGAGACTCCAGATGTCCAATCGTCGTCCTCATTATCAGGTGGCAGGTCTCTGTTAATTAGATCAGCTTCATTACCTCCTGCAACCACCAGAGGGAGCCCGGAAAGAGAACTCACGACTCCTCTGTCAATGCAATCAGCTCCAACACCCTCACCAGCAACCAGAGGTAGACCAGAAAGTGAATTCACAACAGTACCCCCCCTTTGAGGAGGGGTCACCAAACCTTCATCCACGCCACCAGGCTGATCAGGATGGGCCCGGTGAAAAGCACGAACCAATCTATCGGCATGAATGTCAGAAGCAGAGACACAAGCATTATCCTCCTGGCCATATCCCCTCCATTTGACTAAGTACTGGAGTCTCCTTCTAGCCAAGCGAGAATCCAATATTTTCTCTACTTCATATTCCACATTGCCTTTAACCAATACAGGGTCAGAAGGCACCGCCATGGGAACTACTGGCTCAACAAACCTCTTCAACAGAGATTTATGAAACACGTTATGGATAGTGTTGAGCATTCCGATACCACAAATATCGGGTATCGGCCGATATTTGCGGTATCGGAATTCCGATACTGTTATGATTCCACCACATGGCAGGGGAAGAGGGTGCCACTGAGCTCCACCCACCACTGACCCTACCTACTTGCCGGTCCCACCCTAGCCGGTGGGCGACAACTGGGCGGCGGTCCCTACCTCAGCGTAAGTGCAGGGAGCTACAGTGAGGGTAAACCGAGGGTGGAATGAGTGCAGGACAACCTAAGGGAGACAAGCAGCAGCAAGGAGGACTCCTAGAGTGAAACTAAAGAGTGAATGAACCTGAAGGGTAAAACCACGAAACCCCAAGCTAACACAAAAAATACTAAGATTTCAGCAAAGACCAAAGCGGAAAGCTGGAGTCCCAGAGGTACTCAACGAAAGAGAGACCGGGAGGCTGTCAGAGGTTGTACCGGACAGCGCTGTAGGGAAGACAGGAATCCGTACCACAGAAGAATCACCGGCAAGGAGTGAGAGCCCTGTGGAGTGCTAAATAGGAAAAAGGCGGGACATAAGCACAGGAAACAGTGAAGCAGCCAATCACCAGAACGGAGGAAGAACAATGAACGAAAAAGAACTAGTTGAACAGAAACTGTATATTAAGAATGGTTGTGTGGCACAGCAAGTAAGGCAGCGAGACTTGCTGTGGAACACAGACTAGACCCCGGTACGAATCCTGACATTACCCCCTCCTTTATGAGGGGCCCCTGGACCCTCACACAGGGAAGGCTTCTCAGGAAAATTGATATGGAACCTCTTACATAACCTGGGAGCATGAACCTCAGAATGAGACACCCACAACCACTCCTCAGGGCCATACCCCTTCCAGTCCACCAGGTACTGCAGGACCCCACGAACTTTCCTGGAATCCAAGCTCTTTTTTACCTCAAACTCGGGGTGACCAAGTACAACAACAGGAGCAGGAGGTGTGTCAGCCGGACAAACTGGAGGTACATAAGGTTTTAGGAGAGAGACATGGAATACCTTATGCACTCTCATCGCCTGGGGGAGATCCAATTTGACAGAAACAGAGTTGATTATCTGAGATATTTTAAAAGGACCAATGTACCGGGGAGCCAGTTTACCAGAGGGGACTCTTAGTTTCAGATTTTTAGTAGAAAGCCACACTTTCTGCCCAACTTCAAAGGAAGGACTTCTCCTCCTTTTCATATTAGCAAAGTGGCATTGTGACTCATGAGCCTTTTTGATGTTGCTTTGGACTTGCTCCCAAACTGACCGCAGATCAGAGGAAACAATCTCTACCTCAGGATTGTCCGAGGGGTCCTCAGAGAAAGAGCTGGATTTAGGGTGAAATCCCATGTTGCAGAAGAAGGGAGATATCCCTGTGGAAGAGTTCACCCTATTATTTATGGCAAACTCTGCCAGGGCAATAAAAGATGCCCAGGTCTCTTGCTTATCAGCCACATAGCAACGTAAGAATTGTTCAAGGGCTTGATTGGCCCGTTCTCTCTGCCCATTGGTCTCCGGGTGAAAGGCCGATGAGAAAGCAAGGGAAACGCCAATCTTACTACAGAAAGCTCTCCAGAATTTGGAGACAAATTGGGTACCCCTATCTGACACAATATTAGAAGGAATTCCATGCAGCCGCACCACATGATTTAGAAACAAGGGGACCAATTGCTTGGCGGATGGCAATTTGGGTAAAGGAATAAAGTGCGCCATCTTACTAAAGCGATCCACCACAACCCACAAGGTAGTCATTCCCAGGGAGGAAGGTAAATCAGTAACAAAGTCCATGGAAAGATGGGTCCATGGCTTGGAGGGAACAGGTAGAGGACATAGTTCACCCAAAGGCCGTGAGCGGTTAACCTTAGACCGGGCACAAATGTCACACGCCTTGACATAGGCAGTGGCATCCCGGCGTAAAGTCGGCCACCAAAAATTTCTGGAGATTGACTCCATAGTACCAGAGATACCAGGGTGACCTGAAAGAGGAGAGTTGTGGTGTTCATTCAGCAGTCTCAAACGCAAATGACAGGGAACGAACCATTTATTATCAGGAGAGCCGGACGGAGACAAATGTTGAAATTGCTTAACTTCAGCAAACAAATCAGAGGAATTAGCAACCAAAAATACTTTATCAGGTAAAATGGGAACAGGTGGGATGTTTGACGGTTGTTCAGGCAAGAAGCTTCTAGATAGCGCGTCTGCTCTGGCGTTTTTGCAGCCGGGTCTGAAAGAAATCACAAAATTAAAACGTGAAAAGAACAACGCCCACCTTGCCTGTCTTGGATTAAGCGGTTTGGCCGTTTTGAGATATTCAAGATTCTTATGGCCGGTGATTCTGTTATGATTCCACCACACGGCAGGGGAAGAGGGTGCCAATGAGCTTCACCCACCACTGACCCTACCTACTTGCCGGTCCCACCCTAGCCGGTGGGCGACAACTGGGCGGCGGTCCCTACCTCAGCGTAAGTGCAGAGAGCTACAGTGAGGGTAAACCGAGGGTGGAATGAGTGCAGGACAACCTAAGGGAGACAAGCAGCAGCAAGGAGGACTCCTAGAGTGAAACTAAAGAGTGAATGAACCTGAAGGGTAAAACCACGAAACCCCAAGCTAACACAAAAAATACTAAGATTTCAGCAAAGACCAAAGAGGAAAGCTGGAGTCCCAGAGGTACTCAACGAAAGAGAGAACGGGAGGCTGTCAGAGGTTGTACCAGACAGCGCTGTAGGGAAGACAGGAATCCGTACCACAGAAGAATCACCGGCAAGGAGTGAGAGCCCTGTGGAGTGCTAAATAGGAAAAAGGCGGGACATAAGCACAGGAAACAGTGAAGCAGCCAATCACCAGAACGGAGGAAGAACAATGAACGAAAAAGAACTAGTTGAACAGAAACTGTATATTAAGAATGGTTGTGTGGCACAGCAAGTAAGGCAGCGAGACTTGCTGTGGAACACAGACTAAACCCCGGTACGAATCCTGACAGATACTGAGTTCCCAAACTTTTTGCATATCGAATACCGAAATTGGAAGTTCCCATAATGCTATGAGCCAGTTTGATTTGATTCAGCCAATGAGGAATCCTCAGAAGTGTGGGCACATCCTGTTAGGCATGTAGGCATGTTAAGTAATGGCATGGCTGTGATTGGCTGCTGAAATGATGTCATGATGCACTATAAAAGCCGCCGCTGCCATTTAGGATTCACTCTGCTGTGAATTCAGTTAGGGACAGGCTGCTGTTCAAGACTCTGAGGGACAGTTAGAAATAGCGATTTGCTAAATAATATTGTGCTTTACCCAGGCTACATTATCAGTCACTGTAGCTTTCTTTTGCCTTGCAGCGCTGTTCACAGCTTTCTGCAAGGTCTGTGTGTGTGCAGCTCATGCTGTAGTGTGTACTGCACCATCTCTGGTTGTAGGCCGCTCAGCGTGCATCACTGCCTCATACATATTTTTGTTTTATTGCTGCTCATTTTTCATTAATTCTCCTATTAGTGTGCATCCATCCGTATCCATATACGTTGGTTGCAAACCCTATAGGAGTAGACAGCGGAGCCTTTCTGCAGCCTTTCAGTGCTAGTGCCCAGTTCTCTGCACTGTTCACGGCTGTCTGTGAGGTCTCTGTGTGTGAGTGCAGCTCACGTTGTAGTGTGTTCTGCAGCCACCTCTGGTTGTAGTCCGCTCAGCGTGCGTCACTGCCTCATACGTAGTCCTTTTTTTGTTTTATTGTAGCTCATTTTTCCTGATTTTTTTATCCTATTAGTGTGCTTCCATCCATATCCATCTACATTGGTTGGTTGCAAACACTATATAGGAGTAGATAGAGGAGCCTTTTTGCTGGCTTGTGCCCTGCAGCCGCTGCCAGATTAGTATTAGCCTATTTTTTGGAGCCTGATCTTTTGCATTGTAGGTTACCTTCCTGCATTGTAATAGCTCCAAAAAGTTTGTGATACTATCGCTTTCACATCTTTAGTCACATCCTTTTCGTTTTTTTTTTTTAAAAAAAACACGTAAATAGAGTTCACCAAACACTCCACTTTACAGTTGTGTAGGCCACATTAGCTCATATTAAAGTGTAGTCCACACACTTTATAAGATTAGTGTTTCTTATACATGTTAGCAGCTGTTCAGAGATAAGCACACTAAGCCCCCCCTTTGTACTTTTCTGCCTATCTTTATCAGTCTACCAAGATGAAGAAGGCAGGGAGTATGGCACGTGGTCGTGGGCGTGGAGATTCAGCAGGGAGAGGACGTGGGGATTCTGTGCCTGCTGCGGGCACCAGTGACTCAGCATCCCCCAGTTTTACCTGGCAACAGTCCTTTATGCGCAGCTTTGTAGGACCTCGCCGTACCCCACTGCTCCGGGACGAACAAATTGAAGCCATTGTCGGATGGATGGCAGCTAACGCATCGACTTCAATGACTTCCACATCCTCTCAGGGCCAGAGCCCTGAAGAGCAACTGGGTTGCCCTCCCAGGGCTGTGGTGTACTCTGTACCGGGCCGGTGTCAGCGGGATGTGTCACAGCAGCGGTGACCCGGTCCTTGGCCCTGGGCGCCCATGTAACAGGGGAGATTGAATAGTGGAATGTAGTTAGATGAATAGTTCATGACGCCACCTGTGGTGCTCGGCAAGGGGGTGTTGAGCCGACGCTGCATGCAGATCCGCTGGGACTGATGGTATGGTGCAGTAAAGATGTAAAAGCTCCCCACAGGTGAAGCTGTAGTCCCAGGGCAGTGTAGATGTGGTTGGCACGGGGATGTAGCAGTGCGAGAAAGGTAGGAAGCAGACAAGACACAGCGGGGTGCAATTTCTGTACCTTTACTTGATAACTGCAGTCCAGGGTCCTGATTACAGATGGTAACGGAGAAGGCTAGCCTGAAAGCAACTCAGGGTTTCTCTCTCAGCAGAAGGGCTGTGCAGTCTCCTTTCCTAGCGCTTACTTAAGGGATCTCCAGTACTGAGTTACACTGAAGTTCCTCCTGTCAGATGTTCTCAAGAACCTTACTTCCACGGCAGACAGCTGTAGCCTATCTCGGGAACTCCTTTCTCGTGAGTCCCGGCTCACTATCCAAGCTGCTGTTGTGCCCTCAAGTCTTAGATGGGAATAGGGCATTTACAGCCCCCTACTCCTCTGGTGTCTGTTGTAGGACCGTTAGTATCCATACAACCGTGGAGACCAGGCTCCAGTTCATGCGTTCTCACTCGAGATGAGCTCTTCCTCTCAGCTCTATCTCAGCGCTCCTTCCACACGTCTGCACACTTCACCCTCCACAGACTAACTGACTCCTCCTTCCTCTTGGCCCTCAGAGAGCACTCCTCCCCTTAATTCCGGTTCAGAGTCCCCCCTGCTGGCCTGGAGTGGAACTGTGTTGCATGCATAGATTGACTGCGAGAGAGACCCATCATTGCCTCCAAGCCTGGCATTACCCTCCCTTGGAGGAAGGCAAAGCCAGTGTGGTGGCCATACTCCTGGGGGTGCCATATTCCCCCCTAGTGCAAGTCTGCACTCCTTGGCTGAACAAAACATGAAAACATACAAACAGTTAAACAATAATAATTGTACAAGATTTTAAAAATGAAAAAGTTGCAAAGGCCAAGTGCTTCAAAAATGGTCCTATGATGATAAGTTCAAGCATCATTGTCCATGTCATGGTATCTGGAATTTTGGTCTGACAAGCGAAGGCTTAACATGGTATCTGGAATTTTGGTCTGACAAGCGAAGGGTTAATGGTTGGAGCCTCTCTTTGGTCTCAGGGAGGGTATTTATGGCCACAGGCGAGCAACCTTCCCTGTCGTTTATACGTCATACTTGAGTGTGTCCGACCCTGCCTTTGCTAAGTGCCTCTCGCCTGTTTCCGTGTTTGTGGTGTGTATGACCTGGTGGTCTGGATTTTGGTTTTTGTCTCTAGGCTTCCTGATTTGGTACCATCCTGCTCGACCCGTGTTCTGACCTTTGGCTCCCCTAGACTACTCTCTGACTTTCTGATTTTGTACCGTGCAGCCGACCCGTGCCTGACCTCCTGCTTCCCTGACCATTCTTGCTCTGCCTGACTCTGTACCGCATTGATTCTCCTGTGTATGACTTCTGGATTGCCCGACTATCGCTACTGTATAAACCCCTGGCTCTCTGAGCCCTCTGCCTGTCACTTCAGTGTCCCTGCGATAAGCTCCGCCCCCTCTGACATCACATGTCACGTGGTGCTAGGTCCTGCAGCCTCTGAGTGCTTCTGCAAGCACTCCGCCCCTTCCACAGGTCCTGCGACCTCCCAAGCTGTGCTCCTGCACTGCTCCCTCTGACAGCCCCGTGGTCTGAGTTCCTTCCCCAACACCGGGACCGCTGACCGGTCACGCTACACTCCTGCAGATAAGGGTAAGCGTGATAGTCCATGGTCCATTCCTGGCAAATGGTGAATTATATACAAGTAAAGTTTTTGACCACACAAGTCCTGTGGTACAATGTCCATAAAACAAAACGGGAAAATTTTTAAAGGAAAGTCTTACAGGTTATCTGTAGGCACAAAAATCTTGAGAATAGTTATATATATACATACAATTTCAACATTTACATTCACTTTGCTGTATACGATAGCTGATGGGTGGTATACCTTGTGTGGTGCGGGTAGACCTGCGTAACTCTGATGTGGATAAACTGGGTAAACTAGGTAGCATTCTCCTATGGACTCTTAGACTCACCACGGGTATAACATGTTCACCACTGGCAGGGCAAGGGTTCTCTGGCTCCACTGCTGGTGTGGCATTTGCTGCCTGATTTTCCTGATCCTCAGGGTTTTCTGTAGTTACGTCTCCTGTGCTACCAATTGGGAAAATGTCAACACTGGCACCACTTTCGCATCGTTTACTTTAGTCCAATTCGCAGGGAATTCTCCAAGTATTGTGCTGACCATCTCTTCTTCCTCTATGGGTTGGATGTTATCTGGTTCTTCCACTCTTTCCCTTAACAAGTCAGGACACAGCTTCAGATGATCTCTTGATATTTCTGCTGAGGTTTCTCCTCCATCTTTGCTAATAAGGCATACCTTGGTATTATCAAAATTTGAGGGCAGAATGGTATAAGGTTCAGCTTCCCATTGATCATCCAGCTTATGCAGTCTTCGTTTTCTCTTGAGAACTTGCTCTCCCGGGGACAAGGGAACTGCAGGTGCATTCTGATTGTAAAGCTTCTCCTGCTTTTGTCTTGCCTGGGCCAAACTCTTTTCCACACGTTCTTGTTCTCTTCTGTACTGCTGTTGTCTTTCTGTATCCTAGTCAGCATCTGGGGATGGCACCTCAGGTGTAAGGACTCCCATGTTCAAATCTATAGGCAATTTGCCAGGCCTCGCTCTCATCAGGTATGCCGGGGTACAGTTGGTGGAGTTCACTGGAATATGATTGTAAAGGTCTACCAGATCTGGCAACTTCTCTGGCCACAGATTTCTCTCCTCCAAGGGCAAAGCCTTCAGAAGGTCAATCACTACCTGGTTCATGTTCTCGCACATGCCATTGGTGTGTGGGTGGTACGGGGTTGTCCGGATCGTCTTACAACCATACAGGTTACAGAATTCTTGGAACACTTCTGCCTTGAAAGCTGGACCTTGATCTGTAAGCACTCTTTCAGGATACCCATGTGGTCTACAGAAGTGCTGTTGGAATGCTCTGGCTGCTGTCCGGGCCATTTGAGCTTTGACAGGCACAACTACCAGGAATCTTGAGTAGTGGTCCACGATGGTAAGAGCATAGATGTAGCCTGACCGGCTTGGAACCAGCTTCACATGGTCCAGGGCCACCACCTCAAGGGGCTGTTTGGTGATGATTGGCTGTAGAGGAGCTCTCTGGCTGTTTAGATCCTTTCTGCGCAGGTTGCAATGTCCACACTCCCGGCACCACCTCTCAATGACTTTCCTCATACCAGCCCAATAGAACCTCTCCCAGAGCAATGCTTCCAACTTCTTCCATCCAAAGTGTCCAGCTCCATTGTGGTATGCTTCCAGGACCATTGATGCCTCTCTCTTTGGGACTATCACCTGCCAGACCAGCTCATGAGTGCGGGTATTGATACTCCTCTGACACAGCTTTCCTTCATAGATGAACAGCCGGCCTCTCTCCTTCCACAACTGCTGGGTTTCTTTAGGGGCATCCGACTCTGGGCGTGAGTCAGCTTGTGCCAGCAACTCTTTCACCAGGTGGACTTCAGGGTCACTATCTTGCATTTCTGCCCAGTCATGATGGGGCAATGGATTCAGGGTGACCTCCTTCAAGCCAGACCGCCCGTTTCTTACTCCTTGAGCACGTTGGGCCGCAATTGGCTGGTGGAAGGGAGGTAGCTCTATTTCTTCAAGAGCCTCAGGGTCTTCTCCTGCATCTGGCAGATTAGGCATCCTGGACAGCGCATCAGGGTTGGCATTCTTGTGCCCTGCCCAGTACATGATGGTAAACTCATAGTTAGATAGCCGAGCCATCCATCACTGTTCCAGTGCACCTAGTTTTGCAGTGTCCAAGTGTGTCGACGGGTTGTTGTCCGTGAAGATGGTAAACTTGGCGGAGGTTGGGTAAT
Source organism: Dendrobates tinctorius (assembly GCF_039654945.1). Lineage (NCBI taxonomy): Eukaryota > Metazoa > Chordata > Amphibia > Anura > Dendrobatidae > Dendrobates > Dendrobates tinctorius. The sequence goes on along the minus strand of NW_027362013.1, from coordinate 1,188,232 downwards.
GTTTGAACCTTTCGGTGACAGCCCAAACTATGGCATGGAACTCCAGCTTGAAAGAACTGTAGTTGTCAGGGTTCGCAGCTTCCTGCTGGTGTAAGAGATTACTCTTTCTTTTCCGTTCTGTACCTGCGACAGTACTGCTCCTAGTCCCACATTGCTGACATCAATGTACAGCAAAAAGGGTTTGTCATAATCTGGGTAGGCCAGAACTTCGTCACCTGTGAGAGCCATCTTCAATCTGGTGAAGGACCTCTCCAACTCCTCCGACCATTCAAAGGTGGAATTCTTCTGTTTGGTTTTCTTGGACTGCCCCACCAGGAGATGTTGCATAGGGGTGGCTATTCCAGTAAAGCCTTTGATGAATCTTCGGTAGTAACCTACCAGTCCAAGGAATTGGCGTACTTCATGGAGGCTGCTGGGCTTCGGCCAGTCCTGGATGACTGTGACCTTGTCAGGATCTGGTGCCACACCTTCTGCACTGACCACATGACCGAGGTACTGTACCTTGGGCTTCAGGAGGTGGCATTTGGAAGACTTCACCTTCCAAATGGACTCCAGTCACAGAACATCTTTCTTGCCAGTAGAGAAACAGAAATCGGTGAGGAGCAGAATGAGAGAGCTCCTGAAAGGTCACGTTTCCATCAGATCCACAATGAGAGTTTTGGGCCTCATGATGGCTTGTATCCCCTGTGTTCATTGGGCACAGTTTCACTCGAGCCCTGCAGTGAGAGGTCCTGTCAGCCTGGGATCGACGACAGTCTACCCTTGACAGAAGAATATCCTTATCCCCAGCAGAAAGGGATTCAGCCAGGAAACCTAAAAGTGGGCTTTAATTTGATTGCCTCTTCATGGGTGGTAATAACCACGGACTCCGGCAAGTAGCGATGCGGAGCGCACCTGGTAGGAAGTATTCTCCAGGTAGAATGGCCATCGGACATGCGTTCCAGGTCTTCCAACTACAGAGAACTCTACGCTGTGTCGGAAGCCCTAAGATTTAATCGAGCACTGTTAAGGGGCCAGCACGTCAAGATTCTGTCGGACAATGTGACGACGGTGTCCTTCCTGTGTGTCCAAGGGGGTCCCAGACATTGAATGCTCCAGGATCTGGCAAAAGAGATTGTTTTCATGGGCATAGAAGACAGTGCGACAGCAGTTCATCTCGAGGGGTCTCAAAATGTTGTGGCGGACTACCTGAGCAGACCAAAGGTCTGACAACGAAATGGGAGCTAAACAAGGTGTTCCAGTACTTCTGTCATCCAATCCAGAAGCCGTCGACGCATTAAGTCAGAGATGATGACGGTCCCTGTCCTACGCATCCCCCCCATAGCACTCATTCCAGCCATCCTCAGGAAGATACAGGAGGATCAGGCAAAGGTACTTCTGATCACCACGTTCTTGCCAAAAGGAAGTTGGTCTTTGCTGCTGCTAACTATGGCATTAGAAGACTTGGTTCTGCTTCCATGGAGTAAAGACCTCATCTATCAGAGCCCAGTCTTCCATCTGGATCCGGAAAGGCTACATTTTTCAGCTTGGATCCTGAGCAGGACATCCTGAGAGCTTGGAGGCTGTCAGACCAGGTTATAACCACAATCCAGGCCAGTAGGAAGCCAGTTACTTCTGCAATATATTATAAGATCTGGAAGATCTGTTTTTAGAGTGGCAGTTCTGATTTTATTGCGGGGAAGCCCGATATCCCAAGCGTCTTAGACTTCCTTCAGGCTGGTTTTAATAAGGGGCTTAGACCCAGTACCTTAAAAGTCCAGATAGCGAAGTTAGGCCGTGGTCAGACTTGCGAGAAACTCGCACGAGTCTCGCATCTCAATACCCGGCACTGCTATCGGCACGTGGGACCAGAGTGCTCAGCTGGAAATACATGCAGCTGAGCGCTCCGGTCCCGAGTACTGGTGGCAGTGCCGGATATTGAGATGTGAGACTCATGCAAGTTTCTCGCAAGTCTGACCCCGACCTTAAGCACTTTCTTTGCCTACTCTCTGGCCACTCTCCCATGGGTAATAAGGTTTGTCAGGGCAATCCAGCATCTGTGCCCCACAATCAGGTGGTCAGTTCCCTCCTGGGATCTTAATTTGGTCCTTAGGTCCCCATGTTCGAATCCTTATGTCCCTGGGGAAAAGATGTCCATTTCACAGTGTACCGTAAAAACAGCATTTTTGGTAGCTGGTACTACAGGAAAACATGTACGGGAGATTCAGGCCTTGTCCATTCGGGACCCATATCTTCAGATTTGGGATGACCATATAATCCTAAAATTAGAACGCCTTTTGTACCAACCAAGAAATTGTTCTACCCTCGTTCTGCAAAAACCCCTCAAATGAGAAGGAGCGGCCCTTCACAAGTTATATGTCAAACAGGTTGTCATTATTATTTTTTTTTTATTATTATTATTTATTTATATAGCACCATTGATTCCATGGTGCTGTACACGAGAAGGGGTTACATACAAATTACAGATATCATTTACAGTAAACAAACTAACAAAGACAGACTGATACAGAGGACCCTGCCCTTTTGGGCTTACATGCTACAGGATGGTGGGGAAGGAGACAGTAGGTTGGTGGGTTGCAGCAGTTTCTTTGTTGGTTGAGGTGAGATCACCGGTAGTGGTGAGAGAGAAGGAGGTAGCGGGGTCATTGCAGGCTGTAGGCTTTCTTGAAGAGGTGGGTTTTCAGGTTCCGTCTGAAGGATCCAAATGTGGTTGATAGTCGGATTTGTTGGGGCAAAGAATTCCAGAGAATAGGGGCTATTCGGGAGAAGTCTTGGAGGCAGTTGGGTGAGGAGCGAATAACTGTGGAGGAGAGGAGATTACATGAGGGAAGGTATTGGGAGATTAGTTCAGAGACATGTTATAGATGGCCTTGTAGGTCAGTATTAGTAATTTGAACTGTATACGCTGAGGGTATGGGAGCCAGTGAAGAGATTTGCAGAGGGGAGAAGCGGAGGAGTAGTGAGGAGAGAGATGAATTAGTCGGGCGGCAGAGTTAAGGATAGACTGGAGAGGTGCGAGGGTGTTAGCAGGGAGACCGCAGAAAAGGATGTTGCAGTAGTCGAGGCGGGAGATGATGAGGACATGCACAAGCATTTTAGTAGACTGAGGGTTGAGGAAAGGACGGGTTCTGGAAATATTTTTGAGCTGGAGGCGACAGGAGGTAGAAAGAGCTTGGATGTGCGGTTTGAAGAACAGGGCAGAGTCAAAGGTTACTCCGAGGCAGCGGACTTCCGGTACTGGGGAAAGGCTAGGTCGGGTAAGGAAGATCTGAGAGATGGAGGAAAGATGATGAGTTCAGATTTGTCCACATTGAGCTTGAGGAAGCGAGAGGAGAAGAAGGAGGATATGGCTGATAGACACTCTGGGATTCTGGACAGCAGAGAGGTGACGTCTGGGCCAGAGAGGTAGATCTGGGTGTCATCAGCATAAAGATGGTAGTGTGAATCCGTGGGACTTTATGAGTTGCCCCAGACCAAGTGTATAGACTGAGAAGAGTTGGGGTCCTAAAACAGAGCCTTGGGGGACTCCAACAGGGAGAGGATGGGATGACGAGGTGGTGTGGGAGTGGGAGACGCTGAATGTGCGATTGGAAAGGTATGAGGAGATCCAGGATAGGGAAAGGCCTTTGATGCCAAAGGAGGAGAGGATCTGTAGTAGGAGGCAGTGGTCAACTGTGTCGAATGCAGTGGACAGGTCTAGAAGCAGGAGTATAGAGTATTGTCCATTTGATTTGGCTGTAAGTAGGTCGATAGTAATTTTGGTCAGGGCTGTCTCAGTGGAGTGGTGGGGGCGGAAACCAGATTGTAGATTGTCAAAGAGCAAGTTAGATGGTAGGTGGGAGGAAAGTTCAGCATGGACTTGCTGTTCCAGGAGTTTGGAAGCGAATGCGGGCAACGATATTGGGCGATAGCTGGACATAGCGGTTGGGTCGAGGGTTGGCTTTTTAACCCCTTTCTGCCATAAGACGTACTATCCTGTCCATGTGCCCTGGGATTTAATCCCCAGGGATGGGATAGTACGTCTAGCGCGATCAGCGGCGCCCACGTGGTGAGCCCCGCTGATCGCGGCCGGGTGTAGCTGATTATCACAGCTGACACCCGGCACAATGTGTCAGGGGCGGTCACGGACCGTCCCAGACATGTTAACCCCTTGTACACCGCGATCAAACACGATTGCGGTGTAGCGGGGGTTAAAGAGAAGCATCGGCAGGGAGGGGGCTCCCTCCGTGCTTCCCTGAGCCCCCCACGGCAGCGTAATGTGCAGTGCTGCTGCGGGGGGCTCTTTCCCTACAGGCCCCTGCATCCAAGATGGCGACGGGGACCTTCGGGGGCCTGTAGGGAGCTGACTTCCTCACTGCCTGCAAAGCGCAGGCATGAGGAAGTCTGCAGCAGTGCCTGTGACAGATCGCCGATCTGTCACAGTGAGAGATCAGCGATCTGTCACAGGACAGTGATGTCCCACCTGGGACAATGTAATAAAGTTAAAAAAATAAAAAAAAATGTAAAAATAATTTTTAAAAAATCGCTAAATAAATTAGTAAAAAAAAAAAAAAAAATATTCCCCAATAAATTCATTTTTTGAAAATAAAAAAAACAAAACAATAAAAGTACATATATTTGGTATCGCCGCGCCCGTAACGACCCGCCCTATAAAACTGTCCCATAAGTTAACCTCCTTAGGGAACCGCTTAAAAAATAAAAATAAAAAACGAAGCAAAAAATAATGATTTATTATCATACTGCCGAACAAAAAGTGCAATAACGCGCGATCAAAAAGACGCATATAAATATTCATGGTACCACTGAAAACATCATCTTGTCCCGCAAAAAAGAGCCGCAATCCAGCATCATTAGCGAAAAAATACAAAAGTTATAGCTCGCAGAATAAAGCCATGCAAAAATAATTAGTTTTTATATAAAATAGTTTTCATTGCATAAAACCGCCAAAACATAAAAAAAGACCTAAATGAGGTATTGCTGTAACCGTACTGACCCGAAGAATAAAACCGCTTTATCAATTTTACCGCACGTGGAACGGTGTAAACGCACCCCCCAAAAGAAATTCATGAAACGCTGGCTTTTGCTCATTCTGCGTCCCAAAAATCGGAATAAAAAGCGATCAAAAAATGTCACATGCCCGAAAATGGTACCAATAAAAACGTCAACTCGTCCCGCAGAGAATATGACCTCACATGACTCGGTGGGTCAAAATACGGAAAAATTATAGCTCTCAATATGTGATGATGCAAAAACTATTTTTACAATAAAAAGCGTCTTTTAGTGTGTGACAGCTGCCAAACATAAAAACCGCCATAAATAGTAAATCAAACCCCCCGTTATCACCCCCTTAGTTAGGGAAAAATAATAAAATAAAAAAAATGTATTTATTTCCATTTTCCCGTTAGGGTTAGGGTTAGGGCTAGGGTTAGGGCTAGGGTTAGGGCTAGTGTTAGGGCTGAGATTAGGGTTAGGGGTGTGTTGGGGTTAGGGTTGGAGTTATAATTGGGGTGCTTCCACTGTTTGGGCACATCAGGGGCTCTCCAAATGCAACATGGTGTCTGATCTCAATTCCAGCCAATTCTGCGTTGAAAAAGTCATATGGTGCTCCTTCCCTTCCAAGCTCTGCCATGCGCCCAAACAGTGTTTTACCCCCACATATAGGGTATCAGCCTACTCAGGACAAATTGCAAAACAACTTTTGGGGTCCAATTTCTCCTGTTACCCTTAGGAAAATAAAAAATTGGGGGCAAAAATATCATTTTTGTGGAAAAAAATGATTTTTTTATTTTAACGCCTAGGCGTTATAAACTTCTGTGAAGCACTTGGGGCTTCAAAGTGCTCACCACACATCTAGATAAGTTCCATGGGGGGTCTAGTTTCCAAAATGGGGTCACTTGTGGGGAGTTTCAATAGTTTAGGTACATCAGGGGCTCTTCAAACGCACATGACACGCGCAGACCAATCCATCAAAGTCTGCATTCCAAAACGTCACTACTTCCCTTCCGAGCCCCGACGTGTGCCAATACAGTAGTTTTCGCCCACATATGAGGTATCAGGGTACTCAGGACAAATTGGACAACAACTCTTGGGGTCCAATTTCTCCTGTTACCCTTGGGAAAATAAAAAAATTGGAGACTAATTGATGTTTGTGGAAAAAATAAGATTTTTTTATTTTCATGCCCTGGCATTATAAACCTCTGTGAAGTCCTTGGGGGTTCAAAATGCTCACCACACATCTAGATAAGTTCCTTAGGGGATCTAGTTTCCAAAATGGGGTCATTTGTGGGGGGTTTCCACTGTTTAAGTACATTAGGGGCTCTCCAAAGGCAACATGACAGCTGCAGACCATTCCATCAAAGTCTGCATTCTAAAACGTCACTACTTCCCTTCCGAGCCTCGACGTGTGCCCGTACAGTAGTTTTCTCCCACATATGAGGTATCAGCGAATTCAGGACAATTTGGACAACAACTTTTGGTGTCCAATTTTTCCTTGTACCCTTGGGAAAATAAAAAAATTGGGGACTAAAAGATGATGTTTGTTGAAAAAATATGATATTTTTATTTTCACGCCCGGTCATTATAAACTTCTGTGAAGCCCTTGGGGGTTCAATGTGCTCACCACACATCTAGATAAGTTCCTTGGGGGGTCTAGTTTCCAAAATGGGTTCACTTGTGGGGGTTTTCCACTGTTTAGGTACATCAGGGGCTCTCCAAAAGCAACATGACACCCGCAGACCATTCCATCAAAGTCTGCATTCCTTAATGTCACTGCTTTCCTTCCGAGCCCCGACGTGTGCACATACAGTAGTTTTCTCCCACATATAAGGTATCAGCGTACTCAGGACAAATTGGACAACAACTTTTGGGGTCCAATTTTTCCTTGTACCCTTGGGAAAATAAAAAAATTGGTGACTAAATGATCATGTTTGTGGAAAAAATACGATATTTTTAAAGTCAAACGGCGCTCCTTCCCTTCTGAGGCTTGTCATGCGCCGAAACAGTGGTTCCCCCCACATATCAGGTATCAGCGTACTCAGGACAAAATGCACAATAACTTTTGCAGTCCAATTTCTCCTCTTACACTTGGTAAAATAAAAAAAATTGAACCTGAAATATTTTTTTTGTGAAAAAAAGTTAAATGTTCATTTTTTTTAAATATTCAAAAAATTCCTGTGACGTACCTAAAGGGTTAATAAACCTCTTGAATATGGTTTTGAGCACCTTAAGGGGTGCAGCTTTTAGAATGGTGTGACTTTTGGGTATTTTCTATCATATAGACCCCTCAAAGTGGCTTCAAATGTGATGTGGTCCATAAAAATAAAATGGTGTTGCAAAAATGAGAAATCGCTGGTCAATTTTTAACCCTTATAACTTCCTATCAAAAAAAAATTTTGGTTCCAAAATTGTGCTGATGTAAAGTAAACATGTGGGAAATGTTATTTATTAAGTTATTTGTGTGCCGTATCTCTTAGATTTAAGGGCATAAAAATTCAAATTTAGAAAATTGCGAAATTTTCAAAATTTTCGCCAAATTTCCATTTTTTCACAAATAAACGCAAGTTATATGAATTAAATTTTACCACTATCATGAAGTACAGTATGTAATGAGAAAACATTGTCAGAATCACTGGGATCCATGGAAGCGTTTCAGAGTTGTAACCTCATAAAGGGACAGTGGTCAGAATTGTAAAAATTGGCCCGGTCATGAACATGCAAACCACCCTTGGGGCTTAAGGGGTTAAGGATAGGCATGATTGTGGCATGTTTGAAAGCAGAAAGGAAGGTATCGGACATTAGTGATAGGTTGAAGTGGTGGGTTAGGCATGGGATAAGTGTGGTGGTGAGGTTGGAGAGGAGGTGGGATGGGATGGGATAGAGTGCACATGTTGTGAGGTGCGATTTGGAGAAGAGACAACTAAGCTCCCCTTCAGTGATGTTGGAGAGTGAGGTTATGGGGTTTGGGGTTTGGGCATTGGTCTGGTATACAAAGGGGTTGTGGTGGTTGAGTGATGAAGACTTGCCTTGTTTGGTCAATCTTGTTTTTGAAGTGTGTACCAAAGTCCTTGGCAGAGATGAGGGAGGTTGGAGGACGTAGTGGTGGGTGGAGGAGGGAGTTAAAAGTTTTGAATAGCTGTTTGGGGTTGTAAGATAGACCACTGAGTAAGTCCAAAGGATGAAGTAAGGGACAGGAGTTTGGAGGCTGCTGACTGAAGGGTATCAGTGGGGATGTTGAAGTCACCCATGATGATAGTGGGGGTGTCAGTTGAAAGAAAATGAAGAAGCCAGGTAGAGAATTGGTCAATGAAGGCAGTGGTCAGGCCTGGAGGTCGGTATATGACAGCCACTTGGAGGTTGGAGGGAGAGTAGATGCGGACAGAGTGGACTTCAAAAGAGGGGAGGATTAGGGAGGGAAGAGGTGGGATTGGGTTGAAGGTGCAATTGGAAGAAAGGAGAAGACTCACTCCTCCACCGTGTCTGTTGCCAGGGTGAGGAGTTTGGGTGAAGTGGAGGCCCGCTGTAACACAGCGCAGCAGGGGAGGCGGTGTCAGAGGATGTCAGCCATGTTTCTGTGAGGCCGAGGAAGGCAAGATTGCAAGAGAAAAAGAAGTCATGAATCACATGGAGCTTATTGCAGATGGAGCGGCATTCCAAAGTGTTCCCGAGAGAGGGAGCAGGGGGTTGAGTGTCAATGGCACAGGTTTTAAGTTGGAAAGATTGCGGTAGTTCTTATTAGATAGGGAGCGGTAGGAAGGGGTATTAATGGGGGTATGAGCTGTGGGGGTCCAGGATTGGGAGATATGTCACCAGCAGTGAGGAGAAGCAGAGAAAGGGAGAGCAGATGGGAGAAGGAGAGTGGGCAGCTTGTTTTATGTTTCATTCAGACAGATTTGAGATTGATTAGCAGTTCAGCAGAGGAGGTCAGGTGGGGAGGGAAGAGGGAAGGGGAGATGATTATTTGGTTAGAGGGTGCTGGGGTTTGGGGATAGCGAATAACTGCCATAGTAATAACTGCATCTTCAGATACTTATGCTGCAGGGAGACACACGTGCCTGACCCGCACACGTGCCCCCCTAGGCGGCATCTGAATATATAGGACTGAGTAGAGGATCAGGTGAGAGGGATTGTGGGAACTGATTTGAAATAAATTACCAATTGCCTAGCACACCAGGGGAGGTTAGACAATCAAAGGCACAGGGCCTGGCTACATCCATATGCTAGTAACACCTTACACCTGATAACATCTCTACTGGCCCCAACATGGCTGGACAGCAGTAAGTATTGAGTTCAATGCAACAAATGAATTTAGCAAACATTCAGTAGGCACTGTTATATACCATTAAATGAAAGGTTGCACTAGATGACAGCAAACAGGGAATGTAGCAGGAGCAGAGATTGTACCATTAAAAGAAAGGATTACATAGAAGCCACTTGTAGTTGGAGGCAGGACCATAACTTGTTCCTCTTGTTTGGGGGAAAGAATAGAGGGAAGAAAGACTGGGCATGTGCAGTAGTTCTCTGCGGCTCCCATGCCCAAGATTCTCAGCCCCGCAGTGTGAATAAATCATAAGCGACTGTGGGGCGGGATCTCTGGCAGCGCATCCACACAGGTGCGATAGCCAGGCCATGAAGTGATGTGAGAGAACAGGCAGCGCTAACTGCGCATGCCCAAGAAAATATATTACAGCGCAGGCGCCAGCATTTGAATTGAACACAGAGGAGGCGGAGCAAAGACATAAGGAGGAAATGAATGATGGATGCGAGACATCGGTGTCAGAGGGGGAAAGACCTGCCCCCCGGTCAAAATTCTGGCATGTCTGACTAATTTTAAAAACTCTTATTTCGGTGGTGGAAGGGACGCTAAGTAATGAGCCACCTTGACATAATGCAGCATTAGTGCTGCACAAGGTGGCTCTTTTACTTAAAAATGCCTGGGGGGGTGACAGGTTCCCTTTAAGAGCCCACTCGGCTAGAGTGGTATCAACCTCCTGGGCCAAGAGGGTTGGTGGCATCAGTAGACTAAATTTTTAAGGCCTCAACCTGGGCTAGGCTTAATACATTTTGCAGTCATTACAAATTAGACATGTTATCTAGCTAACAGACTGCTTTTGGGAGAAAAGTTCTCCACGCAGTAATCCCACCCTGAGGAGGTACTTTGGTATTCTCCATGGTGCTGTCAGGAGGGACGTCCTGGAAAATAGGTATTAGACCTACCGGCAATTATGTTTCCAGGAATCCATCCTGACAGCACCATTAGTTCTCTCCCTGATTATGTTATGTCATATGTTGTAATATGATATTGTTTAATAAATGTGTTAAGTTGCTTCATCCATGGTGTGGTACTTGCTAAACACTGAGGGAATTGGGGTGGGGAGGGGCCTTTTAACCTCTTGTGTACTTTCTTGTCCCTGTAAGGAGGAGGAGGACGACCTCCATGGTGCTGTCAGGATGGACACCTGGAAACATAATTACCGGTAGGTCTAATACCTATTTTTGGATCCAAGGGATGCAGACAGTTAGTCAAATGACCTCCAAACTCAGGATACAAGCCATAGTACACTCTGAAGACCGTGAAGCATGGTGGTGCAAGCGTCATAATATAGGCATGTTTCTCTTACTATGGTGCCGGACCTATTTACTGCATACCCGGGATCAAGGACCAGTTTGCATATATTAAAATACTTGAAGAGGTCATGTTGCCTTACACTGAACAGGATATGCTCTTGAAATGGGTGTTTGAACAAGACAACGACGGTAAACACACCAGTAAACAAGCAAAATCTTGGATCCAGTCCAACAAAATTGAGGTTTTGGAGCGGCCAGCCCAATTCCCAGACCTTAATCTGATAGAACATTTGTGGGGCGACATCAAAAATGCCGTTTCTGAGGCAAAGCCAACAAATACCAAAAAATTGTGGGACGTAGTCCAAGCATCCTGGGCTGGAATAACAGCTGTCAGGGGCCAGAAGTTGGTTGACTCTATGCAACATAGATGTGAAGCAGGTGTATAAAAGTGTGAGTATACAACTAAATATTAGGTTAGTGATTCACAGGAATGCTAAATCCACAAAAACAATACATATTGTGACTTTGTAAAGACAATTGCAGACGCTGCTATTTTTTAGAACAGCACAATGTTCATTTTTTTGCTATTTTCAGTAAAGTTGTTAAAATTATCTACATTTCTCTTCATGTTTTAAATTAGAAAACAGTGTGCAATATTCCCAATGCTGGAAATAAAAACTAGTATCAAGATTTTGTGCATAACTCATGTTTTTGAACACACTGCTATTATTTTGAACACTACTGTATTGGGGTCGCTGACTTGGTGCAGATCTGCCCCTCTGGGAACATTTTATACACATATTTTTTATATGGTCGAGATTGTAAGATTCATTTAAGAAATTATTAGTTTTAATCCAAATTAATTTTAACTACAATTTACATAAACATATAGTAATCAGAAAGTTTTTTTTAGATATACTGTCACTATTCAAATGGAAAAAATACTATTGATAAAATCTTACCATAAGACCTACAGACCCATCCTTATGAATGCCTGTCACCTGCCCGTTTGGTAGAATATCCCATGGGATCAATTTATGCTATTAAATCCATAGACAGCCTCTTCTGACCTTAGCACTCCGGTATCTCTAGTATTAGATCAGATAGACATGGTGGACAGCAGTGTGAGCAGTCTCCTCTTTCTGAATCAACCCTGGTATCTCCAGTGTAAGATCACATAGATAGGACACACACAAGTTTTAGTGGCCTTTTCTTACCGCAGCACCTCTGGGATCTCCAGTAGTATTAGTGGAGCACATCTTCCTATACATGAAGGAGGGCGCAGCGTCCTGCTGCACATGCTCGCAGGTACCTGTCCTCACATTCTAGGACAGGTTTCTGTCAGTTTAAGAGGATGGCAGCCATTTTAATTTTGTAGTGATTACCTCCTTAGACAAAATTATTATGATTTGATAATTAAAGGGAACCTGTCACCTCTTTTTCCCTCTATAAAAATGTGGCCACCGCCTTTCAGGGCTTAGGCTGGGATCACATTGCGTTAGGGTCAATCCGCTAGCGCTATCCGTTAGATAGCGGCGCAAACACTATCTAACGGATCCGTTAGCACAGCCATTGACTGCAATGTTAATAACGCATACTAACGCATGCCGTTATTTCCTAACGCACCCTCGAACGCTGCTTGCAGCGTTTTTGGGTGCGTTGGTATTAATGCACAGCGAACAGACCCATTCGCTGTGCATAGGAATGTATGGGCTAACGCATGGTAGCACTAGGTACTGGAGCGCTACCATGCGTTAACGCATACAGTTAGTGCTATGGCGCTAAAGATTCCAAAAATGACATTAACGTTAGGCACTGTGAACCTAGCCTTATCTACAGTATTCTATAATGCTGTAGATAAGCTCCCGGTCCGACCTGAAAGATAAGAAAAATAAGTTTTACTATACTCATCCGGGGAGGCGGTCCGTTGCAGGCCGGTCTAATGGGTGTCGCAGGTCTAGGTCCGGCACCTCCCATCTTCATGCGATGTCGTCCTCCTACTTGCTTTGTGTCGCACTCCTGCGCAGGTGTAACTCTCTGCCCTGTTGAGGGCAGAACAAAGTACTGCAGTGCGCAGGCGCTGGGCCTCTCTGACCTTTCCCGGTGCCTGTGCACTGCAGTACTTTGCTCTGCCCTTAAGAGGGCAGAGAAGTACGCCTGTGCTGGAGCTCAATGCCGGGGAGCTATGAATCAAGCAGGAGAGCGGCGTCACAAGAAGATGGGAGGCGCCGGACCCGGACTGCGACACCCATAAGACCAGACTGCATCGGACCGCCCCCCTGTGAGTATAATAAAACTTATTTTTCTTATCTTGCAGGTCGGACCGGGGGCTTATCTACAGCATTATAGAATGCAATTTTCAAACTTTGAATTTTCATGCCCTTAGATCACAGAGCTATATCACACAAAATAGTTAACGGATAACATTTCCCACATGTCTACTTTACATCAGCACAATCTTGGAGCCAAAAATTTTTCATCTTAGGAAGTTATAAGGGTTAAAAGTTGACCAGCGATTTCTCATTTTTACAACAAAATTTGCAAAACCATTTTTTTAGGGACCATATCTGATTTGAAGTCCCTTTAGGGGTCTATATGATAGAAGATGCCCAAAAGTGACATCATTCTAAAAACTGTATACCTCAATGTGCTTAAAGCCACATTCAAGAAGTTTATTAACCCTTCAGATGCTTCACAGGAATTTTTGGAATGTGGAAAAAAAATGAACATTTAACTTTTTTCACAAAAAAATTGCTTGAAACTTTATCTTTACAAGGGTAGCAGGAAAAACTGGACCCCAACATTTGTTGTGTAATTCCTCCTGAACATGCTGATACCCCATATGAGGGAGAAAACTACTCTTTGCGTGCACGGCAGAGATTGGAAGGGAAGGAGCGTCATTTGACTTTTTGAAAGTAAAATTTCTTGGAATCCTTAACAGACATCATGTTTCATTTAGAAAGCCCCTGATAAGCCTAAACAGTGGAAACCCCCACAGTTGACCACATTTTGGAAAGTAGACCCCTCAGGGAATGTATTTAACTGTGTGGTGAGCATATTGAAGACCAGGTACTTCACAGAAGCTTATAACCTTGAGCCATGAAAATAAAAAAAAATCACATTTTCCATTTTGGCCACAAATTTAGCATTTTCATAAGGGTAAGAGGAGAGATTGCACCATACAATTTGTTGTGTAATTGCTCCTGAGTACGCCCATACCCCAAATGTGGGGGAATACTATGTTTGAGGCACAGTGCAAAGCTCAGAAGGGAAGAAGCGCCATATTGGAGTTCAGATTTTGCTGGAATGGTTTGAGGGTGCCATGTCACATTGGCAGAGCGTAAGTACTGTGAAGGATAAATTTCAGCTCACCTTTAGTAAGTTCATGAGAACTGATTGAAAGCTCCGAGCACGGACACGTCTCTGCCAAGACGTATATGGAAGTCCAGAAAAGAAAAGAAAGGTCCAGCTCCAGGACATAAAATCCAGAAATTTTGATTGAATCATGAATAAAAACAGATTCATGGCTGCTGTGATCAAATATCGGCAAACAAATTGAGTTACCGCGTGGGGATATTTCCAAAGATCTCTGTACGTGTATTGTAACTATACAATAGGTGGTTACTGTCCTCCCAGCAGGCTGCTTAACACCACTATTCATTTGAGTATTGGCGCCAGTGGACTCCTTTTCTTTCTGATATCTTATTCCATTTGCCTATATATTTCTCACATCTTTCAGCTAACTTGGCTTTTACCAACTATGTACAAGTTACTTGCTCCTGCCCATAGAGCTTCATGTATAATGATCTTTGTGATACACTTTATTCAAAATCAATTTGGCGATGTCCCTTGATCTATTACTTTACAGGTGCATCTCACAAAATTAGAATATCATCAAAAAGTTAATTTATTTCAGTTCTTCAATACAAAAAGTGAAACTCATATATTATATAGAGTCATTACACGCAGAGTGATCTATTTCACGTGTTTATTTCTGTTAATGTTGATGATTATGGCTTACAGCCAATGAAAACCCAAAAGTCATTATCTCAGGAAATTAGAATACTTTATAACACCAGCTTCAAAAAATTATTTTAAAATCCAAAATGTTGGCCTACTGAAATGTACTGTATGTATACTACATGCACTGAATACTTGGTCGGGGCTCCTGTGGCATTAATTACTGCATCAATAACAATAATAATCTTTATTTATATAGCGCCAACATATTCCACAGCGCTTTGCATTTTAACAGTTTCAAAACACAAGTCATAAATAATGCGGCGTGGTATGGATGTGATCAGCCTGTGGCACTGCTGAGGTGTTATGGAAGCCCAGGTTGCTTTGATAGCAGCCTTCAGCTCATCTGCATTGTTGGGTCTGGTGTCTCTCATCTTCCTCTTGATAATACCCCATAGGTCAGGCGAATTTGCTGGCTAACCAAGCACAGTGATACTGTTGTTTATAAACCAGGTATTGGTACTGTTATCAAAGCAACCTGGACTTCCATAACCCCTCAGCAGTGCCACAGGCTGATCGCTTCCATGCCACGCCGCATTGATGCAGTAATTGATGCAAAAGGAGCTCCGACCAAGTATTGAGTGCATTCACTGAACATACATTTCAGTAGGCCAACATTTTGGATTTTAAAATCATTTTTCAAGCTGGTGTTATAAAGTATTCTAATTTACTGAGATAATGACTTTTGGGTTTTCATTGGCTGTAAGCCATAATCATCAACACTAACAGAAATAAACACATGAAATAGATCACTCTGTGTGTAATGACTCTATATAATATAGGAGTTTCACTTTTTGTACTGAAGAACTGAAATAAATGAACTTTTTGATGATATTCTAATTTTGTGAGAAGCTCCTGTATATGCAGTCATGGATCACTGCAGCCATTATTGCCATCTATACCATCCTTTCTGTTTAGTTTTATTTTTTTGTTGGCTTGGGTCTCTTATTCCTTTTTTTAATGGTTCTTCAATAAAGCTTTCTAATATTTTATATGTATTCCCTATCTGGCATTTTTTATTTCCGTCATTTTCTATTTGCGTTAATATCTTAGGACAGGATATTTTGCTGCTTCTTCGCTCTGTAGGTTTAGCAGTTTTTAATAGTAAACTTTGCAAACAGTGAAATAAATGATCTATGGTGAAAAAAACACGTGAGGTGCAAAATATGTCCAATATTTCCCATAATATGACGCAGCGCATCATTAGGGTATGTTCACCATTGAGCACGAAGATTCTATCACAAAATTCCATTATGACATCACTGGTGATTCTTGGCCATTGTGACATCACAGCTCAGTCACTACTTCTAGAATGTACACTGGGTCACCGGCGCCATTTTTGGTTCTATAGTGACTGAGAGCATTTGCAATTTTTCACTATGGCTGAATTACTTTTGGAAAATCATCAGGTACAAGCACTGTGGGAGATTGTTATCAATAATCGCCCGGACATTGTGCTTCTACCACCCGATGGCGTCCTCAGCTTCACTCACCAGCTGGTGCTGGAGCTAGTAAGGGATTGCCTGAGGAAACACCGACAACGTCGTCTAACGTCAGAGTATCTGACGGATTTATGTCACAACATCAGGACATTACTTCTCCAGGTAAATGGCGGACGCTCCGCACAAAACTTCTCCATAATCACAGAGAATAATGGTGGGAGAGAAGCTTCTTCTTTCCTCCAATATAAAACACGACGAGTCCCCAGATATGGAGTCGTTGTATCTGCAGAGAGGAGCAGATGTCACATACAATGGCCGCCCCCATTATGTCCCTTCTCATAATCTCAGGATTTTATTTTTTCTTCTTTATAGGCTGAAATAAAATATCAAAATGGAGATTTGGCTTTTCTTAAAGAACTGGCAGAAGAAGTCCTGTCTGTAATAGAATGTCCGACCCGCCCATTGGATCAACCGGTAAGGACCCATCCAGGGTCATGCATAGAAATCATGGGCCCCATAGCAGAAGTCGACAAAATTGCCCTCTAAACACAGTATGATACCCCGGGGATTTCTAAGATAGCAACATCCAGACGCATAGTTTGATGACCCTACATTACCCCCCATTCCGCAAAGTATAATACCCCACAGTGACCCCAGCACAGTATAATGGCCCTTACTCCTCTCCACACAGTATAATGGCCCCTGCAGAATCCTAATACACAGTATGATAGCCCCAACATAACCCTCCATATTGTATAATGGCCTCATCATAGACCTCTAAATAGTATAATGGCCAACGTATCGCCCCGTAAACTCTTTTAGGGCCCCGAAACAGGGCCCCCACTGTCAATTGACAGCTCCCACTTCCATCATTGCTTTCAACTGTATCCGAATCCAAGATGCGTAGTCTGCCACATTTACTGGTACGCCACTGGACTGCTACGCCACTGCACCTTCATCCTCTCTATCTTCTACAGATCACCAGTTACATATGGCAAGATCTGGTGTTACATTTTACAGGACTCCCTGTCAGTCCCTGGGCTTTGCTACCCAATCTAAGAGCATTAGTATGTATTGGGGCAGAGACCCTGATTCCAGCGATGTATCACTTACTTTATTGGGTGCAAAAATTGTGAGTCTTCTATGCTGCAGATCTAGCCGTGCTCTGAATGCTGATCTTTGCATAACACCGCACACACCACTGATTGGCAGCTTTCTGTCTATACTGTGTATAGACAGAAAGCTGCAAATCATTGATGGGGGCAGGGTTACAGAGAACAATGGGACTACATGACACAATATAGCTAGTCCTTTTGTGACATTCTTCTGCTGATAAAACACTGATTTTATTGAAATACCAGCACATGGCATATTAAGTAACGTAGCTGGAATCAGGGTCTCTACTCCTACAACATGCTGCTCTTACATTACATAGAAAAACCTGCTGACAGATTTCTTGCCTGTGTGATCTTTTGTATTATCCAGCACTTTACAATAATACCGATGTATAGAGGATCTCCCTTATATTACATCCATGAGGAACGTCCGGCTTGTATCGTCCCCTACATCGCATCAGTGTAAATCGGCTGGGACATAATATAGGAGAAGATTTTACAGTCTGAGCTGTTTTCCTGCAGCTTCTATATCTTAATATAATTTCTTATTCTTTTTTAGGACGTGATCAGATCATTGATCCCGGCAGGAGAGCCGCGTATGAGCGACTATGAGACATCTATACTGATCGGCACTGGAGCTTTTGGGTGAGATTTCTGTTCCCATAATCCCCATTTCTCAGGGTTCCCTATGAAAATGCTGCTGCCTCTGTGCTCTGCCATTCAGTGTTATCATAGGGAAACGATCAGAGTCCACATCACTGTCCACATCTCAATGTCACTATTCAGCTCAGTTATACACAGCTGAGCGACCAGATCTGTAACAAATCAGTCTGTAAGGAAAGGGATGATATAATACATTACACCCACCGGTCCTAGACCCCATCTGCTCTAATGCTGCCACCTCCACCTCAGCTTCCCCGTCCTCTGCACCGATCTTCTGAGTTTTTTGGGTCCCATTATGAAGCTTAGAATAGTGATTGGCTGCACACGGTCATGTGAGGGGTGACACGATACTGACGCCAATGACATCTGCACCCCCACCCTCCACCATGACCATGTGAGTCCGATCACTGGCCTCAGCAGCAGAAGGGAGGACAACCAAAGACTGGCACAGAGGACGGAGGACTTGACTCCTTCACTCCCATTTATTCTGCCTTAGGGTGTGGAGAACATAATAAGCGTCTTCTTCCAGCAAATAGAGAACTTTCAATTTACACCAATTTACAGTATATTTGGACTGAATCGTATCTACTGGTCGGTTATAGTGAATCTGCCCAAGATGAGTTTCGGTAGATTCTCTCATCTATAATGTGACCTGGGTGAGGGTCCGGCAGACGCGGCATTGTGCAGACCCCCATAGGTGATCTATGTAGTGTTATTTCATGGATTTCTAGTGATGGCCGGACTGCTGGTATCAAACATTACTACAAAAGATCATATAATGACTTGTATATACAGACTGTTAATAAGGGTTCATTATAAACCATGGATTCTCCTTCTCTCCAGGTCCGTCCACTTAGTGCGCCATAAAGAATCACAACAGATCTTCGCTATGAAGAAAATGGCCAAGCGGAACCTGGATACTCCACAGAAAGTGGAATGGGCCTATCTGGAGAGGGACATCTTAGCAATCGCAGATTGTCCCTTTGTGGTCTCCATGCTCTGCTCCTTCCCCACTAAATCTCACCTGTGTATGGTCATGGAGTATGTAGGAGGTAGGACACGTACATTGTATTATATTCAGCCCAGTCTGCTGACATCTTATCACCTCTCATATCATTAAGACTTGTCCTCGTGGACGGTTACATCCCCACACAGCATTTACTCACTTCTCATCACACATCATGGTGATCTGCTGTATAAACCCCTCACCGGTCATATTTCCTTTCTTCTATAGGTGGAGACTGTGGGACCCTTCTAAGCACCAGAGGTCCTTTATCTGTCCCGTTGGCCCGCTTGTACTTTGCAGAAGCGGTCCTAGGTGTGGAATACCTGCATAGTTGCGGTGTGGTGCACAGAGACCTGAAGCCGGATAAGTAAGTGAATACCTGTAGTGTAGTAAAGAGGGAGAGTTATCATTTATTATCTCACAGTCTGTGAGACTAAACCCATCTTCTCTTTCACAGCCTCCTGATAACGTCTTCTGGACACATAAAAATCACCGATTTCGGGCTGTCAAAATTTGGTCTAATGATATCAAACACCAACATCTACAAGGAATCAGCAGAGGACATCAGCAGAGAGTTCCAGGACCGTGAGGTTGGCGTTACTTACAAGAACTCAGCTAGTTCTTTATAAATCTCATCACAGTACTGTCTCTTCTCTACGTTCTTCATTTCTAGAGAACTTTTCCATTGATGCTATCTTCTTTCTTTGTGTTTTCATGGAGAGAACTTGTAATAACTACAGTATAGTTTCATCAATCTGATCTTTTTTTCCGTTGGTTTCCAGGTCTGTGGCACCCTATATTACACAGCCCCCGAGGTCATCCTGAAACAAGGCTATGGAAGACCTGTTGACTGGTGGGCAATGGGGATCATCCTTCATGAATTTCTTCTGGGATGTGTACCATTTGATGAAGATTCCCTGAATAAGCTATATAAAAATGTTCTTCTTGGTAAGTAGAATAATGTAATAATTTTTGACTGTTTATATTGGTTTAGTTATTTCTTTTGCTTTATATTGCAGTTCATTAAAGAGGTTTTATTTTCTATAATTTTCCATACAACAGGAGACATAGTTTGGGATTGTGACGGCGCTCCTCCCCTGGATGCTCAGAACATCATCACTGAGCTGCTCAGAACAAATCCTGAGCATAGACTTGGGACAGGTAACAGAAATAATAGAGTTAATATTTAGTTGTTACACCAAGGACATATCGCTCATGTCTATGAGGATCAGCTCTTCTCTATCTGCTCTTCCAATTCTTGATCTCCGCACTAAGACTTTCAGTCATTTTCCTTCATGTCGGCTCAGTTATATCATTAGGTCAGATTATGATATACTGCTCAGATATGGAGCAGTGGCTGACAATATCGGCATCACTTTTGTTTTTCATTTTCCAGGAGGAGCATTTCAGATCAAGGATCATCCATTCCTTAATGACATAGACTTTGACAACCTCCTAAGTCAGAAGCCGGAGTATGTCCCTCAGCTTTTATCAGACATGGACACCAGCTGCTTCATCAGTAAGTAGAATGAGACGTCATATAGACTACGTGTCTGATTGTCTCCTATTCCCTAATATGTAACCATTGGTTCCCTTCAATATTAGTGATAAATGGAGACTGTGTTATACTGACAACCTCTAATAACACTTCATTACTTATGTCTTGTAGATAACTCTGATATAAACAACCAGCTGGTCTCACAGGATGAGGAGGACACTAGTGTGGACAATGAGAGTCTTGACTTTCTAAATTTTATGTCATCTTCTGAAAGGCATGCTAAAGTAAGTGTGGGATCAATAAATCCAAGTTAGGTAAAAAAATATTTGAGTAAAAACAATATTTCATATCTTATTGTTGTCCTCATTTAGCTCTCTACCACCGATATCGGGATGAAGAATGATGAGGATCCCAAGTCCCCTCCAGAGTGTACCTCAACATCCAACACTGACATCTCAGAAATGTGAGTAGATTATGGGGTCATTACTGGGAGCTCCAGGCTGATATATGTGCACAACACCAAATATAGGACATAAATACCGTAATATCACATGCAGCATCCACCACCCCATTGTTAGCATCATTGAGCTTTTGGCTGTAGAAGCCACTGGTGATAACAGCCCATGATTGCGGCCAGTCAAGCATTTTTAGTGCTGTCTCCCACACTGTAGGAGAGATGTAGTATTACATGCCAGACATTCTTGGTAGTTGTTTAACTCTCTGCTTTATAAAACGTAGTTTACTTGTGATTTACACATTTTTCTTCTTCCAAACAGGCAGAAAGAATCTGTTTCTGTATATGATAGAGGCGATGATATTACCATCTTGCCATCCTCGTCCTCACTATCAGGTATGTCCATGTTTGCAGCACCAACAATGTGAATGTTGACTTCAAGATTCAAATATTTCCACATGGTTTTTCTGCGATTGTTCTCCTATGGTATCTATATTTCATGGATCCCAATTGTGTTGACCATGGGCCCATACTGAATCCCTATTTCTCTAATTTGTACAGGACTTTTTATGTTTTCCTTGAATGACTTTGTAGCATCCAGGAACCTAGAGATAAATAGCGACTGTGTTATACTGACAACCTCTAACAATACTTCCTTACCTATGTCTTGTAGATCACTCTGATAAGAGCAACCATCTGGTCACAGAGGATGAGGAGGGCAAAAGTAAGAATGAGGAGAATATTTTCTTCCTAAAAATAACATCTTCTGAAAGTCTTTCTAAAGTAAGTATGTGATCAGTAAATCCAAAATATATAAAAAAAAACCTCTAAAATAAAGGACCTCTAAGAGTAAAAAAAAATATTTAATATCTTTTTGTTATCCACATTTAGCACTCTACCACCACTAACGGGACGAAGAACGATGAGGATCCCAAGTCCCCTCCAGAGAGTAACGGGACGATGAACGATGAGGATCCCAAATCCCCTCCAGAGTGTACCCCAACATCCAACACCGACAGCTCAGAAATGTGAGTAGATTATGGGGTCATTACTGGGAGCTCCGGGCAGATATATGTGCACAACACCAAATATAGGACAGAAATACCATAATCTCACATGCAGCATCCACAGCCCCATGGTTAGCGGTCATTGTGCTTTTGCCCTTACAAAGTGCTTGTGATAACAGCCCATCATTATTGTAGCCGGTCATGCATTTTTCGTGCTGCCCCCCACACTGTAGGAGAGATGTAGTATTACATGTCAGACATTCTTGGTAGCTGTTTTCCTCTCTGCTCTATAAAAGTTAGTTTTGAGCATTAGACCTTCCCCACTATGACAGTCACATGTCCTATTAGGCCTTATAGTCGGTGTTCTTATAGTGAGACAACCCCTTATACTGGGTTTACCTGTGATTTACGTGCTTTTCTTTTTCCAAACAGGCAGAAAGAATCTGTCCCCGAACCTGATAGAGACAACGTTACTACCATCTTGCCATCCTCGTCCACACTGTCAGGTATGTCCATGTCTGCAGCACCAACAATGGGAATGTTGACTTCAAGGCTCAAATATTTCCAGATGTTTTTTATAGAATACTATAGGTTTCCTATGTCATCCATGTTATGACAAAGCAGATCCTATAAGGACAAATCGTTACTGACTTTTTTTTATTTTCTGATCAGAATTTCCAGCTCAGGAAGAAAGAAAATCTGCAACAAATCTGAGTAATGATACAGAAAAACCAGAAAAGGGGAAAAAGAGACGAGGTAAGTGTGAGAATCAGCTCCATGTTATGTGATGTCTGTGAGAATCATTCGTGGGGAGCAGATGTCATCTGTCAGTGATGGGATTGTCACATGTATGATGGCTGACAATGACCCCAGACCTCTGTGTGATAATATTCCTCTGCCATCTGGCCCCAGTGACCGCACAGTAGTATCATGTCATATGGAGTCCCATCACTTACATTATATTTACTTCTCTTCTCATAGGTTCCATCTTCCGCCGGACATTAGCATCCTGCCGGCGCGGATTATCCAGGGCTGCTCGCATATTTGCTTGCTGTTACTGTTGCCCTAGAACCATCTAAAGGACAGGAAACCTAAGCATCCAGCGCCCTGAAGACCAGCAGATCCACCATCAGCGCTGGAGTTGTATAGAAGGACCTTCACCAGCTACCTGTGACCACTGACTCTCATCCTTCTATCCTAATTTTCTTCTTTTATTCTTTATTTATGCCAGAAATTATAATTTAACATCTTTGACATTGCAAACCATCATTTACAGCAATGAAATAAAACATCATATTAAATGACTTCTGGATATGGCACGGACCCTCATTTATTAGCACATAACCCAAACTACATAGCCCAATAATATAAAATATACAACACGGTATTTTTTTGAGCACCTGAATGAGCTCTCCCACTAAATACAGAAAACCTATAAAGACAGATACAGGATCACTAGCCAAGGGGACTGGAAAGATTTTCTTTATTACACAAATATCAAAATCAAATTTAAAAGATTGTCAGACATAAACATACATACAATAACCATACATGAAGCCTCCAAATGTAGAGCTAAAATGGTGCACTCAAAATGTATCCCAATATGAAGGTGAGAATCTAATCTAATAGGTAATTCATATCACATCAATATGATGGTTATATATATATAGTGGAATAATAATCCTACATATAAACTATCAACCTCTTGATAATTATCAAATCTTATATAGACGAGTATCAATCAATAGAAGAATGTGTGCTGCATATTCCAGGGAAGTGATAAAAACATGTATAATGCAGCAAAGTGTGTACAGGACATATAGTAACAAGTGTTGAGCGAATGTGCTTGCCACTACTCGGTTTTCGCCCGAGTATCACTTTACACTGTGAGCACCGAGCATTTCTGGGATTACTCGGCGGGAACTCGGGTCTCCACCCAGCACTTTTGGCGGACTTTAGAGACCCAATCACGCTGAAGGGATTGTCTGCCAGGCATTGAAGCGCCGCAGCCATCTTTGTTATGGTCGTGCAGTGATTAGCTGGCCACACAGCATCATCAGGGGTTATAAAAGACCGGATGCCGTCTTGCTCAGCGCATTCAGCTCCGGATTGAGAGAGTGTAGGGAGAGCGGCTGCCTTGATAGGGTCAGAATTGGGGATTTCTTAGTGAGTGTGGGGTCTACCATCCTAACTAATCACATCCAGGTAAACCAACAGTCCTTCTAAGAATTGATTCCGGAGAATATAGGTTCCAGTGTTAGGCAGGCAGGGTAGTGTACGTCGCTGTACACGCATCAGTGCCAGGCCTGCAGGCACTTTATGTGTGTATATAGAGCATTGCATATATCAAGAGGGTCCATTCCCTTCCTGTGTTCTGGTTCTGCTACTGCTACCTGTGGGATATCTTAGCCGTATATAGCTAGCCCCAGGTGTAATTAGAATACAGGCCACACATTTTTTGGTGTGGCATCTCCGTTCCGGCTCATATCTGTGCGTGCTCGAAGTTTGGCCAGTTTAAGGCTGTTATCTTTTTTTGGGCTGCCTGTCACTTTTGGTTAAATACAGCAGTATTTAGCCAAAAAAAAAACAGGCCTCACATTTATTGTAGTGGTATCTCTGTGTCAGCTCATATATTTGCGTGCTCAATAATTTGCCAGTGTAGGCGCTTTTCTTTATTTTTCCTGGGTTAAGCTGTACTTATATACAGCACTAGTTAGGCCAAAAAAAAAACAGGGCATACATTTGTCATAGTGGTATCTCCTTGGCAGCTCATATCTGTGTGTGCTCAAAGTTTTGCCAGTCTATCTCTGACACGCCTCATACATCCGTGTGCCAAAAATTGAGGCATTTTAGACCTAAATTCCCTTTTTTGGCAGTCTGTCACTCTCGTTATATCTAGCAGTCTTTTGCATCCACCAAAAAACAAAGAAACATATTTGACAGTGTGGTATATCTGTGACACGCCTCATACGTCCGTGTGATAAAAATTTGTGGAATTTTGGCCGGTGCTCCAGTGATTTCCTGTCTGGTACTCAAGTTATATACAGCACTATGTTGCATTATTTTGAAAAACAGGCCACATTTTACAGTGGGGTCTATCTCTGACATGCCTCAAACATCCGTGAGCCAAAAATTGAGGCATTTTAGGCCTAAATTCCCTTTTTTGGCCAGTCTGTCACTCTCGTTATATACATGCAGTGCCTGGGCTGACAAACATTTCCCCATGGGGGCTACAGTTTTTAAAAATATACTATGGGCATCATAGACACCATTGCCAAAAATTGGACTGCCTGTAGCAGCACAGAAGACGTTAACCCTGGTGATTTAGTGGCAGAGAATGAGGAGACATAATGATAAATCATACTGAAATCAAACAAATAAAAAATGTGAATCCACCTATGAAAGCAAAAACAAAAGGGAGGGGCGAACACAGGTTCATAGATATGAAGCCAGAATGTGCCCAATGAGATATGTTTGTCCCTAGCAACAGCTCAGAGACAGGGATATAAATTAAAATATAATATAATAGTATTTCAATATTTTTATATTGTAGAGATATACACTAGGTCCTTAGAGGATGGTCCAGACATAGTAAAACTGGAAAATATAAGAATAAGTGGGAAGAATAAACGTACATCTCATTTTTATGACAGTCCCCACTGGGGGAGTAACATTTGTTTTGGTTTCAAATTAGTAACGGGCATCATACAAACACTCTTCCTCAAAAATTGAGTGACTTTTGCATCACGGAATACGTTCACCCGGGTGTTCTACTGGTTGTGAATGATGAGAATGAGGATAAGGAGGAGGATAACACCAAGGAGACCAAATCATGAAGCGGATGTGTGGTTGTGAAGAGGTGCATGAGAATACACCTCCACAAAAAAGACAATGTATTTGAGGTTATGTTTCGCTGTTCTCATTCGGTGGTGTACAGAAGTCTTTCCCAATCCAGGCCTTGCTCATTTTTATAAAAGTCAGCCTGTCAGCATAGTCAGTTGACAGGCGGATGGGCTTATCTGTTATAATTCCACCAGCGGCACTAAAAACCCCTCTGACAGAACGCTAGCAGCAGGGCAGGCCAGGACCTCTAAGGCGTAAAGAGCCTGTTCATGCCACATGTTCAGCTTGGATACCCAATAATTAAAAGGCACAGAGGAACCTCGGAGGATGTTTATACAATCTGCAAGGTCCTCCCTCAGCATCTTCCCAAACATTGCACTTCTTGTGCCAGCACCCCTTGCCTCTGTGCCGGCACGATGGGAGGGTCTGAGAAAAGTGGCCCAGAACTTTGCCATTGTTCCCCTGCCTGAGCTTAATAGTACTTCTGTCTCTGTCGCTTGGACTCCTTGGTTGTACAACAAACTCTGACGTCTGCTGCCAGCGTTCTCACATGAGAATATTTTCAGTAATTCTGCTACAAGGGCCCTCTGGTACAGCAACATTTTTGTACACTTCTCTGCCTCTGGAAGAAGAGATTGAAAGTTCTCCTTGTAGCGTGGATCTAGTAGTGTCACCAACCAGTAATGAGTGTCACCGAAAATGTTTATAATGCGAGGGTCAAGGGAAACGCAGTGCAACATAAAGTCAGCCCAATGAGTCCCAGACTCTTAACAGGCAACACTTCCGTGTCCTCGCCCCAACAGGATGACTGATCATGCTGTCCTGCTCCTCCTTGTCCTCAGGCCTACAACACTTACAACGAACCTCAGTAAGATCAGAGTACAAACATTGCTGTAAATACCTTCTTGTAAATACACCACTGTAGTTTTAAGATCCCCCCACCTAATTTTAGATTGTAATTTGTCACGAGCAGGATTGTTTTGTTTGGGTTGAATTATTATCATCGTTGTTGCTTACTGTAGCTTGTAAGCTGTCATAAGCAGGGTAGTTTTATTTGGGTTTATGTTAAATATTAATAATCCGTTAATTTCTTATAAGACTCAGTTCTGTAGAATGCTTTAGCTTACATGACATAGGCTATTTTTAAGCTTGGCTCATGGTAGAAAGACAGCTCCATATATGTAGAGACCACGTGCTTTAGGAGACGTATATAATTCATGGCTAACTGTAGAGGTCGCTCCTCTTCTTCCCTCACCATCATGAGAGACAGACGCAAGATGACATGACATAACAGCTGGTATATTACTTGACGGCGATGTGAGAAGCCGAACTGAGACACAGCAGCCATTTGCTATTCAGGATCTCGGAGAGAAGAAGAATACATGTTGCTTTTGCCATGTGGGATCTCAGAGCATGATCTAATGGACAATTTCTCTTTCACCTATTTTTATTCACCTGTTTTTCTGTAATAACCTTTCTTTGATGGAAGAAACCAAATAAACCACTATATTTTTATCTGGTAACTAGTCCTGAGTATTTTACAGGATATGCATTATTTTACATTGGAGAGCCAGCCAGATCTGAATTTTTGTACTTTTTTGCGGATTTCCCTCAACTTGCCCACACGGGGGATTGGACTTTGCTAACGTCAAATCATATGTGCAAGTTATCGGGAATTCCACTACTTACAAGAATCACATAGAACCTAGAAGTAAGAAGTACCAGATAGATTGAGAAGTACTACAAGTGCCAAAAGTACCAGACCTAAGCCAGACTTGTGAAGACAGGAACCCAGCGTTGTCCATCAAAGGAGCTGAGACATTTCAAGGTAAGATAAAATGGATGTCATTAATTGTCTTGCTAAGCAGAGTAAATTGAAATTTAAGTCTGTAGACAATTCTAATTCAGAAGTTTTATGGTTAAGTTTATATGCCGAGTGTGAACTCGAGAATCAGAGGTTAGATTCTAAGTTTTTCAATAGAGAAAGAGAGAGATTAAAAAATATTCTACAGATGGTAGATATATTTCATAGATCTGTGTCAGAGAAATCCAAAAATGATTGTTGTGATGTTCTCGAGATTGGCTGTAAAGTTAGTGAGATTGACTGTAATCAAGTGTCTGTAGCAGCCATTGAAGGTGACCTTGCAGACGTGGAACAAGATGGAGAAGTAGGAGGAGACTTCAGAACTGACGTAGAGGACGTACAAGGGAAAGACGTACCACTAAAAATAGACGACTCACAGGCCCAAATCCGAAGTAGCGTGAGGAAGGATTTGATAAAGATATGCCAAATAATTCCTGCTTATGACAACAAAATAGATGTTTATAGAAACTCTGAGATCTTTGAAAGTTGTTCTGAAAAATTTGATTTATCTAACGAGGAGAAGAATCAGTTGTTCAAAATGTGGATCCCTGTAAATTTTGCTAGGAGATTGTCTTTAAAGTTATCTGGTGAAACACATGAGAATTTAACTGATAAAGACAGATTAAAAATTCTTATTTTTTGTTCATCAAATGAAAATCATCCAGATATTGATATTCTTCAAAAATTAAGGATTGGTCGGAAGGAATGTATTTTTACGTTCATGTCCATATATGAACGTTTGTACAAAATGCTGAGTGAGAATGTCAAAACACCGTCCCTCATAAGGAGTTTTGTAAGCAAATTTTGGTTTCTAAATCCTGCATCTCGTGTTATTGCGTCACAAAAAGATTCATTGTTTGAATGTGCGCAATCCCTTGATTTTGCCAGAAAACACGAGAATCGTGAGAGGAAAGTAAATTGTGCTAATTTTGGGAAGACAGGCAGAGTAAAATCTTATCAGAAGCCTGTATTAGCAAAGCCTTCTAAAATGAGTTTTCCCCAAAATCAAATCTACGAAGAAAGAAAAAGAAAATCACATGTTTGTTATAAACCATATGGAATGATGCAAAAGAACACCGAAAAGACACAAATTGAATTAAGAAAAATGATGAGTTCTGATTTTCTTTCTGTAACAAAGATGGCCGAATTTAACAGACAGAAACAGGTGGTGAGTGACATCATGGCCTGTAAACTGAATACTCTGCTCCAAGAATCTATCAGCTTTAAAATGGCAAGAACCTTTCAGGATATTTTTTGCAGAGAAATAAGTATGGGTGTAGGAATTGGCTAGGAAAAAAGTAATATATATTGTGTAACAGTGTTATACAATTAGTGAGTTATAGAGTATAATCCTGTAGTTTTATGGTTTGTGGATATATACATATTCATACAGTATATATAGAGTGTTTGTAGAAGTAGAAATAGTAGAACTGTATTTTTTAATGAAAATTAAAATCTACATCAGTAATAATATTTAGAATATGAATATGATATTAACCTTATTTTTTATGTTTCCTTAGAATTTTCATTTCAAAGCAGGACTTAATCGAGAAAAATTCTCTTCCAAGGATTTATGCCTTTATTTACACAGGAAGTTGCAATAATTGCATGATTTTATATATCTAACCCTTAAAAGGAAATAACTGATTGCTTTTTAAAAAAAAAATGTCTTGTGTGTGTGCTTTTCTGCTGCATGGCTTGAATGACAACCTCAACAGGTGAAAATTTCAACCTTGTTCTAATAATAAGTATACCAGACCAGTATACTATGTCCCTGTTTCATAGGGAAAGAATTTTCAAGGGGGTCTCAACTTTTGCAAACCAATGGAATTTTTTTTTTCCAGGCCTAAATGTCAAGTATAGCTATACAACATATATTTATGTAATGTGGAGGAATATTCAAAGAAATATTAAGAGACTAAATTGAAATAGTTTACAATGCATTGATAATTAGGATAATTTGGGTTAAAATACGTGTATTCATCACACCTTCATATGTGAGGTATTTGGTTTAAAGTTAATATGTGACACAGCCTGAGTGACAGTGACTGAGTGTATGAGCAGCTGCTGAGCGAGTAATGTGATACGTTTGTGAGACCTCAGGATCCTGAATGCATGAGAGAAAGAAAAAAAAAAAAACCCCCAAAGCTTTTATCTTTAGGAAATTATTAGAATATTAAGATACATAATGAAATATTATCTATACAAACATATATTTCTATATTTCTATAGTAATTATTATTTCTTGATTTAGTTAATTGTCGATAAGTGCAATCGCACAACAAAATAGAAAATAGTTTAGGAAGAAAATCTATTCTTTCCTTATCAGCTTTAGCTCTTTTAAACAGGCACCAGCACAGAGCCTGGTATTCACCAGCTGCATCTGGGAATAGTGGACCTTCCTTCTCTGTCCAAGTGTGTTAATCTTAAACTACATTTAAATTAATTTTTCCAAAGGATAATTTTATGATATTCAAATTAATTTTGATGGTTACACATCTTCAGACAAATAATGGTATAAGCAAGTATAAATTCACATAATTATACATATTTTATATGAATATTGTTCACGGCTTACCATAACATGAATTCACATCAATTATGTCATTGAGTACTTATAACGGTAATCTAATATTATTATTATTATTATTATTATTATTATTGATATTAAATTATTTTGTCAAAGAAGAAGAAAAGAAGAAAAAAGATCGTTATATTTGAGGGTTCCAATTAATGTCTGTCTCCCTCAAAAGGGGGAATTGTTAAATATTAATAATCCGTTAATTTCTTATAAGACTCAGTTCTGTAGAATGCTTTAGCTTACATGACATAGGCTATTTTTAAGCTTGGCTCATGGTAGAAAGACAGCTCCATATATGTAGAGACCACGTGCTTTAGGAGACGTATATAATTCATGGCTAACTGTAGAGGTCGCTCCTCTTCTTCCCTCACCATCATGAGAGACAGACGCAAGATGACATGACATAACAGCTGGTATATTACTTGACGGCGATGTGAGAAGCCGAACTGAGACACAGCAGCCATTTGCTATTCAGGATCTCGGAGAGAAGAAGAATACATGTTGCTTTTGCCATGTGGGATCTCAGAGCATGATCTAATGGACAATTTCTCTTTCACCTATTTTTATTCACCTGTTTTTCTGTAATAACCTTTCTTTGATGGAAGAAACCAAATAAACCACTATATTTTTATCTGGTAACTAGTCCTGAGTATTTTACAGGATATGCATTATTTTACAGTTTAATTATTTGATTATTGTTAGCCTTGTTATTTAGGACTGTTGTGTTTGAAACTGTTAAGCTGTAAGTATGTTTTCGCTCTATAATAACTTTCAAGATTCAAATTAGAACACAGAAAAGCAGGATGGAGACATTAGTCATGTTGTCTTTGAAGCTCACCATCTTGGTGGATTTCTCAAAGTTTTGGAGGATGGCACACATGTCAGACATCCATGTCCACACCTCATATGTTATGTGTGAAGACAGAATAGAATACCGACAACCTTGTTGATGCTGGTAGATTAGTCACGAACTGCCCTTTTCTGCTCAGAAATCCTTTCCTACATCTGCAGTGTTGAGTTCCAAGACCTGGGGTCATCACACCAGTCAGTGAGCCAGAAGTAGCAAGTGCTGCTGAAATCACGGCAATGGCGGATGAAGCTGTAGCTGACTTTCTAAAATGGGTATTTAGAGCGTTGTATTTTTACCAGCAGATCTGCCAGCTCCATGTCGCTTTTCAAAAAACATTGACCAATTTGGTTAAGTGCATGAACCAGGCATGGCAAGTGTGTGAGCTCGCCTCGCCAAAGACCAGCCACCAGGTTCCACCCATTGTCACACACAAACATGCCTGACTGTGGGTTCACCAGTCTCATCCACAAATATGCCTGCTGTTTCATAGCTGTCCACAACTTTACAGCATTGTGGTGTTTTCCACAGAAGCATATTAGCTTCAGCACAGCCTGTTCCCACTTTGATTAGGCAGTGCTGCAGTGTTCCAGCATGAGATTGATGTGCTACCTTTTTGAGCTGGAGGCTGAAGAGGAGACGAAGGGGGGCAGTGCACTATGCACCTAATGCGCCAACACTGTGTCAAAATGCAGCAGACAGACCCATTGACCTAGTGGCATGGGGCCAGCTTAAGATAAATCGGGCAAGACATCAAAGATTTTTGGCGTGGACAAGCAGCGCATCGGACGCTGAGTAGCGTGCTCCGTCCTTACAGCAGTGGATGTTATGATTGGGTCATCGAGGAGGAAAACAAGACCAAGGTAAGCCACAGAAAACCAGAGAGGTTGGTAACTAAGTGGATTGCAGACCCCTGATCCTATCCACACAACTAACAGTAGCCGTGGAGCGTACCTACGATGATTCTAGATGCCTTGACACAGCCGGAGGACTAAATAAGCCTAAAGCAAGAAAAAGGGAAATTTAAACTGCCCCAGAGCAGACCCCAAAGGAATAGACAGCCCCCAAACATATATTGCCGGTGAGACAAGATGAAAACACAAACACAGGTAGGAAAATAGGCTGCGCAAACGATGAGGCCCACACTAACTAGAAAGGACAGGAAAGGAAAGATGCTGTCTGCAATCATGCCAAAAAACCCTGCAAAAATGTCCAACACATCTGATAGCAAAAAAACCCTGAAGTCACTAGACTTCACCCACTATATCAGCACTCTGGCATATTCTGAAAACAGAGCAAAAGAGGCCAATCTAATAAGGGCCAAAAAGCAACCTGGCACAAACAGTAACATAAAAATGGAAATTCAGCACAGCCCCAGCAGGGCCTGGCTGAGCACACAAAACTGAATAGACAAAACCAAATCAAATGTGAACAATAGCAAAGAATACTTAGCTTGAGAATGCAGGGACTGAACTGGAAAGTAAGACCTCAGGAGGCAGGTAAAATCACCAGCATGGATAGAGGGAGTCGGCTGTCTTAAATCCAGTCAGAGACTCCAGATGTCCAATCGTCGTCCTCATTATCAGGTGGCTGGTCTCTGTTAATTAGATCAGCTTCATTACCTCCTGCAACCACCAGAGGTAGCCCGGAAAGAGAACTCACGACTCCTCTGTCAATACAATCAGCTCCACCACCCTCACCAGCAACCAGAGGTAGACCAGAAAGTGAATTCACAACAGTACCCCCCTTTGAGGAGGGGTCACCAAACCCTCATCCACGCCACCAGGCCGATCAGGATGGGCACAGTAAAAAGCACAAACCAATCTATCGGCATGAATGTCAGAAGCAGAGACACAAGAATTATCCTCCTGGCCATATCCCCTCCATTTGACCAAGTACTGGAGTCTCCATCTAGCCAAACAAGAATCCAATATTTTCTCTACCTCATATTCCACATTGCCTTTAACCAATATAGGGTCAGAAGGCGCCGCCATGGGAACTACTGGCTCAACAAACCTCTTCAACAGAGATTTATGAAACACGTTATGGATAGTGTTGAGCATTCCGATACCACAAATATCGGGTATCGGCCGATATTTGCGGTATCGGAATTCCGATACTGAGTTCCCAAACTTTTTGCATATTGAATACCGGAATCGGAAGTTCCCATAATGCTATGAGCCAGTTTGATTTGATTCAGCCAATGAGGAATCCTCAGAAGTGTGGGCACATCCTGTTAGGCATGTAGGCATGTTAACTAATGTCATGGCTGTGATTGGCTGCTGAAATGATGTCATGATGCACTATAAAAGCCGCCGCCGCCATTTAGGGTTCACTCTGCTGTGAATTCAGTTAGGGACAGGCTGCTGTTCAAGACTCTGAGGGACAGTTAGAAATAGCGATTTGCTAAATAATATTGTGCTTTACCCAGGCTACATTATCAATCACTGTAGCTTTCTTTTGCCTTGCAGCGCTGTTCACAGCTGTCTGCAAGGTCTGTGTGAGTGCAGCTCATGCTGTAGTGTGTCCTGCAGCCATCTCTGGTTGTAGGCCGCTCATGGTTTGTCACTGCCTCATACATATTTTTGTTTTATTGCTGCTCATTTTTCATTAATTCTCCTATTAGTGTGCATCCATCCGTATCCATATACATTGGTTGCAAACACTTTAGGAGTAGACAGCGGAGCCTTTCTGCAGCCTTTCAGTGCTAGTGCCCAGTTCTCTGCACTGTTCACGGCTGTCTGTGAGGTCTCTGTGTGTGAGTGCAGCTCACGTTGTAGTGTGTTCTGCAGCCACCTCTGGTTGTAGTCCGCTCAGCGTGCGTCACTGCCTCATACATAATCCTTTTTTTGTTTTATTGCAGCTAATTTTTCCTGATTTTTTTCTCCTATTAGTGTGCTTCCATTCATATCCATCTACATTGGTTGGTTGCAAACACTATATAGGAGTAGATAGAGGAGCCTTTTTGCTGGCTTGTGCCCTGCAGCCGCAGCCAGATTAGTATTAGCCTATTTTTTGGAGCCTGATCTATTGCATTGTAGGTTACCTTCCTACATTGTAATAGCTCCAAAAAGTTTGTGATACTATCGCTTTCACATCTTTGGTCACATCCTTTTTGTTTTTTTGAAAAAAAAACACGTAAATAAAGTTCACCAAACACTCCACTTTACAGTTGTGTAGGCCACATTAGCTCATATTAAAGTGTAGTCCACACACTTTATAAAATTAGTGTTTATTATACCTGTTAGCAGCTGTTCAGGAATAAGCACACTAAGCCCCCCCTTTGTACTTTTCTGCCTATCTTTATCAGTCTACCAAGATGAAGAAGGCAGGGAATAAGGCACGTGGTCGTGGGCGTGGGCGTGGAGTTTCAGCAGGGAGAGGACATGGGGATTCTGTGCCTGCTGCGGGCACCAGTGACTCAGCATCCCCCAGTTTTACCTGGCAACAGTCCTTTATGCGCAGCTTTGTAGGACCTCGCCGTACCCCACTGCTGCGGGACGAACAAATTGAAGCCATTGTCGGATGGATGGCAGCTAACGCATCGACTTCAATGACTTCCACATCCTCTCAGGGCCAGAGCACTGAAGAGCAACTGGGTTGCCCTCCCAGGGCTGTGGGGTACTCGGTACCGGGCCAGTGTCAGCGGGATGTGTCACAGCAGTGGTGACCCAGTCCGTGGCCCTGGGCACCCATGTAACAGGGGAGATTGAATGGTGGAATGTAGTTAGATGAATAGTTCATGACGCCACCTGTGGTGCTTGGCAAGGGAGGTGTTGAGCCGACGCTGCATGCAGATCCGCTGGGACTGATGGTATGGTGCAGTAAAGATGTAAAAGCTCCCCACAGGTGAAGCTGTAGTCCCAGGGCAGTGTAGATGTGGTTGGCATGGGGATGTAGCGGTGCCGGAAAGGTAGGAAGCAGACAAGACACAGAGGGGTGCAATTTCTGTACTTTTACTTGATAACTGCAGTCCAGGGTCCTGATTACAGATGGTAACGGAGCAGGCTAGCCTGGAAGCAATTCAGGGATTCTCTCTCAGCAGGAGGGCTGTGCAGTCTCCTTTCCTAGCCCTTACTTAAGGGATCTCCAGTACTGAGTTACACTGAAGTTCCTCCTGTCAGATGTTCTCAAGAACCTTACTTGCCCGGCAGACAGCTGTAGCCTATCTCGGGAACTCCTTTCTCCTGTGTCCCGGCTCGCTATCCAAGCTGATG
Source organism: Dendrobates tinctorius (assembly GCF_039654945.1). Taxonomy (NCBI): domain Eukaryota; kingdom Metazoa; phylum Chordata; class Amphibia; order Anura; family Dendrobatidae; genus Dendrobates; species Dendrobates tinctorius. Next base: position 1,153,112 of record NW_027362013.1, on the reverse strand, counting down.
TTGTGCCCTCAAGTCTTAGATGGGAATAGGGCATTTACAGCCTCCTACTCCTCTGGTGTCTGTTGCTGGACGGTTAGTATCCATACAACCGTGGAGACCAGGCTCCAGTTCATGCGCTCTCACTCGAGATGAGCTCTTCCTCTCAGCTCTATCTCAGTGCTCCTTCCACACGTCTGCACACTTCACCCTCCGCAGACTAACTGACTCCTTCTTCCTCTTGGCCCTCAGAGAGCACTCCTCCCCTTAATTCTGGTTCAGAGTCCACCCTGCTGGCTTGGAGTTGAACCGTGTTGCATGCATAGATTGACTGTGAGAGAGACCCGTCATTGCCTCCAAGCCTGGCATTACCCTCCCCTGGAGGAAGGCAAAGCCAGTGTGGCGGCCATACTCCTGGGGGCGCCACATTCCCCCCTAGTGAACAAAATATGAAAACATACAAACAGTTAAACAATAATAATTGCACAAGATTTAAAAAATGAAAAAGTTACAAAAACCAAGTGCTTCAAAAATGGTCCTATGATGATAAGTTCAAGCATCAATGTCCATGGTCCATTCCTGGCAAATGGTGAATTATATACAAGTAAAGTTTTTGACCACACAAGTCCTGTGGTACAATGTCCATAAAACAGAACGGGAAAATTTTTAAAGGAAAGTCTTACAGGTTACCTGTAGGCACAAAAAACTTGAGAATAGTTACATATATACATACAATTTCAACATTTACATTCACTTTGCTATATACGATATCTGATGGGTGGTATACCTTGTGTGGTGTGGGTAGACCTGCGTAACTCTGTTGAGGGTAAACTGGGTAAACTAGGTAGTATTCTCCTATGGACTCTTAGACTCACCACGGGCATAACAGGTTCACCACTGGCAGGGCGAGGGTTCTCTGGCTCCACTGCTGGTGTGGCATCTGCTGCCTTATTTTCCTGATCCTCAGGGTTTTCTGGAGTTACGTCTCCTGTACTGCCAATTGAGGAAATGTCAACACTGGCACCACTATAGCATCGTTTACTTTAGTCCAATTCGCAGGGAATTCTCCAAGTATTGTGCTGACCTTCTCTTCTCCCTCTATGGGTTGGATGTTATCTGGTTCTTCCACTCTTTCCCTTAACAAGTCAGGACACAGCTATAGATGATCTCTTGATATTGCTGCTGAGGTTTCTCCTCCATCTTTGTTAATAAGGCATACCTTGGTATTATCAAAGTTTGAGGGCAGAATGGTATAAGGTTCAGCTTCTCATTGATCATCCAGCTTATGCAGTCTTCTTTTTCTCTTGAGAACTTGCTCTCCCGGTGACAAGGGAACTGCAGGTGCATTCTGATTGTAAAACTTCTCCTGCTTTTGTCTTGCCTGGGCCAAACTCTTTTCCAAACATTCTTGTACTCTTCTGTACTACTGTTGTCTTTCTGTATCCCATTCAGCATCTGGGGATGGCACCTCAGGCGTAAGGACTCCCATGTCCAAATCTATAGGCAATTTGCCAGGTCTCGCTCTCATCAGGTATGCTGGGGTACAGTTGGTGGAGTTCACTGGAATATGATTGTAAAGATCTACCAGATCTGGCAACTTCTCTGGCCACAGATTTCTCTCCTCCAAGGGCAAAGTCTTCAGGAGGTCAATCACTACCTGGTTCATGTTCTCGCACATGCCATTGGTCTGTGGGTGGTACGGAGTTGTCCGGATCTTCTTACAACCATACAGGTTACAGAATTCTTGGAACACTTCTGCCTCGAAAGCTGGACCTTGATTTGTAAGCACTCTTTCAGGATACCCATGTGGTCTACAGAAGTGCTGTTGGAATGCTCTGGCTGCTGTCCTGGCCATTGATCTTTGACAGGCACAACTACCAGGAATCTTGAGTAGTGGTCCACAATGGTAAGAGCATAGATGTAGCCAGACTGGCTTGGAACCAGCTTCACATGGTCCAGGGCCACCAACTCAAGGGGCTGTTTGGTGATGATTGGCTGTAGAGGAGCTCTCTGGCTGTTTCGATCCTTTCTGCGCAGGTTGCAATGTCCACACTCCCGGCACCACCTCTTAATGACTTTCCTCATACCAGCCCAATAGAACCTCTCCCGGAGCAATGCTTCCAACTTCTTCCTTCCGAAGTGTCCAGCTCCGTTGTGGTATGCTTCCAGGACCATTGATGCCTCTCTCTTTGGGACTATCACCTGCCAGACCAGCTCATGAGTGCAGGCATTGATACTCCTCCGACACAGCTTTCCTTCATAGATAAACAGCCGGCCTCTCTCCTTCCACAACTGCTGGGTTTCTTCAGGGGCATCCGACTCTGGGCGTGAGTCAGCTTGTGCCAGCAGCTCTTTCACCAGGTGGACTGCAGGGTCACTATCTTGCATTTCTGCCCAGTCATGATGGGGCAATGGATTCAGGGTGACCTCCTTCAAGCCAGACCGTCTGTTTCTTACTCCTTGAGTACGTTGAGCCGCAATTGGCCGGTGGAAGGGAGGTAGTTCTATTTCTTCTAGAGCCTCAGGGTCTTCTCCTGCATCTGGCAGATTAGGAATCCTGGACAGCGCATCAGCGTTGGCATTCTTGTGCCCTGCCCGGTACTTGATGGTAAACTCATAGTTAGATAGCCGAGCCATCCATCGCTGTTCCAGTGCATCTAGTTTTGCAGTGTCCAAGTGTGTCAACTGGTTGTTGTCCGTGAAGATGGTAAACTTGGCGGAGGCTAGGTAATGTTTGAACCTTTCGGTGACAGCCCAGACTATGGCAAGGAACTCCAGCTTGAAATAATAATCTTAATAATAATCTTTATTTTTATATAGCGCTAACATATTCCGCAGCGCTTTACAGTTTGCACACATTTTCATCACTGTCCCCGATGGGGCTCACAATCTAAATTCCCTATCAGTATGTCTTTAGAATGTGGGAGGAAACCGGAGTGCCCGGAGGAAACCCATGCAAACACGGGGAGAACATACAAACTCCTTGCAGATGTTGTCCTTGGTGGGAAGAACTGAACTGTAGCTGTCAGGGTTCCTCTCGGTGGGACGCAGCTTCTTGCTGGCGCAGGAGATCACTCTTTCTTTTCCGTTCTGTACCTGCGACAGTACTGCTCCTACTCCCACATTGCTGGCATCAATGTACAGCACACAGGGTTTGTCATAATCTGGGTAGGCCAGAACTTCGTCACCTGTGAGAGGCATCTTCAATCTGGTGAAGTACCTCTCCAACTCCTCCGACCTTTCAAAGGTGGAATTCTTCTGTTTGGTTTTCTTGAACTGCCCCACCAGGAGATTTTGCATAGGGGTGGCTATTTCAGTAAAGCCTTTGATGAATCTTCGGTAGTAACCTACCAGTCCAAGGAATTGGCGTACTTCATGGAGGCTGCTGGGCTTTGGCCAGTCCCGGATGACTGTGACCTTGTCAGGATCTGGTGCCACACCTTCTGCACTGACCACATGACCGAGGTACTGTACCTTGGGCTTCAGGAGGTGGCATTTGGAAGGCTTCACCTTCCAAATGGACTCCAGTCACAGAACATCTTTCTTGCCAGTAGAGAAACAGAAATCGTTGAGGAGCAGAATGAGAGAGCTCCTGAAAGGTCACGTTTCCATCAGATCCGCAATGAGAGTTTTGGGCCTCATGATGACTTGTATCCCCTGTGTTCTTTGGGCATAGTTTCACTCGAGCCCTGCAGAGAGAGGTCCTGTCAGCCTGGGATCGACGACAGTCTACCCTTGACAGAAGAATATCCTTATCCCCGGCAGAAAGGAGGTCACTACTTTGGTGGATTCAGCCAGGAAACCTAAAAGTGGGCATTCATTGGATTGCCTCTTCATGGGTGGTAATTACCACGAACTCCAGCAAGTAGCGATGCGGAGCGCACCTGGTAGGAAGTATTCTCCAGGTAGAATGGCCATCGGACATGCGTTCCAGGTCTTCCAACTACAGAGAACTCTACGCTGTGTCGGAAGCCCTAAGATTTAATCGAGCACTGTTAAGGGGCCGGCACGTCAAGATTCTGTCGGACAATGTGACGGCGGTGTCCTTCCTGTGTCTCCAAGGGGGTCCCAGACATTGAATGCTCCAGGATCTGGCAAAAGATATTTTTTTCATGGGCATAGAAGACAGTCCGACAGCAGTTCATCTCGAAGGGTCTCAAAATGTTGTGGCGGACTACCTGAGCAGACGAAAGGTTTGGCAACGAAATGGGAGCTAAATGAGGTGTTCCAGTACTTCTGTCATCTCTGGGGAAGGCTTCAGAGAGATCTGTTCGTGACCAGGAAAAATGCAAAGACAGACGGATTATACTCGCTGAACTCATCATACAATCCAGAAGCCGTCGGCTCATTAAGTCAGAGATGGAGACGGTACCTGTCCTACGCTTTCCCCCCCATAGCACTCATTCCAGCCATCCTCAAGAAGATACAGGAGGATCAGGCGAAGATACTTCTGATCACTACGTACTGGCCAAAAAGAAGTTGGTTTTTGCTGCTGCTAACTATGGCATTAGAAGACTTGGTTCTGCTTCCATGGAGTAAAGACCTCATCCATCCGAGCCCAGTCTTCCATCAGGATCCGGAAAGGCTTCATTTTTCAGCTTGGATCCTGAGCAGGACATCCTGAGAGCTTGGAGGCTGTCAGACCAGGTTATAACCACAATCCAGGCCAGTAGGAAGCCAGTTACTTCTGCAATATATTAGAAGATCTGGAAGAAGATCTGTTTTTAGAGTGGCAGTTCTGACTTTATTGCGGGAAGCCCGATATCCCAAGCGTCTTAGACTTCCTTCAGGCTGGTTTTAATAAGGGGCTTAGACCCAGTACCTTAAAAGTCGAGATAGCGATGTTAGGCCAGGGTCAGACTTGCGAGAAACTCGCACGAGTCTCGCATCTCAATACCCGGCACTGCTACCGGCACGTGGGACCAGAGTGCTCAGTTGCATGGAAATACATGCAGCTGAGCGCTCCGGTCCCGAGTACTGGTGGCAGTGCCGGATATTGAGATGTGAGACTCATGCAAGTTTCTCACAAGTCTGACCCCGACCTTAAGCACTTTCTTTGCCTACTCTCTGGCCACTCACCCATGGGTAATAAGGTTTGTCAGGGCAATCCAGTGTCTGTGCCCCACAATCAGGTGGTCAGTTCCCTCCTGGGATCTTGATTTGGTCCTTAGGTCCCCATGTTGAAAGCCTTATGTCCCTGGGGAAAAGATGTCCATTTCACAGCATACCGTAAAAACAGCATTTTTGGTAGCTGGTACTACAGGAAAACATGTAGGGGAGATTCAGGCCTTGTCCATTCCGGGACCCATATCTTCAGATTTGGGATGACCGTATAATCCTAAAATTAGAACGCCTTTTGTACCAACCAAGAAATTCTTCTACCCTCATTCTGCGAAAACCCCTCAAATGAGAAGGAGCGGGCCCTTCACAAGTTATATGTCAAACAGGTTGTCATCGATTATTATTATTTTTTTATTATTATTATTTATTTATATAGCACCATTGATTCCATAGTGCTGTACATGAGAAGGGGTTACATACAAATTAGAGATATCACTTACAGTAAACAAACTAACAATGACAGACTGATACAGAGGACCCTGCCCTTTCGGGCTTACATGCTACAGGATGGTGGGGAAGGAGACAGTAGGTTGGTGGGTTGCAGCAGTTTCGGTGTTGGTTGAGGTGAGATCACTGGTAGTGGTGAGAGAGAAGGAGGTAGCGGGGTCATTGCAGGCTGTAGGCTTTCTTGAAGAGGTGGGTTTTCAGGTTCCGTCTGAAGGATCCAAATGTGGTTGATAGTCGGACTTGTTGGGGCAAAGAATTCCAGAGAATAGGGGCTATTCGGGAGAAGTCTTGGAGGCGGTTGGGTGAGGAGCGAATAACTGTGGAGGAGAGAAGGAGGTCTTGGGAGGACTGGAGATTACATGAGGGAAGGTATTGGGAGATTAGTTCAGAGACATATGGGGGAGACAGGTTATAGATGGCCTTGTAGGTCAGTATTAGTAATTTGAACTGGATACGCTGAGGGAATGGGAGCCAGTGAAGAGATTTGCAGAGGGGAGAAGCGGAGGAGTAGTGAGGAGAGAGATGAATTAGTCGGGCGGCAGAGTTAAGGATAGACTGGAGAGGTGCGAGGGTGTTAGCAGGGAGACCACAGAAAAGGATGTTGCAGTAGTCGAGGAGGGAGATGATGAGGGCATGCACAAGCATTTTAGGAGACTGAGGGTTGAGGAAAGGACGGATTCTGGAAATATTTTTGAGCTGGAGGCGACAGGAGGTAGAAAGAGCTTGGATGTGCGGTTTGAAGGACAGGGCAGAGTCAAAGGTTACTCCGAGGCAGCGGACTTCTGGTATTGGGGAAAGTGTGATGTCATTAATTTTTATAGCTAGGTCAGGTAAGGAAGATCTGAGAGATGGAGGAAAGATGATGAGTTCAGATTTGTCCACATTGAGCTTGAGGAAGCGAGAGGAGAAGAAGGAGGATATGGCTGATAGACACTCTGGGATTCTGGACAGCAGAGAGGTGACGTCTGGGCCAGAGAGGTAAATCTGGGTGTCATCAGCATAAAGATGGTAGTGGAATCTGTGGGACTTTATGAGTTGCCCCAGACCAAGTGTATAGACTGAGAAGAGTAGGGGTCCTAAAACAGAGCCTTGGGGGACTCCAACAGAGAGAGGATGGGATGAGGAGGTGGTGTGGGAGTGGGAGACACTGAATGTGCGATTGGAAAGGTATGAGGAGATCCAGGATAGGGAAAGGCCTTTGATGCCAAAGGAGGAGAGGATCTGTATTAGGAGGCAGTGGTCAACTGTGTCAAATGCAGAGGACAGGTCTAGAAGCAGGAGTATAGAGTATTGTCCATTTGATTTGGCTGTAAGTAGGTCGTTAGTAATTTTGGTCAGGGCTGTCTCAGTGCAGTGATGGGGCGGAAACCAGATTGTAGATTGTCAAAGAGCAAGTTAGATGATAGGTGGGAGGAAAGTTCAGCATGGACGTGCTGCTCCAGGAATTTGGAAGCGAATGGGAGCAACGATATTGGGCGATAGCTGGACATAGCGGTTGGGTATAGGGTTGGCTTTTTAACCCCTTTCTGCCATAAGACGTACTATCCCATCCATGTGCCCTGTGACTTTATTCCCAGGGACGGGATAGTACGTCTAGCGCGATCAGCAGCGCCCACGTGGTGAGCGCCGCTGATCGCGGCCGGGTGTCAGCTGATTATCACAGCTGACACCCGGCACAATGTGTCAGGGGCAGCCACGGACCGCCCCCAACACGTTAACCCCTTGTACACCGCGATCAAACACGATCGCGGTGTACCGGGGGTTAAAGGGAAGCATCGGCAGGGAGGGGGCTCCCTCCGTGCTTCCCTGAGCCCCCCACGGCAGCACAATGTGCAGCGCTGCTGCGGGGGGCTCTTTCCCTACAGGTCCCCGGATCCAAGATGGCGACGGGGACCTTCGGGGGCCTGTAGGGAGCTGACTTCCTCACTGCCTGCAAAGCGCAGGCATGAGGAAGTCTGCAGCAGTGCCTGTGACAGATCGCTGATCTGTCACAGTGATCTGTGATGTGACAGATCAGCGATCTGTCACACGACAGTGATGTCCCACCTGGGACAATGTAATAAAGTTAAAAAAAAAAGTGTAAAAATAATTTTAAAAAAATCGCTAAATAAATTAGTAAAAAAAAATATTCCCCAATAAATTCATTTTTTGAAAATAAAAAAAAAAACAATAAAAGTATACATATTTGGTATCGCCGCGTCCGTAACGACCCGCCCTATAAAACTGTCCCATTATTTAACCCCTTTAGTGAACCCCTTAAAAAATAAAAAAAAAAAATAATGATTTATTATCATACCGCCAAACAAAAAGTGCAATAACGCACGATCAAAATGATGCATATAAATATCCATGGTACCGCTGAAAACGTTATCTTGTCCCACAAAAAACGAGCCACCATACAGCATCATTAGCGAAAAAATAAAAAAGTTATAGCTCGCAGAATAAAGCGATGCAAAAATAATTATTTTTTATATAAAATTGTTTTCATTGCATAAAACCGCCAAAACATGAAAAAAGACCTAAATGAGGTATCGCTGTAATCGTACTGTCCCGAAGAATAAAACTGCTTTATCAATTTTACCGCACGCGGAACGGTGTAAACGCACCCCCCCAAAAGAAATTCATGAAACGCTGGTTTTTGTTCATTCTGCGTCCCAAAAATCGGAATAAAAAGCGATCAAAAAATGTCACATTCCCGAAAATGGTACCAATAAAAACGTCAACTCGTCCCACAAAGAATATGACCTCACATGACTCGGTGGGTCAAAATACGGAAAAATTATAGCTCTCAATATATGGTGATGCAAAAACTATTTTTACAATAAAAAGCGTCTTTTAGCGTGTGACAGCTGCCAAACATAAAAACCACCATAAATAGTAAATCAAACCCCCCGTTATCACCCCCTTAGTAAGGGAAAAATAATAAAATAAAAAAAATGTATTTATTTCCATTTTCCCATTAGGGTTGGGGTTAGTGCTAGGGTTAGGGTTAGGGCTAGGGTTAGGGCTAGGGTTAGGGCTAGGGTTAGGGCTAGGGCTGAGATTAGGGTTAGGGGTGTGTTGGTGTTAGGGTTGGAGTTATAATTGGGGGGTTTCCACTGTTTGGGCACATCAGGGGCTCTCAAAATGCAACATGGCGTCTGATCTCAATTCCTGCCAATTCTGCGTTGAAAAAGTCAAATAGTGCTCCTACCCTTCCAAGCTCTGCCATGCACCCAAACAGTGTTTTACCCCCACATAGAGGGTATCAGCATACTCAGGACAAATTGCAAAACAACTTTTGGGGTCCAATTTCTCCTGTTACCCTTAGGAAAATAAAAAATTGGGGGCAAAAATATCATTTTTGCGGAAAAAAATGATTTTTTTATTTTCACGACCAGGCGTTATAAACTTCTGTGAAGCACTTGGGGGTTCAAAGTGCTCACCACAAATCTAGATAAGTTCCGTGGGGGGTCTAGTTTCCAAAATGGGGTCACTTGTGGGGAGTTTCAATAGTTTAGGTACATCAGGGGCTCTCCAAACGCGACATGGCATCCGATCTGAATTCCAGCCAATTTTGCATTGAAAAAGTCAAATGGCGCTCCTTCCATTCTGAGGTCTGCCATGCGCCGAAACAGTGGTTCCCCTCCACATATCAGGTATCAGCGTACTCGGGACAAATTTCACAATAGCTTTTGCAGCCCAATTTCTCCTGTTACCCTTGGTAAAATAAAAAAAATTGAACCTGAAGTATTTTTTCTGTGAAAAAAAGTTAAATGTTCATTTTTTTTTAAATATTCAAAAAATTCCTGTGACGCACCTAAAGGGTTAATAAACTTCTTGAATGTGGTTTTGAGCACCTTTAGGGGTGCAGTTTTTAGAATGGTGTCACTTTTGGGTATTTTCTATCATATAGACCCCTCAAAGTGGCTTCAAATGTGATGTGGTCCTAAAAATAAAATGGCGTTGTAAAAATGAGAAATCGCTGGTCAACTTTTAACCCTTATAACTTCTTAACAAAAAAAAATTTTGGTTCCAAAATTGTGCTGATGTAAAGTAAACATGTGGGAAATGTTACTTATCAAGTTTTTTGTGTGCCGTATCTCTGTCATTTAAGGGCATAAAAATTCAAAGTTGGAAAATTGCAAAATTTTCAAAATGTTCGCCAAATTTCCGTTTTTCTCACAAATAAACACAAGTTATTTGAATGAAATTTTACCACTAACATGAAGTACAATATGTCACGAGAAAACAATGTCAGAATCACCGGGATCCATGGAAGCGTTCCAGAGTTATGACCTCATAAAGGTACAGTGGTCAGAATTGTAAAAATTGGCCCGGTCATGAACGTGCAAACCACCCTTGGGGGTGAAGGGGTTAAACAAACTGCACAGTCTCTCTTTAAATTCACTCAGGGTATGTAACTCACCCGAGTACTGCGGTAGCCAGTCCGCTCCCGGTGTGTAGGGCATTGACAGCGGCATTATGGGGACCGCTGCGGCAGGCGCTCCTCCTTGCGGTGCTGCGGGGTTGGCAACGGTGTCCACCGCTGCATTGCCATCTGGTGCGGACATTCTCTTCCCCCCCTAGTTAACATTAGCCAGGGCCGAGGGTTGTGTGAGCTCACCGGCGGCCACTTCGCAGGCCCGACGCTCCGGGCTGTAGGCCTCAGCTCCCACTCTTCTTGCACCCTGTCCTCTCTTCCCGCGCGGCACTTCACTTCTTTGCACTCTGTGGCAGGCTCCGCCCACGAAGGCCTGCTCCTTTTTCTTCCCGCGCGCACCAAGCAGCGCGGCAATGGCGGCAATTGGCGCCAATTTCACACACAGGCTTTTTCTATGGCACACAGGACCCGGGGGGTACCGGGCTCCGTAATCCTGTTCATGAAGCCAAAATGGGTCGCCCTCCCAGGGCTGTGGTGTACTCGGTACCGGGCTGGTGTCAGCGGGATGAGTCACATCAGCGGTGACCCGGTCCGTGGCCCTGGGCTCCCATGTAACAGGGGAGATTGAATGGTGGAATGTAGTTAGATGAATAGTTCATGACGCCACCTGTGGTACTCGGCAAGGGAGGTGTTGAGCTGACGCTGCATGCAGATCCGCTGGGACTGATGGTATGGTGCAGCAAAGATGTAAAAGCTCCTCACAGGTGAAGCTGTAGTCCCAGGGCAGTGTAGATGTGGTTGGCACGGGGATGTAGCGGTGCCCGAAAGGTAGGAAGCAGACAAGACACAGCGGGGTGCATTTTCTGTACCTTTACTTGATAACTGCAGTCCAGGGTCCTGATTACAGATGGTAACGGAGCAGGCTAGCCTGGAAGCAACTCAAGGATTCTCTTTCAGCAGGAGGGCTGTGCAGTCTCCTTTCCTAGCGCTTACTTAAGGGATCTCCAGTACTGAGTTACACTGAAGTTCCTCCTGTCAGATGTTCTCAAGAACCTTACTTGCATGGCAGACAGCTGTAGCCTATCTCGGGGACTCCTTTCTCCTGAGTCCCGGCTCACTATCCAAGCTGCTGTTGTGCCCTCAAGTCTTAGATGGGTATAGGGCATTTACAGCCTCCTACTCCTCTGGTGTCTGTTACAGGACTGTTAGTATCCATACAACCGTGGAGACCAGGCTCCAGTTCATGCGCTCACTCGAGATGAGCTCTTCCTCTCAGCTCTATCTCAGCGCTCCTTCCACACGTCTGCACACTTCACCCTCCACAGACTAACTGACTCCTCCTTCCTCTTGGCCCTCAGAGAGCACTCCTCCCCTTAATTCCGGTTCAGAGTCCCCCCTGCTGGCCTAGAGTGGAAATGTGTTGCATGCATAGATTGCCGTCATTGCCTCCAAGCCTGGCATTACCCTCCCCTGGAAGAAGGCAAAGCCAGTGTGGCGGCCATACTCCTGAGGGTGCCACACAACCATCTGTCTCTTCACCACCTGCCAAATTGCCCAGGCAGTCAGAGAGCCCTGGACAGGAGCCATCTCATTCTCTACTTCTGTTCTCTGAATCTGTTGGCTTGGAAAGAGGGGGTAGAAATACAGCACAAAAGTGGATTAAATACCCACAAATTCTCACGATACAAAGTAGCAAATCAGCAATAGAGAAATAACATAAAACATAACTTTTAATAATAGATGTAAAAGCTACCAAAGATAGTAGTGCAAGTAAATCACTAAATCAAATGCCACAAATCATAATGGAGGTAACTGTATAAGTCTCTGTAACAGATTACTACCAATATATACATGTGGCTATTCCAAGTCCAAAATTTTGAGAGATTGGACCAAAAAGGTACTTGCACTAAACCAGTGCAAAAAAGTCCAAGTAAAAAATGAACAGTTTCCTTATCAGAGGAACTAAAGAGACCTCTACCCTGTAAAGGTTATCAAGGAATATGCCTATTCATGTATATAACAAAGACATCATAATAATAAGGCCATCAACATAATGTGAAAAGGAAAGATCTCACCACATGAAGATGGAGGATGTCCAGGATCAGATGTCCCATCAGAGTCATATCAGGTCAGGAAGAAAAGGGGGTTCACCCTATACAAGCCCTGTTTGAGCTACAAATACTGACACCCATGACTCCCGCCCTAACAAGGGCAGTCCACATCTAATCCCTATAAACCATAGCCCTACAAAGTCCCTGTGCATCCCGACGCGTTTCATCACTTAATGACTCTTCAGGGGACCTATTAGCACAAATTGGGCATCATCACAGAGTATACAGGCTGCCTCCTAAGATGACAATGGAGTGAGGCAGACTGATGAGGAGGGCACTTAAATGAACTGCCAATCAAATAGAACACATCCACCTGAGATGACTTGGAACGCACGCCGTCCACCATTACCCCTTGTGGGACGCAGGCACATGATGAGTGTGTTAATAAGAAACGCCCATCTCCTATACCAAGCAATAGTGTGTAAACGCCGGCGTATCCCGCGGCAAAGGCCGCCCTATTTCCGGTTGCGTCATACTGCCCAAAAGCAAAATGGCCGCCGCACTTCCGGTCATGCGCACTCATCGGTGCCAGCAAGAAAAATGGCCGCCACACTTCCGGTCATGCGCACTCATGTTTAAGCAGTGCCAGCAGGGCGGAAGTAAAGCATGCGACAAAGGTCGCAATACTGCTAGAAGGCAATATCGTCATACGCGCTTTAATCAGTCCGTGAGCCGATATTAAACAAGCGGATAGACAGATCATGCATCTCTAAAAGGCCTCAACCACCAAAATGATTGCGAAAAATAGTACCCAACAACCTAAAACATGGGATGGATATTGTCCCAATCAGAAGGCCTCAAGAGAGCATTGCCAGAATCAAAATAAATAAAAAGGTGGAAAATAACAAAAATTCAAACTCAGAATATAAAGGTAGCAAACACATATATAAAAAAGGGGGTATTTTACAGTATATACAAAGGAAATAATAAACAGCACACATATCAAACCCTAGATATAGCAGCCAAAATTGAGTTGGTCATTAAGCCCTCTTGGGGTCATGGTGTTCAAACAAAAGATCCACTTAGTCTCTTTTTGTAGAATGATGCGATCCCAATTACCACCCCTTGGTGGTTTTTTTACCCTTTCAATCCCCAGAAATTGGATGGAATTAACATTCCCTCCTTGACACTGATTAATGTGGCGTGAAATAGGGGTATCTCTCTTATGGATAATGTCTCCAATATGTTCCCCAATCCTACGTTTGAATTCCCTAATGGTTTTACCCACATATTCTTTGCCACATGTACATGAGGCCTTATAAATGACTCCCTTGCTGCTACAGTTAATAAATTCCCTAATTTGATATGCCTGTCCAGTAACATTACTGACAAAGCCAGCACCAGGGGAAATGTGGGAACAAGCAACGCAGTGGCCACATCTAAAGCAACCATTCACATTGGTGGGCAACCAAGTTGTACGGGAAGGTCTGGTGAAATGACTGTTGACCAGCCGATCTTTCAATGAACGGCCTTTCTTGTACGTTATTAGAGGTCGTATCGAAAGTTCTCCTCCAACATCCTTATCCATTAATAACACAGGCCAATGTTTGGCCAGGATAGCACGTACATCACTTGCTCCATTATCAAAAGTGGTAATCAACCTCATTTCACCTTTATTTTCAACTCTGGGTCTGGGTTTAAGGAGTTCCATTCTGTTTTTACCCTTAGCATGTTTGTAGGCACGTTTCAAAACATCAAGAGGATAACCCCTATCCAAAAATCTGTCTCTGAGTTCTCTCGCCTGTCTCTCAAAAGATTCATCTGTAGAGCAATTTCTACGTATCCTGAGGTATTGACCCTTGGGTACTCCACGTTTAAGATGTATAGGGTGACTGCTGTCCCACCTCAACAAAGAGTTAGTAGCCGTGGGTTTCCTGTAAGTGCAGGTGGTAATAGTGCCATCATTTTTCCTCTCAATCAATATATCAAGAAAGGACAACGAAAACGGGTCAATCACAGAAGTAAAAAATAGACCACACTCATTGTGATTCAGTGTATCTACAAATACAGAAAAACTATCCTTAGAACCCTTCCACAAAATCAGGATGTCATCAATATATCGAACCCACAGCTCGATTCGTCCCATGACATCCAAGCCACTCCTGAAGACCTGGGTCTCCTCCCACCAGCCCAGGAACAAATTTGCATATGCCGGGGCACATGGACTCCCCATAGCGGTGCCCCTGAGCTGGTGGTAGATCTTATGATCAAACAAGAAGAAATTCTTAGTGAGACAGAAACGAAGTAGTTTGATGACAAACTCGCTGTGGGCACGGTATTGACATCCTCTGGTGTTCAGGAAATATAACACAGCTTCAAGCCCCTTATCGTGCGGTATGGAAGTGTAAAGCGCCTCCACATCAATACTACCCAGATTAACCTCAGGATCAACACATAATCCCTCTATTCTCCGAAGAAGATCAGGGGTATCCTGCACGAAGGATCGTAAAGAGGCGACGAAGGGTTTCAGGACACGATCTAAATAAATGCCAATGTTGTGGCTAATACTGCCCATTCCTGACACAATAGGTCTCCCCTTTAAAGGGGAAAGACCCTTGTGTAATTTCGGTAGGCAGTAAAAGGTAGCAACTATTGAATCTTTAGGCATTAAAAAATCAAATTCAGATTTGTCAATAACTCTCATGGATAGACCTTCACCCAAGATGCTTTTAAGTTCAAACAAATAATCAGAGGTAGGGTTATGATCTAAAATCTCATAGCTCACTCTGTCCTCAAGGAGGGTCTCACACATTTTGGAATATTGTGTAGAGTCAAGGATGACCACATTGCCACCCTTATCTGAGGGTTTAATGACAATGCGGTCATCCTGCTCAAGCTTATTGATAACTGCCATTTCTGTTTTCGTACAATTATACCTGGAAAAGATCTTCTTTCCTTGTAAGGATTTCAAATCTTCTGTAACCAAGTTTTCAAAAATATCTATAGCAGACACATCTCCAATGGGAGGGGGCATTTTGGTGCTCCTGTTTTTTAAATCAGTAAAGGGACCCCTTCCAAGATCGTTGGGGTTCACTACACCAATACTAGATAACAGGCGTACGTCTGGCAACAAATCAACAGGAATCCCCATATCTATACAGGTACGGTTATCCTGTTGAAGAAAAAACTTTCTCCAACGTACCTTACGTAAAAACAAATTAAGATCTTTTATAGACCGAAACAGATCAAAGTCTGTACTGGGGACAAATGTAAGACCCTTTTGCAAGACCTGTAGTTCTTCACGGTTGAGCATCCTGGAGGACAGATTAACTACTTGTATACCGTTAGCGACCGATGAGGATGCTGAATTAGGGACACGACTGATAGGTAAAGTAATATTAGAATAGTTATCCTCAGGAATGATTCTTATTTCCGTACCGGATGTTGACGGTTCCTTAGAGGATAACTCTGATCTAAAAAATGCGATCCCGCAGTAGTGTCGGATCTATCCAGGGGACCACGATGACCACGGCCTCTAACTCTACCTCTATTCCTCCCCCTATTGCTTCTACCCCTTCCCTCAGTATCAGAGAAGTCAGTATCCGTAGAAGACAAATCAGTTTCAAGATCAATATTGTTAATACGATTACTAATAACTAGAGTTGAGCGACTTTTGGTTTTTTAGGGTCGCGTTTCGTTTCGTGAAACCCGACTTTTCCAAAAGTCGGGTCGAGCAAGATCGTCCGATTATAGGGAAAAGTCGGGGTCGTCCCGAAACACGAAACCCAATGTAAGTCAATGGGGAATAAAAGTCGGCAGTGAGAGGAGGACAGGAAACACACCTACAGTGCCCATTTGAATGCCAAAAGCATCAATTCTTCTTTCTTAAGCTTGTCAACCTTAATTAACTTCATAATACAAGTTACGCACTGAAAAATGGGGGTTATTTGGCTACAAACTGGGGGGGGGGAGGGCTGGCTCCAGGTTTTCATGTGCCCTGGGCGAAAGAGCGCCTCTTTAACACATACCACAACTCATCATGCTCCGATACGGCAGAGAAATAGCGGTATAGTACAATGAAAAATACCTCACTTTTTACATCTCATGACGAGGCCCATCTATTTCTCCATACAGAATCATTGGTCCCATATAATGTTTGAAACAGTATATGATGAGCTCCACATAATGCTACAGTATATGTTGGTCCCCATGGATGAAGCTCCACTGTCTTATGGGCCCAAATAATGCTCCAAACATAATGGGCCCCATTTCTAATGCTCTAGTGTATAATGGGCCCTGTAAATGCTGCTCCAGTGTCTGATGTCCACCTTTGGAATGTTCCAGTGTATGGTGGGCCCCATCTATCATTCTCCAGAGTATAGTGCTCCCCAAAAATTGCTGTCCCAACATTGAAAACAATCAAATAAGTCTCCTCGCTAGGGAATCCCTGTACTTGTCTGGACAGGTGCTGTAGCTTGCTTAACAGCTCGCCAGCCGTTCTCACGCCCAGTATGGATTACACGTGATTGCACAAAGGTGAGAAAGGGTACCGTATCCCCAGATAACATGTATGGATAGCGTACACATTCAAAATATATGTCTCAGGAGGCAGGCTCAGACGGTGTTAGGCCCAGTATGGATTGCACGTGATTGCACAAAGGTTAGAAAGGGTACCGTATCCCCGGATAACATGTATGGATAGCGTACACATTCAAAATATATGTCTATACAGCATGAGGCAGGCTCAGACGGTGTTAGGCCCAGTATGGATTGCACGTGATTGCACAAAGGTTAGAAAGGGTACCGTATCCCTGGATAACATGTATGGATAGCGTACACATTCAAAATATATGTCTATACAGCATGAGGCAGGCTCAGACGGTGTTAGGCCCAGTATGGATTGCACGTGATTGCACAAAGGTTAGAAAGGGTACCGTATCCCTGGATAACATGTATGGATAGCGTACACATTCAAAATATATGTCTCAGGAGGCAGGCTCAGACGGTGTCAGGCACAGTATGGATTTGACGGCCCAGATTACACAGCGGAGGAGCAGGGAGAGGTAAAGATTGCAAATGCTGGGGCCCTGCCCAAGCAAGGGGGGCCCACTCGTGGGCGTCGGTACTGGCACTGGGCCCCTCATAGTACAGCGGTGTGTCTGACGGCGGGTGTGCACCACCACCGTCAGAGACACTTGATTGCACTATGAGGGACCCTGTGCCAGTGCCCGCGCCCAAGAGTTGGCCTACCCACCTGTCCAGGGCAACGGCACTCGCACGGTGTCATGCGGTAGGTGGTGACCCTGGCCATGGGGGGGGAGGCAGCACAGTTAGGGAGTTTTAGAAAGTGGCATATGTTGATGTTGGACATTCAGCTGATGCAAAAGGCGAAATAGGTGAAGTACCAGGAAGAGGTGGACCAAAGCAAGCCATTTTTCTGTCACCCTATGTGTCATCAGGGGAAGGTGGGACAAAATCCTTGGAAACCCATGCGTGGTTCATTTTAATGAAGGTTAGATCATCCACATTTTGGGTTGACAGACGGGTCCTTTTTTCTGTCAGGATTGATCCAGCTGCACTGAAGACTCTTTCCGATAGCACACTTGCAGCTGGGCAAGCGAGCTCCTGTAAGGCATATTGTGCCAATTCAGGCCAGGTGTCCAGTTTAGCGGCCCAATAGTCAAAGGGGAATGACCTGTGTGGGAGAACATCGATATGGGAGGAAAAGTAGTTTGTTACCATAGTTGACAACTGCTGTCTCCTGTCACTTTCCATCGATGCAGTATTACCAGTTGTGTGAGCGGTATTTGAAAAATCAGTCCACAACATTGTCATGAAACCCCTGTCTCCAACGCCACTTCTGCTGTGTGCACCACGAACACCTCTGCCAAGCTGCCCCCGGCCCGTACGGCTCGTGTGAGAACCATCACCGCTGCTGTGTGCTGGGAATGCCTCAAGCAACCGATTTACCAGAGTTGCTTGTTTATTAGCCAATATTAGGTCAAGGTTCTCCTGTGGCATGATGTTTTGTAATTTGCCTTTATAGCGTGGATCCAGGATGCTGGCCAACCAGTAGTCGTCATCGTTCATCATTTTGGCAATGCGGGGGTCCCTTTTTAGGATCTGCAAGGCATAATCTGACATGTGGGCCAATGTTCCCGGTGTCAATGATGCACTGCGAGTGCTGGGTGGAGGAGCACTTTCTGGCAAATCCACATCCCTCCAGTCACGCACAAACCCTGTACCAGACCTTGCCACGCCAACATTTTCACTTGCCCCACGAGATGCATCCTCCTCCCCTAAGTAATCATCCCCATCATCCTCCTCCTCCTCCTCTTCTTCCTCCACCTCGTCCAGGAGAGGTCCCTGAGCAGACAATGGCTGAATGTCATCAAGGATTCCCTCCTCCTCTTTCTCCTCATCAACATTGGCTGCAGACGCCTGCTCCTTAAGGTGCGTCAAAGTTTGCATGAGCAGACGCATAAGTGGGATGCTCATGCTTAGGATGGCGTTGTCTGCGCTTACCAGCCGTGTGCATTCCTCAAAACACTGAAGGACTTTACAAAGGTCTTTCAGCTTCGACCACTGCACACCTGTCAACTCCATGTCTGCTCTCAAAGTGCCTGGCTGTGTATCCTCCCACAAATGCATTATGGCCTGCCTCTGCTCGCACAGCCGCTCCACCATGTGCAGGGTGGAGTTCCACCTTGTTGCAATGTCGATAATGAGGCGGTGGTTGGGAAGGTGGAGCAATCGCTGCAGCTTCTGCATACGAACGGAGTGTACAGGCGACCGGCGGATGTGCGCGCACAGTCTTCGCACCTTCTGGAGCAGGGCTGTTAACTCTGGATAATTTTTGAGGAAGCACTGCACCACCAGGTTCAAGGTGTGAGCCAAGCAAGGTATGTGCCTGAGTTTTGAAAGGGCTATGGCTGCCACAAAATTACGGCCGTTATCACTAACTACCTTGCCTGCCTCAAGATGTACACTGCCCAGCCATGACTCAGTTTGTCGCTTCAAGTACTCGGCCAGCACCTCGGCGGTGTGTCTGTCGCCCAAACACATCATCTGCAACACAGCCTGCTGACGCTTTCCACTAGCTGCTCAATAGGGGGACACATCGTGTGCAACAGTGGCAGCTGCAGATGGAGTGCTCGTACGACTGCGCTCTGTGGACGAGCTTTCGCTTCTGGAGGAGGTGGAGGAGGAGGAGGGTCGAACGCCTACAGCCAACTGTTTCCTATACCGTGGGCTAGGCAGCACTGTCCCACCACCGCTGTCCCCTGTGGACCCTGCATCCACCACATTAACCCAGTGCGCAGTGATGGACACGTAACGGCCCTGGCCATGCCGACTGGACCATGCATCAGTTGTGAGGTGCACCTTTCCGCTCACTGACTGCTTGAGTGCATGGACAATGCGGTCTTTCACATGATGGTGGAGGGCTGGGATGGCTTTGCGAGAGAAGAAGTGGCGACTGGGTAGGTCATAGCGTGGTACTGCATAGGCCATGAGTTCGCGGAAAGCTGTGCTTTCCACCAACCGAAAGGGCATCATCTCAAACGAGATTAGTTTGGCAATGTGGGCGTTCAAACCCAGTGTACGCGGATGAGAGACTGAGTACTTTCTTGACCTACTCATAGTGTCTGGGAGGGTGAGCTGGACTTGAGAGCTGCATATGGTGGAAGTAGCGGTGGACAGGGCGGACTGAGAGAGGGTTGATGATGGTGATGGAGTTGGTGTTCTTTCTGATGGCCTAGAATCAGTCTTTCGTTGATATAACAGTGGGATTCCCTGACTGCTGTGGCCTTGCAACGACACCTCAACATTTGCTGCTGTGCTAACCGGTGGGCTTACAGTGGGGGAAACAATGTAGCGTTGCTGACTACCTTCGTTGTGATCAGTTGCACATGTGGCACTTGAGGTTTGGTGTTGTGTCCACGCTTGCAAGTGCATGCTGGTTAAATGTCTAAGCATGCAACTGGTATTCAAATTTTTCAGATTTTTCCGTCGGCTAAAGGTCTTTGCGCACTTCTTACAGATAACCTTGGCCTGATCATGAGGATTTTGTTCAAAAAAGTGCCACACTGCACTCTTCCTACTTTGGCAGACATTTTGCGGCCTAGCACGCTGTGATCTTTTGACCCTCTGGACAAGCTGTCCAGCAACTCTTTTGATGTTTGGAACCTGTCTTTGGAGTGCTCCGGGCCTGCCAGATAACAGCTGTTGCGATGTCGATGTCTGCTGTGGATGCTCCTCATCTGAGCTATTGGAAGCAGCACCCTCTTCCCCCAATGGATGCCAATCTGGGTCAACAACTGGGTCATCCATCACCTCCTCTTCTATGTCATGTGCACCTTCCTCTGTGTCACCGTGTATGGTGGTATAGTGTGCGGGAAGGGGCACCTGAGTCTCATCAGGGTCAGAATCTGGCTCTGTACACTGCGAGGACAATGTAGTGCTCTGAGTGAATGTACCAGCAGAATCATCCATCAGCGGCTGTGCATCAGTGCACTCCATGTCAGATTCATCTTGGCCTGGGTAATTCACCATTTCACTTGATAATCCAGGCATGGTATGTGAAAACAGCTCCATGGAGTAATCAGTAGTATGGCCTGCGTCATCCTTCAATCTTGGTTGGGGTGAAGGACACAAGGAAAGGTGTGGTTCATGAACATGAGCCTCCAATGACGACTCAGTGCTTTTACTTTTTACAATTGAAGAAGAGGAGGCGATAGAGCTGGAGGCTGAGTCAGCAATGTAAGACAAAACTTTTTCCTGATGCTCTGGCTTTAAAAGCGGTTTGCCAACTCCTAGAAAACTAAGCGTTCGAGGCCTTATGTAGCCAGACGATGACGCAGGCTCAACACCTCCTGCATTCGGTCCTATTTTGCTCTTGCCACTACCATCAGATCCACCACCAACACCATCATTACCAGCTGCCAACCCCCGCCCAATTCCACGGCCTCTTCCACCAGCCTTCCTCATTTTTGGTAGAAATGTAGACAAAATCCAACAAACTATATAGTATGTAAAACAAGGTGTCTATATGACAGGGGAGATTTTGAATTTCTGCACACACTTTTGGACACTGGACACTTTTGGATTGTGTGAGGCCCACTGATATCTGAGCGCTATGTGACAGGCTCGATGGCACAGCTGTGACCTAAGTGACTAGAGAATAAGTGAGATTTTGAATCTCTGCACACACTTTTGGACACTGGACACTTTTGGATTGTGTGAGGCCCACTGATATCTGAGCGCTATGTGACAGGCTCGATGGCACAGCTGAGACCTAAGTGACTAGAGAATAAGTGAGATTTTGAATCTCTGCACACACTTTTGGACACTGGACACTTTTGGATTGTGTGAGGCCCACTGATATCTGAGCGCTATGTGACAGGCTCGATGGCACAGCTGTGACCTAAGTGATTAGAGAATAAGTGAGATTTTGAATCTCTGCACACACTTTTGGACACTGGACACTTTTGGATTGTGTGAGGCCCAATGAATATTTGAGCGCTATGTGACAAGCTCGATGGCACAGCTGTGACCTAAGTGACTAGAGGATAAGTGAGAGTTTGAATCTCTGCACACACTTTTGGACACTGGACACTTTTGGATTGTGTGAGACCCAATGAATATCTGAGCGCTATGTGACAAGCTCGATGGCACAGCTGTGACCTAAGTGACTAGAGGATAAGTGAGAGTTTGAATCTCTGCACACACTTTTGGACACTGGACACTTTTGGATTGTGTGAGGCCCAATGAATATCTGAGCGCTATGTGACAAGCTCGATGGCACAGCTGTGACCTAAGTGACTAGAGAATAAGTGAGATTTTGAATCTCTGCACACACTTTTGGACACTGGACACTTTTGGATTGTGTGAGGCCCACTGATATCTGAGCGCTATGTGACAGGCTCGATGGCACAGCTGTGACCTAAGTGACTAGAGAATAAGTGAGATTTTGAATCTCTGCACACACTTTTGGACACTGGACACTTTTGGATTGTGTGAGGCCCAATGAATATCTGAGCGCTATGTGACAAGCTCGATGGCACAGCTGTGACCAAAGTGACTAGAGGATAAGTGAGAGTTTGAATCTCTGCACACACTTTTGGACACTGGACACTTTTGGATTGTGTGAGGCCCAATGAATATCTGAGCGCTATGTGACAAGCTCGATGGCACAGCTGTGACCTAAGTGACTAGAGGATAAGTGAGAGTTTGAATCTCTGCACACACTTTTGGACACTGGACACTTTTGGATTGTGTGAGGCCCAATGAATATCTGAGCGCTATGTGACAAGCTCGATGGCACAGCTGTGACCTAAGTGACTAGAGGATAAGTGAGAGTTTGAATCTCTGCACACACTTTTGGACACTGGACACTTTTGGATTGTGTGAGGCCCAATGAATATCTGAGCGCTATGTGACAAGCTCGATGGCACAGCTGTGACCTAAGTGACTAGAGGATAAGGGAGATTTTGAATCTCTGCACACACTTTTGGACACTGGACACTTTTGGATTGTGTGAGGCCCAATGAATATCTGAGCGCTATGTGACAAGCTCGATGGCACAGCTGTGACCTAAGTGACTAGAGAATAAGTGAGATTTTGAATCTCTGCACACACTTTTGGACACTGGACACTTTTGGATTGTGTGAGGCCCACTGATATCTGAGCGCTATGTGACAGGCTCGATGGCACTGCTGTGACAAAAGTGACTAGAGGATAAGGGAGATTTTGAATATCTGCACACACTTTTGGACACTGGACACTTTTGGATTGTGTGAGGCCCACTGATATCTGAGCGCTATGTGACAGGCTCGATGGCACTGCTGTGACAAAAGTGACTAGAGGATAAGGGAGATTTTGAATATCTGCACACACTTTTGGACACTGGACACTTTTGGATTGTATGAGGCCCACTGATATCTGAGCGCTATGTGACAGGCTCGATGGCACTGCTGTGACAAAAGTGACTAGAGGATAAGGGAGATTTTGAATATCTGCACACACTTTTGGACACTGGACACTTTTGGATTGTGTGAGGCCCACTGATATCTGAGCGCTATGTGACAGGCTCGATGGCACTGCTGTGACAAAAGTGACTAGAGGATAAGGGAGATTTTGAATATCTGCACACACTTTTGGACACTGGACACTTTTGGATTGTATGAGGCCCACTGATATCTGAGCGCTATGTGACAGGCTCGATGGCACTGCTGTGACAAAAGTGACTAGAGGATAAGGGAGATTTTGAATATCTGCACACACTTTTGGACACTGGACACTTTTGGATTGTGTGAGGCCCACTGATATCTGAGCGCTATGTGACAGGCTCGATGGCACTGCTGTGACAAAAGTGACTAGAGGATAAGGGAGATTTTGAATATCTGCACACACTTTTGGACACTGGACACTTTTGGATTGTATGAGGCCCACTGATATCTGAGCGCTATGTGACAAGCTCGATGGCACAGCTGTGACCTAAGTGACTAGAGGATAAGTGAGAGTTTGAATCTCTGCACACACTTTTGGACACTGGACACTTTTGGATTGTGTGAGGCCCAATGAATATCTGAGCGCTATGTGACAAGCTCGATGGCACAGCTGTGACCTAAGTGACTAGAGAATAAGTGAGATTTTGAATCTCTGCACACACTTTTGGACACTGGACACTTTTGGATTGTGTGAGGCCCACTGATATCTGAGCGCTATGTGACAGGCTCGATGGCACAGCTGTGACCTAAGTGACTAGAGAATAAGTGAGATTTTGAATCTCTGCACACACTTTTGGACACTGGACACTTTTGGATTGTGTAAGGCCCAATGAATATCTGAGCGCTATGTGACAAGCTCGATGGCACAGCTGTGACCAAAGTGACTAGAGGATAAGTGAGAGTTTGAATCTCTGCACACACTTTTGGACACTGGACACTTTTGGATTGTGTGAGGCCCAATGAATATCTGAGCGCTATGTGACAAGCTCGATGGCACAGCTGTGACCTAAGTGACTAGAGGATAAGTGAGAGTTTGAATCTCTGCACACACTTTTGGACACTGGACACTTTTGGATTGTGTGAGGCCCAATGAATATCTGAGCGCTATGTGACAAGCTCGATGGCACAGCTGTGACCTAAGTGACTAGAGGATAAGTGAGAGTTTGAATCTCTGCACACACTTTTGGACACTGGACACTTTTGGATTGTGTGAGGCCCAATGAATATCTGAGCGCTATGTGACAAGCTCGATGGCACAGCTGTGACCTAAGTGACTAGAGTATAAGTGAGATTTTGAATCTCTGCACACACTTTTGGACACTGGACACTTTTGGATTGTGTGAGGCCCAATGAATATCTGAGCGCTATGTGACAAGCTCGATGGCACAGCTGTGACCTAAGTGACTAGAGAATAAGTGAGATTTTGAATCTCTGCACACACTTTTGGACACTGGACACTTTTGGATTGTGTGAGGCCCACTGATATCTGAGCGCTATGTGACAGGCTCGATGGCACTGCTGTGACAAAAGTGACTAGAGGATAAGGGAGATTTTGAATATCTGCACACACTTTTGGACACTGGACACTTTTGGATTGTGTGAGGCCCACTGATATCTGAGCGCTATGTGACAGGCTCGATGGCACTGCTGTGACAAAAGTGACTAGAGGATAAGGGAGATTTTGAATATCTGCACACACTTTTGGACACTGGACACTTTTGGATTGTATGAGGCCCACTGATATCTGAGCGCTATGTGACAGGCTCGATGGCACTGCTGTGACAAAAGTGACTAGAGGATAAGGGAGATTTTGAATATCTGCACACACTTTTGGACACTGGACACTTTTGGATTGTGTGAGGCCCACTGATATCTGAGCGCTATGTGACAGGCTCGATGGCACTGCTGTGACAAAAGTGACTAGAGGATAAGGGAGATTTTGAATATCTGCACACACTTTTGGACACTGGACACTTTTGGATTGTATGAGGCCCACTGATATCTGAGCGCTATGTGACAGGCTCGATGGCACTGCTGTGACAAAAGTGACTAGAGGATAAGGGAGATTTTGAATATCTGCACACACTTTTGGACACTGGACACTTTTGGATTGTGTGAGGCCCACTGATATCTGAGCGCTATGTGACAGGCTCGATGGCACTGCTGTGACAAAAGTGACTAGAGGATAAGGGAGATTTTGAATATCTGCACACACTTTTGGACACTGGACACTTTTGGATTGTGTGAGGCCCACTGATATCTGAGCGCTATGTGACAGGCTCGATGGCACTGCTGTGACAAAAGTGACTAGAGGATAAGGGAGATTTTGAATTTCTGCACACACTTGTGGACAGTGGACACTTTTGGATTGTGTGAGGCCCACTGATATCTGAGCGCTATGTGACAGGCTCGATGGCACAGCTGTGACAAAAGTGACTAGAGGATAAGGGAGATTTTGAATCTCTGCACACACTTTTGGACACTGGACACTTTTGGATTGTGTGAGGCCCAATGAATATCTGAGCGCTATGTGACAGGCTCGATGGCACAGCTGTGACAAAAGTGACTAGAGGATAAGGGAGATTGGATTGCTTTTAAAAAAGCAGTTTGCGGAGCAGTGGGTAAACAGCAATGCAGGAATGTCAGGAAGCCTTAGAAGGCAGCCCAACAACCAACACCACTGATACACCACTATATAGCCTCCCCTTGCACTGCACACACAGTGACTGGTGTGTTGTGCAGGCCAAATTGCTAGCAGCAGAAGCAGTTTTTTTTTCTTCTCAGCAGGACAAAAAAAAAAATTGGGATTGCTTTTAAAAAAGCAGTTTGCGAAGCAGTGGGTAAACAGCAATGCCAGCCTGTCAGGAAACCTTAAAAGGCAGCCCAACAACCAACACCACTGATACACCACTATATAGCCTCCCCTTGCACTGCACACACAGTGACTGGTGTGTTGTGCAGGCCAAATCGCTAGCAGCAGAAGCAGTTTTTTTGTCTTCTTCCCTGCCTAACGCTCTCCCTACAGAATCAGCAGCAACCTCTCCCTATACTAAGATCGGCAGAAGTAAGATGGCGGTCGGTGTGCACGCCCTTTTATACCCCCTGTGACGCCCACCAAAGCAAGCCAATCACTTGCATGCCCTTCTGAAAGATGGTGGTGACCCGTGCCTATGTCATCACGTTACCCACAGTGTCCGTGGATCCTGATTGGCTGAAAAAGAGCGCAAAACAAACTTTTGAAACGCGACTTTGGCGCGTAAGTCGCCGACCTCGTGGCCGACCTCATCCTAGGGTCGGGTTTCGTTTCATGAAACCCGACTTTGCCAAAAGTCGGCGACTTTTGAATTTTTTCGACCCGTTTCGCTCAACTCTAGTCTTTAGTGCCGCAGGTGGTGTACTAACAGACCGTCGCACGCGACTATCCTCCGATAACATTGACCGGCTTACTTTTCTGAAAATGAACAAGGCCTGGATCTCGCCGGAATTTGCCAGTCCTCTTCCAGAATAAATAATTGGTTGGCAACAGTATCCAGGTCTGCTGTTGTGTTCATGTTTCTGCCACCTGAACTGTAATCCCTGGGCTCCAACACCACCAGTTGCTGCTCAGAAGTGCCGTCTGCACAGAGAAAAACACACGCTCCAGTGTTAGTGGGGTTCAGTAACGCCAGCTGCTCCCCTGCTGTGTGTCCGGCAATGTCTCCTGCTCCCTCCACATTCACACTACATCAGATTTTACACTTGCTCCAAGTAGGCCTCAGCCTACTCCATGATTGATCCTGGGCTCCAACACCGCCAGTTGCCAGTTTTTTTGTTTTTTACATATCATGAAATCTAAATTCTGATGGAGCTTTTTAAGGACGTCAAAAACAACAAATTTTTCAAGTGGAACCGCTTCAGGAAAAACTCCTTTTTTGGGGAGGTTTTTATTATCCAGTATAGTGTGTGTATATATATATATATTATAATATGAAATGTTTTTTTTCAGCTGTTTTACTTGATGTGTAAAATTCGGAGTGGATTCCAGAAGATATTCGCCTCAGAGAGGTGACATGTAGCCGAAGAGGAAGAAAATGCTCAAAAACAAGATTTGAACAGCAGGGTGGCTTAACATTGATGGGTAAGCTCTGACCCAGTACAGTGATGGAGAGCGGTCTGCTTTTATTGTTTTTTATTCTTCACATATGAGAAAGGAAACAGACGTGAGACTGAGACCTCAGAACAGTTTGTAGATCTTCTTAGAGCCTTGCAGTATGATGTACCGCCACAAGGTGGCACCCATGAGCTGTGATAGGTTTCTGCTGCCTGTGGCTGACGTCAATGCAGGGAGGCCGGGCGTCGTGGCTCCGTGTGATGACGTCATCATCCTGGGTCTCTGTGCACATGTGCGGGGCACCAGCTGAGCCTCAGTGACAGCTACTGCCACTCCAGAGCGGAGATCATGCTGCAGCCCCTCAGAGCGGCGCTCCACAGCAGTGTGCACAAAAGCTGCTGCAGAGCGTTCTCCGTGTCTGCACGTTCCTACAACTCTGGGCGCAAGGTAAAACCCCGCTATAACGCGAGCCGCCCTCATCTCGCCCCTTGCTATCGGTTCCTTTAACCTGTTCACGTCTGCACACATCTGTGTCATGCCCTGGCTGTATCTGTGCTGTTCCTCTGTGCAGTATACGGTGGAGGATGGCGCTGCGGCTGGCGTATTAGGGCGCTCCGACTGCCGGCAGCTTTTTTTTTTTGCCCTCTTGATCTGACTGATCAAACTCAACCGTGGGTCTGTTATAAAAACACGAAAAACCTCTCGGCTGCCCCCCGACCATAGGTAATAATGGCAACAGAATTTATTTCCCATGGCTCATAAATGGCTGAGAATTGGATCCAATACACTGGTTACATTTTTGGCTCCCCGGATTTGCTGCTAGCGCCATGTTCTGAAGCCGTGTGCATGACCCACCGCACCTTCCACCATTTGTTACCTCTGTGATATAGATGTTTCCTTTCCCTCCCAGAAGCCGTGGTGGTGGGGGAGCATGAAGAAGCCTCGGAGTGGTATGGGGGCCATTATGGCGCCATATTACACATTGCGGAGCTGTACTGCGGCCTCAGCTATTTCCATCTTTCTGCTTTAGGGCCTTGTTCTCGGTGTATATGATAAGAATGAGGATGAAAGTCTCCCCCTGAGCCGGGCCGCAGACAGGTTCGACAATGCTGTTTCAGGAAAACTGCGACTTCAGCTGACAAGGTAGAAATCCAATGTTATCCGTGTATAACGCAGACTGTTCCCACCCCATCGCCCCCATAGTAATCCATGGTCTTCCTTTACAGGTCCGGGCCTGCACTGAAGAAGGGGAAGACGCGAGTGTTTTATGGTTTGCATGAGGCACGTTCTCATTATTACTATGTGATGTGTAATTATCTGGTAATATAGCGGGAAAGATGAATGAGTATTATGAGGGTCCCGCTGTTTTGTGTATAAAGCCTTTATGCAGCCCTATGTGTCGCCATGGCTACACCCTGTCCTATAGTTGTGTATTACCCCTGTCCATCTGCTGCCATTTTTTGTATATAGGTCAGGGGAAGGATGGGGTGTAGACAGCACTTATATGTGGGTTTACATTCTGCCGTATCATTACTATGTCAGGGTTGAGCAGGGTGGATTTGATTTAAATCTAACTGATTTAAATCACGATTTAAATCACTAGTCAGTAAGGCTTGATTTAAATCAGTGATTTAAATCAAAGTTTCTACCTAAACTAGTTCTTGCTACTTTAACATGCAAGTAGATGAAGATTTTTAGAATCACTTTTTATATTACTTTTTTCTCCCCAGTTTAATGGGTTAATCATTCATATTTGGACACCACTGTTCTGTTGTACTTAGGAAGGAGAAAAATAATCCTGACCTTAATAACAATTTAAATAGATTTATTCAACTGAAACAATAACAACATTACAGCATAAGTTATTTGCTTACACAAACATCCATGTTTGTTAACTAATTTGGCTAAACAAAATATATATATATTTTAAGAAACTTAGACTGTCAGCCCAGCTGACACATGAAAAACTTAAATACTACTGTCCCTGCTGTCCTCTGTAGCTCACTTGTCGTCATCTTCATCATCATCTTCTTCTTTGTTCCTATTCATAATCTGGAAAAGAAAAACAAGCTTTCCTGCTTTATTGGGTCCCAACTGATTTCTCAATTTAGAATGAATGAGTCCAAAGGAAGAGAATATTCTTTCAACGCCTGCAGAAGAAGCTACTGCTGTTAAAAGTGAAATCATTACTTGAACAGTCTCTAAATCCAAGCGCTTAAGTGACTTCCACCAGTTTACTGGTGTGACCTTCCTTAAAATATCTTCAGCAAACATATATTTCTTGAATGGTTCCCCCTTAGCTTTGAAGTTTATTATAGTTGGCATTAAAGATGGATGATTGCTGGATACCCATGTCATAGCTAACTCCTCTTCCTCAGCACTTAGGTTTTGACCCTGATATTGGATATTGACAATATTTGCCAAAAAATGAGCTGGAGTCAGTGCTTGTCCCATTCGTTTGTTTACTGCTTGTAATTTAATTCTGTCCATGTGTAGTTCTGTTTTTAAGTGTTCACTCAGTTCCTTCCAAATTTCAACAGCATCCGCAATAAAACAGCTATTTTTCTGTATTTTGTTTAAAGCTTGAGAGATGGGTTTCAGGAAGCTCAGCATATGTTCAACATTTCTCTTAAGCCCAATGTTGAGGATTTTGGCCGTGACAGTGCCATCTATTTTATCTCGATTTTCTTCACAAAGTGTCATCAGAATAGGCCAGTTTTTGATATACTGCTCAAAACAGTCCACCACAGAGTTCCATCTAACATCTTGTGGGAGCGTTAGCTTGGTTCCACCCATCCTTTTCAGAGCTGCTGCAGCAAAATGATTATTACGGAAGTATTTAGCAATTTCAACAACATTAGCCTTTATTTCTGGAACACTTAAGTCTTTGGCTAAGAGGTGCAGCAAATGAGCACTGCAACCATATGTTATTAGCAGCTTTGTATTCCCTCCCTGCTCTTCTAAATCTCTTCTCATCTTGGATACGTTTGCAGCATTGTCAGTGACCAAACTGCGTACTAGACATTTGAATTTTTGTTCACATGTCGTTATAGCTTTTACTGCCACTTCGTGTAAGTATTCTGCTGTGTGTGCATTTCCTGACTTATCAGTTGTTTGTGTAAGGAAGACTTTACCTTCTTCTGTTGTTATACAAGCACATACAATAGGATCATTGTGGACATTACTCCACCCATCAATACTTAGGTTAACAATTTTACCCTCCAGAGCTGTTGCACATTGCTCCATTTCTCTGTCATGCACTTGATCCAGCAGTTTCCCTGCAACATCAGCTCTGCTGGGTGGACTGTATCCTGGTCTCAGTGACTGAACCATATTAATGAAATGTGGGTTCTCAGTCAGACGGAAAGAAGAGTTCGTTGCATAAATAAACTGGGCAATTTTTTCATCAATCAACTCTTTTTCTAATCTGCTAGTTCTTATCACAAACCTATCTATGGTGGTTCCAGGAGGTAAAGGTTTTGTCTTCCTTTTGGGTGATGGTGATATGTGGCTGTGGGTGTCTGATGATGCTGCTGCTAATGAAGCACTATCCTGGATGGATAACTCTGAAACTGTAGAACAGGATGATGGTGATCTTGGAGGTGGATAGTTTCCAGAATCCATGAATTCCCCTAAACAAAAAAAGTCAATGCTGTTATTTTATTGTTTATACAATTTCTGCTTATTGTACACAACACATCACTGCCCCTGCCCCAAAAGGAATATTTGTTTTTCTTCATAACTGTACCAAATGACAGTAACATGCAGTAATAATAAGAAATATAATTTTTCTCACACATGACAGTTCAGTCTTTAGAAATAGGATTCAATAAAAATGTTTACCAACCTGAAGATCCTGTCTGTTCAGAAGTGTTTCTTTGGTCATCTTCATCACCGCACTTCTCATGATGTTGCCTCATTCGCGCCACCAGGCCTTGCATCTCTTTGTTGCATCGTTTGCATTTTGCACGCATGCCTGCCTTACCGATTAAAATATTCCCAAACTGGGTCTCTTTTACGGCCTGCTGCCATTATAAGGAAAGAATGTAATAAACCTCAGATCGTACACACAAACAGTGGCTATGCTGCAGTATTGTGCTCAAAGTTTCACTTTCATTTTCTTGTCTGCTTGCCCTTCCTCCTCCTCACACTTAGATTCACATTCTTCTTGTGTTGTGCAGATCTATTCCACTCCAAACAATCAGAAACATATTGTCTAACTTCTTGGACTTGGCACTGAAGGGGTTGATTCTGTATTCATAGGTTTGTAGAACAATAGGATTAAGGTCTTTTTCTCAACTCTGTTCATGTTGTAACATTTTTGCCGTGAAGAAGAGGCTGGGACCTCTGCGGAGTCAAATTCAGTTTTGAGAACTGCGTAAGTAAAGCGAGCGTCTGTGATAATATAGGAGAGAAACTGCCCACTAATCCTACAGAAACCTCTGGAAGAGCATGGCATTGTGAATGTTACACATATACAGCCTTTATTCTACTGAGTTAAACAATTCAGCTTTATCTCATGATGGAAGAACCTTTGGATGGTAAAATATTTTCCTCAAAAAGCAGTTTATTGAAAAAAATCCGATTTAAATAAAAAAAAAATCCGATTTTTTTTTTTTATTTTTTTTTTAAATAAACATTGATTTTTATCCACCCTGGGGTTGAGTAACTTATCCCAAGCGGTGACATGAGACTGGCTGAGTAGGGCCGAACCAATAGACTAAAACTAATTCTGTTCAGTGTTAATATATTTTTGTTAATTTTATCATTTAATATTGAGCAGAATTAAGTATGTCTGGCTGTTACTGCTATTACATGTTAGGATTGGGATTACTGTAAGGTTTACGCTTATCAGTAACCACTAATCAAAACCATATACATCACTGTTTTCTATTATCATACATATCCGATTCAGCTTTTGTGCCATGATCAATAGCAACCCCCCGACGCTCAGTATGATGTGCCCCTCGCCACCATGCCCAACGCTCAGTATGATGTGCCCCTCGCCACCATGCCCAACGCTCAGTATGATGTGCCCCTCGCCACCATGCCCAACGCTCAGTATGATGTGCCCATCGCCACCATGCCCAACGCTCAGTATGATGTGCCCCTCGCCACCATGCCCAACGCTCAGTATGATGTGCCCCTCGCCACCATGCCCAACACTCAGTATGATGTGCCCCTCGCCACCATGCCCAACGCTCAGTATGATGTGCCCCTCGCCACCATGCCCAACGCTCAGTATGATGTGCCCCTCGCCACCATGCCCAACGCTCAGTATGATGTGCCCCTCGCCACCATGCCCGACGCTCAGTATGATGTGCCCCTCGCCACCATGCCCGACGCTCAGTATGATGTGCCCCTCGCCACCATGCCCGACGCTCAGTATGATGTGCCCCTCACCAACACGCTCAGTATGATGTGCCCCTCACCAACACGCTCAGTATGATGTGCCCCTCACCAACACGCTCAGTATGATGTGCCCCTCACCAACACGCTCAGTATGATGTGCCCCTCGCCACCATGCCCAACACGCTCAGTATGATGTGCCCCTCGCCACCATGCCCCTCTCCAACACGCACAGTATGATGTGCCCCTCACAGCTCTCCCCGACGCAGAGCATATGGGACCCCACAGCCCTTCCCCCCACAAGCAGTTTGATGGCCTCACACAGCATGATGGAGCCCTCCCTCCCACAGCATGGGGGATCCCACAAACCTTTTCAACACACAGCGAGAGGGACCCTAAAGCACTGTCCTCCAAACACCGTGTGATGGCTTCCTCATAGTACAGCATGATGGATCCCCCAACCCTCCCCCACACAAAGTATGATGCCTCCCAGACTTCCCTCACTCACAAGTGAATGACTACTCGCCTCGCCTTGTTTCTCCGATGTGCTTTGCTGTAAGTACTGAGGCTCAGTAACAGACATCTAGTAATGTCATCTTGCCCGCTGCGCTGTCTCATTCTGACTGGTGGAGGAGGGAGCTGACTCTTGCCTGTTCGACCGTTGTGTTCAGCAGTATCTACACTCTGAGGATGCAGATAGTGTTATACTGTACTTGTGATGCTATGCCATACCAGGCCCCTCACCCTGCCACCCCCAACTCCTGGGCGGTACTCCGCTGATTCCATGCCTTTGGCTGTTCCAGTCCACACGAAACCGCCAAAGGGCTGCATGTGACCCACAGGCCGGCCACAGTTTGTCCTAAGTGAACACTATGGCGGTGTCCTGACCACATTTTATCTCGGCATTTGATGGGTCTGACCTATTTCTACGTACAATTGTACCCATGAGCTGTGAACAGAATTTCACCCCGTCATTAACAGGTCTCTTTCAATGGCAGGATTTCCACAGTGTGGTGACGGTGGGGTTGGGGAAGCAGTCGCCAGGTGTCCACCAGCAGGAGCTCTGGAATGAAAGCAAGGAGAACATTAGGGCTGCGGTATCAGGTAACTTAGTGTGACCGGTCGTGGCTGTGGTTACCGCTGACCTTTGTATTTTTGGCAGTGATTCTCTTAATACTTCAGTAGTGAACTAAAAGGAAAATGTACATCAGCTTATTAGTTAAAGGGAATGGCTAGACTTAGTCTTGTCACATTCTTGACACGTTTTTTTTTTTTTTGGAAGTGCATTGAGCAGCAAGGTGGTGTGCTGGTAAAAGGGGGGGGGGGGGAAATCTTTTAAATCTTCTGCCTGAGCGAGTGTGAACGAGCAGAGTGTGACCTGAGCGTATGTGCGAACTGTGGTAAGTGTGTGACTTGAGATTCAGTGAAGAGGTGTTTGGAAAACCTATAACAAATACCTGTGTGAGTTGCTGAATTGTAGGTTGCTGAGTGCTTTCTACCTGTCCCAATTTTTGGGGGGCTTGGGGGCTTGTTTAACCTATTTTTTTTTTTTCTCTCTCTAATCTTTAATCTCTTATTTTACTATCTGTGTTTTTAAGGGTTAACTATATTGAATTTAAATCTTGAGGTGTAACTATATTCACAAGGGGTTAATTAAGAGTGGGAGTTCATACAGTAATTAAGGGTTTATAAGGGGCAGCTGGTTGGGGCTTAACTCCTTTTGGAAGTGCATTGAGCAGCAAGGTGGTGTGCTGGTAAAAGGGGGGAAAAAAAAAAATTCTTTTAAATCTTCTGCCTGAGCGAGTGTGAACGAGCTGAGTGTGACATGAGCATAAGTGCGAACTGTGGTAAGTGTGTGACTTGAGATTCAGTGACTTTGGATTCAGGGAGTTTCCAAGGGAGGTATTACTGAATTGCTGTTATATTTTATTAATACTTTTTATTTATTTTTGCTTATCGTATTGTCTTTTGCAATCCCCATTAGGATGTGCTCCACTATTGCCAATGCCATCCAGTGCACGTCTTGCCGCATGTATGAAATCCTTGAACAGCCGGTCGAGGGTGCATACTGCTGTGCGAGATGTGAGCACGTTGTGCATTTGGAAGCCCAGATTCTGGATCTAAATGTGCAGCTGGCAACACTGAGATCCATAGACAATATGGAAAGGAGTCTTCTGCTCACTGAGCAGACGCTCAATGGGATAGATGAGGGGGGATGCTAGGTTGGAGCTGCAGGACAATGAAGCAGCTAGCTGGGTGACAGTTAGAAGGCAGGGTAGAGGGAAGAGCACCAGGGAGGCTAGTCCTGATCTGGCACACCCCAATAAGTTTGCTAAGTTGGCAGATGAGGGGAGTGTTAGTGCAGGAGTAGCACTGCTGCAGCAAGGCATGTCCTCTGAAAGCCGGAGGAGTGTCTGCTCCAGTAAGGGGGGAAATAGGAGAGCAGGGCAGGCCAGACAGGTTCTGGTAGTGGGAGACTCAATTATTAGGGGAACAGATAGGGCAATCTGTCACAAAGACAGGGATCGTCGAACGGTGTGCTGCCTACCTGGCGCTCGAGTCCGACACATCGCTGATCGGGTTGACAGATTACTGGGAGGGGCTGGTGAGGATCCAGCGGTCATGGTGCACATTGGCACAAATGACAAAGTTAGAGGTAGGTGGAAGGTCCTTAAAGATGATTTCAGGGAATTAGGCTGTAAGCTTAAAGCAAGGACCTCCAAGGTGGTATTTTCGGAAATACTTCCTGTACCACGTGCCACACCAGAGAGGCAACGGGAGATTAGGGAGGTTAATAAGTGGCTCAGGAATTGGTGTAGGAAGGAGGGGTTTGGGTTCCTGCAGAACTGGGCCGACTTCTCCGTTGGCTACAGGTTCTATGCTAGGGACGGGCTGCACCTCAAT
This sequence comes from Dendrobates tinctorius, assembly GCF_039654945.1. Classification (NCBI taxonomy): domain Eukaryota; kingdom Metazoa; phylum Chordata; class Amphibia; order Anura; family Dendrobatidae; genus Dendrobates; species Dendrobates tinctorius. The sequence goes on along the minus strand of NW_027362013.1, from coordinate 1,117,802 downwards.
GGGGAGGGTGCAGCTGTGCTGGGGGAGAAAATGGCTAGAAGGTTGGAGGAGTGTTTAAACTATGGACGGGGGTGGAGGGTATTCCTTTTATAGGAGGGGAAGACAGTGCAGATAGAGACCTGGGCACAAATAATGAAATTGGGGGTGGGGGTGGCATGGGGGGTGGGGTTAGAACAGTTAATAATTTAAGAGAGAATAGAGGTACATAGAGATACATAAAGTGCATGTATACTAATGCCAGAAGCCTCGCCAACAAGATGGAGGAATTGGAGTTAATGTTGTTGGAGCATAATTATGACATGGCTGGATGAGAGCCATGACTGGGCGGTTAATGTACAGGGCTATAGTCTGTTCAGAAATGACCGTACTAATAAACGAGGGGGAGGCGTGTGTTTATATGTAAAATCATCCTTAAAACCCATCCTGCGTGATAATATATATGAATCTAATGAAAATGTAGAGTCCCTGTGGGTAGAGATAAGGGGAGGGGGGAAAAATAATAAATTACTGATAGGGGTTTGTTATAAGTCTCCAAAAATAATGGAAGCAACAGAGAATATCCTCATAAAGCAAATAGATGAAGCTGCGACTCAAGGAGAAGTCATTATTATGGGGGACTTCAACTACCCTGAAATACATTGGGGAACCGAAACCTGCAGTTCCAGCAAAGGGAATAGGTGTCTGATAACTATGAGAGACAATTACCTTTCACAACTGGTTCAGGACCCAACAAGAGGGGGGGCACTGCTAGACCTAATATTAACCAACAGGCCAGACCGCATATCAAATGTAAGGGTTGGGGGTCACTTGGGTAATAGTGATCACAAATTAATAAGTTTTCATGTATCCTTTAATAAGATGTGTAGTAGAGGGGTTACAAGGACACTAAACTTCAGGAAGGCAAATTTCCAACGGATGAGAGATGATCTTGGTGCAATTAACTGGGACGATATCCTGAGACATAAAAATACACCAAGAAAATGGGAGACGTTTATTAGCATCCTGAATAGGACCTGTGCACAATATATACCGTATGGGAATAAATATGCGAGAAATAGGAGGAAACCGCTATGGCTAAATAGAGCTGTAAGGGGCGCAATAAGAGATAAAAATAAAGCATTTAAAGAATTAAAGCAAATAGGTAGTGATAAGGCATTAAATAAATACAGAAGATTAAAAAAATTCTGTAAAAAGCAAATCAAAACAGCAAAGATTGAGACAGAGAGACTCATTGCCAGAGAAAGTATAAATAATCCCAAAATATTCTTTAACTACATAAATAGTAAGAAGCTAAAAAATGATAGTGTTGGTCCCCTTAAAAATAGTCTGGGTGAAATGGTGGATGAGGATGAGGAAAAAGCCAATATGCTAAATAACTTTTTTTCGACAGTGTTTACACAAGAAAATCCCATGACGGATAACATGATCAGGGATAAAAATTCTCCATTAAATGTCACCTGCTTAACCCAGCAGGAAGTACGGCGGCGTCTAAAAATCACTAAAATTGACAAATCCCCGGGCCCGGATGGGATACACCCCCGAGTACTGCAGGAATTAAGCACAGTCATAGACAGACCATTATTTTTAATCTTTAAAGATTCCATAATAACAGGGTCTGTACCACAGGACTGGCTTATAGCAAATGTGGTGCCAATATTCAAAAAGGGGACAAAAACTGAACTTGGAGATTATAGGCCAGTAAGTTTAACCTCAACTGTGGGTAAAATCCTGGAGGGTTTTCTAAGAGATACTATACTGGAGTATCTGGAGAAGAATAAACTTATGACCCAATATCAACATGGGTTTACAAGGGACCGTTCCTGTCAGACTAATCTGATAAGCTTTTATGAAGAGGTAAGTTCCGGACTGGACCAAGGGAATGCAGTGGACGTGGTGTACATGGACTTTTCAAAAGCTTTTGATACGGTGCCACACAAAAGGTTGATACATAAAATGAGAACAATGGGGATAGGGGAAAATATGTGTAGGTGGGTTAAGAGCTGGCTCAGGGATAGGAAACAAAGGGTGGTTATTAATGGAGCACACTCGGACTGGGTCACGGTTAGCAGTGGGGTACCACAGGGGTCAGTTTTGGGCCCGCTTCTTTTTAACATATTTATTAATGACCTTGTAAGGGGCATAGAGAGTAGAATTTCAATATTTGCAGATGACACTAAACTCTGCAGGGTAATCAATACAGAGGAGGACAATTTTATATTACAGGAGGATTTATGTAAACTAGAAGCTTGGGCTGATAAATGGCAAATGAGCTTTAATGGGGATAAATGTAAGGTCATGCACTTGGGTAGAACGAACAAGATGTATAATTATGTGCTTAATTGTAAAACACTGGGTAAAACAGTCACTGAAAAAGACCTAGGTGTATGGGTGGACGACAAACTCACATTTAGTGGCCAGTGTCAGGCAGCTGCTGCAAAGGCAAATAAAATAATGGGATGCATTAAAAGAGGCATAGATGCTCATGAGGAGAACATAATTGTACCTCTATATAAGTCACTAGTGCGACCACACTTAGAATACTGTGTACAATTCTGGTCTCCGGTGTATAAGAAAGACATAGCTGAACTGGAGCGGGTGCAGAGAAGAGCGACCAAGGTTATTAGGGAACTGGGGGGTCTGCAATACCAAGACAGGTTATTACACTTGGGGTTATTTAGTTTGGAGAATCGAAGGCTTAGGGGTGATCTTATTACAATGTATAAATATATGCGGGGACAATACTAAGACCTTTCTAATGATCTTTTTACTCTTAGACCTGTGACGGGGACAAGGGGGCATCCTCTACGTCTGGAGGAAAGAAGGTTTAAGCATACTCACAGACGCGGATTCTTTACTGTACGAGCAGTGAGACTGTGGAACTCTCTGCCATATGATGTTGTAATGAGTGATTCCCTACTAAAATTTAAGAGGGGACTGGATGCCTTTCTTGAAAAGTATAATATTACAGGGTATATACACTAGTTTCCTTAGTGTTGCGTTGATCCAGGGAGCTAGTCTGATTGCCGTATGTGGAGTCGGGAAGGAATTTTTTTCCCCAATATGAAGCTCACTGTTTGCCACATGGGGTTTTTTTGCCTTCCTCTGGATCAACATGTTAGGGCAAGTTAGGATAGGATATGGGTTGAACTAGATGGACTTAAAGTCTCCCTTCAACCTTAATTACTATGTTACATCTGACACCCAGCAAATATTCTGCTTGGTCCTCCTTTTCTAATTAAGGGCTATTCACCTTTTGGGAACTTTTTTTTCCCCTCTCACGTGAAAATATCTGGGGCTAAAAAATCATTTTGAAATAGGTTTCATTAAAAGTTTTTCACCCTTTGACTTCTGAAGCCTCGGAGTTGCACGGCCTATTGCTTGCAGCCGGATGAGTTAACTGAGAATCTATCAGTGAGCTTGGTCTGAATGAATTCTTTGAAAATTCTTGGAGAACAGGAGAAGTCCCAGAAGACTGGAGAAGAGCAAATGTTGTTCCTATCTTCAAAAAGGGGAAGAAGGTGGACCCAGGCAACTATAGGCCGGTGAGTCTGACTTCTATACCAGGAAAGATCTTTGAACAAATTATTAAACAACATGTATGTCAATACCTGGATAAGAATGAAGTGATTAAACAGAGTCAGCATGGGTTTGTAACTAATAAGTCATGTCAGACTAACTTAATTTCCTTCTATGATGGAATCACTGATTGGGTGGATCAAGGAAATACTGTAGATATAGTATATCTTGACTTCAGCAAAGCATTTGACAAAGTATCTCATACAATCCTTATTGAAAAAATGACTAAGTATGGAATGGACAAGGCAACTGTTAGGTGGATTCATAACTGGCTTAGTGATCGGACCCAAAGAGTGGTCGTAAATGGCTGCACATCCAGTTGGAAGAATGTCTCAAGTGGGGTACCACAGGGCTCTGTCCTGGGTCCTGTATTGTTCAACATCTTTATCAACGATTTAGATGAAGGAATTGAGGGTAAACTGATTAAATTTGCTGATGACACAAAGCTAGGAGGGATAGGTAATACTAGAGAAGAGAGAGAGGATTCAAAAAGATATAAATAAACTGGAGCAGTGGGCAGCAACTAACAGAATGGTTTTTAACAGGGAAAAATGCAAAGTACTACATCTGGGCAATAAAAATGAAAAAAGCATATACAGAATGGGAGGAATAGGGCTAAGCAACAGCACATGTGAAAAAGACTTGGGTATACTAATGATCACAGACTGAATATGAGTCAACAGTGTGATGCAGCAGCAAAAAAGGCAAATGCAATTCTAGGATGTATTAACAGAAGCATACAGTCTAGATCACGTGAAGTCATTATTGCCCTCTACTCCTCTTTGGTCAGACCTCATCTGGAATATTGTGTCCAGTTTTGGGCACCACATTTTAAAAAAGACATCAACAAACTGGAGCAAGTTCAGAAAAGAGCAACCAGAATGGTGACCGGTCTGCAAACCCTGTCTTATGAGGAAAGGTTGCAGGATTTGGGAATGTTTAGTTTGCAAAAGAGAAGACGGAGAGGAGACTTAATAGCTGTCTACAAATATCTCAAGGGCTGTCACATTGTAGAAGGATCAACTTTATCCTCATTTGCACAAGGAAAGACTAGAAGCAATGGGATGAAACTGAATGGGAGGAGACACAGATTAGATATTAGAAAAAACTTTTTGACAGAGTGATCAATGAGTGGAACAGGCTGCCACGAGAAGTGCTGAGTTCTCCTTCAATGGAAGTCTTCAAACAGAGGCTGGACAGACATCTGACTGGGATGATTTAGCGAATCCTGCTTTGAGCAGGGGGTTGGACCAGATGGCCCAGGAGGTCCCTTCCAACGCTACGAATCTATGATTCTATGAATTCGTAACTTTTCTGAGTTTCACTCATCTGATCTATAACCACAGACCACATCGAAATGTGAGAAAACCTAAGAGCCTGGAAAAGCTAAACTGTGCACAATGTTTAATTAAAAAAACGCAATGTAAAAAATTATATTTTCTGCTCCAAATACATGTTTCTAAGCAAAAAAAAAAAAATCCTATATCTGTTGCCGGTGTAAGCAGCCAGAATTGACTATTGTTGATGCTGTAAATGGACCCATTTCTCATCCTGCTGCTTTATTTTTCTGTGTTATTGTGATTAATTATGGCAAATAACTACAAATGTGAATAAAACCCCATTACACATTACTCTAAGGCTAATTTCACATTAGGCTACTTTCACACATCAGGTTTTCGGCGTCAGGCGCGATCCGGCGTTGTGCCGGAGCGCCGGATCCGGCAAATATTTCATAAAACCGGATGTGACGGATCCGTTTTTCTGCCGGATCCGTCTTGTTCTTGACAGACAAAACCGGATCCGTCTCATCCGGTTCATCCGTTTTTCGACGGATTACGCCGGATCCGGTTTTTAAAAACACCCCTTGTGGCCTTCCGAACGGGATTGGCTACTGGAAAACTATATATAGCGTGTTCCTACAGCCCTTCTTTGACAGGTTGTAGAGGAGAAAGTGCAGGTTGGAGAGAAAAGCAAGTTACTGGCGAAGATGGATGTTGTCATTGGAAATATTTTGAAGAATTTGGCGGATTTTATAGCGGAGGCGAATCGTTTGAGGGTGATTGTTCTGGAGAAGGAGAGAGCGAGACAGCAGCGCATCAGGCATCGTAGACGACGTTTGTGGATCCACCCCATCACAGCCAAGAGAATGACGCGTGGGGTCTATTCTACACTATGCATGGACCTTCGACGAAACCCGGATAAATTTTTTGGATATGTTCGGATGAAAATGGAGAATTTTGATTACTTGGTGGAGCGCATTGCACACCTCATAAGAAAAGCAGACACCTATTGCCGCTTCTCTGTTTCACCCGCAGAGCGTCTGATGGTGACTTTAAGGTAAGCCACATTTATTGGATGTGATCGCATCAGAGCACACTTTCACTGCAAACTTGTTGGTGGTAGTTTGTATCTCCAAGTGTTATAGCTGAGTTTTGGTATGTAATGCTGTGATTTAAAACTAATTGATTGTTTTTTAATTCTCCACAGATTTCTTGCAACTGGAGAATCCCTTTCGTCACTGCATTTCCAGTACAGACTCGGGATTTCCACCATATCTGGAATAGTGAAGTACACATGCCGTGCACTCTGGGACTCCTTAGCTGAAGAGTTTTTACCAGAGCCAACAACAGAGAGGTGGATTGAAATTTCAGAAAAGTTTCAACAGATATGTCAGTTTCCCAACTGCTTGGGCGCTGTGGACGGGAAACATATCCGCATTGTAAAGCCAGCCGGATCGGGATCGGAATATTTCAATTACAAGAAATATTTTTCAATTGTCCTCATGGCCATCGCTGACGCGGAATACAAATTTATTGCTGTTGATATTGGGGCCTATGGCCGCTCCAATGACTCTCAAGTTTTCAAACTGTCTGCCATGGGGCATAAACTGTATGGAAACACCTTCCAGTTCCCACCCCCTAGACCGCTGCCGCAAACATCTGGTCCACCTATGCCATTTGTCTGTGTAAGGGATGAAGCCTTCCAGCTGTAAGAACACCTTTTGAAACCGTACGGTAGCAGAGGATTGTCAAGAACAAAACGCATTTTTAATTACCGCCTCACAAGAGCAAGAAGAATGGTTGAATGTACCTTTGGTATTCTGACAGCCAAATGGCGGGTCCTATTGACTGCGATCAACCTCAAGACAGAAACTGTGGACGAGGTGATCAAAGCGTGCGTGGTACTCCACAATTTTGTTATCTGCAAGGAACCCATTTCCATTGAGGACACCTCTGAAGAAACCACCTTGCAAGATTACCATGACATTACCACTAGAAGTTCTGTGACGGTTTCAGTAATGAGGGACAATTTTGCACTATACTTTATGTCCCCTCAAGGCTGAGTACACTGGCAGGATGACAGAGTGTGAAAGATTTGTGCCCTTAACCAAAATTGTGTACCTTCTGTACCAACAGTATATACCTTTGCCAACCAAAGTTGGCTATCTTGTCATGGTCTTACTATTTTTAGCTTTAGGCCACAGGTGTGTACCTGGTTGTGTTTTATGCAAAGTATTTCACCTTTTAACAAAAGTTGTGTACATTGTTAGGAAATCACCAACAATAAACACAACTTTTCATAGAATCATAGAATCATAGAATCGTAGAGTTGGAAGGGACCTCCTGGGCCATCTGGTCCAACCCCCTGCTCAAAGCAGGATTCGCTAAATCATCCCAGTCAGATGTCTGTCCAGCCTCTGTTTGAAGACTTCCATTGAAGGAGAACTCACAACTTCTCGTGGCAGCCTGTTCCACTCATTGATCACTCTAACTGTCAAAAAGTTTTTTCTAATATCTAATCTGTGTCTCCTCCCATTCAGTTTCATCCCATTGCTTCTAGTCTTTCCTTGTGCAAATGAGAATAAAGTTGATCCTTCTACAATGTGACAGCCCTTTAGATATTTGTAGACAGCTATTAAGTCTCCTCTCAGGCTTCTCTTTTGCAAACTAAACATTCCCAAATCCTGCAACCTTTCCTCATAACACAGGGTTTGCAGACCGGTCACCATTCTGGTCGCTCTTTTCTGAACTTGCTCCAGTTTGTTGATGTCTTTTTTAAAATGTGGTGCCCAAAACTGGACACAATATTCCAGATGAGGTCTGACCAAAGAGGAGTAGAGGGAAATAATGACTTCACGTGATCTAGACTGTATGCTTCTGTTAATACATCCTAGAATTGCATTTGCCTTTTTTGCTGCTGCATCACACTGTTGACTCATATTCAGTCTGTGATCTATTAGTATACCCAAGTCTTTTTCACATGTGCTGTCACTTAGCCCTATTCCTCCCATTCTATATATGCTTTTTTCATTTTTATTGCCCAGATGTAGTACTTTGCATTTCTCCCTGTTAAAAACCATTCTGTTAGTTGCTGCCCACTTCTCCAGTTTATTTAAATCTTTTTGAATCCTCTCTCTCTCTTCTCTAGTATTAGCTATCCCTCCTAGCTTTGTGTCATCAGCAAATTTAATCAGTTTACCCTCAATTCCTTCATCTAAATCGTTGATAAAGATGTTGAACAATACAGGACCCAGGACAGAGCCCTGTGGTACCCCACTTGAGACATTCTTCCAACTGGATGTGCAGCCATTTACGACCACTCTTTGGGTCCGATCACTAAGCCAGTTATGAATCCACCTAACAGTTGCCTTGTCCATTCCATACTTAGTCATTTTTTCAATAAGGATTGTATGAGAGACTTTGTCAAATGCTTTGCTGAAGTCAAGATATACTATATCTACAGCATTTCCTTGATCCACCCAATCAGTGATACCATCATAGAAGGAAATTAAGTTAGTCTGACATGACTTATTAGTTACAAACCCATGCTGACTCTGTTTAATCACTTCATTCTTATCCAGGTATTGACATACATGTTGTTTAATAATTTGTTCAAAGATCTTTCCTGGTATAGAAGTCAGACTCACCGGCCTATAGTTGCCTGGGTTCACCTTCTTCCCCTTTTTGAAGATAGGAACAACATTTGCTCTTCTCCAGTCTTCTGGCACTTCTCCTTTTCTCCAAGAATTTTCAAAGATTATGGAGAGGAGTTCAAAAATTTCTTCTGCTATCTCCTTCAGTACTCTGGGGTGTAATTCATCTGGACCTGGAGACTTGAATTCATTTAGGTTAGCTAAGTGTTTCCTCACTATCATTCTGTTTATAGATATCCTGGATTCTTCTATTCCCTTAATAGGACAGTGAATAACAGTTGGTGTTACATTTCCTTTCTGAGAGAAAACAGATGCAAAATAGGAATTTAAAAGTTCAGCCTTCTCAACATCCTGTCTTACCATTTCATCATTTTCATCCTGTAAAAATCCTATAGCATCTTTGACTTTTCTTTTACTTTTGACATATCCCCAAAATCCTTTATTATTGCTTTTGACATCTCTTGCAAGCCTCAATTCATTGTCAGCTTTAAATAATCTGATTTGTGCCCTGCAGGTTCTGCAGACAGCATTATATTCTTCTTTAGATATGCCTCCCTCTTTCCATTTTATAAACATTTTTTTCTTCCTTTTTAGCATGTGCTCAAGTTCTGTGTTCATCCATCCTGGTTTCCTTAAATGCTTCCTATTTTTCCCTCTTTTCGGAATTGTTAACAACTGTGCTTTGAGAATTTCATTTTTCAAGATTTCCCATCCTTCCTGGACATTTTTGTCTTTAAGGATATCCAGCCATTGGATCCCTCCAATTATCTTTCTGAATCCCTTAAAATCTGCCTTTCTGAAATCTAACCTTGACGTCTGAGTCTTCACAGGTCTTCCTCCTCTAGTTATCCAAAATTCTAAAATAGCATGGTCGCTACCTCCTAGGGTTCCAGCCACTTTTACCTCCTCAACCATTTCCTCCCTGTTTATAAGGATTAGATCCAAGGTAGCAGTTCCCCTTGTTTTCTCCCCTACCTTTTGGAAGATAAAGTTGTCAGCAAGAGAGGATAAGAATTTCCTTGACCTGTTAGTTTTGCCTGAGAGAGATTCCCAACAAATGTCTGGATAGTTGAAATCTCCCATGACAACTATGTCATATTTTTTGGAGAACTTGGCCATTTGATGCATAAAGAGTTCATCCATATCTTCAGCTTGCACAGGCGGCCTGTAGTAAATGCCTACAATGGTGTCCTTTCCATTGTTCTGTCCTTGTATTCTTACCCAAACAGTTTCCACAGAACTCCCAGTCTCTGAAGCTTCAATCTCTGTGCAGATATACGCGTTTCTAACATACAATGCAACACCCCCTCCTCGTTTATCAAGTCTGTTTCTTGCAAATAAGTTGTATCCTTCTAGTCTTGTATTCCAATCATGTGTATTGTCCCACCAAGTTTCAGTGATTCCAATGACATCATATTTCTTTTCCTGTGTTAGTAGTTCCAATTCTCCTTGTTTGTTGCCCATGCTTTGTGCATTAGTATAGAAACATTTTAGTTTGTGATTGGTTTCTCTTTCTCCAATATTTTTATTAATTATATTCTTTCGTCTTTGTTCTTCCTTTCCACTTCTAATAGCAGAGTTCTCAATAGCATTTGTCAGGTGTATGGCTTTTTCTGGTCTTTTGCTTCCCTTCCCATGTTGTTCTAGTTTAAAGCTCTCCTTACAAGTGTAGCAAGGCGACTTCCAAATACATGCTTTCCAGTCTTCGTAAGGTGCACCCCATCTCTAGCAAGTAGTCCATCGTATAAGTAGTTCACTCCGTGATCCAGAAATCCAAATCGTTGCTGACGGCACCATCGACGTAGCCAGTTGTTCACCTGCAGAATCTTATTCCACCTCCTTGTTCCATGGCCATCCACTGGGAGGATGGAAGAGAAGACCACCTGCGCTCCCAGTTCTTTCACTTTCTTGCCTAAGTCTTCAAAGTCTCTGCAGATGGTTTCCAGGTCGTTTCTTGCGGTGTCATTTGTCCCCACATGTAGTAGCAGGAATGGGAAGTCATCTGTAGGTCTGAAGATTCCTGATATCCTGTCAGACACATCTTTAATTTTTTTAAAGATTTTTAGGTGAAATACTTTGCTTCAAACACAACCAGGAACACAATTGTGGCAAAAAGCTAAAATTTACCCACAGTTATATACCTAGTTTTGAATACCTTTTTACCTTTTAAATACCCTGTATTTAACCTTTTTGGCCGCAGAAAGAAATGACAGACAACCAGTGTAAAATAATTTAACTTTTATTGAAAAATGTTTTTTTTAGTAAACTGTTTTTAAATTTTAATAAACTTTTTTAATAAAGCTTTGAAACCATAAAACTGGTCATTTTTATTAAAATACACATATTATAAATCTGTGTAGTGTGGGGTGGAAATACTGCTGGAGGGGCTGCGGGACACTTCGACACTGGGAGTGTGGAGAGAGGACTGGGATCGTGGTGGGGAAGGAACAGTTAGAGGTGAAGGTGTGGAAAAAGCTACAGAATGGGTGGACATGTGGGAGGCAGAAGAGGTGGTGGGCGGTGGAGTGGAGGATTGGGCAGGGACTGTAGGAGCAGATGATGTTGATGGCAAGTTGTATGGGGAAGGAGTTTGGTATGGGGCAGGTTGCTGGAAGTGGGGAGGTTGCTGGTACTGGGGAGGTTGCTGGTACTGGGGAGGTGGATGGTATGTAATAGGAGGGGGAGGATGGAAAGTGGCTGGAGGGGGTGCAGGTGGAGGAACTACTGGGGTGGGAGGAGGAGGTTGGGAGGTAACGTGCTGGAGAGCACCGTGGCATGAATGCATTACATGCATCTGCTGGGTAGGAGATAGCGTTTCCATGCGCTCCACAACAGACCTGAAAAAGGTGTGGTTTGGCGAAGATCTTGCTTCTGAATGCATGGTTTGCAGAAGTGTCTTCACCTCCAGAATGCTGGAGTTGATCTGCTGAAAGCCTGAGGAGATTTGCTCTGACAAGACTTTTAGACAGTTCTGGAAAGATTCATTCAGATGCAAGAACTCTGGCGCATAAGTCTTTTCCTGACCCCTCTGCCGCTGCCGCCCAGTACCCGCAGGTGTACTAGAGGTGGCAGGGGCAGAAGGGTGGGGTAAAGGGAAAGCGATCTCCTCACCAGCAGCTTCATGTAATGTAGGCGGCCACGATGCTCCTGTGCTGGTGGATGGGACAGAGGGGTCGAATGTGTTGGAAGGCTGTGAAGGTGCAGATGTACCGGGGCGGTCGAAGTGTCCCTCGGTGCCGGTCTCCTCAGGGATCTCCTCAGTAGGGTCCAACCGTGCAGGCTCCCGAGTGCTGCTCACCGTGCTGTGGAATAAAGAGAAAAAAAAACAATTAAAATAGTGACATGGTATGGCCCTGGCTGAAAAAAAATTGTTACATCTAAACATTTTTTTTTCACATGTGGTGTGTAATATTTACCTTCTGGTGACCATTGTATCCTGGAGGAACGACAGGGCTTGTGCGTACTTGTACTTGCTCCTGCGTCCTCCAGATCCACTCGGGGCCCGCATCTCTTTATTGAACTCCTTCTTGAAACGATCCCTCACAGACCGCCACCGCTTCACAATTCTGTCCCCTGAAACGAGAAAGGACAAAGTGGTTAGTATACAACATCAGTGTTTCCCAAACTCCAGTCCTCATGGTCCCCAGGGGTCATGTTTTCAGGATTTCCATAGTAAATAGAAATCCTGAACACATGATCCGTGGGGACCACGAGGACTGTTGTTCGGGAAACACTGGTTTACATCAAGCAACCGGTACTGTATATACTTACGCTCTTTAATCTGGGCCCGAGCATCGAGGTCCTCCCAGCGGTCCACAAGGAGCGAACAGATTTCCTCCCAGAGTCGTCGGGTAACGATCAGGTCAGCGTGGCGTCGGTCAGCCATATTCCAGAGCGGCTCCCTTTCTCTGACGAGATCGATGAGGTGGTCCACATCGAGTCCTCCATCCTCACCGTCAGAGTCGGGACCACGCTGTGAAGGCTGTTAAAGAAAAAGACAAAAATAACATAATTGGCCTCCACAAAAGAAATGAAATAAAAAGTGCAAAAAAAAAAAAGCAAAAATATTTATACTTACACGCTGGTGACCGCCGCGTTGCTGTCGCCGACGACCCTGGGAGGCACTGCGAGAACCTCTTGACCGAGCACCAGATTGGGAAGACTAGAGAAGAAAACAAAAAATGTTATTTCTTAGGATGTAGGCATTTGTTTGCTGTGTGTGGTCTGCAGAACATTGTTTTCTATGTGTTGTGTGTAGTGTGATGTTGTGTTTCTGCGTTTGATGCCAAAAACTTACCAATTGTGAGCCCACTCCAGGTGTCTGTCCACCCCTTCCTTCTTTTTCTGGGAGCTCCTCTTCAGCTTGTGATTCCTGTTTTGAAATAAAAGGCAATGAATACACATATATTCCAGAGATGATGGATTTTGGAAATAAAAACTTACCGTCAAACGCTGACGATGAGAGGGAGGGCTCCCAGAAGAAGATGTGCTGTCTTCCTGCTGGCCAGACTCCATGGCTGTGGGTGGTGTTGCTGCTGCCAGTGCTGCTGCTGCAACTCTTGGGCGGCTGTTGAATAAAGAGAAACAAAGGGCCAATGAATATCTTGATATTCCATGGCCCTAGTTTGGAGGAATGGGGGATTTGATAATTACCGTCTCTCATCTGCTGCTGGACTCCCCTCCTCAGCATGTTCCATTTGCTGCTCCATTTGGCGTGGTGGTGGTGCTGATGGTGCTGCTGCAGTGGTCTCCTGCCTTCTCCTGCGCCTGGTTGCTGTCTTGGGTGGCATGTTGGGTGTGGCTGAGGGTCCCACTGTCTTGCTTTTATATATGTGTCTTGTGGGCAGAGCTACTGAGCATGCTCAGACCAAAAAAAACGGATCCGGCCACCGGATCCGGCTGTCGCCGAATCCGGCGCATTGCGGCGCTCATAGGCTTTCATTGTGTGAAAAAGCCGGACGCGCCGGATCCGGCGTGTCCGGCTTTTTCGCCGGAGACAAAAAACGTTACAGTAGCCGTTTTTCCAGACGCCGGATTGAGACACATTGCCAAATCCGGCGAAAACCGGATGAAACGCATGGCCATCCGGCGCGATCCGGCGCAAATGCAAGTCAATGGGGGGAAACCGGATCCGGCATTGCATTTCGCCGAATCCGGTTTTTGTCAAAAGCGCCGGATCGCGCCTGACAGCGAAAACCTGATGTGTGAAAGAGGCCTTAGTGTTTTTTTGTGCAGCGCATCGTGCCCAATACAAACGCATACAAAAAACGCATGATGTGTTTTTGCATGCGTTTGCGTTTTTTTTGCGCATTCGTTCTCTAGGGGTTAAAACCAGTTTCTACACATATTTACCCCAAAAACGCATGCGCACGAAAACACAGACGAACGCATGTCCATGCACACACCTGCATTCCCATAGACTGTAATGCGTTATTTTGTCACATTCTGTGCGCATGCGTGTTTTTACGCCTTTCAGCAGACCAAAAAATGCAACAGGTTGCGTCGGGCGCGCCTAGGCGCACACGGCGAAAAAACGCGTGTGCACGAAAATGCGTATGAACGCGTGCAAACGCAAGACCATGCGCGCGCCATGTTAAACATAGGTAGGCATGCCCATGGACACGCACGTTGTGCTGCGCAAAAAATGCTAATGTAAAACCAGCCTAAAGTGGACTGACCCTGCCAATGTGTGAGAGGTCAGCAGTGAGTCCGTGTACGGGGGTCTATGACAGGTCAGACACCTGTTTAAAAGCATCAACCCTTTTGTTCTCCATGGAGATGAGCTGACGCTGGAGGAGTCCGACAGCGGCCCCCCCATAGAGAACACAGGAACACTCGGCCATGTAGTGAGGGGTCTGGTGCCTTAGCAGTCAGCCGGACATCTATTGCGTGTGGGGGCTTTACCTGCCCTGACTTCTGACTGTTTGTTGCTTTCCCACCCAGCGGGCTGTAGGCACATGCAGGATTTGGAGATTGCACATGTTGACGTTGACCCCTGCAGAGACGCTCAGGCCGCGGCAGAAGGGGCCGTTCTGGGGTTATATGAATATGATGAGCTTAAGGCCAAAAAGAAGAAAAAAGTCTCAACAATGCCGTATGGAAGGTAGAGTTTATTTTATTCCACTATATAGCGCCATTAATTCCGCAGCACTTTACAGACATCATCCCTGTCCCCAATGGGGATCACAATCTAGATTCCATATCAGTCTGTCTTTGGAGTGTGGGAGGAAACCCACAAAAACACTGGGAGAACATGCAAGCTCCTTACAGATGTTATTGGCGGGATTCAACCCAGGACCCCAGTGCTGCAAAGCAAGTGTTACACACTGAGCCACAGAAACCTTTCCTGCAAAGGCTCAGTAAGCTCTTCACATCTACAGTGCCTTGCAAAAGTATTCGGCCCCCTGGAACTTTTCAACCTTTTCCCACATATCATGCTTCAAACATAAAGATATCAAATGTAAATTTTTGATGAAGAATCAACAACAAGTGGAACACAATTGTGAAGTTGAATGAAATTTATTGGTTATTTTGAATTTGTGGAAATTCAAAAACTGAAAAGTGGGGCGTGCAATATTATTCAGCCCCTTTACTTTCAGTGCAGCAAACTAACTCCAGAAGTTCATTGTGGATCTCTGAGTGATCCAATGTTGTCCTAAATGACTAATGATGATAAATATAATCCACCTGTGTGTAATCAAGTCTCCGTATAAATGCACCTGCTCTGTGATAGTCTCAGGGTTCTGTTTGAAGCACAGAGAGCATCATGAAGACCAAGGAACACAACAGGCAGGTCCGTGATACTGTTGTGGAGAAGTTTAAAGCCGGATTTGGATACAAAATGATTTTAAAAACTTTAAACATCCCAAGGAGCCCTGTGCAAGCGATCATATTGAAATGGAAGGAGTATCATACCACTGCAAATCTACCAAGACCCGACTGTCTCTCTAGACTTTCATCTCATACAAGGAGAAGACGGATCAGAGATGCAGCCAAGAGGCCCATGATCACTCTGGATGAACTGCAGAGATCTACAGCTGAGGTAGGACAGTCTGTCCATAGGACAACAGTCGTACACTGCATAAATCTGGCCTTTATGGACGAGTAGCAAGAAAGCCATTTATCAAAGATATCCATAAAGAGTGTCATTTAAAGTTTGCAACAAGCCACCTGGGAGACACACCAAACATGTGGAAGAAGGTGCTCTGGTCAGATGAAACCAAAATCGAACTTTTTTGCAACAATGGCAAACGATATGTTTGGCGTAAAGGCAACACAGCTCATCACCCTGAACACACCATCCCCACTGCCAAACATAGTGGTGGCAGCATCATGGTTTGGGCCTGCTTTTCTTCAGCAGGGACAGGGAGGAAGGTTAAAATTGATGGGAAGATGGATGGAGCCAAACATAGGACCATTCTTGAAGAAAACCTGTTTGAGTCTGCAAAAGACCTTAGACTGGGATGGGAGATTTGTCTTCCAACAAGACAATGATCCCAAACATAAAGCAAAATCTACAATGGAATGGTTCACAAATAATCGTATCCAGGTGTTAGAATGGCCAAGTCACAGTCCAGACCTGAATCCAATCGAGAATCTGTGGAAAGAGCTGAAAACTGCTGTTCACAAACGATCTCCATCAAACCTCACTGAGCTCGAGCTGTTTGCCAAGGAAGAATGGGCAAGAATTTCAGTCTTTCGATGTACAAAACTGATAGAGACATACCCCAAGCGAGTTGCAGCTGTAATCGCAGCAAAAGGTGGCGCAACAAAGTGTTACATTAAAGGGGCCGAATAATATTGCACGCCCCACTTTTCAGTTTTTGAATTTCCACAAAAATTTAAAATAACCAATACATTTCATTCAACTTCACAATTGTGTCCCACTTGTTGTTGTTTCTTCACCAAAAATTTACATTTGGTATCTTTATGTTTGAAGTATGATATGTGGGAAAAGGCTGAAAAGTTCCAGGGGGCCGAATACTTTCGCAAGGCACTGTATGTTCTCTGGGCGCTCAACACTGCGAGTCAAGTGCAGGAACATCATAATTGTGCTGCAACGTCTGTGCCGCTATAGGAAAAGCACCGGATTAACTGTACCCCACATGGAATGACACTTTTATAGCATTTTGCATAATGTTTCCCA
This sequence comes from Dendrobates tinctorius, assembly GCF_039654945.1. Lineage (NCBI taxonomy): Eukaryota > Metazoa > Chordata > Amphibia > Anura > Dendrobatidae > Dendrobates > Dendrobates tinctorius. Next base: position 1,101,147 of record NW_027362013.1, on the reverse strand, counting down.
AGACGTTTGCAGTAAACGTGTTCCAGAATTAGCTGCATTGTCGAAAATCTATATATATTTATCACAGTATTAAAAGGGAATCCATCAGCAGGTTTTGGTATGTAATCTGAGAGCAGCATACTATAGGGACTGATTCCGGCGATGTGTCACTTGATCAGCTGCTTGCTGTAGTTTCAATACAATCATTGTTTTATCAGCAAAGAGATGATCATTGGGGGACTGGATGTAGCGTGCCAGGCAGTCCAGCTAATCTGTGTAATCTCCACCACTGATTGGCAGCTTTTTGCCTATACACAGTAAGTTGCCAGTCAGGGATGTGGGTGGGATTATACACAGCTCAGGGTTCACAGCGCTATTACATCTGCAGCAGAGACCAGGGATTTTATGAGGTAGTATGCTTATCATATCTTATAAATAAGATATCTAGTACTTCACACGCCTCCTGATGAAGTACTGGATGAAACGTACGTTGGGGCGGTGGGAACGCTTTAACAAGTAGGACCTTTTATGTAAGTAATGCTTCCATGCTGTAAGCTATTTGGCTTGAACTGTTGGATGTTTTGCCCCTTGTACCGTTGTCTATGCTGCTTTATAAGATACAGTTAGGTCCATATATATTTGGACAGAGACAATATTTTTCTAATTTTGGTTCTAGACATTACCACAATGAATTTCAAACAAAACAATTCAGATGCAGTTGAAGTTCAGACTTTCAGCTTTCATTTGAGGGTATCCACATTAAAATTGGATGAAGGGTTTAGGAGTTTCAGCTCCTTAACATGTGCCACCCTGTTTTTAAAGGGACCAAAAGTAATTGGACAGAATAAATAATTGTAAATAAAATGTTCATTTCTAGTACTTGGTTGAAAACCCTTTGATGGCAATGACTGCCTGAAGTCTTGAACTCATGGACATCACCAGACGCTGTGTTTCCTCCTCTTTGATGCTCTGCCAGGCCTTCACTGCGGTGGTTTTCAGTTGCTGTTTGTTTGTGGGCCTTTCTGTCTGAAGTTTAGTCTTTAACAAGTGAAATGCATGCTCAATTGGGTTGAGATCAGGTGACTGACTTGGCCATTCAAGAATATTTCACTTCTTTGCTTTAATAAACTCCTGGGTTGCTTTGGCTTTATGTTTTGGGTCATTGTCCATCTGTAGTATGAAACGACGACCAATCAGTTTGGCTGCATTTGGCTGGATCTGAGCACACAGTATGGCTCTGAATACCTCAGAATTCATTCGGCTGCTTCTGTCCTGTGTCACATCATCAATAAACACTAGTGACCCAGTGCCACTGGCAGCCATGCATGCCCAAGCCATCACACTGCCTCCGCCGTGTTTTACAGATGATGTGGCATGCTTTGGATCATGAGCTGTACCACGCCTTCGCCATACTTTTCTCTTTCCATCATTCTGGTAGAGGTTGATCTTGTTTTCATCTGTCCAAAGAATGTTCTTCCAGAACTGTGCTGGCTTTTTTAGATGTTTTTTTAGCAAAGTCCAGTCTAGCCTTTTTATTCTTGATGCTTATGAGTGGCTTGCACCGTGCAGTGAACCCTCTGTATTTACTTTCATGCAGTCTTCTCTTTATGGTAGATTTGGATATTGATACGCCTACCTCCTGGAGAGTGTTGGTCACTTGGTTGGCTGTTGTGAAGGGGTTTCTCTTCACCATGGAGATTATTCTGCGATCATCCACCACTGTTGTCTTCCATGGCGCCCAGGTCTTTTTGCATTGATGAGTTCACCAGTGCTTTCTTTCTTTCTCAGGATGTACCAAACTGTAGATTTTGCCACTCCTAATGTTGTAGCAATTTCTCGGATGGGTTTTTTCTGTTTTTGCAGCTTAAGGATGGCTTGTTTCACCTGCATGGAGAGCTCCTTTGACCGCTGTTTCCTTCACAGCAAAACCTTCCAAATGCAAGCACCACACCTCAAATCAACTCCAGGCCTTTTATCTGCTTAATTGAGAATGACATAATGAAGGGATTACCCACACCTGTCCAAGAAATAGCCTTGGAGTCAATTGTCCAATTTCTTTTGGTCCCTTTGAAAACAGGGTGGCACATGTTAAGGAGCTGAAACTCCTAAACCCTTCATCCAATTTTAATGTGGATACCCTCAAATGAAAGCTGAAAGTCTGAACTTCAACTGCATCTGAATTGTTTTGTTTAAAATTCATTGTGGTAATGTCTAGAACCAAAACTAGAAAAATGTTGTCTCTGTCCAAATATATATGGACCTAACTGTATGATAAGCGTACTACCTCATGTCACCGGTACTTTATAGCGTCCCCACTATTGACTGTCCAGTAGTTCCTTTGTTCTTCTTTTGTTGTGTCAATTTTAACATGTATAATAATAATAATAATAATAATAATAATAATAATAGTAATAATAATAAATAATAAACATTTTAAGGCTGGGTGCCCACGTTGCATTTTTGTATGCGTTTCCGCAGCGTTTGTGCCGGCTCAGACGCTGCAGAAATGCTTACAAGATGCTTCTAATTCATTTGCATGCATTTTTGGCTTTTTGTGCCAATGCATGCGTTTTTAACCGCTCAGGAATCGCTTAGCAGCTAAAAACGCAGCATGCTCATTAATTCCCGCATTGCTCAGCGTTTTTAGCCATCCCCAATGATCCCAGAAATCGCGTGTCAAAAAAACACGTCAAAAACGCGTCAAATCGCGGAAAAAGACGCGCGTTTTCTGGGAAAGGGGATCCTTTTCCTGAGCGTTTAAAAACGCTAGCGTGGGCACATAGCCTAAAAGTATATACTCCTTGGTTATTTTCCCGTATTTTTGTTTTTTGTTTTTTGTGTGTGCGCAAATGTGATAACATTCAGCAAAATTGTCACATTATTGTACATATGGCACAAATATTGGGATAACAATATAATAAGTATACATTGGAAATCGTCCTAATGTAAAAATAAGGAAATATTGGTGGCAGATTAGTACTTCAGTTGTATAGTATTAGTGGTGATGTGGAGAATGCGGTTGCAATCTTACTCTTACACAGGTACATCTTTTGTTATTGTATCTTTTTTTTTTTTCTTCCCTTTTTTTGCGTATTTGCTGCATATTAGAAAATCTGTGGACGGCTTCCATAAAGTTGGAAAAAAAATCATCTTTGTATCTAGCCTGCAGTGTGTTTACCCAGAATGATTTGTTCTATTTAGTGAAGAACTAGATGCCTGGCAAAAAGGAGTTTCCTACGCGAAGGGGCAGAACTTGGCTCGTTACTTGATGGAATCTCCAGCGAATTATGTGACTCCGTCAAAGTTTGCTGAGATAATTCAACAAAAGACTGGAGCATTGGGGGACGGGGTTAAGGTGCTCACTAGGTAAGACTGCGGACATATCTGCTGTAAATATTGCAGAAAGGATGAGATATGAGATGAAGTGTTTCGCAAGAAATGCTTCTTCCAGGGGATATTCTAAATGTATTAATACAACCACCCCATCATTCTCTGCAGTATACCTTTCTTGTATGTATTTCATGTTTTGAGTTTTTTCTTTTTTGGGCTTTTTTTGTGCAATTTAGAACTCTTGTAACTAGGACTGAATTTTGGTTATTTGAATACATACAATGTTGCATTTTTTTTAACCAGTAGACTATAGTTACAGCGACTGTATGCCATGCAGTGATATGCTTCCACTTTGGTTTCCTAGATCAAAGTCCTGGATAGAAGAGCAACAAATGGGAGCGTTTTTAAGTGTGGCCAAAGGATCTGATGAGCCGCCGGTGTTCCTGGAAATCCATTATACTGGCAGCCGTGATCCTAACGAGCCTCCTCTTGTGTTTGTGGGGAAAGGAGTTACTTTTGACAGGTCAGAGACACATCACGTACGGTATGACATTGGGTTGCACAACCTTTGAAAACACTTGCTGACTACTATTGGACAGTATGGAGGTTTTTTTACTTGTGTGTACCTAGATGATGGAAGCAATGTATTACTACTAGCACAGTCCCTGCCCCGGGCAGCAACTATCAGCTGGGCGCACATCCTCCTGATGAATATGTGCAGACTAAAACTACAGAGCATTTTGTGCCTTGTTGAAAGTACCACTGACCCCAAAATGTCTCTTTTTCTAAGTGGTGGGATTTCCTTGAAGCCATCATCTGGAATGGATGCAATGAGAGCGGATATGGGTGGTGCAGCGACGGTCTGTTCTGCCATCTTGACTGCTGCGACTCTCAAATTACCCATTAATCTCATTGGTAAGTAAGTGTGGTTATCCCCAAAAATTATCAGATGCACTTTTTAGTAAGAAAAACTTACTACTAAAAAGTGTGTGTCTTAAATTCCGGAGGAAGCTTCCTGTGATGGAGGAGAACGCAAACTCTAGTGGTTCACGAGCGACCCCGTACAAAGAACTGGCTCTGTGAACGAAGAGAGCCAGCATCCCAGTGAGGGCCACCTGAAGTCTCTGAATGGCTCTCACTGGGGGTAAAATTACAGTGTTTGGTGGCTGAAACCCTGCCAGCAGTTGTATTGGTTGGCTACACGTTTGCGGGGTTTCGGCAGTATAAAGTCCATTTTAAATGTGTGTATGTGTCCTCTAGAGTGATCTCACATTTAATTGGGATCCAAAGGAGCCCTGCTCTCTTTGAGCGAAGCCAAATTATCCAGGTCACCCGAAATAGTCAGACTGCCCATTACTAGACACCGCATCCTTTCCAATCACTGTGTGTCTATAAATGTGCAAATGTAGCGAGCAGTGTGCATCTATAAATGTGCAAATGTAGCAGAGCTGTGTGCATCTATAAATGTGCAAATGTAGCGAGCAGTGTGCATCTATAAATGTGCAAATGTAGCAGAGCTGTGTGCATCTATAAATGTGGAAATGTAGCAGAGCTGTGTGCATCTATAAATGTGCAAATGTAGCGAGCAGTGTGCATCTATAAATGTGCAAATGTAGCAGAGCTGTGTGCATCTATAAATGTGGAAATGTACACAGAGCTGTGTGCATCTATAAATGTGGAAATGTAGCAGAGCTGTGTGCATCTATAAATGTGCAAATGTAGCAGAGCTGTGTGCATCTATAAATGTGGAAATGTAGCAGAGCTGTGTGCATCTATAAATGTGGAAATGTAGCAGAGCTGTGTGCATCTATAAATGTGCAAATGTAGCAGAGCTGTGTGCATCTATAAATGTGCCCATGTAGCAGAGCTGTGTGCAACTATAAATGTGGAAATGTAGCAGAGCTGTGTGCAACTATAAATGTGCAAATGTAGTGAGCTGTGTGCATCTATAAATGTGCAAATGTAGCAGAGCTGTGTGCAACTATAAATGTGCAAATGTAGCAGAGCTGTGTGCAACTATAAATGTGCAAATGTAGCAGAGCTGTGTGCAACTATAAATGTGGAAATGTAGCAGAACTGTGTGCAACTATAAATGTGCAAATGTAGTGAGCTGTGTGCATCAATAAATGAGCAAATGTAGCAGAGCTGTGTGCAACTATAAATGTGGAAATGTAGCAGAGCTGTGTGCAACTATAAATGTGCAAATGTAGCGAGCTGTGTGCATCTATAAATGTGATACGGCACAGACTTGAAAATCCACCAATAATAGAAAACAGCAAAAGAGCAAAAAGGTTTACCCGTCCAGGCATCCAGACAAATGCAGTCAGGATGCAGTGGACCCATATAATTAAGATGGCCAAAATATCAGCTTAGGATTTAGTGTTGGGTACCCGTAAACGTGGAGATTTTTGACGCAGGTTACGGGCTCGCGTATTTTGGCCAAAATGTCAGCCAATGCTCCACATTTTTTAATGTGTTTTTTGCACTTTTTATTCAGGGTGCACTTGGGCCCATTTGGTCTTGTAAACTGCGGTGTCTGTTCACATGGCATGCATTTTGATAGCGCTTGGCCAGCCCGCCTGAGCTCATAGAAGGGTGTCTCTACTAGGCTGGCCTGGATGCTGTGCATGGCCATAGTGTGAATAGCGCCGCATACAAGTGTTTTGTTGTGCATTAACATACCAGGCAACCGCCCCCTCCATGTATTGGTAGGCTGCGAGCGGTTGTTTCATCGGTATTCTTGCACCTGTGTTGCCATCTTAACCCGTTCACGACCCATGACGCCTACGTAGGCGTCATGAAAAGTCGTGCCCAAACGACCTATGACGCCTACGTATGCGTCATGCTATAAATAGCCCCCCTGCGGGTCGGGTGACCGGGGTCACTGAAAGGTCACCCGACCCGCACACAGAGGACACTCTACGGTTAATCCCAGGGGGCGTGGCTTAACCCCCACGTGCCTACGATCGCTCTGATTGGCTGTTAAAAGTGAAACAGCCAATCAGCGATTTGTAATATTTCACCAATGAAATTTGGTGAAATATTACAATCCAGCCATGGCCGATGCTGCAATAGCATCGGACATGGCTAGACACCGACACCCGACCCCCCCCACACCGACTGACCCCGGTCACCCGACCCGCAGGGGGGCTATTTATAGCATGACGCCTACGTAGGCATCATAGGTCGTTTGGGCACGACTTTTCATGACGCCTACGTAGGCGTCATGGGTCGTGAAGGGGTTAAGATGGCAACACAGGTGCAAGAATACCGATGAAACAACCGGTTGCCGCCGCCGTCATCATCTGCTCCCCCTCCCCTTCCTATCGCTCCCTCCCACCTTCCGATCCCCCCTGGGACCTCCGATGGTGCTCCCGGTGTCCCGCCGTGGCTCCCAGCGGCCCGCCATCTTGGAAAATGGCGGGCGCATGCGCAGTGCGCCTGCCATTGTCCAAGATGGCGGCGCCCATGAATTTGCCGGCTGCCCGTTCATTTTTCATTTTGATCACTGTGATACACTCTCACAGTGATCAAAATGAAAAAAAAGTAAATACACCCCCCTTTTATCACCCCCATAGCCAGGCGCAAATAATAAAATAAAAAAAATATTTTTTTTTTCCATTTAGGGTTCGAACTAGGGTTAGGGTTGTAATTAGGGTTATAGTTAGGGCTAGAATTAGGGTTAGGGCTAGAATTAGGGTTAGGGTTGGAATTAGGGTTATGGTTAGGACTAGGGTTAGGGTTGGAATTAGGGTTAAAATTAGGGTTAGGGTTGGAATTAGGGTTAGGGCTGGGATTAGGATTAGGCTTGTAGTTAGGGTTAGAGTTGGGATTAGGGTTAGGGGTGTGTTGGCGTTAGGGTTGTGGTTAGGGTTATGGTTGGGATTAGGGTTAGGGGTGTGTTGGGGTTAGAGTTGGAGTTAGAATTGAGGGGTTTCCACTGTTTAGGCACATCACGGGGTCTCCGAACGCGACATGGCGCCACGATTTATTCCAGCCAATTTTGCGTTCAAAATGTCAAACAGCGCTCTCTCCATTTCGAGCCCCGACGTGTGCCCAAACAGTTGTTTACCCCCCACATATGGGTATCAGCGTACTCAGGAAAAATTGCACAACAACTTTGGGGGTCTAATTTCTCCTGTTACCCTTGGGAAAATAAGAAATTGGGGGCTAAAAAAATGATTTTTATTTTCACGGCTCTGAGTTATAAACTTCGGTGAAGCATTTGGGGGTTCAAAGTGCTCACCACACATCTAGATAAGTTCCTTGGGTGGTCTAGTTTCCAAAATGGGGTCACTTGTGGGGGGTTTCCACTGTTTAGGCACATCAGAGGCTCTGCAAACGTAACATGATGCCCGCAGACTATTCCATCAAGTCAGTATTTCAAAACGTCACTACTTCCCTTCCAAGCCCCGACATGTGCCCAAACAGTGGTCCCTCCCCACATATTGGGTACCAGCGTACTCAGGACAAACCGGACAACAACTTTTGGTGTCCAATTTCTCCTGTTACTATTGTGAAAATAAAAAATAGCGGGCTAAAAAATCAAATCAAAAAATCAAAAAATTTTTGAGGAAAAAAAAATATTTTTATTTACACAGCTCTGCGTTATACACTTCTGTAAAGCACCTGGGGGGTTCAAAGTGCTCACTATGCATCTAGATAACTTCCTTAGGGGGTCTAGTTTCCAAAATGGGGTGATTTGTGGGGGAGCTCCAAAGTGTAGGCAGACAGGGCCTCTCCAAACACGACATGGTGTCCGCTAACGATTGGAGCTAATTTTCCATTCAAAAAGTCAAATGGCGCTCCTTCCCTTCTGAGCCCTGCCATGCGCCCAAACAGTGGTTCCCCCCCCCCACATATGGGGTGCCAGCGTACTCAGGACAAACTGAACAGCAACTTTAGGGGTCCAATTTATCCTGTTACCCTTGTGAAAATAAAAAATATCGGGCTAAAAAAATCATTTTGAGGAAAAAAAATGATTTTTTATTTTCATGGCTCTGCGTTTATAAACTTCTGTGAAGCACTTGGGGGTTCAAAGTGCTCACTACACATCTAGATAAGCTCCTTGGGGGTCTAGTTTCCAAAAGGGGGCATAATAGATGGCCATCTTGACTGGGGGCATAATAGATGGCAAACAGAAAAATATGATATCTAACATAGTATTTGACCAAAAAAGAGCGCCAAATGTTTTACCAGTATCTAGTGCATCACATAGCGACTATATTAGGCACCATGGATAAGTATCCAATAGCATAGGTGGATAAGGTAACCGCACATGCGCAAATGACCATAAAAAATTTATATACGGCCATCAAAGATGGAAACACACCTAATAGTAAGCGTAAAAAATACCAATGTATTTATATGAAAATTTATAGATTGTTACAAAGCATAAAAAATGATTAAACACAAGGGTTATAAGGATATAGGGTAACCCAACGTATTCCAGTCCTATACAGGTTTATGACAACAATATATATACCCCATGCATTAGTTTAGTCAAAAATTATAGCCATAAAAATGTACATAGTCCTATTATAATCTAAATGGAATAAGTTAGCCCAAAAATAATGCTATTACAATGAAATATAAAGAATAATCTCTATCAGCCGCATTATTATGCATTGCCCCCATATATATAACTACATATGCTTGTAAATAGAGGTGTATACAGCCATATATCAATGATCACCACATAGAAGTCCACCCATAAAAAATGGAAAAAAAATGGGCAACAAAGAGAACACATCTTCATCTTCTTGTACAGGAGAATGTTGATATATTCATAGAAGAGACGATCATATTTATCCAAAGCCTCCAGAAGATATTTCGGACCCAGACAACCCAACCAAAAAGATGCCAAATCTAAAAGACTAAAATAAAACAAAGTTAAAAAAGACACAACAAATGTCACTCCAGAAGTGTAACAGTACCACAACGGGGGAATAGGTGGAGGAGAAGAGGGAAAGATAAATGGAAAACTCACAAAAATGGAACGAATGAAAGACATTCGTTAAGGCCATATGGATGGACTGTTTTCAATTTCCAAATCCATTTAGCTTCTAATTGACTCAATCTTTTAGAGAGACCCCCACCTCGAATATCAATTTTCAGGGCCTCAATGCCCCATACCATAAGTGAGGTGGAATCACAGCCATGGTGCTCCTTGAAATGTCTAGGTATAGTCCTCAGGGTGGAAGCATCCGTGTGGCCACGAGCCGCCTGAATCCCCAACACGTGCTCCCTGACTTGGACCTTGAATTGTCGCGTAGTAAGGCCTACATAAATAAGGCCACAGGGACACGTAGCATAGTATACGACATACCTAGTCGTACAGGTAATGCGTTGTCTAATACTGAAGACCTGATCTCCACTCGAATTGTTAAATTCAGTACACCGCATAATGTTGGGGCAGGCGAGACAGTGGCCACACGGATAACAACCAACCCCGGGAATGTGACCATCCAGAAAGGTAGTTTTAGAGCCCACAGCGTAGTGGCTCATAACCAGATGATCCCTTAAGTTTCTAGACCGTCGGAACGCCATGGCTGGTCTCTCTGTTGTGATCCTGTTAATGACCGGGTCAATGCGGAGGATAGGCCATGCTTTATCAAGGGCAGAACGAACAGCCTCTGATCTAGAGCTAAAAGTAGTAATAAACCTAACAGTTTGGTTACCCCTAGATGTATTGGACATCCCTGATCTATATAATAAATCCTGCCTAGTAGCATGCTTAGCTCGATTGAAAGCAATTTTGATGGATCTCCGGCTATATCCACGTTCTAGAAATCGTTGACGAAGCTCATCCGCCCGATGAAAGAATGTCTCATCTGTAGAACAGATACGGCGCAGTCGTAAAAATTGACCGATGGGTACCGCCTTAATGACATGTCTTGGATGTGCGGATGAGGCGTGCAGCAAGGAATTTGTCGCGGTAATCTTTCTAAATATGTCTGTTTGCACCATCCCATAGGGGTCCCTCCTTACGGTAACGTCCAAAAAGTCCAATTCATTAGCATCAGATGTGAACGTAAGTATAATATTACGGTCATTGCTGTTCAATTTTGAGATAAGCTGCGCAAGGTCGACGGAGCTGCCTTGCCAGATGAAGAATATATCATCAATGTACCGCGTCCAAAGGGGGACACGGCACATTGACGCATCCTCATCTGACAAAAAGAGGTCCCTCTCCCACAGCCCCAGGAATAGGCCAGCATAGGTGGGCGCAAAGGCCGCACCCATGGCGGTCCCCTGGAGCTGGAGGTAGAAGGACCCCTTGAACACAAAAAAATTGTGCGTGAGGGTGAACTCTAATAGTTCCAGCAGAAGGTCCCTAAGCCTGGGAGCCAAAGGAGAAGTCTCCAAAAAGAATTTCACGGCTCTCAGGCCATCCGAATGTCTGATGTTAGTATATAGGGACTCCACATCTGCTGAAACTAGAAGAGTGTCACCCTCAAGGCAGAGTCTGTTGACCCTGCGCAGCAGATCCCCAGTGTCACGGAGGAAGGAAGGGAGGCTCATAACAAGAGGTTGCAGGTGGTAATCTATCCATTTGTTTATATTTTCCAGAAAGTTGCCACGTCCCGACACTATAGGTCGTCCGGGTGGCACCGAGGAGCTCTTATGTATCTTAGGGAGCAGATACAGAGTTGGGATCGTGGGTTCAGGAACCATTAATGCTGAAAATAATGGTTTGGTGATAACGCCATCCCGTAGAGATCTTTTCAGAATTGTTTCCAGCTGAGATAAGTATGAGAGGGGGTTATAGGTCAATTTTCTATAACAGGTCTACCTCCAGCTCCAGGGGACCGCCATGTGTGCGGCCTTTGCGCCCACCTATGCTGGTCTATTCCTGGGGCTGTGGGAGAGGGACCTCTTTTTGTCAGATGAGGATGTGTCAATGTGCCGTGTCCCCCTTTGTACGCGGTACATTGATGATATATTCTTCATCTGGCAAGGCAGCTCCGTCGACCTTGCGCAGCTTATCTCAAAATTGAACAACAATGACCGTAATATTATACTTACGTTCACATCTGATGCTAATGAATTGGACTTTTTGGACGTTACCGTAAGGAGGGACCCCTATGGGATGGTGCAAACAGACATATTTAGAAAGATTACCGCGACAAATTCCTTGCTGCACGCCTCATCCGCACATCCGAGACATGTCATTAAGGTGGTACCCATCGGTCAATTTTTACGACTGCGCCGTATCTGTTCTACAGATGAGACATTCTTTCATCGGGCGGATGAGCTTCATCAACGATTTCTAGAACGTGGATATAGCCGGAGATCCATCAAAATTGCTTTCAATCGAGCTAAGCATGCTACTAGGCAGGATTTATTATATAGATCAGGGATGTCCAATACATCTAGGGGTAACCAAACTGTTAGGTTTATTACTACTTTTAGCTCTAGATCAGAGGCTGTTCGTTCTGCCCTTGATAAAGCATGGCCTATCCTCCGCATTGACCCGGTCATTAACAGGATCACAACAGAGAGACCAGCCATGGCGTTCCGACGGTCTAGAAACTTAAGGGATCATCTGGTTATGAGCCACTACGCTGTGGGCTCTAAAACTACCTTTCTGGATGGTCACATTCCCGGGGTTGGTTGTTATCCGTGTGGCCACTGTGTCGCCTGCCCCAACATTATGCGGTGTACTGAATTTAACAATTCGAGTGGAGATCAGGTCTTCAGTATTAGACAACGCATTACCTGTACGACTAGGTATGTCATATACTATGCTACGTGTCCCTGTGGCCTTATTTATGTAGGCCTTACTACGCGACAATTCAAGGTCCAAGTCAGGGAGCACGTGTTGGGGATTCAGGCGGCTCGTGGCCACACGGATGCTTCCACCCTGAGGACTATACCTAGACATTTCAAGGAGCACCATGGCTGTGATTCCACCTCACTTATGGTATGGGGCATTGAGGCCCTGAAAATTGATATTCGAGGTGGGGGTCTCTCTAAAAGATTGAGTCAATTAGAAGCTAAATGGATTTGGAAATTGAAAACAGTCTATCCATATGGCCTTAACGAATGTCTTTCATTCGTTCCATTTTTGTGAGTTTTCCTTTTATCTTTCCCTCTTCTCCTCCACCTATTCCCCCGTTGTGGTACTGTTACACTTCTGGAGTGACATTTGTTGTGTCTTTTTTAACTTTGTTTTATTTTAGTCTTTTAGATTTGGCATCTTTTTGGTTGGGTTGTCTGGGTCCGAAATATCTTCTGGAGGCTTTGGATAAATATGATCGTCTCTTCTATGAATATATCAACATTCTCCTATACAAGAAGATGAAGATGTGTTCTCTTTGTTGCCCATTTTTTTTCCATTTTTTATGGGTGGACTTCTATGTGGTGATCATTGATATATGGCTGTATACACCTCTATTTACAAGCATATGTAGTTATATATATGGGGGCAATGCATAATAATGCGGTTGATAGAGATTATTCTTTATATTTCATTGTAATAGCATTATTTTTGGGCTAACTTATTCCATTTAGATTATAATAGGACTATGTACATTTTTATGGCTATAATTTTTGACTAAACTAATGCATGGGGTATATATATTGTTGTCATAAACCTGTATAGGACTGGAATACGTTGGTTTACCCTATATCCTTATAACCCTCGTGTTTAATCATTTTTGATGCTTTGTAACAATCTATAAATTTTCATATAAATACATTGGTATTTTTTACGCTTACTATTAGGTGTGTTTCCATCTTTGATGGCCGTATATAAATTTTTTATGGTCATTTGCGCATGTGCGGTTACCTTATCCACCTATGCTATTGGATACTTATCCATGGTGCCTAATATAGTCGCTATGTGATGCACTAGATACTGGTAAAACATTTGGCGCTCTTTTTTGGTCAAATACTATGTTAGATATCATATTTTTCTGTTTGCCATCTATTATGCCCCCAGTCAAGATGGCCGCGACCATTTTGTGGCCGTCTGCGCATGCGCGGGTGACGCGCGCCTAACTCCACCCCCATCCGCCCGTGGTCTGGCGTCTGACGTCACGGGGCCCCGTGTATTGTCAGCGCCAGCCCGAACGTGTTGGTGGGTGGGTGGTTGGTCGCTCCCCTGATTGGCGCTCAGGTTTATTTGGACCCCTATTTATAGTACACCCGGTGGCCTTTTATGACACACCCCCTGAGGAAGGAAGCGGTGTAGCTTCCGAAACATACGTTGGGCTGTCTTCCTTGCGCCGGTGGTCCAGTGCCCCCTTAGGTATGAGTATTATGTTTGTATTTTGATCTCTCATAACCCCCTTCTTTGGGGTTGCCTGACGGTCTGGGGATTTTACCCTTTATTTCACTATGACTAGTCGGCTTGTATATACCACTAATGGAGATACATTATACCATATTGATATACCTTAGGGAATCTCTGTACCTCTGTGCGTTCTGCTTGTGTCACTTCTGTCATGCCAATTTTTATCTGTGTCCTTAATAAAGATTCATGTTATTTCTGCCTATTTTGGATGTTTATGCACTGTTTTTTCAGTTGCTTCTTTATAAGAGGTACAGGGAGTGGACTGCTGAGGACTGGGGTAAAGTCATTTTCTCTGATGAATCCCCTTTTCGATTGTTTGGGACATCTGGAAAACGGCTTATTCGGAGAAGACCAGGTGAGCGCTACCACCAGTCTTGTCTCATGCCAACTGTCAAGCATCCTGAAACCATTCATGTGTGGGGTTGCTTCTCAGCCAAGGGAATGGGCTCTCTCTCAGTCTTGCCTAAAAACACAGCCATGAATAAAGAATGGTACCAGAATGTCCTCCAAGAGCAACTTCTCCCAACCGTCCAAGAGCAGTTTGGCGATCAACAATGCCTTTTTCAACATGATGGAGTACCTTGCCATAAAGCAAAGGTGATAACTAAATGACTCAGAGAACAAAACATAGAGATTTTGGGACCATGGCCTGGAAACTCCCCAGATCTTAATCCCATTGAGAACTTGTGGTCAATCAACAAGAGACGGGTGGACAAACAAAAACCTTCAAATTCAGACAAAATAAAAGCATTGATTTTGCAAGAATGGACTGCTCAGTCAGGATTTGATCCAGAAGTTGATTGAGAGCATGCCAGGGAGAATTGCTGAGGTCCTGAAGAAGGGTCAACACTGCAAATATTGACTTGCTGCATTAACTCATTCTAACTGTCAATATAACCTTTTGCTACTCATAATATGACTGTAATTATATTTCTGTATGTGATAAAAACATCTGACAAACACACATAAAAACCAGAGGGCAGCAGATAATGTGAAAATATAATATTTGTGTCATTCTCAAAACTTTTGGCCATGACTGTAGATAAGTTCCTTGGGTGGTCTAGTTTCCAAAATGGGGTCACTTGTGGGGGAGCTCCAATGTTTAGGTACACAGGGGTTCTCCAAACACGACATGGTGTCCACTAACGATTGGAGCTAATTTTCCATTCAAAAAGTCAAATGGCGCTCCTTCCCTTCCGGACCCTGCCGTGCACTGAAACAGTGGTTTATGACCACATGTGAGGTATCCTTGTACTCAGGAGAAATTGCACAACAAATTTTAGGATCCAGTTTATCCCATTGCCCATGTGAAAATGAAAAAACTGAGGCTAAAATAAAATTTTTGTGAAAAGAAAAGTCTTTTTTTTTTTTTTTTACGGATCAATTTGTGAAGCACCTGGCGGTTCAAAGTGCTCACTATGCATCTAGATAAGTTCCTTGGAGGGTCTAGTTTCCAAAATGGGGTCACTTGTGGGGGAGCTCCAGTGTTTAGGCACACAGGGACACGCCAAACGCGACATGGCAACCGCTAAATATTACAGTATATTTTCCATTCAAAAAGTCAAATGGCGCTCCTTCCTTTCTGAGCCCTGCCATGCGCCCAAACAGTGGTTTATGACCACATATGAGGTATCGGTGTACTCAGGAGAAATTGCCCAACAAATTTTAGGATCCATTTTATCCTGTTGCCCTTGTGAAAATGAAAAAATTGATGCTAAAAGAAAATTTTTGTTGGAAAAATTAAAATGTTCATTTTTTCCTTCCACATTGCTTTAGTTGCTGTGAAGCACCTGAAGGGTTAATAATCTTCTTGAATGTAGTTTTGAGTAGCTTGAGGGGTGCAGTTTTTAGAATGGTGTCACTTTTGGGTATTTTCTGCCATATAAACCCCTCAAAGTGACTTCAAATGTGAGGTGGTCCCTAAAAAAAATGATTTTGTTGTAAAAATGAGAAATCGCTGGTCAACTTTTAACCCTTATAACTTCCCAACAAAAAAAAAATTTGTTTCCGAAATTGTGCTGATGTAAAGTAGACATGTGGGAAATGTTATTTATTAACTATTTTGTGTCACATAACTCTCTGGTTTAACAGAATAAAAATTCAAAATGTGAAAATTGCAAAATTTTCAAAGTTTTCGCCAAATTTCCGTTTTTTTCACAAATAAATGCAAACATTATCGACCTAAGTTTACCACTAACATGAAGCCCAATATGTCACGAAAAAACATTCTCAGAATCGCTAGGATCCGTTGAAGCGTTCCTGAGTTATTACCTCATAAAGGGACACTGGTCAATATTGTCAAAAATGGCCAGGTCGCTAAGGTCAAAATAGGCTGGGTCATGAAGGGGTTAATTGTATGGGTCCACTGCATCCTGATGGTGCATTTGTCTGGAGGCCTGTACCGGTAAACCTTTTTGCTCTTTTGCTGTTTTCCATCTATAAATGTGGAAATGTAGCAGAGCTGTGTGCATCTATAAATGTGCAAATGTTTCAGAGCTGTGTCTATACGTAGCAGATCTGTGTGTGTATAATACACATTAACAATTGATCTATTACATTCCTATTCTACCCTAGTGCATTAAAATTAGTGATCATGACCTCTCCATTTTACCCGGGAAGTTTTAGTTAGTAGGAAAAATGTTTTTCCTATTTTGTGCTCTCTAAACCTAGAGTGTAGTGCAAAATAATACAGTATTTATCTTTCAATTTTAGTTATATAAAGGCTATATGAAAATGACAGTTTTATTCACTTTTACTTTTATGCCACCAATTGAACCACATACCGTGGTATGAGCTGTGTACACAAATTTGTGGAATATTTGAAAATTAATTTTGTTTTAAATGCAGTGGAACAATTTTTAAAAATCTGGCTGTAAATGTTTTCCCCTCCCAATTTAAGTACGGTAACTTCCGACACATCAACTGTTTTGATTAATGGTGTCGGAGTGCTGAAACCTTCGCAGACCACTTATATACTTTTGTGAGCATATACAATGCTAACCCTGCCCCTCCAAAAATGAGCTAAAAGGGCACAATTCTGATTATAGTGCCCCTGACCTTTTTGTTTTATGGATCAGTGGGGGGGTGCTAAACTCGCATACCCTCACTGATCAAAACTTAAAGCGTTTAAGTGTGACATATAAAAAGTTCTCTAAAATTGCTTTTTGTCTTCCATGGAGGGGGGGAGAATTGCCCAGAATTGTGGCACTTTTTTTTGTGAAGTTTCTCTAAAAGAAAAAAAAAACTGAAGAGGGAGATTGGAGTAGATAGCTGACCTGCATTTTTTTCTTTTTAAATCCATTGATGAATCGGACAAAAACTCCACGAAACCACCCAAACTCTGGCAACAATGGCGGGGACAGCAAAAACAGAAAAATAGACACGTAAACACACAAAAATAAACTTTAAAACAGGCAAAATGCGATAATGGATTACTTTCTTGTCCCATCCCATGGACCACTTTTTAGGACATTTTTTTTATATTTGATTATTCTGCAGTAAATTACTTAAAAAAATCAATTTGGTACAAAGTAAAACACCCGTCACGCAGCGGCTTATCAGAACAGTAGGAAGTCGGCCAAGTCTTTGATCCTGTTGCCAAGAGGCTCCCAAACAGCGGCCATTGTAGTTACTCAGCATTGGTCCTAGGTTTTCTATGGCATCTCTACTCCTGTCTGATACTTTTTATCTTGTATGTAATATGTTTCTGTAAAACTAATGATGGTGTTAATCTCGTCCTGTAAGGTTTGGCTCCACTGTGTGAAAATATGCCCAGCGGCAGAGCTAATAAGCCTGGGGATGTGGTGAAGGCCAAGAACGGGGAAGACCATCCAGGTAATCTTCACCCATTGCCGGCTGTGGTGACGGCCATTATCCTGACTAGTAGGAGTTTAGTAGGGTGACGAATACAAATATCAGCTTTGCCCTAGGTTTCCTCAGCTTTTGGCTCCCTAGTAAACATGATATAAATGGAGATCTGGCCCCTGGGTTTATGCTCTTATCTCATTGTAACCCAAGGCAATGTGTAGCGGGGCCTGTGATGGGTTGGACCATTAGATGTACATGGTCAGTGTGAAGCTGGAAAGTGTTCTGTACCAACACCACCAAACAATGGAGAACCAGCTCACAACTCGCCACCCTGAGCCATTGTTAGTAGTGCTATCCAGTTCAAAGTGGCACTGAGGAGTGGCCATACATTTGTCATGTATAGTCAATGGCGTAGCGTGTGTTGGGGGCCCCGGTAAGGCAAGTGTTTTCATTGTGCTGTGTAGTATTAGTATAGAGTCCCTTACACTAATCCAGTACTGAACCCCCAAACATATTATTGTTTTTGTTTTTTAACCCCTTACTGATATCTGTCGGCACCCTGTCTTTGATGCGAGCTCAGGAACTGAGATTGCATCTTTCCCAGCAGATGATGGCTGTGTTATTCAGCCATCATCTGCCTCTAACATCCTTGTGTAGAGCGGAGCTCTGTCCACAGGTGTTAACCTGTTAAACTTAGCTGCCAGTCTTTTGACAGCGGCATTCACAGCTCACGTCCTGAGGAGCGCGCTGTTCTAATTGGCTGTTGGCTCCAATGCGAGGTGCTCGCGGTCTCACAATGGGTTGTCATGACAGCTGGGGGTCTGCTGAAGACTCCTTATGGCTGTCATGGTGGTGCTCCAATGAGAGCGGGATTTTTTCCTATATAAAGCAACACTGGTATTGCTGAATCCTATATATCCAAGGAGGATAATGGTAGACACTTCACTATTCAATACACCACCTATATCTGTTCCTGCAATAGTCAGTAGCTGTCAGATAGGAAGAGATTCCAGCTTCATAATTAAAATATTGACTTTTTCGATGGATATTTAAAAACAAATTACAATTGAAAAGACAAGGCAAGAAGCCTCCACAGAAGGGGGACACGAGCAAAATATAAACCCATCCCACAATAGTGGATAAATTGCTGTATTCAGTCCTTCAGGGTTTAGATTTATTACAGTGCAGGATCTTTCTAGAATAGACCACGATAGAGCCGGATTGTTCTCTAATGCCACCAGTTTTGTGACTATTATAAAGTGCGAGTCCTATATTTCAATAGAATACAGATATCTAACCGCAAGATGAAGGGTTCTCCTCTAATAAGTATTGATCCCTTGCCCTGTACTGATCAGATCTGAACAGCAATTTAGTTTGTTTTATTTTATAGATGGCAAAGTAGTAAATCCATGACTGCTGCTGTTTCCTCACAGGTAGATAACACTGACGCGGAGGGACGGCTGCTGTTGGCGGACGCTCTGTGTTACGCACACAACTTTAATGCAAGAGCGATCGTAAATGCAGCGACATTAACAGGTATGGGAGCTGCGTACACATGATGGAAGGGGCTGGAAGAATGTACACATGGGCTCCGATTCATTAAGTGTGGGGTCTCAACGTGAGAGGCGCGCGCCACTTAGGATGCCCCAAACTCGTTATCACTGCTGTGCGGATCCATGCACCTCGCAAGAAACAGGACTGGAGTAACACTTGTAGAGTAAGAATCACCCCCCACTTTTGATGAATTTAATGGGCGGGTGTAGCCAGGCCCCATCCCCCTTCACCAGCTCAGAATAGATGATCCGTTACTGATCGGTGAGGGTCTGACCAGGGAATAACTGTCCCTGATTGAGCTTTTTTTTTTAATTCAAGTTACAAAATTGAGTGGCAGATTGGATACTTGATTACTGCTCCATACCTCCTCTTACAGGGCTGCCAGAAAAAGCCGAGTGCAGCACTGGGCAGCCCCCCATAGGATGAGCAGAGCAGCGGTCAGGTATCTGCATTGCCGCTCTATTTAACCAGAGATAAAAGTTCCAATTTTGCCGATCAATACGGTTACCGATCAGTAAGATTTCACCAGTAGACTTGGGCGACTTTGCAGAGGGAACCCGGGTTCCTGGATCACGCCTGCCCATCAGCTGATCGCCGCCGCAGCTGCATATGTCACATGCTGTGACTGACACAGGCGCGACACATGCAGCTGCAGAGCCGTTCAGCCGGTGTGATCCAGGAAGCCGGGTTCCCTCTGCAGCTTATTTGGTAAGCGCTTATAGCTTGCCGAATAAGAGGGAACCCGAACAAATTTGCTCAACTCTAATCACCAGTCCTATGGATGGGTAATAACTGGAGAACCCTTTTAATTTGGATTTCAAAAAAATATAATTAATGTATGTCGTAGAGAAATAATGTTTGTTTTTTCTTTAGCTGTATATTTTATTAGTTTTGCATTGTCTGTCTGGTGGTCTGTGCTTTATGGCGGCTGCAATTGGGTGGAATGTGAATGGTGGAAGAAGTGTCAGTAGACACAACCAACTACCAGGATGTGATTGGTGCAGATGGAGCCGGCTTTATCCGTTTCACTTTGTGGGATTGTACTGCAGCTGTATGCAGTTATTGTATGTAGATGTCTGCCTGTGTCTTCTCACGAGGAGCGCGGCTCACCGGGAATTGTTGTGTAGGTGCAATGGACGTAGCCCTGGGATCTGCAGCCACTGGAGTCTTCACCAATTCTTCTTGGCTTTGGAATCACCTTCAAGAGGTCGGAAACATTTTACTTTCTATCTTCTTGTCATAACATGCTCTTCTGTCTGAATCATTGTTCATTTCACTTTATTCCCCCCCCTTCCTTATTCCAGTAGCTCTTTATTTGTCCACTAACATAACTGTACGAGAGATTTTTTTTTTTTTTTTTTTTGGGTTGGGAGGAGGGTGTGTTCTAGTTTTGAAAGACACCATTCACTTTTTGTACTATATTTGTCTTTTTTTTTTTATTTTTTTTTTTATAGCGCTCATTGTGCAGTAAATGACCTGGAACACAATTATTCAGGTCAGTGCAATTACAACAGTGCCAAAGCTGCATAGGTTTGGGCTCCCCCCTTTGTTTGGTCTTAAAGAAAACATTTGGAACTTTTGTAATAAATAAAAAGAATAAAAAAAATTTCTTCCATTCATATAGCTGTGCAAGAGCTTGTTTTTCACATGGCGAGATTTTTTTTTCTCTCTTTTCCTTGACCCAATTATGTGGTCCATGCAACGTTTTGATTTTTCACTGCATTTTTTGGAGGTTATGTTGACCAAAAAAATGTTCAGTTTGGCTTTATTTTTTGTCTTTTCCAGTATTGTAATTCTTAACATTTTTCATTGTTTTTCCTTCATTTTGCAGCAATGCCAAATAGATTCAGATCAGGAAAAGGAATTCAATTCATACTGTCAGGGTGTGTTTTTCTTTACTTGAACTTGTTCTGTATACTGCAGCAATATATAGTAAAAATTACCAGTCGCCTATTAAAATAGGGCAAGGCTGCGTAGGAGCACAAAGATGGAGGCAATGAGGGCCTTCAGAAGGTGTCTGGCTGCCAACAAAACCATCAGCGCCTTCCCATTCAGCACTATTTCAGCTGTCATACAGCGATCTGAGCTAGCTCCAGTTGTTGCTACTAGAGGCAGTTGCCAGCTGTGTAACACTGCCAGCATCTGTTCTGTATGGGGGCGGCTCAGCTCCTGAGAGAACTCCGTACACCTGCACCTTTTGTGGGAAGGCACCAAGTATGTATTCTAGACCTGTGGGATGTCCTCCACATTGCTGAATTTACTGCTGATGTTTCATGTTCCTTCCAGGCCAGCGTTGTGACTGGGGATCGTGTATGGAGAATGCCTCTCTTTGATCATTACACTAAACAAGTGACTGAGTCGGCCCTCGCACTCGCAGACCTTAATAATGTCGGGAAGTACAGCAGGTAATGGATGTAAATATGGTGGTTGTAGTAGGTTTCTAAAGTATCTCATAGAGCGACCCCCGCCTCTGAGACCTCCATCCATCACCAAAACGGAGATCCAGATTTGCTCATCTGTTGGAATTCCTATAGAAATGATTGGTGAGATCCTAACCACATGGGTGCACCCCTACAGGATATGTCATCAATTTCTATCATGGGAATATTATTATTATTATTGGGGTTTTTTTTTTCCTTTTTATGTGGATTTTATTAAAAAATAAACCTACAATTTCCACATCAGTAGTATACATGAGGTAATGTATCTTGCTCCACAGAAACTAATGAAAGGTTTTCTTCTCGCAGATCTGGGGGTGCGTGTACGGCCGCGGCTTTCTTGAAGGAGTTTGTCACGTCCCCGCACTGGGCTCACCTGGATATAGCCGGAGTCATGTCCAACAAGGATGAGGTCCCTTATCTGCGCAAGGGCATGTCCGGCCGCCCCACAAGGACTCTGGTAGAATTCGCCGATCGGCTGAGTAAGGACAAGAAGCCCAAATAATCCGGACATCAGTTACCGGATCTGCTTCGTCCTATGTGGACTTAATGAACTAAAGCGCAATGACCTTGCTATGCACTTATTTTTTTACTAACACGACCAAAGCAAATCTAGAATCTGCGCCTCCATCTTCAGATGATTCTGCTATTTTAATACATCTATGTGCTGAGTGGAGAAATGTCTGAAAATAAAGAAAAAATCAAAAATTTTATCTGCCAGTCATATCTCACACATTTGTTTTATAGGTGTTGAACGCTTTAGGCACGATTCATCATTGCATTTTGGACGTGACAAATTAATCAAACTATTTGTACTTTTTTTTTTTCCTCCAAGCGGTTTCTGATTTTTATGTCAGTGTGACTTTCCAGATGAATTAAACAGATTCATTAACTGCGACTATTTAAAAAAAAAAAGTTGCAAAATTTGGCACAATTCTACTCTTCTAGTCCTCCCTGGAGTGAATATATCAGTTATTTAGCTGCAACTTTTCCCATTTAAGCACTCGCAGAACCAGTTAGGAAAAAGACAGCTTGAGGTTATGCTCAAAACTCGAGTCTCATGTGCCATTTTGATGAATCTAGTGCAACAAAGTCAGCAAAAACCACAAGTTGAAAGACTTAAAGGGTTCAATTCATCATAAGCTGGGTATATTTTACTATCTGCCGTACATGTACTGTGCAAGTCATATGTGTATGGAGCTGGGCCGCAAAGTGTAAATGATTAAGTCACGGGTTTCCCTGAATCTTCTATATATCAATCTGCTCAGCTCCTGGTCACGCTACAAAGCAGTTGTGGAGTTTCTCACTCAGGATGCTGTTTTCTCCTGATGTAGATTTACTGAATATATTAGTGGAAGGGATCTTCCTGGCATTTGTTCTCAGTAGATTCCTTTTGTATAGTTAATGGGGACCTGTCTCCTTGGAAAACGCCACCTTCAAGTCCACACTCACTGCAGCAAAACAAATCTGCTTCTCATATCTTATATCCTCCCTGTCTCGCAACCCTAATCAGCTATTCAGTAGTTTCAGTTGTCTCTTCCATCCCCCAGCACCCCCTCTCTCTCCTCTCATATCAGCTGCAGACTTTGCTTAATTCTTCAAGCAGAAAATTAACATCTGAGAAAGCTCAGGCCTACAGCCCTTCCTCATAACTCAGCCCTCCTCCTCCAAAACCAGTGTCTCTGCCATTATAGAAGACCAACTTTCCTCTCTACTCTCCAGATCACATCTCGCCACCTGTGCACTTGACTGATCCTGTCCCACCTCATACTAAACCTCACCAGTCTTCATCCCACCTCTTCAACCTCTCACTAACAACTGGGGTCTTCCCCCTTATGCTTTATATGTACCTTGATCACGCCCACCCTTGACCCATCCTCTGTATCTAGCTATCGACTCGTATCACTTCTCCCCTATGCCTCAAAACTACTGGAACAACACGTCCATCTTGAACTGTCCTCCCACCTCTCTTCCTGCTCCCTCTTTGACCACTTATAATCTGGCTTCCAGCTGCATCACTCCACTGAAACTGCCCTGACTAAGGTCACCAATGACCTACTAACTGCCTAAGCCAAGGGACACGACTGTCCTCCTCCTAGACCTGTCCTCTGCCTTCGACACAGTGGACCACTCCCCCTTACTACAGATTCGCTCATCTCTTGGCATCACAGACTTGGCCCTATCTTGGATCTTGTCATACCTAACAGACCGGACATTGTCTCCCTCTTGCACACCACCTCATCACCCCCTATCTATAGATGTCCCCAAAGGTTCAGTTCTAGGACCCATGCTCTTCTCAATCTACACCTTTGGTTTTCAGTATCACCTCTATGCCGATGACACACAGATCTACCTCTTTGGACCTGATGTCACCTTCTTGCTTACCAGAATCCCAACATCTGTCTATTTCATCTTTCTTCTTAGCTAAATTTCTAAAACTTAACATGAACAAAATAGAATTTGTCACCTTTCCCCCATCTCTCTCAACCCGCCTCCCAACCGACCTGGCCATCAAAGTCAACGCCTGTTCACTCTCCCTAATCTCACTTGCTCGCTGCCTTGGGGTTATCCTTGACTCTCATCTCTCTTTCAAACAACATATCCAAGCCCTTTCCACTTCTTGCCAATTCCAACTCAAAAATATTTCCTGGATTCATGCATTCTTGGTTCAGGAATCTGCAAAAACAATAGTGCATGCCCCCATCATCTCCCATCTCAAAGACTACAATCTCCTGCTCTGTGACCTCCCTTCTAACACACTTTCATCCCTCAATACTATCCTAAACTCTGCTGCCCGACTAATACACCTATTCCCCCACCTCTTCTCCCTGTCAATCCCTTCACTGGCTCCTCATTGATTGACCAGAGACTCCAGTTCAAAACCACAATCATGGCATACAAAGCCATCCACAACCTGTCTCCTCCATACAGCTGTGAGTTAGTCTCCCAACATCTATTCTCACCCACCATGGGAACCTTCATAAGAAACCTAAAGACTCACCTCTTCAGACAACCTGCAGTAACCCTTGTTCCATCATACTGCTGCACAAACAGCTCTACCCTCCCTATTGTAGCCTCACACATCCCTTGTAAACAGTGATCCCTCACGGGCAGGGTCCTATCTCTCCTCCTGTACCAGTCGATGACTTGTATTCATGATTATTGTACTTTTTTTTTTTTTTTACACTCTTTTAACATGTAAGGTGTCATGGACGTAATGGTGCTAGAAGAATAATCTGCCCGTTAATAGCAATATAATGTTCCCTGTCCGCCTTATTGAACATTCAGATATAGGGAGAAAATTAACCTCCTGAGAGCTGCTGGATCATTTACCCCTTCATGACCTTTGACGTACATTTACGTCAAAGTTTGTGCCTGCCTTTGATGCGGGCTTGCACACCGACCCACAACTTTTCCCCGCACATGATGGCAGATTTAATCAGTCACCATGTGCCTTTAACAGCCTTGAGTGTAGTGGTGCTCTGCCCGTGGCTGTTATCCGGTTACATCTCGCTGTCCATTACTAACGGTGGGATTTAACACGTGCCGGCCAGAAGTGCGTCATTGCATCTTGACCATCAATGCACCCGACACGTGATCGTGGGGCGCAATTGGATTGTCGTGACAGCCGGGGGTCGGCAGAAGACCTCTGCACCTGCCATTACGATCCTACTGTGAGCACCGGCTTATGGCTGGCTTTCATAGAAGACTGTGATCTCTGCTACACACAGCAATGCTGATGCACAGGGGTGGATTAAGGGTAGCCAGGGCCCCGGGCTGTTCAGACTCCATAGGCCCTCCGGTCATGTGACGGGGTCGGGAAGTCACTAGTTTTCATGACGCATACGTGGCGGGAAGGGGTTAAATACTGAGGTAAAAAAACTCTGCAAATACGCAACGTGTGCACGAGGCCTCACAAATACTGAGGTAAAAAACCCCAAATGCTCAGTGTGTCCATGAGGCCTTACAAATACTGAGTGAAAAACTCACCAAATACTCAGCGTGTGCACGAGGCCTTATAAATACTGAGGTAAAAACTCATCAAATACTCAGCGTGTGTACGAGGTCTTACAAATAGTGGAAGGCTTCCACCCAACATCTAGTCCTGACTCACCTGTACCTAACATCGAAACCAGCTAATAGCCTGCAATCACCTGCTGACCTGGACCCATGACCTGTCAGACAAGTTACTTCACATGAGTCACACAGAGGCTTCTGCTTCATGAACTTCCCCAGATAGAAGAAGCAGCCTCCGATGTGCAGCCTGTGGCCGGATACACAGGAAGAGACGCTCCTCGTCACAGGCTGTGTCCAGCATGGCAGCAGAGGGGTTAACGCCACAGACAAGTCGCCGTCTCCTCACACACTGAACACGACGCTGCATCTGGCGACGAACAAGCGCACATTGCGCAATGTTAGTCATGTCCCAGATGTTCAGCATGTGGAGGACCAAGGGGGACCAAAAAAGACCCCAGGATTGGAACAGGAGCATGGGAAAGTGGACGGCGGTTGGAGGGGCAGGGTTTATATAGGGGTCGGAGTAAATATATATATATATATATATATATATATATATACACACAGACACATATTACTACATGCGGGCAGTGCACACATGCACAATCCTCAGGTTGTACAACTTCCAACTGGTCAAAACATTTCAGTATGCCAAGAAATATAGCAGGAATAAAATACATCTCATAGTAACTTGTGTGAGGCACAGGTGACAAGAGCCCGCCATCTCGTGCCCACCTTACTAGAGGTGCCCACATATAACAAAGTTGATGGAAACAGATGCCTTCCACTATGATGATTGGCTACCGGCCACCCGACCACACCCATTTCACAACTAGTCACACCCATGTCCACGCCCCAACCACACCCATTTAGCACTGCTGATCACACTGACTGGTACTGAGGGCACAGTGGCTGGTACTGTGGGCACATTGACTGGTACTGAGGAAAAGAGAGAAAGAAAGAACAGAGAAACAAAAAAAGAACAGAGAGAAAGGAAAAAAGAACTGAGAAAGAAAGAGGGGATAGAAAAAAAGAACAGAGAGAAAAAAAGAAAGAGAAAGAGGGGAAAGAAAGAACAGCGAGGGAGAGAGAAAGAAAGGGGAAAGAAGGAACAAAGAGAAAGGTGAAAGAAAGAATAACGAGAGAAAAAAAGAAAGAAAGGGGAAAGAAAGAACAGAGAGGGAGAAAGAGAGGGGAAAGAAAGAACAGAAAGTGAAAGAAAGAACAGAGAAAGAAAGAAAGAAAAAGACAAGGAAACTATAAAGATACTATACCAGCTCACATTGTAGTGCCCACCTGAGCCTCCTGGTGCAGGACATATCATGATCCACTCACATGTCCGACATCCCCGAGTCCAAGGCGATCCCGCTGTCCGCGCTCTCAAAGGAGGACATGGTGATGATCTGAAGCATTCCCTGAAGAGCCTCCATGGTTCCGTCACAATCTCCTCTGGTCATTTACATCTCATAGTAACTTGTGTGAGGCACAGGTGACAAGAACCCGCCATCTTGTGCCCACCTTACTAGAGGTGCCCACTGCCCACATATAACAAAGTTGATGGAAACAGATGCCTTCCACTATGATGATTGGCTACCGGCCGCCCGACCACACCCA
Organism: Dendrobates tinctorius; assembly: GCF_039654945.1. Classification (NCBI taxonomy): domain Eukaryota; kingdom Metazoa; phylum Chordata; class Amphibia; order Anura; family Dendrobatidae; genus Dendrobates; species Dendrobates tinctorius. The sequence continues at coordinate 1,074,108 of NW_027362013.1, read as the reverse complement.
TTTCACAACTAGTCACACCCATGTCCACGCCCCAACCACACCCATTTAGCACTGCTGATCACACTGGTACTGAGGGCACAGTGGCTGGTACTGTGGGCACATTGACTGGTACTGAGGAAAAGAGAGAAAGAAAGAACAGAGAGAAACAAAAAAAGAACAGAGAGAAAGGAAAAAAGAACAGAGAAAGAAAGGGGATAGAAAAAAAGAACAGAGAGAAAAAAAGAAAGAGAAAGAAAGAGGGGAAAGAAAGAACAGCGAGGGAGAGAGAAAGAAAGAGGGGAAAGAAGGAACAAAGAGAGAAAGAAAGAAAGAGAAAGGTGAAAGAAAGAATAACGAGAGAAAAAAAGAAAGAAAGAACAGAGAGGGAGAAAGAGAGGGGAAAGAAAGAACAGAAAGTGAAAGAAAGAAAGAACAGAGAAAGAAAGAAAGAAAAAGACAAGGAAAGAGGGGAAAGAAAGATTCTATAAAGATACTATACCAGCTCACATTGTAGTGCCCACCTGAGCCTCCTGGTGCAGGACATATCATCATCCACTCACATGGCCGACATCCCCGAGTCCAAGGCGATCCCGCTGTCCGCGCTCTCAAAGGAGGACATGGTGATGATCTGAAGCATTCCCTGAAGAGCCTCCATGGTTCCGTCACAATCTCCTCTGGTCATTTTCCATCACGTCACTTCCGATAGAATGTCATGTGCGAGTTTTCAAGTGCTCCTTGGGGCTCCGCCATATACTCCTGTGTCCACGGGAAAAGTAAGCTCCAGGTCGGGGCAGTGGGGCAGACTCTCAAAATCTGGTACGGTTGGGAGGTATGAATGCTCCCCATCATACACCTTGTACACACATGGCTCCGCACACCTCATTCACACACTGTTCCGCTTTGTATGCCTCGTACACACGGCTTCGCTCCGTACACCTCGCACACACAGCTCCATTCAGTACACACATCGTAAACCTCGTGCACATGCGGCTCTGCTCCGTACACCTTATACACACACGGCCACACTCTGTACACCTTGTACACACATGGCTCTGCTCTGTAAACCTTGTACACATGCGGCTTTGCTCCATACACCTCATACACACATGGCTCCGCTCCGTAAACACATGGCTCAGGTCTGTACACTTTGTACACACAGGGATCCGTTCCGTACACCTCGTACACACGCGGCTCCTCTCCGTACACCTGGTACACATGCGGCTTCGCTCCGTACACCTCGTACACACACACGGCTCCGCTCCGTACACGCGTGGCTCCGCTCCGTACACCTCGCACACGTGCAGCCCCGCTCCGTACACCTCGCACACGTGCAGCTCAGCTCTGTACACACAGGGCTCCGTTCCGTACACCTCGTACACACATGCGGCTCCGCTCCGTACACCTCGTACACACACGCGGCTCCGCTCCGTACACCTTGCACACGTGCAGCTCAGCTCTGTAAACACAGGGCTCAGCTCTGTACGCCTCGTACACGTGCGGCTCCCCTCCGTACACCTCTCGCGTGCGCAGCTCTGCTCCATACATCGCGCGCGGCTCCGCTCCGCACACCTCGTACACACACGGCTCCGCTCCGTACACTTCGTACACACACGGCTCCGCTCCGTACACTTCGTACACACACGGCTCCGCTCCGTACACCTCGTACACACGGCTCCGCTCCATACACCTCGTACACACACGGCTCCGCTCCGTACACTTCGTACACACACGGCTCCGCTCCGTACACTTCGTACACACACGGCTCCGCTCCATACACCTCGTACACACACGGCTCCGCTCCATACACCTCGTACACACACGGCTCTGCTCCGTACACCTCGCACATTCGCGGGTCTGCTCCGTACACCTCGCACACACACGCAGCTACATCCATCCTGTAAACCCCTCCTGACCCCACACATACTTTCCTCATCCAGCATCATGACAACCAGCACAGCAGAGTCCCGCATACAATACAATGATGGCTGTGTGCACAGGACCTGTGATGAAGTCACAGGAGGGGAGGAGTCAGGGGTCACATGATCAGGGGCCTCTACTGAAACCCCTGACTCCTCCCCTCCTGTGACCTCATCACAGGTCGTGTGCGCACAGAGCAGGGATTTATCAGTGAGGGGCTGGCGCTGCGGTGGCCGGTGGGTCTGGGAGGGGGAGGAAAGGGTTGATACATGGGGGCGTGGTGCTATGGTGGCGGATTATAATGGGGCAATTTTCCCTGGGCTGGTGGGCCCCCCCACACCACTGGTCACAGACCGCTCCCGGCACTTTATCCCCCGGAATACTGTGATCGAATGCGATCACAGCATCCTGGGAGCAAGCAGAGGGCTGACAGCCCCTCTGCCTTTGGATCGGAGACCCCCGCGGCGTGACGATCGCTGCTATGGCAATCCGACAACACCCGGGTACCAGAGCTGAGAAACTTCCTGTCATGCGCAGTGCATGATCAGGAAGTCTCTCAGGTCAGTGTGCAGAAAGTGCAGCGCTGACAGCTTCTATAGCATGCAGATCTTCATCTGCATGCTATAGTCTAAGCGATCAGCCTGCAAAAAATGATTGTCCCATGGTGGGACAACATGTAAGAGATAGAATGAAGTAAAAAAAAAGTTTAAATAACTGTAAAAATATTTTTAAAAAATCTATATTCTATAATTGTAAAAATATTTAAAAAATAAAAAAAATCAATATTCTATCACTAAATAAATATTTGAATTAAAAAAATCTAAACAATAAAAGTACACATATTTGGTATCGCTGTGTCTGTAATGACCTCTCCTATAAAACTGTCTCACTAGTTAACCCCTTTAGTGAACCCAGTAAAAAAATAAGCAAAAAACAATGCTTTATCATCATACTGCCAAACAAAGTGTAATAACACGCGATCAAAAAGACGGATATAAACATGGTACCGCTGAAAACGTCATCTTGTCCCACAAAAAAAAATAAGCCGCCATATAGCTCCATCACCTGAAAAATAAAAGTGATAGCTCTCAGAATAAAGCAATGCAAAAATAATAATTTTTTATATAAAAGTTTTTATTGTATAAAAGCACCAAAACACAAAAAATGATATAAATGAGGTATTGCTATAATCGCACTGACCCAAAGAATAAAACTGCTTTATCAATTTTACCACACGTGGAACGGTGTAAACGCCCCCCCCCAAAAAAAAAGAAATTCATGAATTGCTGGCTTTTGCTCATTCTGTCTCTCAAAAAACGTCATGTGCCAAAAAATGGTCCCGCAAAAAACAAGACCCCACATGACTCTGTGGGCCAAAACATGGAACAATCATAGCTCTCGAAATGTGATGATGCAAAAATTATTTTTTTGCAATAAAAAGCGTCTTTTAGTGTGTGACAGCTGCCAAACATAAAAACCCGCTATAACGCCTCTTTCACACTTCCTGATATTTCCGGTAGCGGAGATGTCAGTGTCCATGTGTGTAATACTTACGGCACACGTGTGGCATGCGTGTGCAGCATCAGTACCACAAGGACGGGCACCAGGGAAGAAGCGTTACAGTAAGCACTGTTCCCCGGCGCCGGATGCTGATCTTGTCATTCTCCCCTGCTCTGCGGGCGATCAGCACAAGAAGGGGAGACTGATGAGAGCTATAATCAGCACCCGGCGCCGGGGAACAGCACTTGCTGTAATGCTTCTTCCCCGGCGCCGATGCGTGTCGCATGGATGACATCCATGTGTGTTATGCGTATGCACGTGTGATGGATGTTTTGTGGCCAGCGACGACATTGAAAAACGGACATGTCAGCATGTTTTGCCCATGGACACATGGTCTGTGGAACACACTGACATGTGCACAGAGCCATTCACTTGAATAGGCAAATAGCGCTCCGTTCCTCCTGAGTCTCTTCGCATGGCTGTCCAATGGTATAAAATTCTGTGACATACCCATGGTGTCAATATGATCACTGCACCCCTAGATGAATTCACTGAGAGGTGTAAGTCATAAAATGGGGTCACTTATGGGGGGTTCTGCTGTTTTGGCACCTCATGGGCTCTCCCAGTGAGTCATGGCACCTGCAAACCATAACAGTAAAATCTGGCGCTGCTTCCCTTCTTAGCTCTGCCATGCGCCCAAACAGTGGTTTACCCCCACATATGGGGTATCAGCGTACTCAGGACACATTGCACAATAATTCTTGTGGTCCAAATTCTTCTGTTACCCTTGGGAAAATAAAAAATTGGGGTCGAAAAGATCATTTTTGTGGAAAAAATGATTTTTACATTTTTATGGCTCTACGTTATAAATGTGTGTGAAGCACTTGGGGGTTCAGAGTGCTCACCCCACATCTAGATAAGTTCCGTAAGGGGTCTAGTTTCCAAAATGGGGTCACTTGTGGGGGTTTCCACTGTTTAGGCACATTAGGGGCTCTCTAAACGTGACATGGCGTCCGATCTCTATTCCAGCCAACTTTGCATTGAAAAGTAAGACTATGTGCACACGGAGTTTTTTGCCTCTGCGGATTTTGTAGTGAAAACTGCAGATAAATCTGCAGGATTAAAGTCCTGTGGTTTATCTGCGGTTTTACACCTCATAATGGATGAAAAGAATTGACATGCTGCGGATTGTAAACTGCAGCAAAACCGCGCGGAAAAATCCGCAGCATGTGCACAGCGGTTTCCAGTTTACCACTGAAAGCAATGGTACTGTACAACGCAGCTAAATCTGCTGCGGACCAACAGGACCAGAAACGCTGCGGATCCGCAGCAGAATCCGCACCGTGTGCACATGGCCTAAAACGGCGCTCCTTCCCTTCCGAGCTCTGCCATGCGCCAAAACAGTGGTTCCCCCCCACATATGAGGTATCACCGTACTCAGGACAAATTGCACAACACATTTTGGGGTCCAGTTTCTCGTCTTACCGTTGGTAAAAAAAAAAAAAATTGGATTTGAAGTAATTTTTTTGTGAAAAAATGTAAATGTTCATTTTTTTGAACATTCCAAAACTTCCTGTGAAGCACCTGAAGGGTTAATAAACTTCTTGAATGTGGTTTTGAGCACCGTGAGGGGTGCAGTTTTTAGAACGGTGTCACTTTTGGGTATTTTCTATCATATAGACCCCTCAAAGTGGCTTCATATGTGATGTGGTCCGTAAAAATAAAATGGTGTTGTAAAAAGGAGAAATCGCTGGTCAACTTTTAACCCTTATAACTTCCTAAGAAAAAAAAATTTGCTGCTCCCAAATTGTGCTGATGTAAAGTAAACACGTGGGAAATGTTACTTAGTAAGTTTTTTGTGTGCTGTATCTCTGTGATTTAAGGGCATAAAAATTCAAAGTTGGAAAATTGTGAAATTTTCAAAATTTTTGCCAAATTTCCGTTGAAATTTTACCACTGACATGAAGTACAATATGTCACGAGAAAACAATGTCAGAATCACCGGGATCCATGGAAGCGTTCCAGAGTTATGGCCTCATAAAGGGACAGTGGTCAGAATTGTAAATATTGGCCGGTCATGAACGAGCAAACCACCCTTGGGGGTAAAAATATGGGGGAACCACAGAAGTTCGGATCTCCCCACTTCTCCCTATTGCTGCATTCCCTCTGGATCAGTCCGTCATTGTTACTGTCAGTGACATCTGTGATCTGTATGTCAGCCCTTCTCATGCACAGCACCATGGAACCAATGGTGCTATATAAATAATAATAATTCGTAAAAATACGATGTATGAAAATAGAAACTAATCCGCTCAGAAAGCAGCGGAACGAGATAAGAACCAAACCGCCAGGATTATGGGGTTTTTTGGTCGCTGCAACATTGGAAAGTGGCATCAATAAAAACCCCTGGGGGCAAAGAATAACCCTCAGCCCCCGAAAAATGAGAACTCTACAGGAAAATGGCGACGTGATATGTATCTTATCACAACTGTAGAATATAGACTCCAGTCTGGTTCTTTGACCCCTAAAAAAAAGGAAAGGAAAAAAGTTCTGGCTGTTACATCTATGACTGTAGAGCAGTGACTGTCATCTTCTGCTCATGCGCACAAGTGCAGGCCGGGACGGTCCAGCCCTGTATCCATGACTCCCCACCAGTCTGAGCCGCTCGGGCCCTGCTCTCGTTTCCCTGTGCTATGGCGCCATCTGGTGGCTAAAAAAAAAACACGGCTGTAGCTGTTATTCCACGCTTTGCCGCTGTGTGGCGATTCCCAGCTCCGGACATACTTTGTTGTTGGGAAGCACATTCTCTTCCGAAAATAAAGCATTAAAAAAAATCAGTTACCAAATCAATGATGGCGGCGTAGGGCGCATGCCAGTAGTGGTTGTGCAGGAAGACGTCCGGTGACGTCAGTAGCCCTGTTCTGTTCTTCTGTCTCATGGCGTCTTCTCTCAGCGGGATGTTCTCCGGGCAGCCTCCCGGGCCTCCGCCGCCCATGCAGCCTGGAGCAGGGCCTGGCCTGATGTCCACTCCTCCCGGGGCGAAGAACACCAACAGCACCCTGGTGGACGAGCTGGAGTCCTCGTTCGAGGTAGGAACGTGCAGACTGGAAACTGGGGCCGTCCGACTACAACTCCCAGCATTCCCTGATGACGTCAACATGCTGGGAGTTGTAGTTCCACAGCAGCTGCACAGTCTGCACTGCAGATGATGGAGGAGGGACAGGTGTATATTAGTAGTCTGCAGCCTCACTACAAGTCCCAGCATGCACACAGGACACTGGTTCTTCTCTCCCCCAGCTCTGGAGCACTGCAGCCCCCCCCCCCCCCCCAACAGCTCTGGAGCACTGCAGCCCCCCCCCCCAGCAGCTCTGGAGCACTGCAGCCCCCCCCCCAGCAGCTCTGGAGCACTACAGCCCCCCCCCCAGCTCTGGAGCACTGCAGTCCCCCCCCCCCCCCCCCAGCAGCTCTGGAGCACTGCAGCCCCCAGCAGCTCTGGAGCACTGCAGCCCCCAGCAGCTCTGGAGCACTGCAGCCCCCCCCCCCCAAGCTCTGGAGCTGTATACCTAACATCTTGGTCTGAGGGAAGAGATGATTTGTATTTTGCCTCCTCTATGGCAGACCCCGCTGACTTCTGTAACGGCGGCTCCGGTGTATTACCGGGGAGTTAGATGGAGGGGTCTGCAGGCCGCCATGTCGGGAACACCGGGGTCTATGCACCACAATAACCAGCATTCCCTCTGTTCTAAGGGTGTGCTCACATTTCGCTCTGTCACCGTTCCTTGTCCCTGTTGGGGCTTATGTCCGAACCTCCCCGAAAAACGGGTTTCGGACGCATGAGCTGACGGGGCCATAGACTATAATGGTGGTGACAGGGCGAGCGTGGGCTCTGACGTGCGTCATTTTCAGGTGTATGTGACTACTGGAGGCGGACGCTCGGACAGAGGAGACTGTGTCTAGTAGGTGTACACGCCCGAAAATGATGGACGTTCGAGCCCATGCTCGCTCTGTCAGCACCATTGTAGTCTATGGCCCTGTTGGCGAATATGTCCGAATCCTGTTTTGTGGGGGACGGTGAAGTAACCATCGACAGCGCCGCTGACCGGGGGGATAGACGCAATGTGAAGGCACCCTAAGGTATGTTCACACTGAGTGAAAAACAATTGGAAAACTTCCTATTCATTTCTATGGGAAATCCTCTGTGCTGTTCATATGATGAGGGTTTTCCTTTTACAGTAGCTGCTGTTTTCATTTCTATGTCATGAATTGATAGGACACATGAAGATTAGACACGTTGTAATACATCAGAGAAATCTGCTTCTTTCTTATTCTCAAAATCCCATTACTGAGACAGGAGAAGACAGTTCACTGTAGAGAGGAGGGGGGAGGAGCTCTGCCTTTAGCTCCTCCTCCATCATCTACATAGAATCTTAAAGGCACCAACTGTCTTCCGTCTCATTAATGTAACAATGAATTCCGATTTTAACCAAGAATTGATTATTTTTAAAGTGATCAGTCCAGGAGGAGAAGAAATCAGATTTCTCTGAAAACATAGTTGTTGGACTTGTTTCCACTCAAGAAAGTATTGTGTGAACGTGTCCTAATGGTTTCCAGTGGTTTGTTAGGGTGATGCTGGGTGCGGCCACACAGAGACTTTTTCCATCACACAAGTTGGCGCAGTCTGAGATCGGTTACTGACTTAGGATAAAAGCCAAACCAGAATCTGTTTGCTGACACATGTTTGGAAGGTGTAACTCCTCCTCAGTGCAAAGCATGAGATCTGATTTGGTGTATGAGAGGCATCTGACTTGGATCTACGGGGTAACAATCTCCATGTTTAGAGTGACATGTCTAGAATGCCAGTGTAAGGAGACTTAAAGGCCATACAATGCTCCTGGGAGGTATGTCACTCTCCACAAAGAGAGATGCCACCCTTTAGACCTCAGTCAGAGGCCTCTCCATACAGCAAAATTAGATCTCATGCTTTGCACTGAGGAGGGGTAATATCTCAAAACACGTCTGCAAGTTGAGATTTTGGTTTGACTTTTATCCAAAGTCATATGGCAAGGCTCGTTAAAGGGTCGATAATTAATTTTAGGATCGCTACTTCCAGTAGATGGCGCTAGAGTTCAAGTCCTCTTACTCTCTGAAGAGACAATTTGCATATTTAATTTCCCAGAGGAGCATTGTATGGCCTATAAGCCTCCTTACCCTGGCATGTCGCTCTCCAGGAGGAGAAACAGGGCACTTACATGTAAGTGCAGCCAATTTACATCTATGGTGTCTAACCTGTTAGGAAATCACAACTCTCTGCATGTGAAGATCAGCTCTCCACCCTCCTGTCAAAATCATGGGCGGACATACCGCCGGTTCAACCTGTGCAACTGCACAGGGGCCCAGAGCCTACAGGGGGCCCTGCCAGGCAGCTAATGAGGAGGGCAATTTGGCCGGTTTCTCCGGGCCCGAGGGGCAATGATATGATGGGGTGATGGGGAGAAGGCCGTGATGGGGAGAGGGCAATTATGGGATGGTGGGGAAAAATGAAATGATGATGGGGTGGTGGGGGAGAATGCAATGATGGTGGTGGAAAGGGCAATGAATGGGGGAGGTGGAGGTGGTGGAATGGGCAATGATGGGAGTGGTGGGGGAGAAAGCCAAAATAGTGGTGGGGGAGAAGAAAATGATGGAGGTGGTGAAGAGGGCAATGATGGCTTGGGGGAGAGGACAATAATGAGATGTGAGGGGAGGAGAACAATGAGGCGTGTGGGGGAATGGGATGGGAGGAAGGGGGACTTATAATTGCCTTAGGAACAGGGGGAGGTGGAGGAAGACATTATTATTATTACTTACTATGTCTAACACAGTCCCTAATTATATAGTGTACTCACTAATTCTGTATAACATCATCCTTAGTTACATAGTTTCCTCTCTTATTATGTATAACACCGTCCCTTATTACGTACCATCCTCTCTAGTTATATATGGTGCCGTCCCTTATTATATACCTTCCTCTGCTGTTATGTACAGTGCTGTCTCTTACATAGTGTATTCTTGCCCTCTTTTATTACATAGTCCCCTCTCTTTTTAGATATAAAATGACTGCTGATCGAGGAGCCGGTGACCAGGCTACCAGTCCATCAGCAAATCCATTAGAAAAGAAGCTTTCCCATGCTCCATCAGCCATCATTGCATTATACAGCTAACAAGACAGGACGGTAAGTAATAAAAAACAGGGCTCTATATAATTCAAAATGCAAGGGACCGTACTGTACATAAACGAGAGGGCACACTGTAAGGGACAGCAATATACATAATAAAGGAGATTATGTAATATATATACATGTATGTGTGTGTGGCTATATACACACGTAGCTTTGACGCCATAAAAGGAGGGGGGCCCAGACACATTTCTTGCACAGGGGCCCCAAGCTGTCAGTGTCCGCCCCTGGTCAAGATCACACCTCACCACTTGTACGCTTGACCCACTCCCGTCCCACCTCATCCCTAACCTTGCCACAGTCTTCATCCCAACTCTAACACACCTCTTCAACCTTTCACTTACAAATGGTGTCTTTCCCTCTTAATGTGTACAAACTGTAAAGCGCTGCGTAATATGTTAGCGCTATATAAAAATAAAGATTATTATCCTTTAAACATGCCTCAATCACACCCATCCTCAAAAAGCCCTCCCTCGACCCATCCTCTGTGTCTAACTATCGCCCGATATCTCTTCTCCCTTATGCCTCAAAACTACTGGAACAGCATGTATATCTTGAACTGTCCTCCCACCTCTCCTCCTGTTCCCTATGTGATCGGTTACAATCTGGCTTCCGACCACATCACTCAACTGAAACTGCCCTAACTAAAGTCACCAAGGACCTACTAACCGCCAAGAGCAAGCGACACTACTCTGTCCTCCTTCTCCCGGACCTGTCTTTCTCCTTTGACACCGTGGACCACTCTCTCCTGCTACAAATTCTCTCATCTCTTGGCATCACAGGCTTGGCCCTATCCTCGATCTCATCATACCTAACAGACCGAACATTTAGTGTCTCCCTCTCACACACCACCTCCTCACCGCGCCTCCTGTCTGTTGGTGTTCAAGGCTCAGTTCTAGGACCCCTACTCTTCTCCATCTACACCTTCAGCCTGGGACAGCTCATAGAATCCCACGGTTTGCAGTATCACCTGTACGCCAATGACACGCAGATCTACCTATCTGGACCTGACCTGACCTCACCTCCTTACTGACCAAAATCCCACAATGTCTGTCTGCTGTTTCAGCCTTCTTTTCTGCTCGCTTTCTCAAAGTGAACATGGACAAAACAGAATTCATCATCTTTCCCCCATCAAACTCTACTCCTACACCAGACCTATCCATCATTGTCAATGGCTGCTCGCTTTCCCCAGTCCCGCATGCTCTGTGCCTTGGGGTCTTCCTCAACTCTGCCCTCTCTTTCAAACCACATATCTAAGCCCTTACCTCCTCATGCCGCCTCAAACTCAATTATTTCCCGGATCCGCGCATTCCTCAACCATGAAACCACAAAAACACTAGTGCATGCCCTTATCTCCTGCCTCGACTACTGCAACCCCCTACTCTCTGGCCTCCCCTCCAGCACTCTGGCACCACTCCAATCCATCCTGCACTCTGCTGCCCGACTAATCCACCTGTCTCCCCGTTATTCCCCAGGCCCTTCAATAGCTTCCTATTGCCCAGAGGCTCCAGTTCAAAACCCTAACCATAACATACAAAGCCACCCACAACCTGTCTCCCCCATACATCTGTCACATGGTCTCCCGGTACCTAATCGCACGCAACCTTCGATCATCTCAAGATCTCCTCCTCTACTCCCCCGGTATCTTTTTCCCACCACAACCACATACAAGACTTCTCCTGTGCTTCCCCCATACTCTGTAACGCTCTGCCGCAACACATCAGACTCTCACCAACAACGGAAACCTTCAAGAAGAAACTGAAGATCCACCTGTTCCGACACACAACCAGCACGACCTGCTCTACCCTCTCCTACTGTATCCTCACCCATCCCTGTAGACTGTGAGCCATCGCGGGCAGGGTCCCCTCTCCTTATGTACTTGTGTGTCCCTTGTCTTACAAATGTTTGTTATACTTGTCTATATTTCTCATTTCACATGTAAAGTGCCTTGGAATAAATGGTGCTATATAAATGTATATTAATAATGTGTTAGGGCGTGCTGGGAGTTGTAGTTTTGTAACAGCTGGAAATCACTGAAATACGGAAGAAATTGTTAGTGTTTCCAGTACCCGGCGCATTGGGACAACGTCTGGTCTGTGCGCCCTGAGCTATACACAGCATCCCTTACTACAATGTTTCTACTTTAGGGGTGTTTCACCCCAATCCTTCCCTGACTGCCCGGCCGTGCATGGAGATCAGACATGTCCCGTCCTCTTCTGGGTGCTTGCAGGGCAGCCATGTTCCTGCCCACTGTCAGTTTCATGGTTTTCCGCAGCTTGTTGGAGATGGCAGCTGTCACTCAAACTTGCTCCACAGAGAAGGACTTCTAGTCGGGGCAACGCTGTAACATGGCCGCCTCAGAAATGGTATAATCCATTGTAGATGTAATTCGTTTTCCTCTCTATTACAGGCTTGCTTTGCTTCTCTCGTGAGCCAGGACTATGTGAACGGCACAGACCAGGAGGAGATCCGCACAGGTAACATACGCCGAGATGCTGAGTCTCTGTCGTTTATAGGGATTTTACTTCTTTTACCAAATTTATCCAAATAGCTCTCCATACAAACCAGGTGATGGCACCATGGCTCAGAGGTCGTTATTACTCATTATTACCTTTTTTGATGCTGCTTTGGCTTTTGTTGTCTAAATTACATAGTGGGGAAAAAAGTATTTAGTCAGCCACCAATTGTTCAAGTTCTCCCACTTAAAATGATGAGAGGCCTGTAATTGACATAATAGGTAGACCACAACTATGAGAGTCAAAATGAGAAAACAAATCCAGAAAATCACTTTGTCTGATTTGGCAAGAATTATTTTTCAAATTAAGGAGGAAAATAAGTATTTGGTCATCTAAAAACATGCAAGATTTCTGGCTCTCATAGACCTGTAACTTCTTCTTTAAGAGGCTCCTCAGTCCTCAACTCATTACCTGTAGTAATGGCACCTGTTTGAACTTATCAGTATAAAAGTCACCTGTCCACAACCTCAAACAGTCACACTCCAAACTCCACTATGGTGAAGACCAAAGAGCTGTCGAAGGACACCAGAAACACAATTGTAGCCCTGCACCAGGCTGGGAAGACTGAATCTGCAATAGGCAAGCAGCTTGGTGTGATGAAATTAACTGTGGGAGCAATAATAAGAAAATGGAAGTCATAAAAGACCACTGATGATCTCCCTCGATCTGGGGCTCCACGCAAGATGTCACACCATGGGGTCAAAATGATCACAAGAACGGTGAGCAAAAACCCAGAACCACAAGGGGGGACCTAGTGAATGACCTGCATAGAAATGGGACTGCCGTAACAAAGGCTACTTTCAGTAACGCACTATACCGCCAGGGACTGAGATCCTCCAGTGCCAGACGTGTCCCCCTGCTTAAGCCAGTACATGTCCGGGGCCGTCTGAAGTTTGTTAAAGAGCATTTGGTTTATCCAGAAGAGTATTGGGAGAATGTCATATGGTCTGATGAAACCAAAGTAGAACTGTTTGGTAGAAACAAAACTCGTCGTGTTTGGAGGAGACAGAATGCGGAGTTGCATACAAAGAACACCATACCTACTGTGAAGCATGGGGATGGCAACATCATGCTTTGGGGCTGTTTCTCTGCCAAGGGACCAGGACGACTGATCCGTGTACACGAAAGAATGAATGGGGCCCATGTATCGTGAGACTTTGAGTGCAAATCTCCTACCATCAGCAAGGGCATTGCAGATGAAACGTGGATGGGTCTTTCAGCATAATGATCCCAACACACACCACCAGGGCAACGAAGGTGTGGCTTCGTAAGAAGCACATGAAGGTCCTGGAGTGACCTAGTCAGTATCCAGGTCTCAACCTCATAGAAAACTTTTGGAGGGATTTGAAAGTCTGTGTTGCCAAGCAACAGGCCCAAAACATCACTGCTCTAGAGGAGATCTGCATGGAGGAATGGGCCAACATACCACCAACAGTGTCGCCAACCTTGTGAAGACTTACTGAAATCGTAATTGGATTTGTTTTCTCATTTTGACTCTCATAGTTGTGGTCTACCTATGATGTCAATTACAGGCCTCTCTCATCTTTTTAAGTGGGAGAACTTGCACAATTGGTGGCTGACTAAATACTTTTTTTCCCTCACTGTATGTGAAGAACTACAGATCCAATGATTCCTCTTCCACCACACAGACATTTCTTATAGTTAAAAAGTAATTACTCACATAACACAGCTCCGGTACTGAAACTGTTCAGTCTGCTGCCCAGCTTGAGAAACACAATCCATTAAGAGACATGGAGGCTGAGGAGAGATGTGGGATCAGTGGAAATGAGAGGTTTATGATGTGTGACGGCCTGTACTCGATGGTGGGGAGATTACAGCGTACTGGACGTAATACAAGGAGGGAATAAATGCCAGGAGCGTGGAAATGTGACTGCATTTGTGAGAGAATTTAGATAAATCACCATAAACTCATGTGAGCTCCATTTTATACTTTTTTTTTTTTTCTGAAAGTGTCCGTTATTCCAGATAGGCACAGAGACGTAGCAGACGGTCCCCTTACTGCTGAAATGTTTTGAAAGCGCTTTACTGCAAATGTCTGTCTACAGCCCCAGCCCAGGGGTCCATGCTGCGTCTGTTATGTGGTAGCACCAGTCTGAAACGTTCCCGGTCTTCTTCTCTCCTCCTCAGGTGTTGAACAGTGTATTCAGAAGTTCCTGGATGTGGCCAGACAAACAGAATGTTTCTTCCTACAGAAGAGATTGCAGCTGTCTGTCCAGAAGCCGGAGCAGGTTATTAAGGAGGTGAATATCCTACTGTGAGGACCATGTCATCTCCTCACTACTCCTAAGGATGATGTCTCCATAGCAAACTGGCTTATCTCAAAGAGGTCTCCAGGACTTAAACCCCATACACATTTGATTAATGTCAGCTGAGCCCACTGATATCTCCAGGATTGTCCCACAGTCTGTGTCTGGAATTCCTCTGACAGTTTGTTGGGGGGGCATAATGAAATGGAAGGTCTGATTTTTGGCCTGCCGATCGCATTGTCTCCCTGAGATAATCTGCAGCCAGACGTGCCAGGCGATGGCTCCCTCATAGAAAACGCGGGACGCGCGCCTCTTGTGTATGAGAGAGGCGGCTGGAATGTCTGCCATCTGAATGATTGCTCAAAAAGAGACTGTTGGCGCTGAAGACTGTTCCAACCATGAACAGGCGCTTGGTGCACCATTGGTGTGGCCAAACAGTTCAGTGCACCTTTTCACATACTTGTTTTCACTTTTATCAGCGCCCTTTTACTGACTTTATAAAGCCAGAGCTGTCAATCAAAATAGAGGGGGTGAAGATGGGGGAAAACAAGCAGGTGGGAAACTGCACGGGACTGTTTGCCACATCAGAATAGTCATTCTCTGCTGACAGATTCCCTTTAAACATTCATGACCTGTCCTTAGGGCCCGTACTGATTAGTGCTATGAAAGGGCCAAAGCTGCAGCCCCATTCACCGCCACACTTGTATGTACAGGGCTGCAATAAGGCAGTTGTGCCACTAAGTCTGAGTTCACACGTGGCGTTTTTTTCGCGTTTCCGCGGCGGTTTTAACCGCTCGATTTTGCCGCGAAAACGCGAAAAATAAGCATCCCATGCATTCCTATGGGATTCCGCAATGCTGTACTAATGCTGCGGTTTTTACCGCGGCGGAATCGCTTCGTGGTAAAAACCGCAGCATGCTCATTAATTTGCGGAATCGCGGCGATCCCGCACCCATAGGAATGCATTGTTCCGTTTACTTTCCGCATGTGGCTGTGCACACCATGCGGAAAGTAAGCAGAGCATTTGCGGATGGTACCCACGGTCCAGAGGAGAGGAGACTGTCCTGTAAAAAATAGAATTTAAAAATAAAAAATATTGTTATTCTTACCTTCCGGCGTCCCGCGCAGTCTTCCCGCTTCTCTTCACGCTCTCGTTCCCAGTAATCCTTTGCGAAAATGCCCACGATGGCGTCCGCTCTCGCGGGATCGCGAAGTCTCGCGGTCATTCGCGCGACGTCATCGCGAATTACCGCGAGACGTCACGATCCCGCGAGAACTGACGTCATCGCGGGCATTTTCGCAAAGGATTACTGGGAACGGATGCGCGGGACGTCGGAGGGTAAGAATAACACCATTTTTTATTTTTTTTTTTACATTTTATCTTTTACTACTGATGCTGCATAGGCGGCCTCAGTAGTAAAAAGTTGGTCACACTTGTCAAACACTGTTTGATGAGTGTGCCCAACCTGTCAATCAGTTCTCCAAGCGATGCTACAGATCGCTTGGAGAACGCTAGCACTTTGCAAGCTAATTACGCTTGCAAAATGCTAGTTTTTCCGCGGGAAAATCGCGGGAATTTAAAATGCGATTTTTCCCGTGGACTGGAATTCCGGAATTCTCGCGGTAATTTCCACAAGAGTTCCGGTACGTGTGCACTTAGCCTTACAGGCATAACACGCTATATAAGACATGTGCGGCCCCATCCAGCCCTGCCCAAGAAATAAAACCGTATATCACTTTACCTGGAGGGTTATCTATCTACCTGTGTACCCTAACAGACCTTACTGTAAGACAACATGGTCGCTCAGGTGGCAATAGTATCCATTGTAAGGCTGATGGAGCGCTGTGGGGGAACTAAAGGTTATGTCCACACTTTGCATGTTTGTGGCTGATGTCCCGTGTGGATTTGCATGTGGAAATCCAGAACGTAATACAGTACCAGCTAACTGACATGATAAATCTCATTTATACAGTTAGGTCCATATATATTTGGACAGAGACAACATTTTTCTAATTTTGGTTCTAGACATTACCACAATGAATTTTAAACAAAACAATTCAGATGCAGTTGAAGTTCAGACTTTCAGCTTTCATTTGAGGGTATCCACATTAAAATTGGATGAAGGGTTTAGGAGTTTCAGCTCCTTAACATGTGCCACCCTGTTTTTAAAGGGACCAAAAGTAATTGGACAGATTAAATAATTGTAAATAAAATGTTCATTTCTAGTACTTGGTTGAAAACGCTTTGTTGGCAATGACTGCCTGAAGTCTTGAACTCATGGACATCACCAGACGCTGTGTTTCCTCCTCTTTGATGCTCTGCCAGGCCTTCACTGCGGTGGTTTTCAGTTGCTGTTTGTTTGTGGGCCTTTCTGTCTGAAGTTTAGTCTTTAACAAGTGAAATGCATGCTCAATTGGGTTGAGATCAGGTGACTGACTTGGACATTCAAGAATATTCCACTTCTTTGCTTTAATAAACTCCTGGGTTGCTTTGGCTTTATGTTTTGGGTCATTGTCCATCTGTAGTATGAAACGACGACCAATCAGTTTGGCTGCATTTGGCTGGATCTGAGCACACAGTATGGCTCTGAATACCTCAGAATTCATTCGGCTGCTTCTGTCCTGTGTCACATCATCAATAAACACTAGTGACCCAGTGCCACTGGCAGCCATGCATGCCCAAGCCATCACACTGCCTCCGCCGTGTTTTACAGATGATGTGGTATGCTTTGGATCATGAGCTGTACCACGCCTTCGCCATACTTTTCTCTTTCCATCATTCTGGTAGAGGTTGATCTTGGTTTCATCTATCCAAAGAATGTTCTTCCAGAACTGTGCTGGCTTTTTTAGATGTTTTTTAGCAAAGTCCAGTCTAGCCTTTTTATCCTTGATGCTTATGAGTGGCTTGCACCGTGCAGTGAACCCTCTGTATTTACTTTCATGCAGTCTTCTCTTTATGGTAGATTTGGATATTGATACGCCTACCTCCTGGAGAGTGTTGGTCACTTGGTTGGCCGTTGTGAAGGGGTTTCTCTTCACTATAGAGACTATTCTGCGATCATCCACCACTGTTGTCTTCCGTGGGCACCCAGGTCTTTTTGCTTTGATGAGTTCACCAGTGCTTTCTTTCTTTCTCAGGATGTACCAAACTGTAATTTTGCCACTCCTAATGTTATAGCAATTTCTCGGATGGGTTTTTTCTGTTTTTGCAGCTTAAGGATGGCTTGTTTCACCTGCATGGAGAGCTCCTTTGACGCATGTTTCCTTCACAGCAAAACATCCTAAATGCAAGCACCACACCTCAAATCAACTCCAGGCCTTTTATCTGCTTAATTGAGAATGACATAATGAAGGGATTGCCCACAAATGTCCATGAAATAGCCTTGGAGTCAATTGTCCAATTACTTTTGGTCCCTTTAAAAACAGGGTGGCACATGTTAAGGAGCTGAAACTCCTAAACCCTTCATCCAATTTTAATGTGGATACCCTCAAATGAAAGCTGAAAGTCTGAACTTCAACTGCAGCTGAATTGTTTTGTTTAAAATTCATTGTGGTAATGTCTAGAACCAAAATTGGAAAAATGTTGTCTCTGTCCAAATATATATGGACCAAACTGTACGTTGCTGATCATTTTTGTGCAGAAATTGACGCGTTAATCCGTGTTGTGGAATTGTAGATTTCACTTTCTGCAACGCATAGTCTGAAATCTTTTTCAATTTCTCAGCAAAACAGCTCATGTTACATACTGATAAGATGCAGAAGAATCAAATGCAAATCTGCTATTCATGGAGATATCCTACAGGGATTGTCCAGAAGGATTAGAAAACCATGGCTGCTTTATTCCAGAAACAGCTGTCCACGTTAATTTCCACGAAGCTGAGCTGCAGTACCAGACATTCCTGGCTGACAGATATGACACTTTCTAGAAGAAAGTAGTCATGTATTTTAGATCCTAGAAAACCCCTTTAAATATAACCATAGTAGACATCAGGGCTATGGAGTCGGTAAGCCAAACCTGCGACTCTGACTCCTCAATTTCCCTTACACCGACTCCGACTCCTCAATTTCCCTTACACCGACTCCACGACTCCGACTCCCACATATATTGCTTATATTTAAGTGAAAAATTTATTGTAGTACAATGTGAACATCAGACATTTAATCATTTCTATGATCCAATAATCAAGATATTTAGAACATAATATTTATTGGAATACAACTTTAGAACACAAAAAACTGTAATAAATTGTAAATATGTAATACACTGTATACATGTACATGTATACGGTACAGACCAACGTTTGGACACACCACCTCATTCAGAGTTTTCTTTTCATGACTATGAAAATTGTAGATTCATTCTGAAGGCATCAAAACAATGAATTAACACATGTGGAATTATATAAAGTGTGAAAGAACTGAAAATATGTCTTATATTCTAGATTCTTCAAAGTAGCCACCTTTTGCTTTGATTACTGCTTTGCACACTCTTGGCATTCTCTTGATGAGCTTCAAGTGGTAGTCACCAGAAATGGTCTTCCAACAGTCTTGAAGGAGTTCCCAGAGATGCTTAGCACTTGTAGGCCCGTTTTCCTTCACTCACCCCAAACCATCTCGATTGGGTTCAGGTCTGGTGACTGTGGAGGCCAGGTCATCTGGCGTAGCACCCCATCACTCTCCTTCTTGGTCAAATAGCCCTTACACAGCCTGGAGGTGTGTTTGAGGCCGTTGTCCTGTTGAAAAATAAATGATGGTCCAACTAAACACAAACTGGATGGAATAGCATGCCGCTGCAAGATGCTGTGGTAGCCATGCTGGTTCAGTATGCCTTCAATTTTGAATAAATCCCCAAGAGTGTCACCAGCAAAGCACCCCCACACCATCACACCTCCTCCTCCATGCTTCACGGTGGGAACCAGGCATGTAGAGTCCATCCGTTCACCTTTTCTGCGTCGCACAAAGACACGGTGGTTGGAACCAAAGATCTCAAATTTGGACTCATCAGACCAAAGCACAGATTTCCACTGGTCTAATGTCCATTCCTTGTGTTCTCTAGCCCAAACAAGTCTCTTCTTCTTGTTGCCTGTCCTTAGCAGTGGTTTCCTAGCAGCTATTTTACCATGAAGGCCTGCTGCACAAAGTCTCCTCTTAACAATTGTTGTAGAGATGTGTCTGCTGCTAGAACTCTGTGTGGCATTGACCTGGTCTCTAATCTGAGCTGCTGTTAACCTGCGATTTCTGAGGCTGGTGACTCGGATGAACTTATCCTCCGCAGCAGGGGTGACTCTTGGTCTTCCTTTCCTGGGGCGGTCCTCATGTGAGCCAATTTCTTTGTAGCGCTTAATGGTTTTTGCCAATGCACTTGGGGACACTTTCAAAGTTTTCCCAATTTTTCGGACTGGCTAACCTTCATTTCTTAAAGTAATGATGGCCACTCCTTTTTCTTTACTTAGCTGCTTTTTTCTTGCCATAATACAAATTCTAGCAGTCTATTCAGTAGGACTATCAGCTGTGTATCCACCAGACTTCTGCACAACACAACTGATGGTCCCAACCTCATTTATAAGGCAAGAAATCCAACTTATTAAACCTGACAGGGCACACCTGGGAAGTGAAAACCTTTTCCAGTAACTACCTCTTGTAGCTCATCAAGAGAATGCCAAGAGTGTGCAAAGCAGAAATCAAAGCAAAAGGTGGCTACTTTGAAGAACCTAGAAAATAAGACATACAGTATTTTCAGTAGTTTCACACTCTTTTGTTAATTATATAATTCCACATGTGTTAATTCATAGTTTTGATGCCTTCAGAGTGAATCTACAATTTTCATAGTCATGAAAATAAAGAAAACGCTTTGATTGAGAAGGTGTGTCCAAACTTTTGGCCTGTACTGTGTGTGTGTGTATATAATATAAACACACACACTATGACTTATCTCGGCTAAGAGAAACCCTAGACCCTCAGGCTTCATTCACACTATGGGCGTAGCCAGGATCAAACCTAGGGGGGGAGGCAGAATCTCATACTGTTCCGCAGAATTTCATACTGCACACCTCAGCTGCTGCAGAACCTCATACTTCACACCCCTACACTTGAAAATAAAGCCTGCATCTTAAGAAGATGTGGTGATGAATGCAGTCTATTTATTCCAACTATCAGTTGATGTTACTGAAGACGAGCAATGCCTGTCCTGGGCGTCCTTTTGGGCAGCTATGAGATGTACCTGACTGGTGCTAAAAAAAGGAGTGTTAGTCTGTGTGCTATCCAGCTTTCATTCTTTTTGGTACAGATGTGATATGGATAAATGGATATATAGAGCAGATTTCTAATCTACTTTTGCTATTGAAAACATTATCTATGAGCTCGTGATGCGGTTTTTTTAAAAAGCTGATCTGCTTTTGCAACTGAAAAACGTATCCTCAAAAAACGCTGGAAAAACGCTGTGTGTGAATGTAGCCTTAGATCAGGAATAGAACAGCCATTTATAGGACATTTCATAACTTTCCCAAATTCCTATGAAAAAATATTCTGCATTGAACTACTGTACCCAATTTATTATATATTTTAGGAGTCGGAGTCGGTCCATTTTATACCGACTCCAACAAAATGAGCACCGACCACGACTCCGACTCCACAGCCCTGGTAGACATAACAGCAAACCTCCTCCTGCCAGGAAGCATTGTTTGCTGTTTGCCATCATCAAACCCTTGCTACAATATAAATTGCCTTTTTTTTTTTCTACATTTGCTCCTGATAGGATGTGACAGAACTGAGGAGCGAGCTGCAGAGGAAGGAAGCGCTCATTCAGAAGCACCTGGCTAAGCTACGGAGCTGGCAGCAAGGCCTAGAGGAGATTAATGGTCCGCCTAAGAAGCCAAGCGAAATGCCACAAGGGCCTCTGGCATTCCTGGAGCAAGCCTCTGCCAATATCCCTGCGCCAATGAAGCAGACGTGACCTGAAGGACAAATTGTAAAGAATATTTTTGTTTGTTTTTTTTTATACTATATTTTGGAAAGGGGAGTCAATTAAAAAATGCTTCTATAAACTGGTGTATTTCAGTGTTTCTTAATGTTTCCAAGTGTCAGATTCAAAAAAGCTAAAATACTCTGTCCTGCGCAGTAAGTGTCACATGTATGACGGGCAGAGAACTGAGGTGGTGCAAAAATAATAGAAGTGTCCATCTGAGTACATGATAGAGAAAGGAAAGCGTACCTTGCGCAGATCGTAGTAAGAAAAAACAGAGTTTGGGTTGTTTTTTACCTGAGCCTGTTGTGTCAGAGCAGGCACAGCGCTGAGGAATAATGAGGCGATTCTGATTTTCTGTTGCTCCACCTGCTGGACTCTGACATCCAGGCAGAAATCCAAGGAAGGGAGAAAAATCGGGGTTTGGTTCAGTGCTGCCATGGATGATGAGGTGATGTACCACTGGGGTCATTGTATAAAAGCTTTCATCGTTGCTTCGTGTTTCGGAGACGGTCTAGCCCCTTCATCAGGCTGGACTATATACACGATGAATACCCATGATTTTATACGCTCCTATAGAACATATATCAAATGAATCCAACTTGTGATCTGTTGGCAAATTAGCTGACACCCAGACCAGAGGGTGCTACCGTTGAAATAGAAAGAACGGTCTTAGTTGCAACAGATCCTTATAATTGTCCATCTGGAAATGAGAGAACACAATTTCTGCATTAGAATCCAGGCTTGTGCTCACAGGCTCTTGAGTTGTGCAAAGCTGCCGCACATCTGCCTGGTCCTTAACCCCTTTCCGACATTGGGCATAATAATACGCCAATGTCAGACAACCTCCTTTTGATGTGAGCCCACTTCTTTTCCAGCACGTCAGCTGTTTTGAACAGCTGACATGTGCCCAGAACAGCCGTGGTTGGAATCGCGATCCACCCTCGGCTATTAACCCGTTAAATGCCACTGTCAAACTCTTGACAGCGGCATTTAACACGCACTTTCGGCAAGCGAGCCGGAAATCCGCCTATCGGTGACCCCCGTCACGTGATTGCGGGTCACCGATGGGTTGGCATAACTACCATAGGTCTCCGGTAGATATCTATGATTGTCACTGCCGTATTGCTATGAGCGCCGCCCTTAGAGAAAGCTGGCCACCCCGGCGAAATGCACGTCAGTGACTTCATCCCAAGTAGAATATTATCTCAGACTAATGAAGGCACTATTCGTATATCCACCGCCACGCTACTCCCCGTCAGATCTCTGATTGAGACACGGGTAATGAGATTTAGGGACTGGCGGGCTGATATCAATCCTCACATGGTCTCCTGACACGAGACATGAAGAAGAGCGATCTTAATTGCAGCGCAGACGATCCCCGTAGTTAACACCGACAGGTGGATCGGGGATCACCGGCATTCATACTTACTACACTATTGCCAGACGGCGGCACAATTGCCTATCTTCTTTAGTTTGCAGTTGTGCAACTAGCAGAGTGGTTTGAGTTTCAGTGCCGATGATACCCCCAGCCGACACCGATGTACTTCTCTGCCCACAGCTTTACAGTGCCACAATTATGTATCTGCAGGTAATACATAATAATAATTATCCAAGTGCTGCATAATACAAGCCTCTGAATTTAATACAATAACGGGAACGTTTAGGGTGTGACATCAATGATGGCAATCCAACATCAAGCCATTGGATCTTCTTAATGCCCATATTAAATTGAAACCCAGCCTATTATTATAGGATCAGTGGCTGGGATATCATATCATAATTCTGAGACAGTCACTTGGGAACTAGTGATCATAGTGGTGCTTATAAAATAAATACTATGATCCAATGTACATCTTATGATGTATGATAATTTCATTTAAATTTAATTTTAATTTATGATTTATAATAAAGGACAATTTTATTAAAAACTCCCCTTCCCCTATTTCCCCCTTTTCTTCCTTATTTAAGGGTCAAGCCAGGACATGTTGTACAGTGCTGTGAAAATTAATTGGGACAGCATTTTTTTAAGTAAAATCGTAAGTTGGTTACCAGTCAGTGATTCAAACCAGTTTTAACTGCTTTGAGCAGGTGTGAGTGCCAGTTCAAAGCAGTTAAAACTGGTTTGAATCACTGACTGGTAGCCAACTTACGATTTTACTTTAAAAAAATGCTTTGTCCCAATTAATTTGCACAGCACTGTACATGTATTTCTGTCTGAAAGCCAAAGAAATATGGGACTGCTCAGAAGAACAGCATACTTTGATTAAAAAGTTGATTGCAGAGGGTTAAATTTATGAAAAAGTGCAATAATAGGCCATTCAGCTAAAATGATCTCCAGTGCTTTAAAATGGAAAGCCAAACCAGAGAGACGTGAAAGGAAACAGAAGAAAAGCCAGGAGGCAAAGACTCAGCCAATGATCAACTCCCAGATGATCACAGACAGTCTCATGTTACCTGTGAGCACTGTGACAGAAGACGCCTGAGTGAAGCTAATATCTTAGCAAGAAGTTTCTGCAAAGTCCCACTGTTAAAAAAGACATGTAATGAAGCGGATACAGTTTGCCAAAGAACACATCAATTGGCCTAAAGAGAAATGGAGAAACATTTTATGGACTGATGAAAGTAAAATTGTTCTTTTCCAGGACGTTCCTCCTGACAGCACCATGGAGGTTTTCCTCCTCCTGACAGGGACAGGAAAGCACACAAGAGGATAAAAGGCCCCTCTTCACCCCAATTCCCTCAGTGTTTTTCCTGTCTCTGCATGGAGGAATGCACAAGGGGAAGTTTGCTTACCGGATGGGCCCAGGGGGATCATGCAGCTTGTCCAATCCTTCCCCCTGTCAAGGAATCCGGGACTGACACTTCCCTGGGTGGGAGTCCCTCAGCCTCGGAGATCAGTGAGCGGACGAGGCTCCTCAGAAGAGCCGCTTCCTCCCACAGGGAGGCTCTCGGCTCCGATACCGGTCGGCAAGTCATCGCTACTACCGGAAGTTGCGCGGTGGAGAAGGCCGTCGCAATTCCAGTGACGTCAGAGCAAGACGTCGGGGCAAAAGGTCGGTGTGCGTTCCAAAAAGGAACACGGAATTCGGCAAGACAGGTGGTGCCTTCCCTGAATCTCGCAGGGGACAAAATAACAGCAGTGCAATGGAGAATCCGGGCAGGACTGAGCAGGAAGGGGTAAGGGCGCTGTGCGCAATCCGCTGCCTCTGATCACAGCCCCTGACTGGTTCCCTCTTTTGCGCAGAAAAAGACAGAAATCAGATTTCGCACCAGAGAGAAGGAAGATTTTCTAAGGGGTGTTGCTGGACTCCAGTCACAGAACATCTTTCTTGCCAGTAGAGAAACAGAAATCGGTGAGGAGCAGAATGAGAGAGCTCCTGAAAGGTCACGTTTCCATCATATCCACAATGAGAGTTTTGGGCCTCATGATGGCTTGTATCCCCTGTGTTCATTGGGCACAGTTTCACTCGTGCCCTGCAGAGAGAGGTCTTGTCAGCCTGGGATCGACGACAGTCTACCCTTGACAGAAAAACATCCTTATCCCCGGCAGAAAGGAGGTCACTACTTTGGTGGATTCAGCCAGGAAACGTAAAAGTGGGAATTCATTGGATTGCCTCTTCATGGGTGGTAATTACCATGGACTCCAGCAAGTAGCGATGCGGAGAGCACCTGGTAGGAAGTATTCTCCAGGTAGAATGGCCATCGGACATGCGTTCCAGGTCTTCCAACTACAGAGAACTCTACGCTGTGTCGGAATCCCTAAGATTTAATCGAGCACTGTTAAGGGGCCAGCACGTCAAGATTCTGTCGGACAATGTGACGGCGGTGTCCTTCCTGTGTCTCCAGGGGGTCCCAGACATTGAATGCTCCAGGATATGGCAAAAGAGATTTTTTTCATGGGCATAGAAGACAGTCCGACAGCAGTTCATCTCGAGGGGGTCTCAAAATGTTGTGGTGGACTACCTGAGCAGATGAAAGGTCTGGCAACGAAATGGGAGCTAAACGAGGTGTTCCTGTACTTCTGTCATCTCTGGGGAAGGCTTCAGATAGATCTGTTCGTGACCAGGAAAAATGCAAAGACAGACGGATTATACTCGCTGAACTCATCATACCATCCAGAAGCCGTCGACGCATTAAGTCAGATATGGAGACGGTCCCTGTCCTACGCTTTCCCCCCCCATAGCACTCATTCCTGCCATCCTCCGGAAGATACAGGAGGATCAGGCGAAGGTACTTCTGATCACCACGTACTGGCCAAAAAGAAGTTGGTTTTTGCTGCTGGTAACTATGGCATTAGAAGACTTGGTTCTGCTTCCATGGAGTAAAGACCTCATCTATCAGAGCCCAGTCTTCCATGAGGATCCGGAAAGGCTTCATTTTTCAGCTTGGACCCTGAGCAGGACATCCTGAGAGCTTGGAGGCTGTCAGACCAGGTTATAACCACAATCCAGGCCAGTAGAAAGCCAGTTACTTCTGCAATATATTATAAGATCTGGAAGATCTGTTTTTAGAGTGCCAGTTCTGACTTTATTGCGGGGAAGCCCGATATCCCAAGCGTTTTAGACTTCCTTCAGGCTCGTTTTAATAAGGGGCTTAGACCCAGTACTTTAAAAGTCCAGATAGCGATGTTAGGCCGGGGTCAGACTTGCGAGAAACTCGCACGAGTCTCGCATCTCAATACCCGACACTGCTACCGGCACGTGGGACCAGAGTGCTCAGCTACATGGAAATACATGCAGCTGAGTGCTCCGGTCCCGAGTACTGGTGGCAGTGCCGGATATTGAGATGTCAGACTCATGCAAGTTTCTCGCAAGTCTGACCCCGACCTTAAGCACTTTCTTTGCCTACTCTCTGGCCACTCACCCATGGGTAATAAGGTTTGTCAGGGCAATCCAGCGTCTGTGCCCCACAATCAGGTGGTCAGTTCCCTCCTGGGATCTTAATTTGGTCCTTATGTCCCCATGTTCGAATCCTTATGTCCCTGGGGAAAAGATGTCCATTTCACAGCATACCATAAAAACAGCATTTTTGGTAGCTGGTACTACAGGAAAACATGTAGGGGAGATTCAGGCCTTGTCCAATCGGGACCCATATCTTCAGATTTGGGATGACCGTATAATCCTAAAATTAGAGCGCCTTTTGTATTTACCAAGAAATTGTTCTACCCTCGTTCTGCGAAAACCCCTCAAATGAGAAGGAGCGGCCCTTCACAAGTTATATGTCAAACAGGTTGTCATTGATTATTATTTTTTTTTTCATTATTATTTATTTATTTAGCACCATTGATTCCATGGTGCTGTACATGAGAAGGGGTTACATACAAATTACAGATATCACTTACAGTAAACAAACTAACAATCATAGACTGATACAGAGGACCCTGCCTTTTCGGGCTTACATGCTACAGGATGGTGGGGAAGGAGACAGTAGGTTGGTGGATTGCAGCAGTTTCGGTGTTGGTTGAGGTGAGATCACCGGTAGTGGTGAGAGAGAAGGAGGTGCGGGGTCAATGCAGGCTGTAGGCTTTCTTGAAAAGGTGGGTTTTCAGGTTCCATCTGAAGGATCCAAATATGGTTGATAGTCGGATTTGTTGGGGCAAAGAATTCCAGAAAATAGGGGCTATTCGGGAGAAGTCTTGGAGGCAGTTGGGTGAGGAGCGAATAACTGTGGAGGAGAGAAGGAGGTCTTTGGAGGACCGGAGATTACATGAGGGAAGGTATTGGGAGATTAGTTCAGAGACATATGGGGGAGACAGGTTATAGATGGCCTTGTAGGTCAGTATACGTAATTTGAACTGGATACGCTGAGGGAATGGGAGCCAGTGAAGAGATTTGCAGAGGGGAGAAGTGGAGGAGTAGCGAGGAGAGAGATGAATTAGTCGGGCGGCAGAGGTAAGGATGGACTGGAGAGGTGCGAGGGTGTTAGCAGGGAGACCACAGAAAAGGATGTTGCAGTAGTCGAGGAGGGAGATGATGAGGGCATGCACAAGCATTTTAGTAGACTGAGGGTTGAGGAAAGGACAGATTTTGGAAATATTTTTGAGCTGGAGGCGACAGGAGGTAGAAAGAGCTTGGATGTGTGGTTTGAAGGACAGGGCAGAGTCAAAGGTTACTCCGAGGCAGCGGACTTCTGGTACTGGGGAAAGTGTGGTGTCATTAATTTTTATTGCTAGGTCGGGTAAGGAAGATCTGAGAGATGGAGGAAAGATGATGAGTTCAGATTTAGGGAAAGGCCTTTGATGCCAAAGGAGGAGAGGATCTGTAGTAGGAGGCAGTGGTCAACTGTGTCGAATGCAGAGGACAGGTCTAGAAGCAGGAGTATAGAGTATTGTCCATTTGATTTGGCTGTAAGTAGTTCGTTAGTAATTTTGGTCAGGGCTGTCTCAGTGAAGTGATGGGGGCGGAAACCAGATTGTAGATTGTCAAAGAGCAAGTTAGATGATAGGTAGGAGGAAAGTTCAGCATGGACGTGCTGTTCCAGGAGTTTGGAAGCGAATGGGAGCAACGATATTGGGCGATAGCTGGACATAGCGGTTGGGTCGAGGGTTGGCTTTTTAAGGATATGCGTGATTGTGGCATGTTTGAAAGCAGAAGGGAAGGTACCGGACGTTAGTGATAGGTTGAAGAGGTGGGTTAGGGATGGGATAAGTGTGGTGGTGAGGTTGGAGAGGAGGTGGGATGGGATGGGGTCGAGTGCACAGGTTGTGAGGTGCGATTTGGAGAAGAGACGACTAAGCTCCCGTTCAGTGATGTTGGAGAGTGAGGTTATGGGGTTTGGGCATTGGTCTGGTATACAAAGGGGTTGTGGTGGTTGAGTGATGAAGACTTGCCTTGTTTGGTCAATCTTGTTTTTGAAGTGTGTGGCAAAGTCCTCGGCAGAGATGAGGGAGGTTGGAGGAGGTAGTGGTGGGCGGAGGAGGGAGTTAAAAGTTTTGAATAGCTGTTTGCAGTTGTAAGATAGGGAAGATACGAGGGTTGTGAAGTAGGCCTGTTTAGCAGAGGTGAGGGCAAATTTGAAATCGAGTGTTGCCTGTTTGAATGTGGTGAAGTCATCTTGCGAATTTGTTTTCTTCCGGCGCCGCTCTGCAATCCTGGACACTTGCCGGAGCTTTTTAGTGGTGTTGTTATGCCATGGTTGTCTGTTGATACGTCGCATTCTGCCATGAACGAGAGGGGCAACCGCGTCAATAGCTGATGCGAGAGTGGCATTGTAGAAAGCAGTGGCACTGTGTGTCATGGAGTGAGGATATAGATGCCAGTGGTAGAATAGAGTCAGCACGTGGGTATCTAGGTGCGCAAGGTTTCAGCGGGGGTGCGCATGTTGCTGGACCTAGGTGCCTGGTGAGGAGGACAGGGATGAGAAAGTGAGTAGATGGTGGTCAGATAGAGGGAGAGGGGAGGTGGTGAAGTTAGAAAGAGAGCGGTGAAGACCAGGTCTAATGTGTGTCCGTCTGTGTGGGTGGCTGAGAAGGACCACTTAGTAAGTCCAAAGGATGAAGTAAGGGACAGGAGTTTGGAGGCTGCTGACTGAAGGGTATCAGTGGGGATGTTGAAGTCACCCATGATGATAGTGTGGGTGTCAGTTGAAAGAAAATGAAGAAGCCAGGTAGAGAATTGGTCAATGAAGGCAGTGGTCGGGCCTGGAGGTCGGTATATGACAGTCACTTGGAGGTTGGAGGGAGAGTAGATGCGGACAGAGTGGACTTCAAAAGAGGGGAGGATTAGGGAGGGAAGAGGTGGGATTGGGTTGAAGGTGCAGTTGGAAGAAAGGAGAAGACCCACTCCTCCATCGTGTCTGTTGGCAGGGCGAGGAGTGTGGGTGAAGTGGAGGCCGCCGTAACACAGCGCAGCAGCGGAGGCGGTGTCAGAGGATGTCAGCCATGTTTCTGTGAGGCCGAGGAAGGCAAGATTGCAAGAGAGAAAGAAGTCATGAATCACATGGAGCTTATTGCAGATGGAGCGGGCATTCCAAAGTGCTCCCGAGAGAGGGAGCAGGGGGTTGAGTGTCAATGGCACAGGTTTTAAGTTGGAAAGATTGCGTTAGTTCTTATTAGATAGGGAGTGATAGGAAGGGGTAGTAATGGGGGGGTATGAGCTGTGGGGGTCCAGGATTGGGAGATATGTCACCAGCAGTGAGGAGAGGCAGAGAAAGGGAGAGCAGATGGGAGAAGGAGAGTGGGCAGCTTGTTTTATGTTTCATTCAGACAGATTTGAGATTGAGTAGCAGTTCAGCAGAGGAGGTCAGGTGGGGAGGGAAGAGGGAAGGGGAGATGATTATTTGGTTAGAGGGTGCTGGGGTTTGGGGATAGTGAAGGAGAGTGAGGATTAAAGGAGCAAACAATGTGAGGGCATATGTAAACATGGTGATGAAATAAGATAGGTTAAGAAAAGCTAAGTCCAAGTAATAAGAAGGGCTTACTCAGCAGACATACCCAAAAGGGACAGGTAGTGTGGGGTCCTGACTCCTGCCGAGAATAGCTGCCGTAGTAATAACTGCATGTTCAGATACTTATGCTCCAGGGAGACACACATGCCTGACCCGCACACATGCCCCCCTAGGCGGCATCTGAATATATAGGACTGAGTAGAGGATCAGGTGGGAGAGTGAGAATCAAAGGCACAGGGCCTGGCTACATCCATATGCTAGTAACACCTTACACCTGATAACATCTCTACTGGCCCCAACATGGCTGGACAGCAGTAAGTATTGAGTTCAATGCAACAAATGAATTTAGCAAACATTCAGTAGGCACTGTTAGATACCATTAAATGAAAGGTTGCACTAGATGACAGCAAACAGGGAATGTAGCAGGAGCAGAGATTGTACCATTAAATGAAAGGATTACATAGAAGCTACTTGTAGTTGGAGGCAGGACTATAACTTGTTCCTCTTGTTTGGGGGAAAGAATAGAGAGAAGAAAAACTGGGCATGTGCAGTAGTTCTCTGCGGCTCCCATGCCCAAGATACTCAGCCCCGCAGTGTGAATAAATCATAAGCGACTGTGGGGCGGGATCTCTGGCAGCACGTCCACCTCAGGTGCGATAGCCAGGCCATGAAGTGATGTGAGAGAACAGGCAGCGCTAACTGCGCATGGCCAAGAAAATATATTACAGCGCAGGCGCCAGCATTTGAATTTAACACAGAGGAGGCGGAGCAAAGACATAAGGAGGAAATGAATGATGGATGCGAGGCATCGGTGTCAGAGGGGGAAAGACCTGCCCCCTGGTCAAAATTCTGGTATGTCTGACTAATTTTAAAAACTCTTATTTTGGCGGTGGAAGGGACGCTAAATAAAAGAGCCACCTTGACATAATGCAGCATTAGTGCTGCACAAGGTGGCTCTTTTACTTAAAAACGCCTGGGGGGGTGACAGGTTCCCTTTAAGAGCCCACTCGGCTAGAGTGGTATCAACCTCCTGGGCCAAGAGGGTTGGGGGCATCAGTAGACCAAATTTTTAAGGCTTCAACCTGGGCTAGGCTTAATACATTTTGCAGTCATTACAAATTAGACATGTTATCTAGCTAACAGACTGCTTTTGGGAGAAAAGTTCTCCAGGCAGTAATCCCACCCTGAGGAGGTACTTTGGTATTCTCCATGGTGCTGTCAGGAGGGACGTCCTGGAAAATAGGTATTAGACCTACCGGCAATTATGTTTCCAGGACAACGACGGTAAACACACCAGTAAACAAGCAAAATCTTGGGCCAGCCCAATTCCCAGACCTTAATCTGATAGAACATTTGTGGGGCGACATCAAAAATGCCGTTTCTGAGGCAAAGCCAACAAATACCAAAAAATTGTGGGACGTAGTCCAAGCATCCTGGGCTGGAATAACAGCTGTCAGGGGCCAGAAGTTGGTTGACTCTATGCAACATAGATGTGAAGCAGGTGTATAAAAGTGTGAGTATACAACTAAATATTAGGTTACTGATTCACAGGAATGCTAAATCCACAAAAACAATACATATTGTGACTTTGTAAAGACAATTGCAGACGCTGCTATTTTTTAGAACAGCACAATGTTCATTTGTTTGCTATTTTCAGTAAAGTTGTTAAAATTATCTACATTTCTCTTCATGTTTTAAATTCGAAAACAGTGTGCAATATTCCCAATGCTGGAAATAAAAACTAGTATGAAGATTTTGTGCATAACTCATGTTTTTGAACACACTGCTATTATTTTGAACACTACTGTATTGGGGTCGCTGACTTGGTGCAAATCTGCCCCTCTGGGAACGTTTTATACACATATTTTTTATATGGTCGAGATTGTAAGATTCATTTAAGAAATTATTAGTTTTAATACAAATTAATTTTAACTACAATTTACATAAACATATAGTTATCAGAAAGTTTTTTTTAGATATACTGTCACTATTCAAATGGAAAAAATACTATTGATAAAATCTTACCATAAGACCTACAGACCCATCCTTATGAATGCCTGTCACCTGCCCGTTTGGTAGAATATCCCATGGGATCAATTTATGCTATTAAATCCATTACACTAAAGGGAATCCTACCTGATAGACCCCTTTTGACTTCTAGAAGGGGAAGAAATTTAAAAGACCATCTCGTGAGAAGTCACTATGTGGCTAAATCCACTAACCCTTTTTGTGCCAGGCCCCAGAGGTGGGGATGTTATCCATGTGGCTCATGTCTGGCCTGCCAAAATATTGTTAGGGCAACCACCTTTAAGGCGGCCGATGGTGGTATGGAATACCATATCACAAATTATATCTCTTGCAGTACCACACATGTGGTATATTATGCCACATGTGCATGTGACTTGATCTATGTGGGACTCACCTCTAGGGAGCTTCGCATGAGGGTTAGGGAGCATGTAAGGGACATATGGGTGGCAAAGGAGATCTCAGATATTGCAATATTGAAGACTATCCCTCAGCACTTTAAGCAAGTCCATAATTGCGATCCACGGACATTTAAAGTGAAAGGGATTGACAAAGTACATCTTGGGACTAGGGGTGGAGATTATAAGAAGATCTTAGCCCAGCTGGAGTGTCGGTGGATAGTCACTTTAGGGTCCATGACACCTCATGGACTCAATGAGAAATTATCCTTTGCCCCCTTTTTGTAGTGTTAATATGTCTTTCTGGCTTTTTATATATGTATATATAAGGTGTTTTTCGTTCTTGTTTTTAATTGCTGTTTTTATTTTAATTTTTTTAGTGTACAATTAATATGAATCCTTGTATGTATTGCGGGGTTTATCCTGGGTGCACGAATCGGAATCGTGGAGTGGAGGGTGGAGAAACTCTTATGTGGAACCCTTTTGTATGCTGGATATGGAGTTTAAGAAGAGGGAAGAAAGTTCTCTCAGGTTTTATACTGACCTTTTTCCATGCAGACCTTGCAGAGCCATTTGTGTGTTCTTTATTATTTTTTGTGTTTTAATTTAATGTTTGGATATATAGCATATTAAATGGTATCTTGATTAGATGAGATGACATGTTGCACCCTTTTGATATAAAGATCAGTAATGAAATTGATTATGGGCTATGCCCTAATTGATGTTATACTATTTATGAGTAAATATGTGCTTTGGTCACATTTGGATATCAATGTATGGTGCTTTTTATATTAATAGTTATAATTGCATATATCTAGACTTTTCTGTCATATGTTTAATATTGTTTTGTTGTTTTTTTCTTTCATAAATCACAATGGCTGTTAAACATATTTTACGTGGGTTTGGTGAATCACGTTAATTTTGTTTGTGGAAGATTGTGGTTTTGTATGGCCATTGGTATCAGTGTTGAACTCTCCTCCTTTTTTCCTTCCTTCCCTCTCTCCTGTTTCCCTTCCTTTTCCCTTTTGTGCCTCCTTGTAGGCCGTGTTATTCTATTCTGCCCTTCCCTCTGCCAATATCAGAGATGGCCGCCGCGGGGTTGCGCATGCGCGGCTTGTCCTGTCTTGAGCGGGCGTCCCGGAAGGCGTCAGTATATCTGGGCTGGGACAATGACGTCAGGAGAGTGGCACCTCTCCTTGTCCCTCCCACAGATTATGACGGCCGGAAGTGACGTTCCGCGATTGGGGCCGGCCTCTCATGCGCTCACATCCTCCCGCGGCGATGCTAATTCCGGACACCTGTGCCATACATATTTTATCCCCCGCACACGCAACAGCACCACATATGCCCCCCGATGAAGCCCAGTGCGAAACGTGCGTAGGGGCTCTGGGGACTGGACACCCCGCACACATACCTCCCTTATGGGTAAGTTTGGTGACTAACTTTTTCTCTGTCCATTTTCCTTGCACACAGCATGTTGATGGAAGCCTCTGTATGAATTCCCTATGCCTTTTGGTAGTAACTTTGCTTTAATAGATGGCCATATGTGAGACTTTGCGGCATGGGCATGGGTCTTTAGGCAGTTTTTGGACAATTCTTTGTACCATTGTACTCACCATATATGTGCGGCGATTCCATTCCTCCATGTCATTCACTTTCCCTGATCATTTTTGATTGTACTTTTTAATGTACTTGTTTTGCTATTGTACTAATAAAGAGTTAATATTTTTGATACTATAATATAACTGCCTTGTTGAATTTTTTGGCGTTACACTCCATTTCTATATAGGTTCATATACTTCCATGGGAGTTGCCTCCTTATTTAGCCATTCTTGAACGTTCTTTTTTCTAGATAGAAAAAGTATTATGTTCATTGATATGTTGGATTGTGTCAAATTTAAATCCATAGACAGCCTCTTCTGACCTTAGCACTCCGGTATCTCTAGTATTAGATCAGATAGACATGGTGGACAGCAGTGTGAGCAGTCTCCTCTTTCTGAATGAACCCTGGTATCTCCAGTGTAAGATCACATAGATAGGACACACACAAGTTTTAGTGGCCTTTTCTTACCGCAGCACCTCTGGGATCTCCAGTAGTATTAGTGGAGCACATCTTCCTATACATGAAGGAGGGAGCAGCGTCCTGCTGCACATGCTCGCAGGTACCTGTCCTCACATTCTAGGACAGGTTTCTGTCAGTTTAAGAGGATGGCAGCCATTTTAATTTTGTAGTGATTACCTCCTTAGACAAAATTATTATGATTTGATAATTAAAGGGAACCTGTCACCTCTTTTTGCCTCTATAAAAATGTGGCCACCGCCATTCAGGGCTTAGGCTGGGTTCACATTGCGTTAGGGTCAATCCGCTAGCGCTTTCCTTTAGCGTCGCAAACACTATCTAGCGCATCCGTTAGCACAGCCATTGACCGCAATGTTAATAACGCATACTAACGCATGCCGAAATCGGCATGCATTAGCAAGTATGCGTTATTTCCTAACGCACCCTCGAACGCTGCTTGCAGCGTTTTTGGGTGCGTTGGCATTAACACACAGCGAATGGACCCTTTCACTGTGCATAGGAATGTATGGGCTAACGCATGGTAGCGCTAGGTACCGGAGCGCTACCATGCGTTAATGCATACAGTTAGCGCTATGGCGCTAAAGATTCCAAAAATGACATAAGCGTTAGCGCATCCGTTTAACGGATTTGTTAAACGGATGCCCTAACGCAATGTGAACCTAGCCTTATCTACAGTATTCTATAATGCTGTAGATAAGCTCCCGGTCCGACCTGAAAGATAAGAAAAATAAGTTTTACTATACTCATCCGGGGAGGCGGTCCGTTGCAGGCCGGTCTAATGGGTGTCGCAGGTCTAGGTCCGGCACCTCCCATCTTCATGCGATGTCGTCCTCCTGCTTGCTTTGTGTCGCACTCCTGCGCAGGTGTAACTCTCTGCCCTGTTGAGGGCAGAGCAAAGTACTGCAGTGCGCAGGCGCAGGGCCTCTCTGACCTTTCCCGGTGCCTGTGCACTGCAGTACTTTGCTCTGCCCTTAGCAGGGCAGAGAAGTACGCCTGTGCTGGAGCTCAATGCCGGGGAGCTAAGAATCAAGCAGGAGGGCGGCGTCACAAGAAGATGGGAGGCGCCGGACCCGGACTGCGACACCCATAAGACCAGACCGCATCGGACCGCCCCCCCCCCCTCGGTGAGTATAATAAAACTTTTTTTTCTTATCTTGCAGGTCAGAGCGGGGCTTATCTACAGCATTATAGAATGCAATTTTCAAACTTTGAATTTTCATGCCCTTAGATCACAGAGATATATCACACAAAATAGTTAACGGATAACATTTCCCACATGTCTACTTTACATCAGCACAATCTTGGAGCCAAAAATTTTTTATCTTAGGAAGTTATAAGGGTTAAAAGTTGACCAGCGATTTCTCATTTTTACAACAAAATTTGCAAAACCATTTTTTTAGGGACCACATCACATTTGGAGTCCCTTTAGGGGTCTATACGTTAGAAAATGCCCAAAAGTGACATCATTCTAAAAACTGTATACCTCAATGTGCTTACAGCCACATTCAAGAAGTTTGTTAACCCTTCAGATGCTTCACAGGAATTTTTGGAATGTGGAAAAAAATGAACATTTAACTTTTTCCACAAAAAAATTGCTTGAAACTTTTTTATTTTTACAAGGGTAGCAGGAAAAACTGGACCCCAACATTTGTTGTGTAATTCCTCTTGAACATGGTGATACCCCATATGGGGGAGAAAACTACTCTTTGCGTGCACGGCAGAGATCGGAAGGGAAGGAGTGTCATTTGACTTTTTGAAAGTAAAAATTCTTGGAATCCTTAACAGACGTCATGTTTCATTTAGAAAGCCCCTGATGAGCCTAAACAGTGGAAACCCCCCACAATTGACCACATTTTGGAAAGTAGACCCCTCAGGGAATGTATTTAGCTGTGTGGTGAGCATATTGAAGACCAGGTACTTCACAGAAGCTTATAACCTTGAGCCATGAAAATAAAAAAAAAAATCACATTTTCCCCACAAAAATGTTATTTTGGCCACAAATTTAGCATTTTCATAAGGGTAACAGGAGAGATTGCACCATACAATTTGTTGTGTAATTGCTCCTGAGTACGCCCGTACCCCAAATGTGGGGGAATACTATGTTTGAGGCACAGTGCAAAGCTCAGAAGGGAAGAAGCGCCATATTGGAGTTCAGATTTTGCTGGAATGGTTTGAGGGTGCCATGTCACATTGGCAGAGCGTAAGTACTGTGAAGGATAAATTTCAGCTCACCTTTAGTAAGTTCATGAGAACTGATTGAAAGCTCCGAGCACGGACACGTCTCTGCCAAGACGTATATGGAAGTCCAGAAAAGAGAAGAAAGGTCCAGCTCCAGGAGAAAAAATCCAGAAATTTTGATTGAATCATGAATAAAAACAGATTCATGGCTGCTGTGATCAAATATCGGCAAACAAATTGAGTTACCTCGTGGGGATATTTCCAAAGATCTCTGTACGTGTATTGTAACTATACAATAGGTGGTTACTGTCCTCCCAGCAGGCTGCTTAACACCACTATTCATTTGAGTATTGGCGCCAGTGGACTCCTTTTCTTTCTGATATCTTATTCCATTTGCCTATATATTTCTCACATCTTTCAGCTAACTTGGCTTTTACCAACTATGTACAAGTTACTTGCTCCTGCCCATAGAGCTTCATGTATAATGATCTTTGTGATACACTTTATTCAAAATCAATTTGGCGATGTCCCTTGATCTATTACTTTACAGGTGCATCTCACAAAATTAGAATATCATCAAAAAGTTAATTTATTTCAGTTCTTCAATACAAAAAGTGAAACTCATATATTATATAGAGTCATTACACGCAGAGTGATCTATTTCACGTGTTTATTTCTGTTAATGTTGATGATGATGGCTTACAGCCAATGAAAACCCAAAAGTCATTATCTCAGGAAATTAGAATACTTTATAACACCAGCTTCAAAAAATTATTTTAAAATCAAAAATGTTGGCCTACTGAAGTGTACTGTATGTATACTACATGCACTGAATACTTGGTCGGGGCTCCTGTGGCATCAATTACTGCATCAATAACAATAATAATCTTTATTTATATAGCGCCAACATATTCCCCAGCGCTTTGCAGTTTAACAGTTTCAAAACACAAGTCATAAGTAATGTGGCGTGGTATGGATGTGATCAGCCTGTGGCACTGCTGAGGTGTTATGGAAGCCCAGGTTGCTTTGATAGCAGCCTTCAGCTCATCTGCATTGTTGGGTCTGGTGTCTCTCATCTTCCTCTTGATAACACCCCATAGATTCTCTATGGGGTTAAGGTCAGGCGAGTTTGCTGGCTAACCAAGGACAGTGATACTGTTGTTTATAAACCAGGTATTGGTACTGCTATCAAAGCAACCTGGGCTTCCATAACACCTCAGCAGTGCCACAGGCTGATCGCCTCCATGCCACGCCACATTGATGCAGTAATTGATGCAAATGGAGCCCCGACCAAATATTGAGTGCATTTACTGAACATACATTTCAGTAGGCAAACATTTTGGATTTTAAAATAATTTTTCAAGCTGGTGTTATAAAGTATTCTAATTTACTGAGATAATGACTTTTGGGTTTTCATTGGCTGTAAGCCATAATCATCAACACTAACAGAAATAAACACATGAAATAGATCACTCTGTGTGTAATGACTCTATATAATATAGGAGTTTCACTTTTTGTATTGAAGAACTGAAATAAATGAACTTTTTGATGATATTTTAAATTTGTGAGAAGCAGCTCATTCATGGATCACTGCAGCCATTATTGCCATCTATACCATCCTTTCTGTTTAGTTTTATTTTTTTGTCTGCTTGGGTCTCTTATTTCTTTTTTTAATGGTTTTTCAATAACGCTTTCTAATATTTTATATGTATTCCCTATCTGGCATTTTTTATTTCCGTCATTTTCTATTTGCGTTAATATCTTAGGACAGGATATTTTGCTGCTTCTTCGCTGTGTAGGTTTAGCAGTTTTTAATAGTAAACTTTGCAAACAGTGAAATAAATGATCTATGGTGAAAAAAACACGTGAGGTGCAAAATATGTCCAATATTTCCCATAATATGACGTAGCGCATCATTAGGGTTCACCATTGGCGTTAGTTCAGCACTAAGATTCTATCACAAGATTCCATTATGACATCACTGGTGATTCTTGGCCATTGTGACATCACAGCTCAGTCACTACTTCTAGAATGTACACTGGGTCACCGGCGCCATTTTTGGTTCTATAGTGACTGAGAGCATTTGCAATTTTTCACTATGGCTGAATTACTTTTGGAAAATCATCAGGTACAAGCACTGTGGGAGATTGTTATCAATAATCGCCCGGACATTTTGCTTCTACCACCCGATGGCGTCCTCAGCTTCACTCACCAGCTGGTGCTGGAGCTAGTAAGGGATTGCCTGAGGAAACACCGACAACGTCGTCTAACGTCAGAGTATCTGACGGATTTATGTCACAACATCAGGACATTACTTCTCCAGGTAAATGGCGGACGCTCCGCACAAAACTTCTCCATAATCACAGAGAATAATGGTGGGAGAGAAGCTTCTTCTTTCCTCCAATATAAAACACGACGAGTCCCCAGATATGGAGTCGTTGTATCTGCAGAGAGGAGCAGATGTCACATACAATGGCCGCCCCCATTATGTCCCTTCTCATAATCTCAGGATTTTATTTTTTCTTCTTTATAGGCTGAAATAAAATATCAAAATGGAGATTTGGCTTTTCTTAAAGAACTGGCCGAAGAAGTCCTGTGTGTAATAGAATGTCCGACCCGCCCATTGGATCAACCGGTAAGGACCCATCCAGGGTCATGCATAGAAATCATGGGCCCCATAGCAGAAGTCGACAAAATTGCCCTCTAAGCACAGTATGATACCCCGGGGATTTCTAAGATACCAACATCCAGACGCATAGTTTGATGACCCTACATTACCCCCCATTCCGCAAAGTATAATACCCCACAGTGACCCCAGCACAGTATAATGGCCCTTACTCCTCTCCACACAGTATAATTGCCCCTGCAGAACCCTAATACACAGTATGATAGCCCCAACATAACCCTCCATATTGTATAATGACCTCATCATAGACCTCTAAACAGTATAATGGCCAACGTATCGCCCCGTAAACTCTTTTAGGGCCCCGAAACAGGGCCCCCACTGGCAATTGCCAGCTCCCTCTTCCATCATTGCTTTCAACTGTATCTGAATCCAGGATGCGTAGTCTGCCACATTTACTGGTACGCCACTGGACTGGTACGCCACTGCACCTTCATCCTCTCTATCTTCTACAGATCACCAGTTACATATGGCAAGATCTGGTGTTACATTTTACAGGACTCCCTGTCAGTCCCTGGGTTTTGCTACCCAATCTAAGAGCATTATTATGTTTTGGGCAGAGACCCTGAATCCAGCGATGTATCACTTACTTTATTGGGTACAAAAATTGTGATAAAATCACTGTCTTCTATGCTGCAGATCTAGCAGTGCTCTGAATGCTGATCTCTGCATAACACCGCACACACTATTGATTGGCAGCTTTCTGTGTACACTGTGTATAGACAGAAAGCTGCAAATCATTGATGGGGGCAGGGTTACAGAGAACAATGGGACTACATGACACAATATAGCTAGTCCTTTTGTGACATTCTTCTGCTGATAAAACACTGATTTTATTGAAATACCAGCACATGGCATATTAAGTAACATAGCTGGAATCAGGGTCTCTACTCATACAACATGCTGCTCTTACATTACATAGAAAAACCTGCTGACAGATTTCTATTAAGTTCTTGCCTGTGTGATCTTTCGTATTATCCAGCACTTTACAGTAATACCGGTGTATAGAGGATCTCCCTTATATTACATCCATGAGGAACGTCCGGCTTGTATCGTCCCCTACATCGCATCAGTGTAAATCAGCTGGGACATAATATAGGAGAAGATTTTACATCCTGAGATGTTTTCCTGAGATGCTTCTATAT
Source organism: Dendrobates tinctorius (assembly GCF_039654945.1). NCBI lineage: Eukaryota > Metazoa > Chordata > Amphibia > Anura > Dendrobatidae > Dendrobates > Dendrobates tinctorius. The sequence continues at coordinate 1,033,856 of NW_027362013.1, read as the reverse complement.
CTTAATATAATTTCTTATTCCTTTTTAGGACGTGATCAGATCATTGATCCCGGCAGGAGAGCCGCGTATGAGCGACTATGAGACATCTACACTGATCGGCAGTGGAGCTTTTGGGTGAGATTTCTGTTCCCATAATCCCCATTTCTCAGGGTTCCCTATGACAATGTTGCTGCCTCTGTGCTCTGCCATTCAGTGTTATCATAGGGAAACGATCAGAGTCCACATCACTGTCCACATCTCAATGTCACTATTCAGCTCAGTTATACACAGCTGAGCGACCAGATCTGTAACAAATCAGCCTGTAAGGAAAGGGATGATACAATACATTACACCCACCGGTCCTAGACCTCATCTGCTCTAATGCTGCCACCTCCACCTCAGCTTCCCCATCCTCCGCACCGATCTTCTGAGTTTTTTGGGTCCCATTATGAAGCTTAGAATAATGATTGGCTGCACACGGTCACGTGAGGGGTGACACGATACTGACGCCAATGACATCTGCACCCCCACCCTCCACCATGACCATGTGAGTCCGATCACTGGCCTCAGCAGCAGAAGGGAGGACAACCAAAGACGGGCGCAGAGGATGGAGGACTTGACTCCTTCACTCCCATTTATTCTGCCTTAGGGTGTGGAGAACATAATAAGCGTCTTCTTCCAGCAAATAGAGAACTTTCAATTTACACCAATTTACAGTATATTTTGACTGAATCGTATCTACTGGTCGGTTATAGTGAATCTGCCCAAGATGAGTTTCGGTAGATTCTCTCATCTATAATGTGACCTGGGTGAGGGTCCGGCAGACGTGGCATTGTGCAGACCCCCATAGGTGATCTATGTAGTGTTATTTCATGGATTTCTAGTGATGGCCGGACTGCTGGTATTAAACATTAGTGCAAAAGATCATATAATGACTTGTATATACAGACTGTTAATAAGGGTTCATTATAAACCATGGATTCTCCTTCTCTCCAGGTCCGTCCACTTAGTGCGCCATAAAGAATCACAACAGATCTTCGCTATGAAGAAAATGGCCAAGAGGAACCTGAATACTCCACAGAAAGTGGAATGGGCCTATCTGGAGAGGGACATCTTAGCAATCGCAGATTGTCCCTTCGTGGTCTCCATGCTCTGCTCCTTCCCCACTAAATCTCACCTGTGTATGGTCATGGAGTATGTAGGAGGTAGGACACGTACATTGTATTATATTCAGCCCAGTCTGCTGACATCTTATCACCTCTCATATCATTAAGACTTGTCCTCGTGGACGGTTACATCCCCACACAGCATTTACTCACTTCTCATCACACATCATGGTGATCTGCTGTAGAAACCCCTCACCGGTCATATTTCCTTTCTTCTATAGGTGGAGACTGTGGGACCCTTCTAAGCACCAGAGGTCCTTTATCTGTCCCGTTGGCCCGCTTGTACTTTGCAGAAGCGGTCCTTGGTGTGGAATACCTGCATAGTTACGGTGTGGTGCACAGAGACCTGAAGCCGGATAAGTAAGTGAATACCTGTAGTGTAGTAAAGAGGGAGAGTTATCATTTATTATCTCACAGTCTGTGAGACTAAACCCATCTTCTCTTTCACAGCCTCCTGATAACGTCTTCTGGACACATAAAAATCACCGATTTCGGGCTGTCAAAATTTGGTCTAATGATATCAAACACCAACATCTACAAGGAATCAGCAGAGGACATCAGCAGAGAGTTCCAGGACCGTGAGGTTGGCGTTACTTACAAGAACTCAGCTAGTTCTTTATAAAACTCATCACAGTACTGTCTCTTCTCTACGTTCTTCATTTCTAGAGAACTTTTCCATTGATGCTATCTTCTTTCTTTGTGTTTTCATGGAGAGAACTTGTAATAACTACAGTATAGTTTCATCAATCTGATCTTTTTTTCTGTTGGTTTCCAGGTCTGTGGCACCCTATATTACACAGCCCCCGAGGTCATCCTGAAACAAGGCTATGGAAGACCTGTTGACTGGTGGGCAATGGGGATCATCCTTCATGAATTTCTTCTGGGATGTGTACCATTTGATGAAGATTCCCTGAATAAACTATATAAAAATGGTCTTCTTGGTAAGTAGAATAATGTAATAATTTTTGACTGGTTATATTGGTTTAGTTATTTCTTTTGCTTTATATTGCAGTTCATTAAAGAGGTTTTATTTTCTATAATTTTCCATACAACAGGAGACATAGTTTGGGATTGTGACGGCGCTCCTCCCCTGGATGCTCAGAACATCATCACTGAGCTGCTCAGAACAAATCCTGAGCATAGACTTGGGACAGGTAACAGAAATAATAGAGTTAATATTTAGTTGTTACACCAAGGACATATCGCTCATGTCTATGAGGATCAGCTCTTCTCTATCTGCTCTTCCAATTCTTGATCTCCACACTAAGACTTTCAGTCATTTTCCTTCATGTCGGCTCTGTTATATCATTAGTTCAGATTATGATATACTGCTCAGATATGGAGCAGTGGCTGACAATATCGGCATCACTTTTGTTTTTCATTTTCCAGGAGGAGCATTTCAGATCAAGGATCATCCATTCCTTAATGACTTAGACTTTGACAACCTCCTAAGTCAGAAGCCGGAGTATGTCCCTCAGCTTTTATCAGGCATGGACACCAGCTGCTTCATCAGTAAGTAGAATGAGACGTCATATAGACTACGTGTCTGATTGTCTCCTATTCCCTAATATGTGACCATTGGTTCCCTTCAATATTAGTGATAAATGGAGACTGTGTTATACTGACAACCTCTAATAACACTTCATTACTTATGTCTTGTAGATAACTCTGATATAAACAACCAGCTGGTCTCACAGGATGAGGAGGACACTAGTGTGGACAATGAGAGTCTTGACTTTCTAAATTTTATGTCATCTTCTGAAAGGCATGCTAAAGTAAGTGTGTGATCAATAAATCCAAGTTAGGTAAAAAAATATTTAAGAGTGAAAACAATATTTCATATCTTATTGTTGTCCTCATTTAGCTCTCTACCACCGATATCGGGATGAAGAATGATGAGGATCCCAAGTCCCCTCCAGAGTGTACCTCAACATCCAACACTGACATCTCAGAAATGTGAGTAGATTATGGGGTCATTAATGGGAGCTCCAGGCTGATATATGTGCACAACACCAAATATAGGACATAAATAACGTAATATCACATGCAGCATCCACCACCCCATTGTTAGCATCATTGAGCTTTTGGCTTTAGAAGCCACTGGTGATAACAGCCCATGATTGCGGCCAGTCAAGCATTTTTAGTGCTGTCCCCCACACTGTAGGAGAGATGTAGTATTACATGCCAGACATTCTTGGTAGTTGTTTAACGCTCTGCTTTTTAAAACGTAGTTTACTTGTGATTTACACATTTTTCTTCTTCCAAACAGGCAGAAAGAATCTGTTTCTGTATATGATAGAGGCGATGATATTACCATCTTGACATCCTCGTCCTCACTATCAGGTATGTCCATGTCTGCAGCACCAACAATGTGAATGTTGACTTCAAGATTCAAATATTTCCACATGGTTTTTCTGCGATTGTTCTCCTATGGTATCTATATTTCATGGATCCCAATTGTGTTGACCATGGGCCCATACTGAATCCCTATTTCTCTAATTTGTACAGGACTTTTTATGTTTTCCTTGAATGACTTTGTAGCATCCAGGAAACTAGAGATAAATAGCGACTGTGTTATACTGACAACCTCTAACAATACTTCCTTACCTATGTCTTGTAGATCACTCTGATAAGAGTAACCATCTGGTCACAGAGGATGAGGAGGGCAAAAGTAAGAATGAGGAGAATGTTTTCTTCCTAAAAATAACATCTTCTGAAAGTCTTTCTAAAGTAAGTATGTGATCAGTAAATCCAAAATATATAAAAAAAAACCTCTAAAATAAAGGACCTCTAAGAGTGAAAAAAAATATTTAATATCTTTTTGTTATCCACATTTAGCACTCTACCACCACTAACGGGACGAAGAACGATGAGGATCCCAAGTCCCCTCCAGAGTGTAACGGGACGATGAGCGATGAGGATCCCAAGTCCCCTCCAGAGTGTAACGGGACGAAGAACGATGGGGATCCCAAGTCCCCTCCAGAGAGTAACGGGACGATGAGCGATGAGGATCCCAAGTCCCCTCCAGAGAGTAACGGGACGATGAACGATGAGGATCCCAAGTCCCCTCCAGAGTGTACCCAAACATCCAACACCGACAGCTCAGAAATGTGAGTAGATTATGGGGTCATTACTGGGAGCTCCGGGCAGATATATGTGCACAACACCAAATATAGGACAGAAATACCATAATCTCACATGCAGCATCCACAGCCCCATGGTTAGCGGTCATTGTGCTTTTGCCCTTACAAAGTGCTTGTGATAACAGCCCATCATTATTGTAGCCGGTCATGCATTTTTCGTGCTGCCCCCCACACTGTAGGAGAGATGTAGTATTACATGTCAGACATTCTTGGTAGCTGTTTTCCTCTCTGCTCTATAAAAGTTAGTTTTGAGCATTAGACCTTCCCCACTATGACAGTCACATGTCCTATTAGGCCTTATAGTCGGTGTTCTTATAGTGAGACAACCCCTTATACTGGGTTTACCTGTGATTTACGTGCTTTTCTTTTTCCAAACAGGCAGAAAGAATCTGTCCCCGAACCTGATAGAGACAACGTTACTACCATCTTGCCATCCTCGTCCACACTGTCAGGTATGTCCATGTCTGCAGCACCAACAATGGGAATGTTGACTTCAAGGCTCAAATATTTCCAGATGTTTTTTATAGAATACTATAGGTTTCCTATGTCATCCATGTTATGACAAAGCAGATCCTATAAGGACAAATCGTTACTGACTTTTTTTATTTTCTGATCAGAATTTCCAGCTCAGGAAGAAAGAAAATCTGCAACAAATCTGAGTAATGATACAGAAAAACCAGAAAAGGGGAAAAAGAGACGAGGTAAGTGTGAGAATCAGCTCCATGTTATGTGATGTCAGTGAGAATCATTCGTGTGGAGCAGATGTCATCTGTCAGTGATGGGATTGTCACATGTATGATGGCTGACAATGACCCCTGACCTTTGTGTGATAATATTCCTCTGCCATCCGGCCACAGTGACCGCACAGTAGTATCATGTCATATGGAGTCCCATCACTTACATTATATTTACTTTTCTTCTCATAGGTTCCATCTTCCGCCGGACATTAGCATCCTGCCGGCGCGGATTATCCAGGGCTGCTCGCATATTTGCTTGTTGTTACTGTTGCCCTAGAACCATCTAAAGGACAGGAAACCTAAGCATCCAGCGCCCTGAAGACCAGCAGATCCACCATCAGCGCTGGAGTTGTATAGAAGGACCTTCACCAGCTACCTGTGACCACTGACTCTCATCCTTCTATCCTAATTTTCTTCTTTTATTCTTTATTTATGCCAGAAATTATAATTTAACATCTTTGACATTGCAAACCATCATTTACAGCAATGAAATAAAACATCATATTAAATGACTTCTGGATATGGCACGGACCCTCATTTATTGCACATAACCCAAACTACATAGCCCCATAATATAAAACAATGTAGGATAGATCTTCAGCTCACCTGGTTCAGCCTGCCCAGTCCTCCTTTCCATAATCTCGGTGCACGGAGTGTATCCATCCCCATCTGGGAGAAATGCTCAATGAAAAAAAGTTTTTTATAGTTCCAGCACACGATGTGAAAAAATTAAGAAAAGCCTTTATTTAATCCATAATTAAAAAATGCAATTCCAGTGATGATAAAAGCATGTGTAGGCTTACGCGTTTCGGATCATATTTGACCCTTAATCATAGCATAAAATACTGAATAAATGTTGCACTTATCAAGGAAAAGCAACCAGAGAAGGCTGCCTTGGGTAACACCCACCAAAATCAGCTGTGAAACTGACATCACTAATTCAAAGTTAACAATAGTACCTCACTGGTTTAACCCTATGATGCATTCATCTTATACAAACATATCACAATGTGAATTCTCACTTAATAATAATCTGATGATTAAACCAAAAACAAACAAACTTCAGCCTCCCAAGTAGCTGGGATTAAAGGCACATACCACCGCACCCGGCAAAAGAAAAAAAAAAACAAAAAACATATTAATATAGATACATCAATTCATGCTTCAAATTTAATCCTGCTGGATATCTAGTATTAAGTTTTAGTATCCATCGAGCTTCAATCATCTGGAGTAATTTAATTCTATCGCCACCACGCCGAGGAGCAGGAACAAATTCCAAAGCACTTACTCGCAGGCTATTCAATTCTCCCTTATGTTCATGCAAAAAATGTTTAGAAGCCCCCGAAAGACTACGGGTAGTAATATTATTGATGTCATAAATGTGTTCTGACAATCTTTTTCTTATGCTACGACTTGTGGATCCTACATACTGTTTTCTGCATGTCGTGCAAAAGATGATATAAACACAGTAATCAGTGGCACAATTCATAAAAGTTTTGAGCTTAAATACTTGACCCTCATTACTTATAACAGACTTATTATTATTTATCATGAATTTACATAAACCACATAACTTCTGCCCGCATCTAAATGAACCTTTAGTAGATAACCATGTACAACCTATTTTATCTGTGTTCTCACTGAGTTCACTAGGAGAGATATTTCCTATCGTCAAAGATTTTTTGGGGACAAATTTGCAACCATTTTTCAAAATTTCCCTAAGGCCGGAGTCACACTGGCGAGGAATACGGGAGAGTGAGAGGCGCAAAAAGCACGCATTAGACACGGACCAATGATTTTCTATGGGGTCACTCGCACCAGGCGTAGATTTCTCCTCAGTATCCTACGCTCCGTGCCACTCGCAGCATGCTGCGATTGTCAGCGTACTACGCCCGGAGTACGCCAATGCAAGTCTATGGGTGCGCAAAAAATACGGATTACACACAGACCACACATGTGACTTGCGAGAAATACGCACCAGGTGTCTTTTAGATACAGGAAAGATGTATATCTTTGTACCGTGTTAGCCAGTAGATAGAAAAATATTCAGGATTGAGAGTCCTCAGTAGTTGATACCTTTTAATGGCTAACTGAAAAGATGGTAATACATTGCAAGCTTTCGAGACTACTCAGGTCTCTTCATCAGGCTAGACTAATACAAAATCTGAAGTCACATATTTATGCACAATACAGCCTAGAAAAAATGCAATAGATAAGACAAGTGACGTGAAGCAGAACTATCAATATGGGAGAGGGAGAAACATAAATATAAATGTCCAATGTTTATATTTATGTTTCTCCCTCTCCCATATTGATAGTTCTGCTTCACGTCACTTGTCTTATCTATTGCATTTTTTCTAGGCTGTATTGTGCATAAATATGTGACTTCAGATTTTGTATTAGTCTAGCCTGATGAAGAGACCTGAGTAGTCTCGAAAGCTTGCAATGTATTACCATCTTTTCAGTTAGCCATTAAAAGGTATCAACTACTGAGGACTCTCAATCCTGAATATTTTTCAGGTGTCTTTTAGAAACCCTGTCATAGGGCTCCATTATATGTCCATTTTGCAAGCCTGCGAGAAAATCTCGCCATACGGATGGCATACGGATTACATACGGATGCTGACATGCGCAAAATACGCGACCACACCTTGATTACGGATGACATACGGAGCACTATTTAGGGGTCATTCATCCGTATTACGCATATAAAATACGATGTGTATTTTGCGTCGGTTAGTGTGACCCCAGCCTTAGGCTGGAGTCACACTAACCTGCGCAAAATACAGTCAGTATTTTACATGCGTAATACGGATGACAGACCCCTAAATAGTGCTCCGTATGTCATCCGTAATCAAGGTGTGGTCGCGTTTTTTGCGCATGTGTGCATCGGTATGTAATCCGTGTGGCATCCGTATGCAATCCGTATGGCGAGATTTTCTCGCAGCCTTGCAAAATGGACATTTAACGGTTTTGAGGCCTGCAAACAATTTAAATCATTAGCCTGCACCCTATTTAGACACTCAGAAACAGGTTGCTGCCTACATTCTGTACATTCAATACAACCGAGCAGGTTCTCTTTACCTGGCTTTTGTCACGGCGCTTTGGCCAACCATATCCTGTGATAGTGGATCCGCGGAGGAGGAGACGCATGTGGGTACATCCACTTTTGAGGCAACGACTCACAAGAGGTCATTTTCACCGCCTCTATTCGTCTCTGCGGGAGCATCCGGAGAAATTTTACCAGTACTGTCGAATGAGCATTTCCACATTTGATCGACTCTTGGAGACAGTGCGCCCTGGGATCACCTTTCAGGACACTAGGATGCGCAAAGCCATATCTGCAGAGGAGCGACTTCTACTCACAATACGGTATGTACTCCACGACCACATTCTCTATGTTCATAATGTGTGTGTTAATTTATGTTTTTTGGCCTTCTTGGACAAAGTTTAATACCCTCATCTTCCTCAAAATATGTTTCACCTGACACAGCAGAATGTTACATCTAATATGTACTGCATATCACTTAGTCATTGTGCCACCAAATATGTGTGTGTTCTTCTCTATCATTCCCTACCAAGTTTGGTCGGCATGTAACTGATTTTTTTTTACTTTACCCATTCTATCCTGTACTATTTCTGTTGTTCGACAGCTTCCTGTCCACTGGCCTGTCTTATGCCGCCCTCCACCATGAGTTTCTCATTGGAAAGTCAACCATTTCAGGCATAGTGAGGTCTACATGTACTGAAATCTGGATAAGACTCCATCAAGTGGTCATGCCCGAGCCCAGGATGGAAGACTGGTTAAGGATTTCAAGGGACTTTGAGGAGGACTGCCAGTTTCCAAATTGTATTGGGGTCCTGGATGGCAAACATATCAGGGTGCGTAAGCCGCCGAACTCAGGCTCCCAATTCTTCAATTATAAGCAATACTTTTCTGTTGTATTGTTGGCTCTGGTAGACCCTCAATACAAGTTTATAATTGTTGACATTGGGGCCTATGGAAGGACGGGAGACTCTAGAGTCTTCAATACTTCCATAATGGGTCGGCGGCTACGCACCAACCAGTTGGATCTCCCACCACCACGCCAGCTACCAGGCTCCCCCGAACAATCAGTCCCTTATGTCCTTGTGGCAGATGAGGCCTTTCAGTTATCACGTAATGTCATGAGGCCATATCCCCGGCGCAACCTTGACCACAGGCGCAGAATTTTTAACTTGCGCCTATCACGTGCTAGGCGACTGGTGGAGTGTTCCTTTGGGATTCTTTGTGCCAAATGGCGGGTACTCCAGTCTGCCATTCAGTTGAGTGAGCAAAATGTGAATGAAGTTGTCAAAGCCTGTGTTGTTCTGCATAACTTCACCAGGATACATGATTGTTCCTCCTCTGATGGTGTTGTGCGTAGGCCGGACAATGTGCGCAGGGTGAGACCACCTATCATCCCTCAACATAGACCGCTCTCTGGCCTCAAAGTGCGTGATATATTCACGAATTACTTTATCTCACCTGAGGGGGCAACTTCTTGGCAAGAGAATGCTGTGTCTATGTTATAATTTTTTTGTTTCAAAGTGGGTCTAAATATATATTACTCAAGCCCTTATGATTCTATGACTGTTTCATTGCATTGGTTGGTGTCTGTTAGTATGTTGTGAGGGATAGTGAGAAATCACACAGAGACGTTAACTAGAGTAGACAAATTTTTAGTTTTGCCTTTTTTTTTTTTGGGTTTTGTTTAAAGGCAAACATAATATTGCCATAACACAAATTTGGCAATGGCCAAAATGCCCCTTTGGGCCTTCTTTAACTTGGTGTAACATTAACATTACAGAAAAAAACTGCAACAACCATTATGCAATAACAACATTGCTGCATGCCTACATTAACCTTGATTAGGCAACAAAGGGTGAGCTCCATCACCAAAATAAAGTCAATAAGATAACACTCACATTTCCTCATAATGTTTTCCAATCATAGAAAGCTTCCACCATGACAGGCAAGGCTACCTCACATCTTTCACACAGATATTACCTGTCTGTAGAACAGACAATATTTAAGCATGCTATACTGGAAAGGATGAAAATACAAAACTCACTTGTTAAGACATAGAGAGAGCGTGATATTGTGAATGCTGGTCGCCTCAAATTGGTTTACTAGAGAATGCTAATAACAAAGTTGACTACTTAACTAAAGGCAAGCACGCCTTTCCTATGCAATAGCAAGTGATTAGTGTATTTTCATCCTTTCAGGTAACAGTATAGCGCATTTAAATCTTCTCTTTTATACACACATGTAATATCTGTGTGAAAGGCGTGAGGTAGCGTTGCCTGTCATGATGGATTGTTTCATATGTTTGGAAAACATTGTTTAAAAATGTGAGTGTTAAATTATGTTCTAAATGTTGGTGAAGGAGAACACCTGTTTTTTTGTCTAGATTAGAAGCACCAGTTACCTGTTACTGGACATCTCCAAAATTTTGAATCATAAATCCTCATATGTAGGGGAAGGGGAACGGGGAGGAACAGCCTGTGGGTGCTGCTGGACATTGTGGGCAACATCGCCCTGTGTGGGGCCATACTGTTGCCCATGATGCTGTTGTTGTCCAGCCTCCTGGGCCTGTTGGTGATACTGGCCAGAGTATGATGATGGTGAGGGGCTTCTTGTTGGCTCTGGTAGGCCCGTGGCTCATACCCACCAAGATAGCCAGATCGTCCCCAACCAGGTTGGGACCAGCCTCCAACACTGGGTGGGTACAAGTGGCCATATTGGTGGGGTTGGCTTGATGAAGACATTTGGGGCTGCGGAATAGAAGGATGGGTAGGGGGAGGAAGGGGTTGAGGTGTTGGCCCACGTATTAGGGGCTGCTCAGACCCTGCTTGAGCAAGCATCTGTGTGGATGGTCTCATGCGCATTAAATTTCTTGGTGAGAGCTGCCACCTCTCCAGAAATTCAAACACCTCATATGGGGTATTGGGGGGGTGCTTGCATCAAGCAGGATCTGAATACACCCCCTAATACGGAGCCTGACCTCACGGGTAACGGCACGGAGATAAAGGGTGAGGCTACGTGCATAGGCCTCCTCACCATCATCTGTAGTGACTCTGGACAAGTAATTCAGCACCCCAGTGTCCACATTGGTCCTGCTCTCTTGAATGGTGACCTGGCGCCTTCTTCTTATTCGCCTTGATGCTAGAGCAGCCTGTGGGGAGGGCCTGATCTGGGCAGTTGGGCTGCTGCTCAAGTTGCCCATCTCTTCCAGGATGGGTGAGGTTGCAGCTGCAGACCGTCCTGGTGGTGTGTTGTGTAGGGCAGCCATTGTGTGTTCTGGTGAAGCCTCCTCTTCAGCCATCCTTCTTGTAGGGGGAGAAGATGGGCCAGCCACCTCATCCCCTACAGGATCTATAATGGGCTCTGCCTCTGAGGCCGTTCCTCGATCCGTAAGGTTGGATTGAGTTCTGTTATGAAATAGAACAGAGGCAAAAATACATCAATATTTTTGTCCCTGTAAAGTATTTGTGTAATGTTTTTTGTGTCATGTGGTGTGAGGTATGTACTTACGGTCTCAGAGCCAGAATTGGGGTGAGGAAGTTCAGCCGGTCATAGTATATATATTTGCGCTTGACATGGCCAGCATCCCCACTCCTGGACCGCTGCTGGCGTTCCCGCCGGTACTGGTCCCGGATGCTTCTCCACCGTTTCATCACATCTTCCACTGCAATGTGACAGGAAAGATTGTCAAAATCAGATATTTGAGAGGTCACATTTTCAAACAGTAGTCTAGTCATGGGGCCTTCTGGGGTGTGCGTTCTACCCATGGTGGCATATGTAATTGTGCCGATACCCAGGGTCTCATTAGCTCCCCTGAAACTAATTTTAGTGGCTAGGAGGATGAGGAGCTTGTGGCCTAACCCCTAATTATGGCTGTGTGAAGCCACGTGTCACATCCTAATGTAACGGCCTCATGAGGCTAATAAAAGTACATGCACAGGAAGGGGGGAGCTGATTGTAGATTCCTTTTATAGTGCGCGCTAAGGTTAATTATATTTTTATGGTTGCACTTACGAATTTTATGCTGCTCATCACGTGGTCTGTCACCAAAGTCATGGTACATCTGGCGACAGATGCGCCTCCATGACGCCTCCTTTCTTGTGCGGTTCGCATAGTTTGCGTCGAGTGGGTCCCATATTTCTGGACGCTCCTGCATCAGCACAATTAGCATCTCTACATTAATATATGTGGACGCCATGCTGCTGCTGTACTCCGTGGAGGCGTACTTCCTGGATGTCTGGAGCGCTTTTTGACCTCATTTGCATGTCTAGGCTTCCTGATGATGGATTGGCCCATTTCCTGTTCACCAGCCAAAAGACCTGCGTATTGCTCGCAGGTCACACGTGTGTTCCGTGTGTAATGCGTATTTTTTGCGCACCCATAGACTTGCATTGGCGTACTACGGGCGTAGTACGCTGACAATCGCAGCATGCTGCGAGTGGCACGCAGCGTAGGATACGGAGGAGAAATATACGCCTGGTGCGAGTGACCCCATAGAAAATCATTTGTCCGTGTCTAATGCGTGCTTTTTGCGCCTCTCACTCTCCCGTATTCCTCGCCAGTGTGACTCCGGCTTAACCCCTGTGTTGTAACCTTTTTTTTTTTTATGACATCAATAATATTACTACCCGTAGTCTTTCGGGGGCTTCTAAACATTTTTTGCATGAACATAAGGGAGAATTGAATAGCCTGCGAGTAAGTGCTTTGGAATTTGTTCCTGCTCCTCGGCGTGGTGGCGATAGAATTAAATTACTCCAGATGATTGAAGCTCAATGGATACTAAAACTTAATACTAGATATCCAGCATGATTAAATTTGAAGCATGAATTGATGTATCTATATTAATATGTTTTTTTGGGGTTTTTTTGGAGTTTTTTTTTTGTTTTTTTTTCTTTTGCCGGGTGCGGTGGTATGTGCCTTTAATCCCAGCTACTTGGGAGGCTGAAGTTTGTTTGTTTTTGGTTTAATCATCAGATTATTATTAAGTGAGAATTCACATTGTAATATGTTTGTATAAGATGAATGCATCATAGGGTTAAACCAGTGAGGTACTATTGTTAACTTTGAATTAGTGATGTCAGTTTCACAGCTGATTTTGGTGGGTGTTACCCAAGGCAGCCTTCTCTGGTTGCTTTTCCTTGATAAGTGCAACATTTATTCAGTATTTTATGCTATGATTAAGGGTCAAATATGATCCGAAACGCGTAAGCCTACACATGCTTTATCATCACTGGAATTGCATTTTTTAATTATGGATTAAATAAAGGCTTTTCTTAATTTTTTCACATCGTGTGCTGGAACTATAAAAAACTTTTTTTCATTGAGCATTTCTCCCAGATGGGGATGGATCCACTCCGTGCACCGAGATTATGGAAAGGAGGACTGGGCAGGCTGAACCAGGTGAGCTGAAGATCTATCCTACATTGTTTGATATTGTTACTGTCTGAACTTTTTTCGTGCTCCCTGGTTTATTAACGCTGAAGGAATTTTTTATCCTTCATCAATAACAGCGTTACAGCTGCCCATAGGAGTTATAAGTGTTTGTTGCACTCTCCTAATTCCCCTTTCATTTGAATTATATATTTTCTGATAAAATGGAAGTCACTTTCAAGGACACTTTATTCCTGAGTTTAAATGACAAATCCAAATTGGAAAAAGTGGCAACTATAGTCTCCAAAAATAAGGGAAATCCCAATATGGAAGGTCAGGCAGATTTAAGACATAACATGCAACAATTGGAAAAATTCTTGTCTACACGCCTGAGAACCTGGTGGGATCATATCATGCTTGAAAAGTATGTAGAAAATTTGATGATTCCCAGAGGACTGAGAATAAAAAAACAGTCTACTGTTCGATTTGATGAAGTTTTCCAAAAAGAATGGAATGACATTTTGACGGGATGTTCCCTTAAGCTTATGGAGCTTCTTATAGATTATGAACAAAAAAAAGTGAAAGATCTTGATTTAAAAATTAAAGAAATTGAAAATTCTTTGACAGAATCTTTTGATAATGCCACATATAAGAAACTGAGATCTGACATTATGGATAGATTGGATAAATTAGAGGACATTATTGTTGAAAATAAACAGAAAAAATATGAAAGAGATGTCAAAGATTTTGAGACCGGACATGTGTATGACTGGCGACCCCCGCAAAGACCTTATAGAAATTTTAGGTTTTCTAAGAAACCAAAATCTATTTTGAAAGGTCAAAGAGTTAATAGGATTTCAGAAGGTGGAGGAACATCACGAGTTACTTTCAGCTCCTCTGAACTTGAAACGACTGATGGAGAAATGGAAGAAGATGAAAATGATCGCTATAGTTCAGGGGAAGGATCTAGTGGGGCAAAAAACGGTGTAACCCCAAATATAGATCCAAATCAAAATCCTATAGAAGAGCGGGGCGTAAGCACAGAGTTAAAACACAGAAAATACAATTACAGAACGAGGTATCGCAAATAAATCAGTTTACTGTCCTAAATCAATCTGCATGTATCCTTACTAATAATGAATTGAAAGTACTGCGCAAAGGGCTCAATTTTGTGCCTAAGAATAATGGAGATTTTTTTTCTACAATTTTGGATGTCAACAAATTTGTGAGAAGATTAACTATCAAGAAACATTTTTTGATCAGGATCAATCAGCTGCTGAAATCAACACTCCTCTCTTACCAGTTAATGAATATGCAGGACTTACCTTCAGAGAACAATTTGCCTTGACTGAACTTAATTCCTTATCTGATTCTTCACAAAGGGACAATTTTGTCAGTGACAATAGTGTGGTCTCTAGAGTGCCAAATGTGGATTTTTATCCCTTACAATCAAGAGTCCCCATTATCGATGAATTTCAGCTCTCTGTGGAACGGGAATTAAAATCTGTATTTTCTGATAATAACAAGGGGGATAATTTATCTAAGGGAGAAAGAAAAGCTCTAAAAAACATACAAAATAATCCAAACATTGTAGTGAAGAATGCTGATAAGGGGGGGATCAGTGGTAATATTGGATAAGACCCTATATGTAAGAGAGGTTAATAGTATTTTAAATGAAAGTCATGCTTACAAGAAAATAGATGGAGATCCAACGGAAACTATAAAAATTAAATTGGAAAAAATTTTACAAGAAGGATTTGATCTAGGCATTCTTAATTTAAAACAAAAAGAATTCTTATTACCAGTAAATCCCAAAATTCCCATTTTTCATGCCCTACCTAAAACCCATAAAGGGCTTTTTCCTCCTTTCAGACCTATAGTGTCAGGTGTGGATTCATTATTGGAAAGACTAGGTTCTTG
This sequence comes from Dendrobates tinctorius, assembly GCF_039654945.1. Taxonomy (NCBI): domain Eukaryota; kingdom Metazoa; phylum Chordata; class Amphibia; order Anura; family Dendrobatidae; genus Dendrobates; species Dendrobates tinctorius. The sequence goes on along the minus strand of NW_027362013.1, from coordinate 1,018,495 downwards.
GTTAGATGAGAGATTGCAACCATTGGTAGTTATGTCACCTAGTTATTTGAAAGACAGCAAACATGTGCTATCAGTAATGTCAAATCAGAATTGGGATGAGAATTTCATGTGGATGACTTGTGATGTTAAAACACTGTATTCTTGAATTCCACATAATTTAGCTATGCAAGCATTGACAGATCAACTAAATATATATTCCAATTATTCTGATGTAATGAAAGAATATATTTTAGATGTTACTCTATTTTTGCTTCAAAACAACTACTTTAGATTCTCCCGCCAGTTCTATGTGCAGTGTCAGGGTTGTTCCATGGGAGCTAAATTCTCCCCATCCCTGGCTAATCTGTACATGAACTGGTGGGAGTCGAAATTTATTTATTCTGAATTTAATCCTTATTCAGATTATATAGAACAATATTTACGATTCATAGATGATATTTTGATAGTGTGGAAAGGATCAGTTGACCTAGTGTCCAGCTTTAAAGATTATATTAATGATAATAATCTAAATCTGTCTTTCATAGTAGATACCAATAGGGATATGATTTCCTTTCTCGACATACAATTGGGTGGTGATAGTCTGAAGAAAAAAGTAGATTGTCAGCTTTTTCGTAAAAAAATTTCAGGAAATTCCATTTTGCATGCTTTTAGTCAACATCCACAACACGTGATTAGGAATATCCCCACAGGGGAATTTATCAGAGCCCGTAGGTGTTGTACCGATGACAGCAAGTATAAGGAAGAATGTGATAATATTAAAAAAAGGTTACAACACAAGGGTTATAATCTTAAAATGGTTAAAAAAAGCTGAAACTAAAGCCAATGAAAAAAGCAGAGATCAGTATTTATTCCAGTCGAAAAAATCAGATAAGAAAGATTTTTCTAATGAAATGATTTTTTCTACTACATATCATAGTAATTATTACAAAGTAATTAATGTTGTTCGTAAACATCTACCATTATTAACTACTGATAGTACACTTAGGGAAATTTTGAAAAATGGTTGCAAATTTGTCCCCAAAAAATCTTTGACGATAGGAAATATAATCTCTCCTAGTGAACTCAGTGAGAACACAGATAAAATAGGTTGTACATGGTTATCTACTAAAGGTTCATTTAGATGCGGGCAGAAGTTATGTGGTTTATGTAAATTCATGATAAATAATAATAAGTCTGTTATAAGTAATGAGGGTCAAGTATTTAAGCTCAAAACTTTTATGAATTGTGCCACTGATTACTGTGTTTATATCATCTTTTGCACGACATGCAGAAAACAGTATGTAGGATCCACAAGTCGTAGCATAAGAAAAAGATTGTCGGAACACATTTATGACATCAATAATATTACTACCCGTAGTCTTTCGGGGGCTTCTAAACATTTTTTGCATGAACATAAGGGAGAATTGAATAGCCTGCGAGTAAGTGCTTTGGAATTTGTTCCTGCTCCTCGGCGTGGTGGCAATAGAATTAAATTACTCCAGATGATTGAAGCTCGATGGATACTAAAACTTAATACTAGATATCCAGCAGGATTAAATTTGAAGCATGAATTGATGTATCTATATTAATATGGTTTTTTTTTTTTTTTTTCTTTTGCCGGGTGCGGTGGTATGTGCCTTTAATCCCAGCTACTTGGGAGGCTGAAGTTTGTTTGTTTTTGGTTTAATCATCAGATTATTATTAAGTGAGAATTCACATTGTAATATGTTTGTATAAGATGAATGCATCATAGGGTTAAACCAGTGAGGTACTATTGTTAACTTTGAATTAGTGATGTCAGTTTCACAGCTGATTTTGGTGGGTGTTACCCAAGGCAGCCTTCTCTGGTTGCTTTTCCTTGATAAGTGCAACATTTATTCAGTATTTTATGCTATGATTAAGGGTCAAATATGATCCGAAACGCGTAAGCCTACACATGCTTTTATCATCACTGGAATTGCATTTTTTAATTATGGATTAAATAAAGGCTTTTCTTAATTTTTTCACATCGTGTGCTGGAACTATAAAAAACTTTTTCCCCATAATATAAAGTATACAACACGGTATTTTTTTGAGCACCGGAATGAGCTCTCCCACTAAATACAGAAAACCTATAAAGACAGATACAGGATCACTAGCCAAGGGGACTGGAAAGATTTTCTTTATTACACAAATATCAAAATCAAATTTAAAAGATTGTCAGACATAAACATACATACAATAACCATACATGAAGCCTCCAAATGTAGAGCTAAAATGGTGCACTCAAAATGTATCCCAATATGAAGGTGAGAATCTAATCTAATAGGTAATTCATATCACATCAATATGATGGTTATATATATATAGTGGAATAATAATCCTACATATAAACTATCAACCTCTTGGTAATTATAAAAATCTTATATAGACGAGTATCAATTAATAGAAAAATGTGTGCTGCATATTCCAGGGAAGTGATAAAAACATGTATAATGCAGCAAAGTGTGTACAGTACATATAGTAACAAGTGTTGAGCGAATGTGCTTGCCACTACTCGGTATTCACCCGAGTATCACTTTACACGGTGAGCACCGAGCATTTCTGGGATTACTCGGCGGGAACTCGGGTCTCCACCCAGCACTTTTGACGGACTTTAGAGACCCACTCACGCTGAAGGGATTGTCTGCCAGGCATTGAAGCGCCGCAGCCATCTTTGTTATGGTCGTGCAGTGATTGGCTGGCCACACAGCATCATCAGGGGTATAAAAGACCGGATGCCGTCTTGCTCAGCGCATTCAGCTCCAGATTGAGAGAGTGTAGGGAGAGCGGCTGCCTTGATAGGGTCAGAATTGGGGATTTCTTAGTGAGTGTGGGGTCTACCATCCTAACTAATCACATCCAGGTAAACCAACAGTCCGTCTAAGAATTGATTCCGGAGAATATAGGTTCCAGTGTTAGGCAGGCAGGGTAGTGTACGTCGCTGTATACGCATCAGTGCCAGGCCTGCAGGCACTTTATGTGTGTATATAGATCATTGCATATATCAAGAGGGTCCATTCCCTTCCTGTGTTCTGGTTCTGCTACTGCTACCTGTGGGATATCTTAGCCGTATATAGCTAGCCCCAGGTGTAATTAGAATACAGGCCACCCATATTTTGCTGTGGCATCTCCGTTCCGGCTCATATCTGTGCGTGCTCGAAGTTTGGCCAGTTTAACCCCTTCACCCCCAAGGGTGGTTTGCACGTTCATGACCGGGCCAATTTTTACAATTCTGACCACTGTACCTTTATGAGGTCATAACTCTGGAACGCTTCCATGGATCCCGGTGATTCTGACATGGTTTTCTCATGACATATTGTACTTCATGTTAGTGGTAAAATTTCATTCAAATAACTTGCGTTTATGTGTGAAAAAAACAGAAATTTGGCAAAAATTTTGAAAATTTCGCAATTTTCCAACTTTGAATTTTTATGCCCTTAAATCACAGAGATACGGCACACAAAAAACTAGATAACTAACATTTCCCACATGTTTACTTTACATCAGCACAATTTTGGAACCAAAATTTTTTTTTGTTAGGAAGTTATAAGGGTTAAAAGTTGACCAGCAATTTCTCATTTTTACAACACCATTTTATTTTTAGGACCACATCACATTTGAAGCCACTTTGAGGGGTCTATATGATAGAAAATACCCAAAAGTGACACCATTCTAAAAACTGCACCCCTTAAGGTGCTCAAAACCACATTCAAGAAGTTTATTAACCCTTTAGGTGCGTCACAGGAATTTTTTTGAATATTTAAAAAAAAATGAACATCTAACTTTTTTTCACAAAAAAAATACTTCAGGTTCAATTTTTTTTATTTTACCAAGGGTAACAGGAGAAATTGGACTGCAAAAGTTATTGTGCAATTTGTCCTGAGTACGCTGATACCTGATTTGTGGGGGGGAACGACTGTTTCGGTGCATGGCAGAGCTCAGAATGGAAGGAGCGCCGTTTGACTTTTTCAATGCAAAATTGGCTGGAATTCAGATCGGACGCCATGTCACGTTTGGAGAGTCCCTGATGTACCTAAACAGTGGAAACCCCCTACAAGTGACCCCATTTTGGAAACTAGACCCCCCAAGGAACTTATCTAGATATGTGGTGAGAACTTTGAACCCACAAGGGCTTTACAGAAGTTTATAACGTACAGCGGTACAATTAAAAAATCATATTTTTTCCACAAAAATGATCTTTTCACCCCAATTTTTATTTTCCCAAGGGTAACAGGACCCTAAAAGTTATTGTTCAATTTGTCCTGAGTATGCTGATACCCCACATGTGGGGGTAAACCACTATTTGGGCGCATGGCAGAGCTTGGAAGGGAAGCAGCGCCATTTGACGTTTTTGGCTGGAATTGAGATCGGACATCATGTCGCGATTGGAAAACCCCGATGTACCAAAACAGTGGAAACCCCCCACAAATGACACCATTTTGGAAACTAGACCCCCTAAGGAACTTATCTAGATGTGTAGTGAGAACTTTGAACCCCCAAGGGCTTCACAGAAGTTTATAACATAAAGCCGTACAATTAAAAAATCATATTTTTTTCCACAAAAATGATCTTTTCACCCTCAAATCTTATTTTTCCAAGGGTAACAGCACCCTAAAAGTTATTGTGCAATTTGTCCTGAGTACGCTGATACCCCACATGTGGGGGTAAACCACTATTTGGGCGCATGGCAGAGCTCGGAAGGGAAGCAGCGCCATTTGACGTTTTTGGCTGGAATTGAGATCGGACACCATGTCGCGATTGGAAAACCCCTGATGTACCTAAACAGTGGAAACCCCCCACAAATGACACCATTTTGTAAACTAGCCCCCCAAGGAACTTATCTAGATGTGTGTTGAGCACTTTGAACCCCCCAGTGCTTCACAGAAGTTTATAACGCCCGGGCGTGAAAATAAAAAATTCGTATTTTTTCCACAAACATGATCTTTTAGTCACCATTTTTTTTATTTTCCCAAGGGTAACAGGAGAAATTGGACCCCAAAAGTTGTTGTCCAATTTGTCCTGAGTATGCTGATACCCAATATGTGGGAGAAAACTACTGTATGGGCACATGTCGGGGATCGGAAGGGAAGTAGTGACGTTTTGGAATGCAGACATTGATGGAATGGTCTGCGGGTGTCATGTTGCCTTTGGAGAGCCCCTAATGTACCTAAACAGTGGAAACCCCCCACAAATGACCCCATTTTGAAAACTAGACCCCCTAAGGAACTTATCTAGATGTGAGGTGAGCACTTTGAACCCCCAAGGGCTTCACAGAAGTTTATAATGCCCGGGCATGAAAATAAAAAAATCGTATTTTTTCCACAAACATGATCAATTATTCCCCAATTTTTTTATTTTCCCAAGGGTAACAGGAGAAATTGGACCGCAAACGTTGTTGTCCAATTTGTCATGAGTACGCTGAAACCCCATATGTGGGAGAAAACTACTGTATGGACACACGTCGGGGCTCGGAAGGGAAGCCGTGCCATTTTGGAATGCAGACATTGATGGAATGGTCTGCGGGTGTCATGTGCGTTTAGAGAGCCCCTGATGTACCTAAACTATTGAAACTCCCCACAAGTGACCCCATTTTGGACACTAGACCCCCCACGGAACTTATCTAGATGTGTGGTGAGCACTTTGAACCCCCAAGTGCTTCACAGAAGTTTATAACGCTCGGACGTGAAAATAAAAAAATCAGTTTTTTCCACAAAAATGATATTTTTGCCCCCAATTTTTTATTTTCCTAAGGGTAACAGGAGAAATTGGACCCCAAAAATTGTTTTGCAATTTGTCCTGAGTAGGCTGATACCCTATATGTGGGGGTAAAATACTGTTTGGGCGCATGGCAGAGCTTGGAAGGGAAGGAGCACTATATGACTTTTTCAACTCAGAATTGGCTGGAATTGAGATCAGACGCAATGTTGCATTTGGAGAGCCCCTGATGTGCCCAAACAGTGGAAACCCCCAATTCTAACTCCAACCCAAACCCCAACACACCCCTAACCCTAATCTCAGCCCTAGCCCTAGCCCTAACCCAAGCCCTAACCCAAGCCCTAGCCCAAGCCCTAACCCTAGCCCTATCCCTAACCCTAGCCCTAATGGAAAAATGGAAATAAATACATTTTTTTAATTTTATTTTTCCCTAACTAAGGGGGTGATAACGGGGGGTTTGATTTACTATTTATGGTGGTTTTTATGTTTGGCGGCTGTCGCACGCTAAGACGCTATTTATTGTAAAAGTAGTTTTTGCATCAGCACATATTGAGAGCTATAATTTTTCTGTATTTTGACCCACCGAGTCATGTGAGGTCTTATTTATTGCGGGACGAGTTGACGTTTTTATTGGTACCATTTTCGGGCACGTGACATTTTTTGATCGCTTTTTATTCCGATTTTTGGGAATGAACAAAAACCAGCGTTTCATGAATTTCTTTTGGGGGGGTGCGTTTACACCGTTCCGCGTACGGTAAAATTGATAAAGCGTTTTTATTCTTCGGGTCAGTACGGTTACAGCGATACCTCATTTAGGTCGTTTTTTTATGTTTTGTCGGTTTTATGCAATGAAAACTATTTTATATAAAAACTAATTATTTTTGCATTGCTTTATTTTGCGAGCTATAACTTTTTTATTTTTTCGCTGATGATGCTGTGTGGCAGCTCGTTTTTTGCGGGACAAGATGACGTTTTCAGCAGTACCATGGATATTTATATGCGTCTTTTTGATCGCGTGTTAGTACACTTTTTGTTTGGCGGTATGATAATAAATCATTATTTTTTGCTTCGTTTTTTATTTTTATTTTTTAAGGGGTTGGCTAAAGGGGTTAACTAATGGGACAGTTTTATAGGGCGGGTCGTTATGGACGCGGCGATACTTAATATGTGTACTTTTATTGTTTTGTTTTTTTTTTATTTTCAAAAAATGAATTTATTGGGGAATATTTTTTTTTTTTCTACTAATTTATTTGGCGATTTTTTTAAAATTATTTTTACACTTTTTTTTTATTTTTTTTTTACTTTATTACATAGTCCCAGGTGGGACATCACTGTCCTGTGACAGATCGCTGATCTGTCACATCACAGATCACTGTGACAGATCAGCAATCTGTCACAGGCATTGAAGAAGACTTCCTCTTGCCTGCGCTTTGCAGGCACTGAGGAAGCCAGCTTCCTCCAGACCCCCGAAGGCCCCCATCGCCATCTTGGATTCGGGGGCCTGGAGGAAAAGAGCCCCCGGCAGCAGCGCTGCACATTGCGCTGCCGTGGGGGGCTCAGGGAAGCACGGAGGGAGCCCCCTCCCTGCCGATTCTTCCCTTTAACTCCTGGTACACCGCGATCATGTTTGATCGCGGTGTGCAAGGGGTTAACGTGTCGGGGGCGGCTGACACATTGTGCCGGGTGTCAGCTGTGATAATCAGCTGACACCCGGCCGCGATCAGCGGCGCTCACCACGTGGGCGCCGCTGATCGCGGTAGACGTACTATCCCGTCCATGGGCATAGGGGCCCGGGTCCCATGGACGGGATAGTACGTCGGATGTCAGGAAGGGGTTAAGGCTGTTATCTTTTTTTGGGCGGCCTGTCACTTTTGGTTAAATACAGCAGTATTTAGCCAAAAAAAACCAGGCCTCAAATTTAATGTAGTGGTATCTCTGTGTCAGCTCATATCTTTGCGTGCTCAAAGTTTTGCCAGTGTAGGGCGCTTTTCTTTATTTTTCCTGGGTGAAACTGTACTTATATACAGCACTAGTTAGGCCAAAAAAAAAACAGGGCATACATTTGTCGTAGTGGTATCTCCTTGGCAGCTCTTATCTGTGTGTGCTCAAAGTTTTTCCAGTCTATCTCTAACACGCCTCATACATCCGTGTGCCAAAAATTGACGCATTTTAGACCTAAATTCTCTTTTTTGGCAGTCTGTCACTCTCGTTATATCTAGCAGTCCTTTGCATCCACCAAAAAACAAAGAAACATATTTGACAGTGTGGTATATCTGTGACACGCCTCATACGTCCGTGTGATAAAAATGTGTGGAATTTAGGTCGGTGCCCCAGTGATTTCCTGTCTGGTACTCAAGTTATATACAGCACTATGTTGCATTATTTTAAAAAACAGGCCACATTTTACAGCAGGGTCTATCTCTGACATGCCTCAAACATCAGTGGGCCAAAAATGGAGGCATTTTAGGCCTAAATTCCCTTTTTTGGCCAGTCTGTCACTCTCGTTATATACATGCAGTGCCTGGGCTGACAAACATTTCCCATGGGGGCTACAGTTTTTAAAAATATACTATGGGCATCATAGACACCATTGCCAAAAATTGGACTGCCTGTAGCAGCACAGAACACGTTAACCCTGGTGATTTAGTGGCAGAGAATGAGGAGACATAATGATAAATCATACTGAAATCAAACAAATAAAAAATGTGAATCCACCTATGAAAGCAAAAACAAAAGGGAGGGGCGAACACAGGTTCATAGATATGAAGCCAGAATGTGCCCAATGAGATATGTTTGTCCCTAGCAACAGCTCAGAGACAGGGATATAAATTAAAATATAATAGAATAGTATTTCAATATTTTTATATTGTAGAGGTATACACTAGGTCCTTAGAGGATGGTCCAGACATAGTAAAACTGGAAAATATAAGAATAAATGGGAAGAATAAACGTACATCTCATTTTTATGACAGTTCCCCCCTGGGGGAGTAACATTTGTTTTGGTTTCAAATTAGTAACGGGCATCATACAAACACCCTTGCTCAAAAATTGAGTGACTTTTGCATCACGGAATACGTTCACCCGGGTGTTCTACTGGTTGTGAATGATGAGAATGAGGATAAGGAGGAGGATAACACCAAGTAGACCAAATCATGAAGCGGATGTGTGGTTGTGAAGAGGTGCATGAGAATACACCTCCACAAAAAAGACAATGTATTTGAGGTTATGTTTCGATGTTTTCTTTCGGTGGTGTACAGAAGTCTTTCCCAATCCAGGCTTTGCTCATTTTTATAAAAGTCAGCCTGTCAGCATTGTCAGTTGACAGGCGGATGGGCTTATCTGTTATAATTCCACCAGTGGCACTAAAAACCCCTCTGACAGAACGCTAGCAGCAGGGCAGGCCAGGACCTCCAAGGCGTAAAGAGCCTGTTCATGCCACATGTTCAGCTTGGATACCCAATAAATAAAAGGCACAGAGGAATCTCGGAGGATGTTTGTACGATCTGCAAGGTACTCCCTCAGCATCTTCCCAAACATTGCACTTCTTGTGCCAGCACCCCTTGCCTCTGTGCCGCCACGATGGGAGGGTCTGAGAAAAGTGGCCCAGAACTTTGCCATTGTTCCCCTGCCTGAGCTGGATTGTACTTCTGTCTCCGTCGCTTGGACTCCTTGGTTGTACAACAAACTCTGACGTCTGCTGCCAGCGTTCTCACATGGGAATATTTTCAGTAATTCCGCTACAAGGGCCCTCTGGTACAACATTTTTGTACACTTCTCTGCCTCTGGAAGAAGAGATTGAAAGTTCTCCTTGTATCGTGGATCTAGTAGTGTCACCAACCAGTAATGAGTGTCACCGAAAATGTTTATAATGCGAGGGTCAAGGGAAACGCAGCGCAACATAAAGTCAGCCCAATGAGTCCCAGACTCTTAACAGGCAACACTTCCGTGTCCTCGCCCCAACAGGATGACTGATCATGCTGTCCTCCTCCTCCTTGTCCTCAGGCCTACAACACTTACAACGAACCTCAGTAAGATCAGAGTACAAACATTGTTGTAAATACCTTCTTGTAAATACACCCCTGTAGTTTTAAGATCCCCCACCTAATTTTAGATTGTACGTTGTCACGAGCAGGATTGTTTTGTTTGGGTTGAATTATTATCATCGTTGTTGCTTACTGTAGATTGTAAGCTGACATAAGCAGGGTAGTTTTATTTGGGTTTAATTATTTGATTATTGTTATCCTTGTTATTTAGGACTGTTGTGTTTGAAACTGTTAAGCTGTAAGTATGTTTTCGCTCTATAATAACTTTAAAGCTTCAAATTAGAACTCAGAAAAGCAGGATGGAGACATTAGTTATGTTGTCTTTGACGCTCACCCTCTTGGTGGATTTCTCAAAGTTTTGGAGGATGGCACACATGTCAGACATCCATGTCCACACCTCATATGCTATGTGTGAAGACAGAACAGTATACTGACAACATTGTTGATGCTGGTAGATTAGTCACCAACTGCCCTCTTCTGCTCAGAAATCCTTTCCTACATCTGCAGTGTTGAGTTCCAAGGCCTGGGGGCATCACACACCAGTCAGTGAGCCAGAAGTAGCAAGCACTGTTGAATCACGGCAATGGCGGATGAAGCTGTAGCTGACTTTCTAAAATGGGTATTTAGAGCTTTGTATTTTTACCAGCAGATCTGCCAGCTCCATGTCGCTTTTCAAAAAACATTGACCAATTTGGTTAAGCGCATGAACCAGACATGGCAAGTGTGTGAGATCTCCTCGCCAAAGAGCAGCCATCAGGTTCCACCCGTTGTCACACACAAACATGCCTGACTGTGTTTTCACCAGTCTCATCCACAAATATGCCTGCTGTTTCATAGGTGTCCACAACTTTACAGCATTGTGGTTTTTTCCACAGAAGCATATTAGCTTCAGCACAGCCTGTTCCCACTTTGATTAGGCAGTGCTGCCAGCTTGAGATTGATGTGCTACCTTTTTGAGCTGGAGGCTGAAGAGGAGACGAAGGGGGGCAGTGCACTATGCACCCAAAGCGCCGACACTGTGTCAAAATGCAGCAAACAGACCCATTGACCTAGTGGCATGGGGCCAGCTTAAGATAAATCGGGCAAGACATCAAAGATTTTTGGCGTGGACAAGCAGCGCATCGGAGGCTGAGTAGCGTGCTCCGTCCTTACAGCAGTGGCTGTTATGATTGGGTCATCGAGGAGGAAAACAAGACTAAGCTAAGCCACAGAAAACCAGAGAGGTTGGTAACTAAGCGGATTGCAGACCCCTGATCCTATCCACACAACTAGCAGTAGCCGTGGAGCATACCTACGATGATTCTAGATGCCTCGACACAGCCGGAGGACTAAATAAGCCCAAAACAAGAAAAGGGGAAATTTAAACTGCCCCAGAGCAGACCCCAAAGGAATAGACAGCCCCCAAACATATATTGCCGGTGAGACAAGATGATAACAGAAACACAGGTAGGAAAATAGGCTGAGCAAACTATGGGGCCCACACTAACTAGAAAGGACAGGAAAGGAAAGATGCTGTCTGCAATCATGCCAAAAAACCCTTCAAAAATGTCCAACACCTCTAATAGCAAAAAAAACCTTGAAGTCACTAGACTTCACCCATTATATCAGCACTCTAATAAGGGACAAAAAGCAACCTGGCACAAACAGTAACATAAGAATGGAAATTCAGCACAGCCCCAGCCGGGCCTGGCTGAGCACACAAAACTGAATAGACAAAACCAAATCAAATGTGAACAATAGCAAAAAACACTTAGCTTGAGAATGTAGGGACTGAACTGGAAACTAAGACCTCTGGAGGCAGGTAAAATCACCAGCATGGATAGAGGGAGTCGGCTGTCTTAAATCCAGTCAGAGACTCCAGATGTCCAATCGTCATCCTCATTATCAGGTGGCAGGTCTCTGTTAATTAGATCAGCTTCATTACCTCCTGCAACCACCAGAGGGAGCCCGGAAAGAGAACTCACGACTCCTCTGTCAATACAATCAGCTCCAACACCCTCACCAGCAACCAGAGGTAGACCAGAAAGTGAATTCATAACAGTACCCCCCCTTTGAGGAGGGGTCACCAAACCTTCATCAACGCCACCAGGCCGATCAGGATGGGCCCGGTGAAAAGCACGAACCAATCTATCGGCATGAATGTCAGAAGCAGAGACACAAGCATTATCCTCCTGGCCATATCCCCTCCATTTGACCAAGTACTGGAGTCTCCTTCTAGCCAAGCGAGAATCCAATATTTTCTATACTTCATATTCCACATTGCCTTTAACCAATACAGGGTCAGAAGGCACCGCCATGGGAACTACTGGCTCAACAAACCTCTTCAACAGAGATTTATGAAACACGTTATGGATAGTGTTGAGCATTCCGATACCACAAATATCAGGTATCGGCCGATATTTGCGGTATCGGAATTCCGATACTGTTATGATTCCACCACACGGCAGGGGAAGAGGGTGCCACTGAGCTCCACCCACCACTGACCCTACCTACTTGCCGGTCCCACCCTAGCCGGTGGGCGACAACTGGGCGGCGGTCCCTACCTCTGTGTAAGTGCAGGGAGCTACAGTGAGGGTAAACCGAGGGTGGAATGAGTGCAGGACAACCTAAGGGAGACAAGCAGCAAGGAGGAATCCTAGAGTGAAACTAAAGAGTGAATGAACCTGAAGGGTAAAACCACGAAACCCCAAGCTAACACAAAAAATACTAAGATTTCAGCAAAGACCAAAGCGGAAAGCTGGAGTCCCAGAGGTACTCAACGAAAGAGAGACCGGGAGGCTGTCAGAGGTTGTACCGGACAGCGCTGTAGAGAAGATAGGAATCCGTACCACAGAAGAATCACCGGCAAGGAGTGAGAGCCCTGTGGAGTGCTAAATAGGAAAAAGGCGGGACATAAGCACAGGAAACAGTGAAGCAGCCAATCACCAGAACGGAGGAAGAACAATGAACGAAAAAGAACTAGTTGAACAGAAACTGTATATTGAGAATGGTTGTGTGGCACAGCAAGTAAGGCAGCGAGACTTGCTGTGGAACACAGACTAGGCCCCGGTACGAATCCTGACATTACCCCCTCCTTTATGAGGGGCCCCTGGACCCTCACACAGGGAAGGCTTCTCAGGAAAATTGATATGGAACCTCTTACATAACCTGGGAGCATGAACCTCAGAATGAGACACCCACAACCTCTCCTCAGGGCCATACCCCTTCCAGTCCACCAGGTACTGCAGGACCCCACGAACTTTCCTGGAATCCAAGATCTTTTTTACCTCAAACTCAGGGTGACCAAGTACAACAACAGGAGCAGGAGGTGTGTCAGCCGGACAAACTGGAGGTACATAAGGTTTTAGGAGAGAGACATGGAATACCTTATGCACTCTCATCGCCTGGGGGAGATCCAATTTGACAGAAACAGAGTTGATTATCTGAGATATTTTAAAAGGACCAATGTACCGGGGAGCCAGTTTACCAGAGGGGACTCTTAGTTTCAGATTTTTAGTAGAAAGCCACACTTTCTGCCCAACTTCAAAGGAAGGACTTCTCCTCCTTTTCATATTAGCAAAGTGGCATTGTGACTCATGAGCCTTTTTGATGTTGCTTTGGACTTGCTCCCAAACTGACCGCAGATCAGAGGAAACAATCTCTACCTCAGGATTGTCCGAGGGGTCCTCAGAGAAAGAGCTGGATTTAGGGTGAAATCCCATGTTGCAGAAGAAGGGAGATATCCCTGTGGAAGAGTTCACCCTATTATTTATGGCAAACTCTGCCAGGGCAATAAAAGATGCCCAGGTCTCTTGCTTATCAGCCACATAGCAACGTAAGAATTGTTCAAGGGCTTGATTGGCCCGTTCTGTCTGCCCATTGGTCTCCGGGTGAAAGGCCGATGAGAAAGCAAGGGAAACGCCAATCTTACTACAGAAAGCTCTCCAGAATTTGGAGACAAATTGGGTACCCCTATCTGACACAATATTAGAAGGAATTCCATGCAGCCGCACCACATGATTTAGAAACAAGGGGACCAATTGCTTGGCGGATGGCAATTTGGGTAAAGGAATAAAGTGCGCCATCTTACTAAAGCGATCCAACACAACCCACAAGGTAGTCATTCCCAGGGAGGAAGGTAAATCAGTAACAAAGTCCATGGAAAGATGGGTCCATGGCTTGGAGGTAACAGGTAGAGGACATAGTTCACCCAAAGGCCGTGAGCGGTTAACCTTAGACCGGGCACAAATGTCACACGCCTTGACATAGGCAGTGGCATCCCGGCGTAAAGTCGGCCACCAAAAATTTCTGGAGATTGACTCCATAGTACCAGAGATACCAGGGTGACCTGAAAGAGGAGAGTTGTGGTGTTCATTCAGCAGTCTCAAACGCAAATGACAGGGAACGAACCATTTATTATCAGGAGAGCCGGACGGAGACAAATGTTGAAATTGCTTAACTTCAGCAAACAAATCAGAGGAATTAGCAACCAAAAATACTTTATCAGGTAAAATGGGAACAGGTGGGATGTTTGACGGTTGTTCAGGCAAGAAGCTTCTAGATAGCGCGTCTGCTCTGGCGTTTTTGCAGCCAGGTCTGAAAGAAATCACAAAATTAAAACGTGAAAAGAACAACGCCCACCTTGCCTGTCTTGGATTAAGCCGTTTGGCCGTTTTGAGATATTCAAGATTCTTATGGCCGGTGATTCTGTTATGATTCCACCACACGGCAGGGGAAGAGGGTGCCACTGAGCTTCACCCACCACTGACCCTACCTACTTGCCGGTCCCACCCTAGCCGGTGGGCGACAACTGGGCGGCGGTCCCTACCTCAGCGTAAGTGCAGAGAGCTACAGTGAGGGTAAACTGAGGGTGGAATGAGTGCAGGACAACCTAAGGGAGACAAGCAGCAGCAAGGAGGACTCCTAGAGTGAAACTAAAGAGTGAATGAACCTGAAGGGTAAAACCACGAAACCCCAAGCTAACACAAAAAATACTAAGATTTCAGCAAAGACCAAAGAGGAAAGCTGGAGTCCCAGAGGTACTCAATGAAAGAGAGACCGGGAGGCTGTCAGAGGTTGTACCGGACAGCGCTGTAGGGAAGACAGGAATCCATACCACAGAAGAATCACCGGCAAGGAGTGAGAGCCCTGTGGAGTGCTAAATAGGAAAAAGGCGGGACATAAGCACAGGAAACAGTGAAGCAGCCAATCACCAGAACGGAGGAAGAACAATGAACGAAAAAGAACTAGTTGAACAGAAACTGTATATTAAGAATGGTTGTGTGGCACAGCAAGTAAGGCAGCGAGACTTGCTGTGGAACACAGACTAAACCCCGGTACGAATCCTGACAGATACTGAGTTCCCAAACTTTTTGCATATCGAATACCGAAATTGGAAGTTCCCATAATGCTATGAGCCAGTTTGATTTGATTCAGCCAATGAGGAATCCTCAGAAGTGTGGGCACATCCTGTTAGGCATGTAGGCATGTTAAGTAATGGCATGGCTGTGATTGGCTGCTGAAATGATGTCATGATGCACTATAAAAGCCGCCGCTGCCATTTAGGATTCACTCTGCTGTGAATTCAGTTAGGGACAGGCTGCTGTTCAAGACTCTGAGGGACAGTTAGAAATAGCGATTTGCTAAATAATATTGTGCTTTACCCAGGCTACATTATCAGTCACTGTAGCTTTCTTTTGCCTTGCAGCGCTGTTCACAGCTTTCTGCAAGGTCTGTGTGTGTGCAGCTCATGCTGTATTGTGTACTGCACCATCTCTGGTTGTAGGCCGCTCAGCATGCATCACTGCCTCATACATATTTTTGTTTTATTGCTGCTCATTTTTCATTAATTCTCCTATTAGTGTGCATCCATCCGTATCCATATACGTTGGTTGCAAACCCTATAGGAGTAGACAGCGGAGCCTTTCTGCAGCCTTTCAGTGCTAGTGCCCAGTTCTCTGCACTGTTCACGGCTGTCTGTGAGGTCTCTGTGTGTGAGTGCAGCTCACGTTGTAGTGTGTTCTGCAGCCACCTCTGGTTGTAGTCCGCTCAGCGTGCGTCACTGCCTCATACGTAGTCCTTTTTTTGTTTTATTGTAGCTCATTTTTCCTGATTTTTTTATCCTATTAGTGTGCTTCCATCCATATCCATCTACATTGGTTGGTTGCAAACACTATATAGGAGTAGATAGAGGAGCCTTTTTGCTGGCTTGTGCCCTGCAGCCGCTGCCAGATTAGTATTAGCCTATTTTTTGGAGCCTGATCTTTTGCATTGTAGGTTACCTTCCTGCATTGTAATAGCTCCAAAAAGTTTGTGATACTATCGCTTTCACATCTTTAGTCACATCCTTTTCGTTTTTTTTTTTAAAAAAAACACGTAAATAGAGTTCACCAAACACTCCACTTGACAGTTGTGTAGGCCACATTAGCTCATATTAAAGTGTAGTCCACACACTTTATAAGATTAGTGTTTCTTATACATGTTAGCAGCTGTTCAGAAATAAGCACACTAAGCCCCCCCTTTGTACTTTTCTGCCTATGTTTATCAGTCTACCAAGATGAAGAAGGCAGGGAGTATGGAACGTGGTCGTGGGCGTGGAGATTCAGCAGGGAGAGGACGTGGGGTTTCTGTGCCTGCTGCGGGCACCAGTGACTCAGCATCCCCCAGTTTTACCTGGCAACAGTCCTTTATGCGCAGCTTTGTAGGACCTCGCCGTACCCCACTGCTCCGGGACAAACAAATTGAAGCCATTGTCGGATGGATGGCAGCTAACGCATCGACTTCAATGACTTCCACATCCTCTCAGGGCCAGAGCCCTGAAGAGCAACTGGGTTGCCCTCCCAGGGCTGTGGTGTACTCTGTACCGGGCCGGTGTCAGCGGGATGTGTCACAGCAGCGGTGACCCGGTCCTTGGCCCTGGGCGCCCATGTAACAGGGGAGATTGAATAGTGGAATGTAGTTAGATGAATAGTTCATGACTAGTGTTGAGCATTCCGATACCGCAAGTATCGGGTATCGGCCGATACTTGCTGTATCGGAATTCCGATACCGACTTCCGATATTTTTTCAATATCGGAATTCGGCATCGGAATCGGAAGTTCAAAGTTGATTGACAGCCTGACGTCATCATGATGCGCGGTGTGTGCGCATCATGATGCGCCGTCATTTCGGGCCTTCCGGGGGTCTCTGCCGGCCTGCCGGGGGGCTGTGTGGAGTGCCCGGGGTCTGTACCGGCTTGCCGGGGGGCTGTGCCGGCCTGCCGGTGGTCTGTGCACCCTGTGGGGGTCTGTACCGGCCTGCCGGGGGGCTGTGCCGACCTGCCGGTGGTCTGTGCACCCTGTGGGGGTCTGTACCGGCCTGCCGGGGGGCTGTGCCGGCCTGCCGGTGGTCTGTGCACCCTGTGGGGGTCTGCACCGGCCTGCCGGGGGGCTGTGCCGGCCTGCCGGGGGGCTGTGCTGATGTCCGGGGGTCTGTGCAAGCATCGTCCGATGGGACTACAAGTCCCATCTGGCGATGCCTGCTACCATGACAGTGATTGACACATTAGCCAATGATGGGACAGTAGTAGTCCCATCATCCGGCTAATGTGTTAAATGTTAAAAAAAAAAAAAAAAAAAAAATACTACATACATACTACATACATACTACATGCATGCTACATACATACTACATGCTACATACATACTACATGCTACATACATACTACATATATACTACATGCATGCTACATACATACTACATGCTACATACATACTACATATATACTACATGCTACATACATACTACATGCTACATACATACTACATGCTACATACATACTACATATATACTACATACATACTACATACATGCTACATACATGCTACATACATACATACTGCATGCTACATACATACTACATACATACTACATGCATGCTACATACATACTACATGCATGCTACATACATACTACATACATACTACATACATGCTACATACATGCTACATGCATGCTACATACATACTACATGCTACATACATACCACATACATACTACATACATAGTACATACATACTACATGCTACATACATACTACATATATACTACATGCATGCTACATACATACTACATGCTACATACATACCACATACATACTACATACATGCTACATGCTACATACATACTACATATATACTACATGCATGCTACATACATACTACATATATACTACATGCATGCTACATACATACTGCATGCTACATGCATGCTACATACATACTACATACATACTACATGCTACATACATACCACATATATACTACATACATACAATACATTCATACAATACATACATAGACATACAGTACATATAACATAGAGTAACATACTTACCAATACTTGTCACATTGTTCCCCGAAGCCATTGTCTTTTCCGGAATAAATATTAACATAACAAACCACAAAAATACTCACCCACGATCCGAAGCAGTCCACGAGTGTGTCCCACGACGATCTTGGGTAGAGAACTGCAGCATCAGATGATGCTGCCGTTCTCTACGGGCTGCAGGAATCCAATGACGGAAGGTAGGTATCCTTCCGCACTGTATTCCTCCGCCACTTAAAAAAAAAAAAGTCCCTAGTCTCACTTTATGCCATTGCTGCGTGGGAAATTCCCACACAGCAATGGCATAAAGTAAGACTAGGGACTTTTTTTTTTTTAAGTGGCGGAGGAATACAGTGCGGAAGGATACCTACCTTCCGTCATTGGATTCCTGCAGCCCGTAGAGAACGGCAGCATCAGCTGATGCTGCAGTTCTCTACCCAAGATCGTCGTGGGACACACTCGTGGACTGCTTCGGATCGTGGGTGAGTATTTTTGTGGTTTGTTATGTTAATATTTATTCCGGAAAAGACAATGGCTTCGGGGAACAATGTGACAAGTATTGGTAAGTATGTTACTCTATGTTATATGTACTGTATGTCTATGTATGTATTGTATGAATGTATTGTATGTATGTAGTATATATGTGGTATGTATGTAGCATGTAGTATGTATGTAGCATGTATGTAGCATGCATGTAGCATGCAGTATGTATGTAGCATGCATGTAGTATATATGTAGTATGTATGTGGTATGTATGTAGCATGTAGTATGTATGTAGCATGCATGTAGTATGTATGTAGTATGTATGTAGCATGCATGTAGTATATATGTAGTATGTATGTAGCATGTAGTATGTAGCATGCATGTAGTATATATGTAGTATGTATGTAGCATGTAGTATGTATGTAGCATGCATGTAGTATATATGTAGTATGTATGTAGCATGTAGTATGTATGTAGCATGCATGTAGTATATATGTAGTATGTATGTAGCATGTAGCATGCATGTAGTATATATGTAGTATGTATGTAGCATGTAGTATGTATGTAGCATGCATGTAGTATATATGTAGTATGTATGTAGCATGTAGTATGTATGTAGCATGCATGTAGTATATATGTAGTATGTAGCATGTAGTATGTATGTAGCATGCATGTAGTATGTATGTAGCATGCATGTAGTATGTATGTGGTATGTATGTAGCATGTAGTATGTATGTAGCATGCATGTAGTATATATGTGTTATGTATGTAGCATGTAGCATGCATGTAGCATGCATGTAGTATATATGTAGTATGTATGTAGTATGTATGTAGCATGCATGTAGTATGTATGTAGTATATATGTGGTATGTATGTAGCATGTAGTATGTATGTAGCATGCAGTATGTATGTAGCATGCATGTAGTATATATGTAGTATGTATGTAGTATATATGTAGTATGTATGTTGCATGTAGTATTTATGTAGTATGAATGTAGCATGTATGTAGTATGTAGTATGAATGTAGCATGTATGTAGTATGCATGTTGTATGTATGTAGCATGTATGTAGCATGTAATTTTTTATTTTTTTTTTTTTTTACATTCAACACATTAGCCGGATGATGGGACTACTACTGTCCCATCATTGGCTAATGTGTCAATCACTGTCATGGTAGCAGGCATCGCCCGATGGGACTTGTAGTCCCATCGGACGATGCCTGCACAGACCCCCGAAGCCTGCACAGACCACCGGCAGGCCGGCACAGCCCCCCGGCAGGCCGGCACAGCCCCCCGGAGCCTGCACAGACCACCGGCAGGCCGGCACAGCCCCCCGGCAGGCCGGCACAGCCCCCCGGCAGGCCGGCACAGCCCCCCCGGAGCCTGCACAGCCCCCCGGCAGGCCGGCACAGCCCCCCGGCAGGCCGGCACAGCCCACCGGAGCCTGCACAGACCACCGGCAGGCCGGCACAGCCCCCCGGCAGGCCGGCACAGACCACCGGAGCCTGCACAGACCCCCTGGCAGGCCGGCACAGCCCCCCGAAAGGCCCGTACAGACCCCAGAGAGGCTGTACAAGGCAAAAACAGGGTTTTTCTTATTCCGATACCGGAAGTCCCATACACTTGAATGGGACTTCCGGTATCGGAATCGGCGATACCGATACTTTTTTTAAAGATCGGCCGATCCATTCCGATCCGATACTTTGAAGTATCGGACGGTATCGCTCAACTCTATTCATGACGCCACCTGTGGTGCTCGGCAAGGGGGTGTTGAGCCGACGCTGCATGCAGATCCGCTGGGACTGATGGTATGGTGCAGTAAAGATGTAAAAGCTCCCCACAGGTGAAGCTGTAGTCCCAGGGCAGTGTAGATGTGGTTGGCACGGGGATGTAGCAGTGCGAGAAAGGTAGGAAGCAGACAAGACACAGCGGGGTGCAATTTCTGTACCTTTACTTGATAACTGCAGTCCAGGGTCCTGATTACAGATGGTAACGGAGAAGGCTAGCCTGAAAGCAACTCAGGGTTTCTCTCTCAGCAGAAGGGCTGTGCAGTCTCCTTTCCTAGCGCTTACTTAAGGGATCTCCAGTACTGAGTTACACTGAAGTTCCTCCTGTCAGATGTTCTCAAGAACCTTACTTGCACGGCAGACAGCTGTAGCCTATCTCGGGAACTCCTTTCTCGTGAGTCCCGGCTCACTATCCAAGCTGCTGTTGTGCCCTCAAGTCTTAGATGGGAATAGGGCATTTACAGCCCCCTACTCCTCTGGTGTCTGTTGTAGGACCGTTAGTATCCATACAACCGTGGAGACCAGGCTCCAGTTCATGCGTTCTCACTCGAGATGAGCTCTTCCTCTCAGCTCTATCTCAGCGCTCCTTCCACACGTCTGCACACTTCACCCTCCACAGACTAACTGACTCCTCCTTCCTCTTGGCCCTCAGAGAGCACTCCTCCCCTTAATTCCGGTTCAGAATCCCCCCTGCTGGCCTGGAGTGGAACTGTGTTGCATGCATAGATTGACTGCAAGAGAGACCCATCATTGCCTCCAAGCCTGGCATTACCCTCCCTTGGAGGAAGGCAAAGCCAGTGTGGTGGCCATACTCCTGGGGGTGCCATATTCCCCCCTAGTGCAAGTCTGCACTCCTTGGCTGAACAAAACATGAAAACATACAAACAGTTAAACAATAATAATTGTACAAGATTTAAAAAATGAAAAAGTTGCAAAGGCCAATTGCTTCAAAAATGGTCCTATGATGATAAGCTCAAGCATCATTGTCCATGTCATGGTATCTGGAATTTTGGTCTGACAAGCGAAGGCTTAATATGGTATCTGGAATTTTGGTCTGACAAGCGAAGGGTTAATGGTTGGAGCCTCTCTTTGGTCTCAGGGAGGGTATTTATGGCCACAGGCGAGCAACCTTCCCTGTCGTTTATACGTCATACTTGAGTGTGTCCGACCCTGCCTTTGCTAAGTGCCTCTCGCCTGTTTCCGTGTTTGTGGTGTGTATGACCTGGTGGTCTGGATTTTGGTTTTTGTCTCTTGGCTTCCTGATTTGGTACCATCCTGCTCGACCCGTGTTCTGACCTTTGGCTCCCCTAGACTACTCTCTGACTTTCTGATTTTGTACCGTGCAGCCGACCCGTGCCTGACCTCCTGCTTCCCTGACCATTCTTGCTCTGCCTGACTCTGTACCGCATTGATTCTCCTGTGTATGGCTTCTGGATTGCCCGACTATCGCTACTGTATAAACCCCTGGCTCTCTGAGCCCTCTGCCTGTCACTTCAGTGTCCCTGCGATAAGCTCCGCCCCCTCTGACATCACATGTCACGTGGTGCTAGGTCCTGCAGCCTCTGAGTGCTTCTGCAAGCACTCCGCCCCTTCCACAGGTCCTGCGACCTCCCAAGCTGTGCTCCTGCACTGCTCCCTCTGACAGCCCCGTGGTCTGAGTTCCTTCCCCAACACCGGGACCGCTGACTGGTCACGCTACACTCCTGCAGATAAGGGTAAGCGTGATAGTCCATGGTCCATTCCTGGCAAATGGTGAATTATATACAAGTAAAGTTTTTGACCACACAAGTCCTGTGGTACAATGTCCATAAAACAAAACGGGAAAATTTTTAAAGGAAAGTCTTACAGGTTACCTGTAGGCACAAAAATCTTGAGAATAGTTATATATATACATACAATTTCAACATTTACATTCACTTTGCTGTATACGATAGCTGATGGGTGGTATACCTTGTGTGGTGCGGGTAGACCTGCGTAACTCTGATGTGGATAAACTGGGTAAACTAGGTAGCATTCTCCTATGGACTCTTAGACTCACCACGGGTATAACATGTTCACCACTGGCAGGGCAAGGGTTCTCTGGCTCCACTGCTGGTGTGGCATTTGCTGCCTGATTTTCCTGATCCTCAGGGTTTTCTGTAGTTATGTCTCCTGTGCTACCAATTGGGAAAATGTCAACACTGGCACCACTTTCGCATCGTTTACTTTAGTCCAATTCGCAGGGAATTCTCCAAGTATTGTGCTGACCTTCTCTTCTTCCTCTATGGGTTGGATGTTATCTGGTTCTTCCACTCTTACCCTTAACAAGTCAGGACACAGCTTCAGATGATCTCTTGATATTTCTGCTGAGGTTTCTCCTCCATCTTTGCTAATAAGGCATACCTTGGTATTATCAAAATTTGAGGGCAGAATGGTATAAGGTTCAGCTTCCCATTGATCATCCAGCTTATGCAGTCTTCGTTTTCTCTTGAGAACTTGCTCTCCCGGTGACAAGGGAACTGCAGGTGCATTCTGATTGTAAAGCTTCTCCTGCTTTTGTCTTGCCTGGGCCAAACTCTTTTCCACACGTTCTTGTTCTCTTCTGTACTGCTGTTGTCTTTCTGTATCCTAGTCAGCATCTGGGGATGGCACCTCAGGTGTAAGGACTCCCATGTTCAAATCTATAGGCAATTTGCCAGGCCTCGCTCTCATCAGGTATGCTGGGGTACAGTTGGTGGAGTTCACTGGAATATGATTGTAAAGGTCTACCAGATCTGGCAACTTCTCTGGCCACAGATTTCTCTCCTCCAAGGGCAAAGCCTTCAGAAGGTCAATCACTACCTGGTTCATGTTCTCGCACATGCCATTGGTCTGTGGGTGGTACGGGGTTGTCCGGATCGTCTTACAACCATACAGGTTACAGAATTCTTGGAACACTTCTGCCTCGAAAGCTGGACCTTGATCTGTAAGCACTCTTTCAGGATACCCATGTGGTCTACAGAAGTGCTGTTGGAATGCTCTGGCTGCTGTCCGGGCCGTTTGAGCTTTGACAGGCACAACTACCAGGAATCTTGAGTAGTGGTCCACGATGGTAAGAGCATAGATGTAGCCTGACCGGCTTGGAACCAGCTTCACATGGTCCAGGGCCACCACCTCAAGGGGCTGTTTGGTGATGATTGGCTGTAGAGGAGCTCTCTGGCTGTTTCGATCCTTTCTGCGCAGGTTGCAATGTCCACACTCCCGGCACCACCTCTCAATGACTTTCCTCATACCAGCCCAATAGAACCTCTCCCGGAGCAATGCTTCCAACTTCTTCCATCCAAAGTGTCCAGCTCCATTGTGGTATGCTTCCAGGACCATTGATGCCTCTCTCTTTGGGACTATCACCTGCCAGACCAGCTCATGAGTGTGGGTATTGATACTCCTCTGACACAGCTTTCCTTCATAGATGAACAGCCGGCCTCTCTCCTTCCACAACTGCTGGGTTTCTTTAGGGGCATCCGACTCTGGGCGTGAGTCAGCTTGTGCCAGCAACTCTTTCACCAGGTGGACTTCAGGGTCACTATCTTGCATTTCTGCCCAGTCATGATGGGGCAATGGATTCAGGGTGACCTGCTTCAAGCCAGACCGCCCGTTTCTTACTCCTTGAGCACGTTGGGCCGCAATTGGCTGGTGGAAGGGAGGTAGCTCTATTTCTTCAAGAGCCTCAGGGTCTTCTCCTGCATCTGGCAGATTAGGCATCCTGGACAGCGCATCAGGGTTGGCATTCTTGTGCCCTGCCCAGTACATGATGGTAAACTCATAGTTAGATAGCCGAGCCATCCATCACTGTTCCAGTGCACCTAGTTTTGCAGTGTCCAAGTGTGTCGACGGGTTGTTGTCCGTGAAGATGGTAAACTTGGCGGAGGTTGGGTAATGTTTGAACCTTTCGGTGACAGCCCAAACTATGGCATGGAACTCCAGCTTGAAAGAACTGTAGTTATCAGGGTTCGCAGCTTCCTGCTGGTGTAAGAGATTACTCTTTCTTTTCCGTTCTGTACCTGCGACAGTACTGCTCCTAGTCCCACATTGCTGGCATCAATGTACAGCAAAAAGGGTTTGTCATAATCTGGGTAGGCCAGAACTTCGTCACCTGTGAGAGCCATCTTCAATCTGGTGAAGGACCTCTCCAACTCCTCCGACCATTCAAAGGTGGAATTCTTCTGTTTGGTTTTCTTGGACTGCCCCACCAGGAGATTTTGCATAGGGGTGGCTATTTCAGTAAAGCCTTTGATGAATCTTCGGTAGTAACCTACCAGTCCAAGGAATTGGCGTACTTCATGGAGGCTGCTGGGCTTCGGCCAGTCCTGGATGACTGTGACCTTGTCAGGATCTGGTGCCACACCTTCTGCACTGACCACATGACCGAGGTACTGTACCTTGGGCTTCAGGAGGTGGCATTTGGAAGACTTCACCTTCCAAATGGACTCCAGTCACAGAACATCTTTCTTGCCAGTAGAGAAACAGAAATCGGTGAGGAGCAGAATGAGAGAGCTCCTGAAAGGTCACATTTCCATCAGATCCACAATGAGAGTTTTGGGCCTCATGATGGCTTGTATCCCCTGTGTTCATTGGGCACAGTTTCACTCGAGCCCTGCAGTGAGAGGTCCTGTCAGCCTGGGATCGACGACAGTCTACCCTTGACAGAAGAATATCCTTATCCCCAGCAGAAAGGAGGTCACTACTTTGGTGGATTCAGCCAGGAAACCTAAAAGTGGGCATTAATTTGATTGCCTCTTCATGGGTGGTAATAACCACGGACTCCGGCAAGTAGCGATGCGGAGCGCACCTGGTAGGAAGTATTCTCCAGGTAGAATGGCCATCGGACATGCGTTCCATGTCTTCCAACTAGAGAGAACTCTACGCTGTGTCGGAAGCCCTAATATTTAATCGAGCACTGTTAAGGGGCCAGCACGTCAAGATTCTGTCGGACAATGTGACGACGGTGTCCTTCCTGTGTCTCCAGGGGGGTCCCAGACATTGAATGCTCCAGGATCTGGCAAAAGAGATTGTTTTCATGGGCATAGAAGACAGTCCGACAGCAGTTCATCTCGAGGGGTCTCAAAATGTTGTGGCGGACTACCTGAGCAGACGAAAGGTCTGACAACGAAATGGGAGCTAAACAAGGTGTTCCAGTACTTCTGTCATCCAATCCAGAAGCCGTCGACGCATTAAGTCAGAGATGATGACGGTCCCTGTCCTACGCATCCCCCCCATAGCACTCATTCCAGCCATCCTCAGGAAGATACAGGAGGATCAGGCAAAGGTACTTCTGATCACCACGTTCTGGCCAAAAGGAAGTTGGTCTTTGCTGCTGCTAACTATGGCATTAGAAGACTTGGTTCTGCTTCCATGGAGTAAAGACCTCATCCATCAGAGCCCAGTCTTCCATCTGGATCCGGAAAGGCTACATTTTTCAGCTTGGATCCTGAGCAGGACATCCTGAGAGCTTGGAGGCTGTCAGACCAGGTTATAACCACAATCCAGGCCAGTAGGAAGCCAGTTACTTCTGCAATATATTATAAGATCTGGAAGATCTGTTTTTAGAGTGGCAGTTCTGATTTTATTGCGGGGAAGCCCGATATCCCAAGAGTCTTAGACTTCCTTCAGGCTGGTTTTAATAAGGGGCTTAGACCCAGTACCTTAAAAGTCCAGATAGCGAAGTTAGGCCGGGGTCAGACTTGCGAGAAACTCGCACGAGTCTCGCATCTCAATACCCGGCACTGCTATCGGCACGTGGGACCAGAGTGCTCAGCTGGAAATACATGCAGCTGAGCGCTCCGGTCCCGAGTACTGGTGGCAGTGCCGGATATTGAGATGTGAGACTCATGCAAGTTTCTCGCAAGTCTGACCCCGACCTTAAGCACTTTCTTTGCCTACTCTCTGGCCACTCTCCCATGGGTAATAAGGTTTGTCAGGGCAATCCAGCGTCTGTGCCCCACAATCAGGTGGTCAGTTCCCTCCTGGGATCTTAATTTGGTCCTTAGGTCCCCATGTTCGAATCCTTATGTCCCTGGGGAAAAGATGTCCATTTCACAGTGTACCGTAAAAACAGCATTTTTGGTAGCTGGTACTACAGGAAAACATGTACGGGAGATTCAGGCCTTGTCCATTCGGGACCCATATCTTCAGATTTGGGATGACCATATAATCCTAAAATTAGAACGCCTTTTGTACCAACCAAGAAATTGTTCTACCCTCGTTCTGCAAAAACCCCTCAAATGAGAAGGAGCGGCCCTTCACAAGTTATATGTCAAACAGGTTGTCATTATTATTTTTTTTTTATTATTATTATTTATTTATATAGCACCATTGATTCCATGGTGCTGTACACGAGAAGGGGTTACATACAAATTACAGATATCATTTACAGTAAACAAACTAACAAAGACAGACTGATACAGAGGACCCTGCCCTTTTGGGCTTACATGCTACAGGATGGTGGGGAAGGAGACAGTAGGTTGGTGGGTTGCAGCAGTTTCTTTGTTGGTTGAGGTGAGATCACCGGTAGTGGTGAGAGAGAAGGAGGTAGCGGGGTCATTGAAGGCTGTAGGCTTTCTTGAAGAGGTGGGTTTTCAGGTTCCGTCTGAAGGATCCAAATGTGGTTGATAGTCGGATTTGTTGGGGCAAAGAATTCCAGAGAATAGGGGCTATTCGGGAGAAGTCTTGGAGGCAGTTGGGTGAGGAGCGAATAACTGTGGAGGAGAGGAGATTACATGAGGGAAGGTATTGGGAGATTAGTTCAGAGACATGTTATAGATGGCCTTGTAGGTCAGTATTAGTAATTTGAACTGTATACGCTGAGGGAATGGGAGCCAGTGAAGAGATTTGCAGAGGGGAGAAGCGGAGGAGTAGTGAGGAGAGAGATGAATTAGTTGGGCGGCAGAGTTAAGGATAGACTGGAGAGGTGCGAGGGTGTTAGCAGGGAGACCGCAGAAAAGGATGTTGCAGTAGTCGAGGCGGGAGATGATGAGGACATGCACAAGCATTTTAGTAGACTGAGGGTTGAGGAAAGGACGGGTTCTGGAAATATTTTTGAGCTGGAGGCGACAGGAGGTAGAAAGAGCTTGGATGTGCGGTTTGAAGGACAGGGCAGAGTCAAAGGTTACTCCGAGGCAGCGGACTTCCGGTACTGGGGAAAGTGTGGTGTCATTAATTTTTATTGCTAGGTCGGGTAAGGAAGATCTGAGAGATGGAGGAAAGATGATGAGTTCAGATTTAGGGAAAGGCCTTTGATGCCAAAGGAGGAGAGGATCTGTAGTAGGAGGCAGTGGTCAACTGTGTCGAATGCAGAGGACAGGTCTAGAAGCAGGAGTATAGAGTATTGTCCATTTGATTTGGCTGTAAGTAGTTCGTTAGTAATTTTGGTCAGGGCTGTCTCAGTGAAGTGATGGGGGCGGAAACCAGATTGTAGATTGTCAAAGAGCAAGTTAGATGATAGGTAGGAGGAAAGTTCAGCATGGACGTGCTGTTCCAGGAGTTTGGAAGCGAATGGGAGCAACGATATTGGGCGATAGCTGGACATAGCGGTTGGGTCGAGGGTTGGCTTTTTAAGGATATGCGTGATTGTGGCATGTTTGAAAGCAGAAGGGAAGGTACCGGACGTTAGTGATAGGTTGAAGAGGTGGGTTAGGGATGGGATAAGTGTGGTGGTGAGGTTGGAGAGGAGGTGGGATGGGATGGGGTCGAGTGCACAGGTTGTGAGGTGCGATTTGGAGAAGAGACGACTAAGCTCCCGTTCAGTGATGTTGGAGAGTGAGGTTATGGGGTTTGGGCATTGGTCTGGTATACAAAGGTGTTGTGGTGGTTGAGTGATGAAGACTTGCCTTGTTTGGTCAATCTTGTTTTTGAAGTGTGTGGCAAAGTCCTCGGCAGAGATGAGGGAGGTTGGAGGAGGTAGTGGTGGGCGGAGGAGGGAGTTAAAAGTTTTGAATAGCTGTTTGCGGTTGTAAGATAGGGAAGATACGAGGGTTGTGAAGTAGGCCTGTTTAGCAGAGGTGAGGGCAAATTTGAAATCGAGTGTTGCCTGTTTGAATGTGGTGAAGTCATCTTGCGAATTTGTTTTCTTCCGGCGCCGCTCTGCAATCCTGGACACTTGCCGGAGCTTTTTAGTGGTGTTGTTATGCCAGGGTTGTCTGTTGATACGTCGCATTCTGCCATGAACGAGAGGGGCAACCGCGTCAATAGCTGATGCGAGAGTGGCATTGTAGAAAGCAGTGGCACTGTGTGTCATGGAGTGAGGATATAGATGCCAGTGGTAGAATAGAGTCAGCATGTGGGTATCTAGGTGCGCAAGGTTTCAGCGGGGGTGCGCATGTTGCTGGACCTAGGTGCCTGGTGAGGAGGACAGGGATGAGAAAGTGAGTAGATGGTGGTCAGATAGAGGGAGAGGGGAGGTGGTGAAGTTAGAAAGAGAGCAGAGATGGGTGAAGACCAGGTCTAATGTGTGTCCGTCTGTGTGGGTGGCTGAGAAGGACCACTTAGTAAGTCCAAAGGATGAAGTAAGGGACAGGAGTTTGGAGGCTGCTGACTGAAGGGTATCAGTGGGGATGTTGAAGTCACCCATGATGATAGTGTGGGTGTCAGTTGAAAGAAAATGAAGAAGCCAGGTAGAGAATTGGTCAATGAAGGCAGTGGTCGGGCCTGGAGGTCGGTATATGACAGTCACTTGGAGGTTGGAGGGAGAGTAGATGCGGACAGAGTGGACTTCAAAAGAGGGGAGGATTAGGGAGGGAAGAGGTGGGATTGGGTTGAAGGTGCAGTTGGAAGAAAGGAGAAGACCCACTCCTCCACCGTGTCTGTTGGCAGGGCGAGGAGTGTGGGTGAAGTGGAGGCCGCCGTAACACAGCGCAGCAGCAGAGGCGGTGTCAGAGGATGTCAGCCATGTTTCTGTGAGGCCGAGGAAGGCAAGATTGCAAGAGAGAAAGAAGTCATGAATCACATGGAGCTTATTGCAGATGGAGCGGGCATTCCAAAGTGCTCCCGAGAGAGGGAGCAGGGGGTTGAGTGTCAATGGCACAGGTTTTAAGTTGGAAAGATTGCGTTAGTTCTTATTAGATAGGGAGTGATAGGAAGGGGTAGTAATGGGGGGTATGAGCTGTGGGGGTCCAGGATTGGGAGATATGTCACCAGCAGTGAGGAGAAGCAGAGAAAGGGAGAGCAGATGGGAGAAGGAGAGTGGGCAGCTTGTTTTATGTTTCATTCAGACAGATTTGAGATTGAGTAGCAGTTCAGCAGAGGAGGTCAGGTGGGGAGGGAAGAGGGAAGGGGAGATGATTATTTGGTTAGAGGGTGCTGGGGTTTGGGGATAGTGAAGGAGAGTGAGGATTAAAGGAGCAAACAATGTGAGGGCATATGTAAACATGGTGATGAAATAAGATAGGTTAAGAAAAGCTAAGTCCAAGTAATAAGAAGGGCTTACTCAGCAGACATACCCAAAAGGGACAGGTAGTGTGGGGTCCTGACTCCTGCCGAGAATAGCTGCCGTAGTAATAACTGCATGTTCAGATACTTATGCTCCAGGGAGACACACATGCCTGACCCGCACACATGCCCCCCTAGGCGGCATCTGAATATATAGGACTGAGTAGAGGATCAGGTGAGAGTGAGAATCAAAGGCACAGGGCCTGACTACATCCATATGCTAGTAACACCTTACACCTGATAACATCTCTACTGGCCCCAACATGGCTGGACAGCAGTAAGTATTGAGTTCAATGCAACAAATGAATTTAGCAAACATTCAGTAGGCACTGTTAGATACCATTAAATGAAAGGTTGCACTAGATGACAGCAAACAGGGAATGTAGCAGGAGCAGAGATTGTACCATTAAATGAAAGGATTACATAGAAGCCACTTGTAGTTGGAGGCAGGACTATAACTTGTTCCTCTTGTTTGGGGGAAAGAATAGAGAGAAGAAAAACTGGGCATGTGCAGTAGTTCTCTGCAGCTCCCATGCCCAAGATACTCAGCCCCGCAGTGTGAATAAATCATAAGCGACTGTGGGGCGGGATCTCTGGCAGCACGTCCACCTCAGGTGCGATAGCCAGGCCATGAAGTGATGTGAGAGAACAGGCAGCGCTAACTGCGCATGCCCAAGAAAATATATTACAGCGCAGGCGCCAGCATTTGAATTTAACACAGAGGAGGCGGAGCAAAGACATAAGGAGGAAATGAATGATGGATGCGAGGCATCGGTGTCAGAGGGGGAAAGACCTGCCCCCTGGTCAAAATTCTGGTATGTCTGACTAATTTTAAAAACTCTTATTTTGGCGGTGGAAGGGACGCTAAATAAAAGAGCCACCTTGACATAATGCAGCATTAGTGCTGCACAAGGTGGCTCTTTTACTTAAAAACGCCTGGGGGGGTGACAGGTTCCCTTTAAGAGCCCACTCGGCTAGAGTGGTATCAACCTCCTGGGCCAAGAGGGTTGGGGGCATCAGTAGACCAAATTTTTAAGGCTTCAACCTGGGCTAGGCTTAATACATTTTGCAGTCATTACAAATTAGACATGTTATCTAGCTAACAGACTGCTTTTGGGAGAAAAGTTCTCCAGGCAGTAATCCCACCCTGAGGAGGTACTTTGGTATTCTCCATGGTGCTGTCAGGAGGGACGTCCTGGAAAATAGGTATTAGACCTACCGGCAATTATGTTTCCAGGACAACGACGGTAAACACACCAGTAAACAAGCAAAATCTTGGTTCCAGTCCAACAAAATTGAGGTTTTCGAGCGGCCAGCCCAATTCCCAGACCTTAATCTGATAGAACATTTGTGGGGTGACATCAAAAATGCCGTTTCTGAGGCAAAGCCAACAAATACCAAAAAATTGTGGGACGTAGTCCAAGCATCCTGGGCTGGAATAACAGCTGTCAGGGGCCAGAAGTTGGTTGACTCTATGCAACATAGATGTGAAGCAGGTGTATAAAAGTGTGAGTATACAACTAAATATTAGGTTACTGATTCACAGGAATGCTAAATCCACAAAAACAATACATATTGTGACTTTGTAAAGACAATTGCAGACGCTGCTATTTTTTAGAACAGCACAATGTTCATTTTTTTGCTATTTTCAGTAAAGTTGTTAAAATTATCTACATTTCTCTTCATGTTTTAAATTAGAAAACAGTGTGCAATATTCCCTATGCTGGAAATAAAAACTAGTATGAAGATTTTGTGCATAACTCATGTTTTTGAACACACTGCTATTATTTTGAACACTACTGTATTGGGGTCGCTGACTTGGTGCAAATCTGCCCCTCTGGGAACGTTTTATACACATATTTTTTATATGGTCGAGATTGTAAGATTCATTTAAGAAATTATTAGTTTTAATACAAATTAATTTTAACTACAATTTACATAAACATATAGCTATCAGAAAGTTTTTTTTAGATATACTGTCACTATTCAAATGGAAAAAATACTATTGATAAAATCTTACCATAAGACCTACAGACCCATCCTTATGAATGCCTGTCACCTGCCCGTTTGGTAGAATATCCCATGGGATCAATTTATGCTATTAAATCCATTACACTAAAGGGAATCCTACCTGATAGACCCCTTTTGACTTCTAGAAGGGGAAGAAATTTAAAAGACCATCTCGTGAGAAGTCACTATGTGGCTAAATCCACTAACCCTTTTTGTGCCAGGCCCCAGAGGTGGGGATGTTATCCATGTGGCTCATGTCTGGCCTGCCAAAATATTGTTAGGGCAACCACCTTTAAGGCGGCCGATGGTGGTATGGAATACCATATCACAAATTATATCTCTTGCAGTACCACACATGTGGTATATTATGCCACATGTGCATGTGACTTGATCTATGTGGGACTCACCTCTAGGGAGCTTCGCATGAGGGTTAGGGAGCATGTAAGGGACATAAGGGTGGCAAAGGAGATCTCAGATATTGCAATATTGAAGACTATCCCTCGGCACTTTAAGCAAGTCCATAATTGCGATCCACGGACATTTAAAGTGAAAGGGATTGACAAAGTACATCTTGGGACTAGGGGTGGAGATTATAAGAAGATCTTAGCCCAGCTGGAGTGTCGGTGGATAGTCACTTTAGGGTCCATGACACCTCATGGACTCAATGAGAAATTATCCTTTGCCCCCTTTTTGTAGTGTTAATATGTCTTTCTGGCTTTTTATATATGTATATATAAGGTGTTTTTCGTTCTTGTTTTTAATTGCTGTTTTTATTTTAATTTTTTTAGTGTACAATTAATATGAATCCTTGTATCTATTGCGGGGTTTATCCTGGGTGCACGAATCGGAATCGTGGAGTGGAGGGTGGAGAAACTCTTATGTGGAACCCTTTTGTATGCTGGATATGGAGTTTAAGAAGAGGGAAGAAAGTTCTCTCAGGTTTTATACTGACCTTTTTCCATGCAGACCTTGCAGAGCCATTTGTGTGTTCTTTATTATTTTTTGTGTTTTAATTTAATGTTTGGATATATAGCATATTAAATGGTATCTTGATTAGATGAGATGACATGTTGCACTCTTTTGATATAAAGATCAGTAATGAAATTGATTATGGGCTATGCCCTAATTGATGTTATACTATTTATGAGTAAATATGTGCTTTGGTCACATTTGGATATCAATGTATGGTGCTTTTTATATTAATAGTTATAATTGCATATATCTAGACTTTTCTGTCATATGTTTAATATTGTTTTGTTGTTTTTTTCTTTCGTAAATCACAATGGCTGTTAAACATATTTTACGTGGGTTTGGTGAATCACGTTAATTTTGTTTGTGGAAGATTGTGGTTTTGTATGGCCATTGGTATCAGTGTTGAACTCTCCTCCTTTTTTCCTTCCTTCCCTCTCTCCTGTTTCCCTTCCTTTTCCCTTTTGTGCCTCCTTGTAGGCCGTGTTATTCTATTCTGCCCTTCCCTCTGCCAATATCAGAGATGGCCGCCGCGGGGTTGCGCATGCGCGGCTTGTCCTGTCTTGAGCGGGCGTCCCGGAAGGCGTCAGTATATCTGGGCTGGGACAATGACGTCAGGAGAGTGGCACCTCTCCTTGTCCCTCCCACAGATTATGACGGCCGGAAGTGACGTTCCGCGATTGGGGCCGGCCTCTCATGCGCTCACATCCTCCCGCGGCGATGCTAATTCCGGACACCTGTGCCATACATATTTTATCCCCCACACACGCAACAGCACCACATATGCCCCCCGATGAAGCCCAGTGCGAAACGTGCGTAGGGGCTCTGGGGACTGGACACCCCGCACACATACCTCCCTTATGGGTAAGTTTGGTGACTAACTTTTTCTCTGTCCATTTTCCTTGCACACAGCATGTTGATGGAAGCCTCTGTATGAATTCCCTATGCCTTTTGGTAGTAACTTTGCTTTAATAGATGGCCATATGTGAGACTTTGCGGCATGGGCATGGGTCTTTAGGCAGTTTTTGGACAATTCTTTGTACCATTGTACTCACCATATATGTGCGGCGATTCCATTCCTCTGTGTCATTCACTTTCCCTGATCATTTTTGATTGTACTTTTTAATGTACTTGTTTTGCTATTGTACTAATAAAGAGTTAATATTTTTGATACTATAATATAACTGCCTTGTTGAATTTTTTGGCGTTACACTCCATTTCTATATAGGTTCATATACTTCCATGGGAGTTGCCTCCTTATTTAGCCATTCTTGAACGTTCTTTTTTCTAGATAGAAAAAGTATTATGTTCATTGATATGTTGGATTGTGTCAAATTTAAATCCATAGACAGCCTCTTCTGACCTTAGCACTCCGGTATCTCTAGTATTAGATCAGATAGACATGGTGGACAGCAGTGTGAGCAGTCTCCTCTTTCTGAATGAACCCTGGTATCTCCAGTGTAAGATCACATAGATAGGACACACACAAGTTTTAGTGGCCTTTTCTTACCGCAGCACCTCTGGGATCTCCAGTAGTATTAGTGGAGCACATCTTCCTATACATGAAGGAGGGCGCAGCGTCCTGCTGCACATGCTCGCAGGTACCTGTCCTCACATTCTAGGACAGGTTTCTGTCAGTTTAAGAGGATGGCAGCCATTTTAATTTTGTAGTGATTACCTCCTTAGACAAAATTATTATGATTTGATAATTAAAGGGAACCTGTCACCTCTTTTTGCCTCTATAAAAATGTGGCCACCGCCGTTCAGGGCTTAGGCTGGGTTCACATTGCGTTAGGGTCAATCCGCTAGCGCTTTCCGTTAGATAGCGGCGCAAACACTATCTAACGCATCCGTTAGCACAGCCATTGACCGCAATGTTAATAACGCATACTAACGCATGCCGAAATCGGCATGCATTAGCAAGTATGCGTTATTTCCTAACGCACCCTCGAACGCTGCTTGCAGCGTTTTTGGGTGCGTTGGCATTAACACACAGCGAATGGACCCTTTCACTGTGCATAGGAATGTATGGGCTAACGCATGGTAGCGCTAGGTACCGGAGCGTTACCATGCGTTAATGCATACAGTTAGCGCTATGGCGCTAAAGATTCCAAAAATGACATAAGCATTAGCGCATCCTTTTAACGGATTTGTTAAACGGATGCCCTAACACAATGTGAACCTAGCCTTATCTGCAGTATTCTATAATGCTGTAGATAAGCTCTCGGTCCGACCTGAAAGATAAGAAAAATAAGTTTTACTATACTCATCCGGGGAGGCGGTCCATTGCAGGCCGGTCTAATGGGTGTCGCAGGTCTAGGTCCGGCACCTCCCATCTTCATGCGATGTCGTCCTCCTGCTTGCTTTGTGTCGCACTCCTGCGCAGGTGTAACTCTCTGCCCTGTTGAGGGCAGAGCAAAGTACTGCAGTGCGCAGGCGCTGGGCCTCTCTGACCTTTCCCGGTGCCTGTGCACTGCAGTACTTTGCTCTGCCCTTAGCAGGGCAGAGAAGTACGCCTGTGCTGGAGCTCAATGCCGGGGAGCTAAGAATCAAGCAGGAGGGCGGCGTCACAAGAAGATGGGAGGCGCCGGACCCGGACTGCGACACCCATAAGACCAGACCGCATCGGACCGCCCCCCTGTGAGTATAATAAAACTTATTTTTCTTATCTTGCAGGTCGGACCGGGGGCTTATCTACAGCATTATAGAATGCAATTTTCAAACTTTGAATTTTAATGCCCTTAGATCACAGAGATATATCACACAAAATAGTTAACGGATAACATTTCCCACATGTCTACTTTACATCAGCACAATATTGGAGCTAAAAAAATTTTATCTTAAGAAGTTATAAGGGTTAAAAGTTGACCAGCGATTTCTCATTTTTACAGCAAAATTTGCAAAACCATTTTTTTAGGGACCATATCTGATTTGAAGTCCCTTTAGGGGTCTATACGATAGAAGATACCCAAAAGTGACATAATTCTAAAAACTGTATACCTCAATGTGCTTAAAGCCACATTCAAGAAGTTTATTAACCCTTCAGATGCTTCACAGGAATTTGTGGATTGTGGGAAAAAAATGAACATTTAACTTTTTTCACAAAAAAATTGCTTGAAACTTTTTTATTTTTACAAGGGTAGCAGGAAAAACTGGACCCCAAAATTTGTTGTGTAATTCCTCCTGAACATGCTGATACCCCATATGAGGGAGAAAACTACTCTCTGCGTGCATGGCAGAGATCGGAAGGGAAGGAGCGTCATTTGACTTTTTGAAAATTTCTTGGAATCCTTAACAGACATCATGTTTCATTTAGAAAGCCCCTGATGTGCCTAAACAGTGGAAACCCCCCACAATTGACCACATTTTGGAAAGTAGACCCCTCAAGGAATGTATTTAGCTGTGTGGTGAGCATATTGAAGACCAGGTACTTCACAGAAGCTAATAACCTTGAGCCATGAAAATAAAAAAAATCACATTTTCCCCACAAAAATGTTATTTTGGCCACAAATTTAGCATTTTCATAAGGGTAACAGGAGAGATTGCACCATACAATTTGTTGTGTAATTGCTCCTGAGTACGCCCGTACCCCAAATGTGGGGGAATACTATGTTTGAGGCACAGTGCAAAGCTCAGAAGGGAAGAAGCGCCATATTGGAGTTCAGATTTTGCTGGAATGGTTTGAGGGTGCCATGTCACATTGGCAGAGCGTAAGTACTGTGAAGGATAAATTTCAGCTCACCTTTAGTAAGTTCATGAGAACTGATTGAAAGCTCCGAGCACGGACACGTCTCTGCCAAGACGTATATGGAAGTCCAGAAAAGAAAAGAAAGGTCCAGCTCCAGGACATAAAATCCAGAAATTTTGATTGAATCATGAATAAAAACAGATTCATGGCTGCTGTGATCAAATATTGGCAAACAAATTGAGTTACCGCGTGGGGATATTTCCAAAGATTTCTGTACGTGTATTGTAACTACACAATAGGTGGTTACTGTCCTCCCAGCAGGCTGCTTAACACCACTATTCATTTGAGTATTGGCGCCAGTGGACTCCTTTTCTTTCTGATATCTTATTCCATTTGCCTATATATTTCTCACATCTTTCAGCTAACTTGGCTTTTACCAACTATGTACAAGTTACTTGCTCCTGCCCATAGAGCTTCATGTATAATGATCTTTGTGATACACTTTATTCAAAATCAATTTGGCGATGTCCCTTGATCTATTACTTTACAGGTGCATCTCACAAAATTAGAATATCATCAAAAAGTTAATTTATTTCAGTTCTTCAATACAAAAAGTGAAACTCATATATTATATAGAGTCATTACACGCAGAGTGATCTATTTCACGTGTTTATTTCTGTTAATGTTGATGATGATGGCTTTCAGCCAATGAAAACCCAAAAGTCATTATCTCAGTAAATTAGAATACTTTATAACACCAGCTTCAAAAAATTATTTTAAAATCCAAAATGTTGGCCTACTGAAATGTACTGTATGTATACTACATGCACTGAATACTTGGTCGGGGCTCCTGTGGCATCAATTACTGCATCAATAACAATAATAATCTTTATTTATATAGCGCCAACATATTCCGCAGCGCTTTGCAGCTTAACAGTTTCAAAACACAAGTCATAAATAATGCGGCGTGGTATGGATGTGATCAGCCTGTGGCACTGCTGAGGTGTTATGGAAGCCCAGGTTGCTTTGATAGCAGCCTTCAGCTCATCTGCATTGTTGGGTCTGGTGTCTCTCATCTTCCTCTTGATAATACCCCATAGGTCAGGCGAGTTTGCTGGCCAACCAAGCACAGTGATACTGTTGTTTATAAACCAGGTATTGGTACTGCTATCAAAGCAACCTGGGCTTCCATAACCCCTCAGCGGTGCCACAGGCTGATCGCTTCCATGCCACGCCGCATTGATGCAGTAATTGATGCAAAAGGAGCCCCGACCAAGTATTGAGTGCATTTACTGAACATACATTTCAGTAGGCCAACATTTTTGATTTTAAAATAATTTTTCAAGCTGGTGTTATAAAGTATTCTAATTTTCTGAGATAATGACTTTTGGGTTTTCATTGGCTGTAAGCCATAATCATCAACACTAACAGAAATAAACACATGAAATAGATCACTCTGTAATGACTCTATATAATATAGGAGTTTCACTTTTTGTATTGAAGAACTGAAATAAATTAACTTTTTGATGATATTCTAATTTTGTGAGAAGCTCCTGTATATGCAGTCATGGATCACTGCAGCCATTATTGCCATCTATACCATCCTTTCTGTTTAGTTTTATTTTTTTGTCTGCTTGGGTCTCTTATTCCTTTTTTTAATGGTTTTTCAATAAAGCTTTCTAATATTTTATATGTATTCCCTATCTGGCATTTTTTATTTCCTTCATTTTCTATTTGCGTTAATATCTTAGGACAGGATATTTTGCTGCTTCTTCGCTCTGTAGGTTTAGCAGTTTTTAATAGTAAACTTTGCAAACAGTGAAATAAATGATCTATGGTGAAAAAAACACGTGAGGTGCAAAATATGTCCAATATTTCCCATAATATGACGCAGCGCATCATTAGGGTATGTTCACCATTGGCGTTAGTTCAGCACTAAGATTCTATCACAAGATTCCATTATGACATCACTGGTGATTCTTGGCCATTGTGACATCACAGCTCAGTCACTACTTCTAGAATGTACACTGGGTCACCGGCGCCATTTTTGGTTCTATAGTGACTGAGAGCATTTGCAATTTTTCACTATGGCTGAATTACTTTTGGAAAATCATCAGGTACAAGCACTGTGGGAGATTGTTATCAATAATCGCCCGGACATTGTGCTTCTACCACCCGATGGCGTCCTCAGCTTCACTCACCAGCTGGTGCTGGAGCTAGTAAGGGATTGCCTGAGGAAACACCGACAACGTCGTCTAACGTCAGAGTATCTGACGGATTTATGTCACAACAT
This sequence comes from Dendrobates tinctorius, assembly GCF_039654945.1. NCBI lineage: Eukaryota > Metazoa > Chordata > Amphibia > Anura > Dendrobatidae > Dendrobates > Dendrobates tinctorius. The sequence continues at coordinate 979,724 of NW_027362013.1, read as the reverse complement.
CAGGACATTACTTCTCCAGGTAAATGGCGGACGCTCCGCACAAAACTTCTCCATAATCACAGAGAATAATGGTGGGAGAGAAGCTTCTTCTTTCCTCCAATATAAAACACGACGAGTCCCCAGATATGGAGTCGTTGTATCTGCAGAGAGGAGCAGATGTCACATACAATGGCCGCCCCCATTATGTCCCTTCTCATAATCTCAGGATTTTATTTTTTCTTCTTTATAGGCTGAAATAAAATATCAAAATGGAGATTTGGCTTTTCTTAAAGAACTGGCCGAAGAAGTCCTGTGTGTAATAGAATGTCCGACCCGCCCATTGGATCAACCGGTAAGGACCCATCCAGGGTCATGCATAGAAATCATGGGCCCCATAGCAGAAGTCGACAAAGTTGCCCTCTAAGCACAGTATGATATCCCGGGGATTTCTAAGATACCAACATCCAGACGCTTAGTTTGATGACCCTACATTACCCCCCATTCCACAAAGTATAATACCCCACAGTGACCCCAGCACAGTATAATGGCCCTTACTCCTCTCCACACAGTATAATGGCCCCTGCAGAACCCTAATACACAGTATGATAGCCCCAACATAACCCTCCATATTGTATAATGGCCTCATCATAGACCTCTAAATAGTATAATGGCCAACGTATCGCCCCGTAAACTCTTTTAGGGCCCCGAAACAGGGCCCCAACTGTCAATTGACAGCTCCCACTTCCATCATTGCTTTCAACTGTATCCGAATCCAGGATGCGTAGTCTGCCACATTTACTGGTACGCCACTGGACTGGTACGCCACTGCACCTTCATCCTCTCTATCTTCTACGGATCACCAGTTACATATGGCAAGATCTGGTGTTACATTTTACAGGACTCCCTGTCAGTCCCTGGGCTTTTCTACCCAATCTAAGAGCATTCGTATGTATTGGGGCAGAGACCCTGATTCCAGCGATGTATCACTTACTTTATTGGGTGCAAAAATTGTGAGTCTTCTATGCTGCAGATCTAGCAGTGCTCTGAATGCTGATCTCTGCATAACACCGCACATACCACTGATTGGCAGCTTTCTGTGTACACTGTGTATAGACAGAAAGCTGCAAATCATTGATGGGGCAGGGTTACAGAGAACAATGGGACTACATGACACAATATAGCTAGTCCTTTTGTGACATTCTTCTGCTGATAAAACACTGATTTTATTGAAATACCAGCACATGGCATATTAAGTAACGCAGCTGGAATCAGGGTCTCTACTCCTACAACATGCTGCTCTTACATTACATAGAAAAACCTGCTGACAGATTTCTATTAAGTTCTTGCCTGTGTGATCTTTCGTATTATCCAGCACTTTACAATAATACCGGTGTATAGAGGATCTCCCTTATATTACATCCATGAGGAACGTCCGGCTTGTATCGTCCCCTACATCGCATCAGTGTAAATCGGCTGGGACATAATATAGGAGAAGATTTTACATCCTGAGATGTTTTCCTGCAGCTTCTATATCTTAATATAATTTCTTATTATTTTTTAGGACGTGATCAGATCATTGATCCCGGCAGGAGAGCCGCGTATGAGCGACTATGAGACATCTACACTGATCGGCAGTGGAGCTTTTGGGTGAGATTTCTGTTCCCATAATCCCCATTTCTCAGGGTTCCCTATGACAATGCTGCTGCCTCTGTGCTCTGCCATTCAGTGTTATCATAGGGAAACGATCAGAGTCCACATCACTGTCCACATCTCAATGTCACTATTCAGCTCAGTTATACACAGCTGAGCGACCAGATCTGTAACAAATCAGTCTGTAAGGAAAGGGATGATATAATACATTACACCCACCGGTCCTAGACCTCATCTGCTCTAATGCTGCCACCTCCACCTCAGCTTCCCCGTCCTCTGCACCGATCTTCTGAGTTTCTTGGCTCCCATTATGAAGCTTAGAATAATGATTGGCTGCACAGGGTCACGTGAGGGGTGACACGATACTGACGCCAATGACATCTGCACCCTCACCCTCCACCATGACCATGTGAGTCCGATCACTGACCTCAGCAGCAGAAGGGAGGACAACCAAAGACTGGCACAGAGGACGGAGGACTTGACTCCTTCACTCCCATTTATTCTGCCTTAGGGTGTGGAGAACATAATAAGCGTCTTCTTCCAGCAAATAGAGAACTTTCAATTTACACCAATTTACAGTATATTTGGACTGAATCGTATCTACTGGTCGGTTATAGTGAATCTGCCCAAGATGAGTTTCAGTAGATTCTCTCATCTATAATGTGACCTGGGTGAGGGTCCGGCAGACGCGGCATTGTGCAGACCCCCATAGGTGATCTATGTAGTGTTATTTCATGGATTTCTAGTGATGGCCGGACTGCTGGTATTAAACATTAGTACAAAAGATCATATAATGACTTGTATATACAGACTGTTAATAAGGGTTCATTATAAACCATGGATTCTCCTTCTCTCCAGGTCCGTCCACTTAGTGCGCCATAAAGAATCACAACAGATCTTCGCTATGAAGAAAATGGCCAAGCTGAACCTGGATACTCCACAGAAAGTGGAATGGGCCTATCTGGAGAGGGACATCTTAGCAATCGCAGATTGTCCCTTCGTGGTCTCCATGCTCTGCTCCTTCCCCACTAAATCTCACCTGTGTATGGTCATGGAGTATGTAGGAGGTAGGACACGTACATTGTATTATATTCAGCCCAGTCTGCTGACATCTTATCACCTCTTATATCATTAAGACTTGTCCTCGTGGACGGTTACATCCCCACACAGCATTTACTCACTTCTCATCATACATCGTGGTGATCTGCTGTATAAACCCCTCACCGGTCATATTTCCTTTCTTCTATAGGTGGAGACTGTGGGACCCTTCTAAGCACCAGAGGTCCTTTATCTGTCCCGTTGGCCCGCTTGTACTTTGCAGAAGCGGTCCTTGGTGTGGAATACCTGCATAGTTACGGTGTGGTGCACAGAGACCTGAAGCCGGATAAGTAAGTGAATACCTGTAGTGTAGTAAAGAGGGAGAGTTATCATTTATTATCTCACAGTCTGTGAGACTAAACCCATCTTCTCTTTCACAGCCTCCTGATAACGTCTTCCGGACACATAAAAATCACCGATTTCGGGCTGTCAAAATTTGGTCTAATGATATCAAACACCAACATCTACAAGGAATCAGCAGAGGACATCAGCAGAGAGTTCCAGGACCGTGAGGTTGGCGTTACTTACAAGAACTCAGCTAGTTCTTTATAAATCTCATCACAGTACTGTCTCTTCTCTACGTTCTTCATTTCTAGAGAACTTTTCCATTGATGCTATCTTCTTTCTTTGTGTTTTCATGGAGAGAACTTGTAATAACTACAGTATAGTTTCATCAATCTGATCTTTTTTTCCGTTGGTTTCCAGGTCTGTGGCACCCTATATTACACAGCCCCAGAGGTCATCCTGAAACAAGGCTATGGAAGACCTGTTGACTGGTGGGCAATGGGGATCATCCTTCATGAATTTCTTCTGGGATGTGTACCATTTGATGAAGATTCCCTGAATAAGCTATATAAAAATGTTCTTCTTGGTAAGTAGAATAATGTAATAATTTTTGACTGTTTATATTGGTTTAGTTATTTCTTTTGCTTTATATTGCAGTTCATTAAAGAGGTTTTATTTTCTATAACTTTCCATACAACAGGAGACATAGTTTGGGATTGTGACGGCGCTCCTCCCCTGGATGCTCAGAACATCATCACTGAGCTGCTCAGAACCAATCCTGAGCATAGACTTGGGACAGGTAACAGAAATAATAGAGTTAATATTTAGTTGTTACACCAAGGACATATCGCTCATGTCTATGAGGATCAGCTCTTCTCTATCTGCTCTTCCAATTCTTGATCTCCGCACTAAGACTTTCAGTCATTTTCCTTCATGTCGGCTCAGTTATATCATTAGGTCAGATTATGATATACTGCTCAGATATGGAGCAGTGGCTGACAATATCGGCATCACTTTTGTTTTTCATTTTCCAGGAGGAGCATTTCAGATCAAGGATCATCCATTCCTTAATGACTTAGACTTTGACAACCTCCTAAGTCAGAAGTCGGAGTATGTCCCTCAGCTTTTATCAGACATGGACACCAGCTGCTTCATCAGTAAGTAGAATGAGACGTCATATAGACTACGTGTCTGATTGTCTCCTATTCCCTAATATGTGACCATTGGTTCCCTTCAATATTAGTGATAAATGGAGACTGTGTTATACTGACAACCTCTAATAACACTTCATTACTTATGTCTTGTAGATAACTCTGATATAAACAACCAGCTGGTCTCACAGGATGAGGAGGACACTAGTGTGGACAATGAGAGTCTTGACTTTCTAAATTTTATGTCATCTTCTGAAAGGCATGCTAAAGTAAGTGTGTGATCAATAAATCCAAGTTAGGTAAAAAAATATTTAAGAGTAAAAACAATATTTCATATCTTATTGTTGTCCTCATTTAGCTCTCTACCACCGATATCGGGATGAAGAATGATGAGGATCCCAAGTCCCCTCCAGAGTGTACCTCAACATCCAACACTGACATCTCAGAAATGTGAGTAGATTATGGGGTCATTACTGGGAACTCCAGGCTGATATATGTGCACAACACCAAATATAGGACATAAATACCGTAATATCACATGCAGCATCCACAGCCCCATTGTTAGCATCATTGAGCTTTTGGCTTTAGAAGCCACTGGTGATAACAGCCCATGATTGCGGCCAGTCAAGCATTTTTAGTGCTGTCCCCCACACTGTAGGAGAGATGTAGTATTACATGCCAGACATTCTTGGTAGTTGTTTAACGCTCTGCTTTATAAAACGTAGTTTACTTGTGATTTACACATTTTTCTTCTTCCAAACAGGCAGAAAGAATCTGTTTCTGTATATGATAGAGGCGATGATATTACCATCTTGACATCCTCGTCCTCACTATCAGGTATGTCCATGTCTGCAGAACCAACAATGTGAATGTTGACTTCAAGATTCAAATATTTCCACATGGTTTTTCTGCGATTGTTCTCCTATGGTATCTATATTTCATGGATCCCAATTGTGTTGACCATGGGCCCATACTGAATCCCTATTTCTCTAATTTGTACAGGACTTTTTATGTTTTCCTTGAATGACTTTGTAGCATCCAGGAACCTAGAGATAAATAGCGACTGTGTTATACTGACAACCTCTAACAATACTTCCTTACCTATGTCTTGTAGATCACTCTGATAAGAGCAACCATCTGGTCACAGAGGATGAGGAGGGCAAAAGTAAGAATGAGGAGAATATTTTCTTCCTAAAAATAACATCTTCTGAAAGTCTTTCTAAAGTAAGTATGTGATCAGTAAATCCAAAATATATAAAAAAAAACCTCTAAAATAAAGGACCTCTAAGAGTGAAAAAAAATATTTAATATCTTTTTGTTATCCACATTTAGCACTCTACCACCACTAACGGGACGAAGAACGATGAGGATCCCAAGTCCCCTCCAGAGAGTAACGGGACGATGAACGATGAGGATCCCAAATCCCCTCCAGAGTGTACCCAAACATCCAACACCGACAGCTCAGAAATGTGAGTAGATTATGGGGTCATTACTGGGAGCTCCGGGCAGATATATGTGCACAACACCAAATATAGGACAGAAATACCATAATCTCACATGCAGCATCCACAGCCCCATGGTTAGCGGTCATTGTGCTTTTGCCCTTACAAAGTGCTTGTGATAACAGCCCATCATTATTGTAGCCGGTCATGCATTTTTTGTGCTGCCCCCCACACTGTAGGAGAGATGTAGTATTACATGTCAGACATTCTTGGTAGCTGTTTTCCTCTCTGCTCTATAAAAGTTAGTTTTGAGCATTAGACCTTCCCCACTATGACAGTCATATGTCCTACTAGGCCTTATAGTCGGTGTTCTTATAGTGAGACAACCCCTTATACTGGGTTTACCTGTGATTTACATGCTTTTCTTCTTCCAAACAGGCAGAAAGAATCTGTCCCCGAACCTGATAGAGACAACGTTACTACCATCTTGCCATCCTCGTCCACACTGTCAGGTATGTCCATGTCTGCAGCACCAACAATGGGAATGTTGACTTCAAGGCTCAAATATTTCCAGATGGTTTTTATAGAATACTATAGGTTTCCTATGTCATCCATGTTATGACAAAGCAGATCCTATAAGGACAAATCGTTACTGACTTTTTTTTATTTTCTGATCAGAATTTCCAGCTCAGGAAGAAAGAAAATCTGCAACAAATCTGAGTAATGATACAGAAAAACCAGAAAAGGGGAAAAAGAGACGAGGTAAGTGTGAGAATCAGCTCCATGTTATGTGATGTCTGTGAGAATCATTCGTGTGAAGCAGATGTCATCTGTCAGTGATGGGATTATCACATGTATGATGGCTGACAATGATCCCTGACCTCTGTGTGATAATATTCCTCTGCCGTCCGGCCCCAGTGACCGCACAGTAGTATCATGTCATATGGAGTCCCATCACTTACATTATATTTACTTCTCTTCTCATAGGTTCCATCTTCCGCCGGACATTAGCATCCTGCCGGCGCGGATTATCCAGGGCTGCTCGCATATTTGCTTGTTGTTACTGTTGCCCTAGAACCATCTAAAGGACAGGAAACCTAAGCATCCAGCGCCCTGAAGACCAGCAGATCCACCATCAGCGATGGAGTTGTATAGAAGGACCTTCACCAGCTACCTGTGACCACTGACTCTCATCCTTCTATCCTAATTTTCTTCTTTTATTCTTTATTTATGCCAGAAATTATAATTTAACATCTTTGACATTGCAAACCATCATTTACAGCAATGAAATAAAACATCATATTAAATGACTTCTGGATATGGCACGGACCCTCATTTATTAGCACATAACCCAAACTACATAGCCCAATAATATAAAGTATACAATACGGTATTTTTTTAAGCACCGGAATGAGCTCTCCCACTAAATACAGAAAACCTATAAAGATAGATACAGGATCACTAGCCAAGGGGACTGGAAAGATTTTCTTTATTACACAAATATCAAAATCAAATTTAAAAGATTGTCAGACATAAACATACATACAATAACCATACATGAAGCCTCCAAATGTAGAGCTAAAATGGTGCACTCAAAATGTGTCCCAATATGAAGGTGAGAATCTAATCTAATAGGTAATTCATATCACATCAATATGATGGTTATATATATATATAGTGGAATAATAATCCTACATATAAACTATCAACCTCTTGATAATTATCAAATCTTATATAGACGAGTATCAATCAATAGAAGAATGTGTGCTGCATATTCCAGGGAAGTGATAAAAGCATGTATAATGCAGCAAAGTGTGTACAGGACACATAGTAACAAGTGTTGAGCGAATGTGCTTGCCACTACTCGGTATTCGCCCGAGTATCACTTTACACGGTGAGCACCGAGCATTTCTGGGATTACTCGGCGGGAACTCGGGTCTCCACCCAGCACTTTTGGCGGACTTTAGAGACCCAATCACGCTGAAGGGATTGTCTGCCAGGCAATGAAGTGCCGCAGCCATCTTTGTTATGGTCGTGCAGTGATTGGCTGGCCACACAGCATCATCAGGGGTTATAAAAGACCGGATGCCGTCTTGCTCAGCGCATTCAGCTCCGGATTGAGAGAGTGTAGGGAGAGCGGCTGCCTTGATAGGGTCAGAATTGGGGATTTCTTAGTGAGTGTGGGGTCTACCATCCTAAATAATCACATCCAGGTAAACCAACAGTCCTTCTAAGAATTGATTCCGGAGAATATAGGTTCCAGTGTTAGGCAGGCAGGGTAGTGTACGTCGCTGTATACGCATCAGTGCCAGGCCTGCAGGCACTTTATGTGTGTATATAGAGCATTGCATATATCAAGAGGGTCCATTCCCTTCCTGTGTTCTGGTTCTGCTACTGCTACCTGTGGGATATCTTAGCCGTATATAGCTAGCCCCAGGTGTAATTAGAATACAGACCACACATATTTTGGTGTGGCATCTCCGTTCCGGCTCATATCTGTGCGTGCTCGAAGTGTGGCCAGTTTAAGGCTGTTATCTTTTTATGGGCTGCCTGTCACTTTTGGTTAAATACAGCAGTATTTAGCCCAAAAAAAACCAGGCCTCACATTTAATGTAGTGGTATCTCCGTGTCAGCTCATATATTTGCGTGCTCAATAATTTGCCAGTGTAGGCGCTTTTCTTTATTTTTCCTGGGTTAAGCTGTACTTATATACAGCAGTAGTTAGGTAAAAAAAAAAACAGGGCATACATTTGTCATAGTGGTATCTCCTTGGCAGCTCATATCTGTGTGTGCTCAAAGTTTTGCCAGTCTATCTCTGACACGCCTCATACATCCGTGTGCCAAAAATTGAGGCATTTTAGACCTAAATTCCCTTTTTTGGCAGTCTGTCACTCTCGTTATATCTAGCAGTCTTTTAAATCCACCAAAAAACAAAGAAACATATTTGACAGTGTGGTATATCTGTGACACGCCTCATACGTCCGTGTGATAAAAATTTGTGGAATTTAGGCCGGTGCTCCAGTGATTTCCTGTCTGGTACTCAACTTATATACAGCACTATGTTGCATTATTTTGAAAAACAGGCCACATTTTACAGCGGGGTCTATCTCTGACATGCCTCAAACATCAGTGGGCCAAAAATTGAGGCATTTTAGGCCTAAATTCCCTTTTTTGGCCAGTCTGTCACTCTCGTTATATACATGCAGTGCCTGGGCTGACAAACATTTCCCCATGGGGGCTACAGTTTTTAAAAATATACTATGGGCATCATAGACACCATTGCCAAAAATTGGACTGCCTGTAGCAGCACAGAGCACGTTAACCCTGGTGATTTAGTGGCAGAGAATGAGGAGACATAATGATAAATCATACTGAAATCAAACAAATAAAAAATGTGAATCCACCTATGAAAGCAAAAACAAAAGGGAGGGGCGAACACAGGTTCATAGATATGAAGCCAGAATGTGCCCAATGAGGTATGTTTGTCCCTAGCAACAGCTCAGAGACAGGGATATAAATTAAAATATAATAGAATAGTATTTCAATATTTTTATATTGTAGAGGTATACACTAGGTCCTTAGAGGATGGTCCAGACATAGTAAAACTGGAAAATATAAGAATAAGTGGGAAGAATAAACGTACATCTCATTTTTATGACAGTCCCCCCTGGGGGAGTAACATTTTTTTTGGTTTCAAATTAGTAACGGGCATCATACAAACACCCTTGCTCAAAAATTGAGTGACTTTTGCATCACGGAATACGTTCACCCGGGTGTTCTACTGGTTGTGAATGATGAGAATGAGGATAAGGAGGAGGATAACACCAAGGAGACCAAATCATGAAGCGGATGTGTGGTTGTGAAGAGGTGCATGAGAATACACCTCCACAAAAAAGACAATGTATTTGAGGTTATGTTTCGCTGTTTTCATTCGGTGGTGTACAGAAGTCTTTCCCAATCCAGGCCTTGCTCATTTTTATAAAAGTCAGCCTGTCAGCATAGTCAGTTGACAGGCGGATGAGCTTATCTGTTATAATTCCACCAGCGGCACTAAAAACCCCTCTGACAGAACGCTAGCAGCAGGGCAGGCCAGGACCTCTAAGGCGTAAAGAGCCTGTTCATGCCACATGTTCAGCTTGGATACCCAATAATTAAAAGGCACAGAGGAACCTCGGAGGATGTTTGTACAATCTGCAAGGTCCTCCCTCAGCATCTTCCCAAACATTGCACTTCTTGTGCCAGCACCCCTTGCCTCTGTGCCGCCACGATGGGAGGGTCTGAGAAAAGTGGCCCAGAACTTTGCCATTGTTCCCCTGCCTGAGCTGGATAGTACTTCTGTCTCTGTCGCTTGGACTCCTTGGTTGTACAACAAACTCTGACGTCTGCTGCCAGCGTTCTCACATGAGAATATTTTCAGTAATTCTGCTACAAGGGCCCTCTGGTACAGCAACATTTTTGTACACTTCTCCGCCTCTGGAAGAAGAGATTGAAAGTTCTCCTTGTAGCGTGGATCTAGTAGTGTCACCAACCAGTAATGAGTGTCACCGAAAATGTTTATAATGCGAGGGTCAAGGGAAACGCAGCGCAACATAAAGTCAGCCCAATGAGTCCCAGACTCTTAACAGGCAACACTTCCGTGTCCTCGCCCCAACAGAATGACTGATCATGCTGTCCTCCTCCTCCTTGTCCTCAGGCCTACAACACTTACAACGAACCTCAGTAAGATCAGAGTACAAACATTGCTGTAAATACCTTCTTGTAAATACACCACTGTAGTTTTAAGATCCCCCCACCTAATTTTAGATTGTAATTTGTCACGAGCAGGATTGTTCTGTTTGGGTTGAATTATTATCATCGTTGTTGCTTACTGTAGCTTGTAAGCTGTCATAAGCAGGGTAGTTTTATTTGGGTTTAATTATTTGATTATTGTTATCCTTGTTATTTAGGACTGTTGTGTTTGAAACTGTTAAGCTGTAAGTATGTTTTCGCTCTATAATAACTTTCAAGATTCAAATTAGAACACAGAAAAGCAGGATGGAGACATTAGTCATGTTGTCTTTGAAGCTCACCATCTTGGTGGATTTCTCAAAGTTTTGGAGGATGGCACACATGTCAGACATCCATGTCCACACCTCATATATTATGTGTGAAGACAGAATAGAATACCGACAACCTTATTGATGCTGGTAGATTAGTCACCAACTGCCCTTTTCTGCTCAGAAATCCTTTCCTACATCTGCAGTGTTGAGTTCCAAGACCTGGGGTCATCACACACCAGTCAGTGAGCCAGAAGTAGCAAGCGCTGATGAAATCACGGCAATGGCGGATGAAGCTGTAGCTGACTTTCTAAAATGGGTATTTAGAGCGTTGTATTTTTACCAGCAGATCTGCCAGCTCCATGTCGCTTTTCAAAAAACATTGACCAATTTGGTTAAGTGCATGAACCAGGCATGGCAAGTGTGTGAGCTCGCCTCGCCAAAGACCAGCCACCAGGTTCCACCCATTGTCACACACAAACTGTCAGGAACACCGCACTGTACTTGCTCACTGAGCCAGTGCACGTGTCCTGAGTGTCAGCGCCGGCGTGCAGCCTCCGCTGAGCAGTGACTCACCCGCAATGTAGGGGTACCGGGGTCAGGTACAGCCAGAAAGTACCAATGCACAGGACCTGTGGATGCTGAAGTTTAGGAAGCCAGCATAGGACCTATGGTCATGTGAATGGTCATGTGACTGCAAGGGGGCGGGGCTTAGCGTCCTGCACACAGAGAAGGAAGAGAACTCAGAGTCCAAGCAAAGCAGAGGTTATGCACAGTACAGACCAGCGAGGTACAGGAGAGATAAACAGATGGGAGGTCAGACAAAGCCAAAGGTCATACACGGGATCACAGTACAGTACCAGGGAGGAGACAGAGCGGATAATCAGGGCCAAGCAGAGATCAAAACCAAACAGACATATAAGGTACCAGGCAGAATCCAAAGCGATATCCAGGGAACAGACCGAGTCATACACAGAGAATCAAGTAACCAGAACACAGCACTAACACACTCAGGGGTCACCACACAATGCCAAGGGTGAAAGTATAACTGACAGGGATAGGAGCGTCCTGAGGCTATAAGAAGCCTCCCCCAGAACCAGGGAGAGGCCACAATCATAGCCCCAGGTGTGCAGGTAAGCCTGCACCGGGATCACAACCTTTAACCCCAGAAATGCCAGTCATCAGCACTGGTTCCAAACATTAACCCCACGTGTGCGAGTCAAACCCGCACTGAGATCATGACAGTACCCCCCTCTCAACGGGGGGCCTCTGGACCCCCAGGCTTGCCCGGGTACTTAGCATGGAAAGCCCGCACCAGGCGATCAGCATGCATCAACCGGGCTGGTACCCAGGACCTGTCCTCCGGTCCATACCCCTTCCAATGAACCAGGTACTGTACCGACCGCCGTACCAACCTGGAATCTACGATATGACCAACCTCGTACTCCACCTGCCCCTCGACCAAAACCGGAGGAGCAGCAGACTCGGAGTCTCCCCGTACTGCTTCAAAAGGTTTCAGTAGAGATTTGTGGAAGACGTTAGGGATCTTGAAAGAGGGTGGAAGGCACAGCCTATACGCCACTGGATTGATTTTTTCCACAATCTTGTACGAGCCAATGAATTTGGGTCCCAACTTGGCTGACGGAATCTTTAACTTAATGTTTCGCGTGGAGAGCCAAACTTTCTCTCCCACCCGAAACATGGGACCAGGTGTTTGTTTCCTGTCCGCGAAAAACTTATACCTGCCTTGAGACCTAGATATACGCCGCTGGACTTCTGCCCATGTATCTTTTAACCGCTGAACAGAATCCTCAGCCCCGGGACACCCCGAATCCAGACGAGAAAACTCACCAAAATGAGGACTGAACCCATAGTTAATCAAGAAAGGGGACCTACCAGTGGATTGACTCACCCGACTATTGAAGGCAAATTCAGCCAACGGCAGTGCATCGCACCAGTCATTCTGTCTAGCAGAGGTTAGACACCTGAGGATCTGTTCCAGGGACTGGTTAGTGCACTCCGTCTGCCCATAGCTCTCAGGATGGTATGCAGACGAAAAGGACAGAGACATACCTAATTTTTTGCAGAAAGCACGCCAAAACTTAGCCACAAACTGCACACCACGATCAGACACCACATTCAGGGGTACCCCATGCAACCGGATCACATGCTGCACAAACAACCTGGACAACGTCTCAGCTGACGGTAGTGCGGACAGGGGTACGAAATGAGCCTGCTTAGAAAACCTGTCCACCACTACCCATACCACTGTATTACCCTTAGATGGAGGGAGATTGGTAACAAAATCCATGGATAAATGAGTCCATGGCCTTTCGGGCACTGCCAAGGGTATCAGCTCCCCTGCCGGCCGGCTATGAGAGCTTTTAGAACGAGCGCAGACCCCACAACCAGCAATGAATTTTTTTATGTCCGAACCAAGGGTAGGCCACCAAAAGATCCTAGCCACCGCCAGACGTGTGGCTGAAATACCAGGGTGAGCACTCAGCTTGGATTCATGGAACTCCTGCAAGAGTTTCAGGCGAAGTCGCTCTGGGACAAACAACTTCCCCTCCGGCTTGGCCGCCGAGGCCTGCGACTGGTCCCCCAGAATCTCCCGTTCCAATTCAGATGAGACCTCTGCTATTTGGATTTCTGGATCACGGAGTGAACTACTTATACGATGGACTACTTGCTAGAGATGGGGTGCACCTTACGAAGACTGGTAAGCATGTATTTGGAAGTCGCCTTGCTACACTTGTAAGGAGAGCTTTAAACTAGAACAACATGGGAAGGGAAGCAAAAGACCAGAAAAAGCCATACACCTGACAAATGCTATTGAGAACTCTGCTATTAGAAGTGGAAAGGAAGAACAAAGACGAAAGAATCTAATTAATAAAAATATTGGAGAAAGAGAAACCAATCACAAACTAAAATGTTTCTATACTAATGCACAAAGCATGGGCAACAAACAAGGAGAATTGGAACTACTAACACAGGAAAAGAAATATGATGTCATTGGAATCACTGAAACTTGGTGGGACAATACACATGATTGGAATACAAGACTAGAAGGATACAACTTATTTGCAAGAAACAGACTTGATAAACGAGGAGGGGGTGTCGCATTGTATGTTAGAAACGCGTATATCTGCACAGAGATTGAAGCTTCAGAGACTGGGAGTTCTGTGGAAACTGTTTGGGTAAGAATACAAGGACAGAACAACGGAAAGGACACCATTGTAGGCATTTACTACAGGCCGCCTGTGCAAGCTGAAGCTATGGATGAACTCTTTATGCATCAAATGGCCAAGTTCTCCAAAAAATATGACATAGTTGTCATGGGAGATTTCAACTATCCAGACATTTGTTGGGAATCTCTCTCAGGCAAAACTAACAGGTCAAGGAAATTCTTATCCTCTCTTGCTGACAACTTTATCTTCCAAAAGGTAAGGGAGAAAACAAGGGGAACTGCTACCTTGGATCTAATCCTTATAAACAGGGAGGAAATGGTTGAGGAGGTAAAAGTGGCTGGGACCCTAGGAGGTAGCGACCATGCTATTTTAGAATTTTGGATAACTAGAGGCGGAAGACCTGTGAAGACTCAGACGTCAAGGTTAGATTTCAGAAAGGCAGATTTTAAGGGATTCAGAAAGAGAATTGGAGGGATCCAATGGCTGGATATCCTTAAAGACAAAAATGTCCAGGAAGGATGGGAAATCTTGAAAAATGAAATTCTCAAAGCACAGTTGTTAACAATTCCGAAAAGAGGGAAGAATAGGAAGCAGTTAAGGAAACCAGGATGGATGAACACAGAACTTAAGCACATGCTAAAAAGGAAGAAAAAAATGTTTATAAAATGGAAAGAGGGAGGCATATCTAAAGAAGAATATAATGCTGTCTGCAGAACCTGCAGGGCACAAATCAGATTAGCTAAAGCTAAAAATGAATTGAGGCTTGCAAGAGATGTCAAAAGCAATAATAAAGGATTTTGGGGATATGTCAAAAGTAAAAGAAAAGTCAAAGATGCTATAGGATTTTTACAGGATGAAAATGATGAAATAGTAAGTCAGGATGTTGAGAAGGCTGAACTTTTAAATTCCTATTTTGCATCTGTTTTCTCTCAGAAAGGAAATGTAACATCAACTGTTATTCACTGTCCTATTAAGGGAATAGAAGAATCCAGGATATCTATAAACAGAAAGATAGTGAGGAAACACTTAGCTAACCTAAATGAATTCAAGTCTCCAGGTCCAGATGAATTACACCCCAGAGTACTGAAGGAGATAGCAGAAGAAATTTTTGAACCCCTCTCTATAATCTTTGAAAATTCTTGGAGAACAGGAGAAGTGCCAGAAGACTGGAGAAGAGCAAATGTTGTTCCTATCTTCAAAAAGGGGAAGAAGGTGGACCCAGGTAACTATAGGCCGGTGAGTCTGACTTCTATACCAGGAAAGATCTTTGAACAAATTATTAAACAACATGTATGTCAATACCTGGATAAGAATGAAGTGATTAAATAGAGTCAGCATGGGTTTGTAACTAATAAGTCATGTCAGACTAACTTAATTTCCTTCTATGACGGTATCACTGATTGGGTAGATCAAGGAAATGCTGTAGATATAGTATATCTTGACTTCAGCAAAGCATTTGACAAAGTCTCTCATACAATCCTTATTGAAAAAATGATTAAGTATGGAATGGACAAGGCAACTGTTAGGTGGATTCATAACTGGCTTAGTGATCGGACCCAAAGAGTGGTCGTAAATGGCTGCACATCCAGTTGGAAGAATGTCTCAAGTGGGGTACCACAGGGCTCTGTCCTGGGCCCTGTATTGTTCAACATCTTTATCAACGATTTAGATGAAGGAATTGAGGGTAAACTGATTAAATTTGCTGATGACACAAAGCTAGGAGGAATAGCTAATACTAGAGAAGAGAGAGAGAGGATTCAAAAAGATTTAAATAAACTGGAGAAGTGGGCAGCAACTAACAGAATGGTTTTTAACAGGGAGAAATGCAAAGTACTACATCTGGGCAATAAAAATGGAAAAAGCATATATAGAATGGGAGGAATAGGGCTAAGTGACATCACATGTGAAAAAGACTTGGGTATACTAATAGATCACAGACTGAATATGAGTCAACAGTGTGATGCAGCAGCAAAAAAGGCAAATGCAATTCTAGGATGTATTAACAGAAGCATACAGTCTAGATCACGTGAAGTCATTATTTCCCTCTACTCCTCTTTGGTCAGACCTCATCTGGAATATTGTGTCCAGTTTTGGGCACCACATTTTAAAAAAGACATCAACAAACTGGAGCAAGTTCAGAAAAGAGCGACCAGAATGGTGACCGGTCTGCAAACCCTGTCTTATGAGGAAAGGTTGCAGGATTTGGGAATGTTTAGTTTGCAAAAGAGAAGACTGAGAGGAGACTTAATAGCTGTCTACAAATATCTAAAGGGCTGTCACATTGTAGAAGGATCAACTTTATTCTCATTTGCACAAGGAAAGACTAGAAGCAATGGGATGAAACTGAATGGGAGGAGACACAGATTAGATATTAGAAAAAACTTTTTGACAGTTAGAGTGATCAATGAGTGGAACAGGCTGCCACGAGAAGTGGTGAGTTCTCCTTCAATGGAAGTCTTCAAACAGAGGCTGGACAGACATCTGACTGGGATGATTTAGCGAATCATGCTTTGAGCAGGGGGTTGGACCAGATGGCCCAGGAGGTCCCTTCCAACTCTACGATTCTATGATTCTATCACAACCCCAGGGTGAAGAATGGAGGACGGTGGCTCAGGGGGCGACATCGGCTGAAAACTGCGTGATAAGGCGTCAGCCTTGACATTCTTAGACCCTGGAAGAAATGTAATCGTAAACTGAAAACGAGGAAAAAAAAGTGACCAACGGGCCTGTCTGGGCGTTAGTCTTTTAGCAGTCTCAATGTACGACAGATTTTTGTGATCCGTGATCACCGTAACCGGGTGACTGGTCCCCTCCAAAAAGTGCCTCCATTCTTCAAACGCCAATTTGACCGCAAGAAGCTCTCTATTGCCTACGTCGTAATTTCTTTCCGCAGCAGAGAATTTCTTGGAAAAGAAAGCACATGGCCTGAGGTTGGTTAGAGTGGCAGGCCCTTGGGACAACACCGCCCCCACCCCCACCTCAGAGGCGTCCACTTCCACGACGAATGGTTTGGACGGATTTGGCTGCGCTAACACAGGAGCAGACATAAAACATTTTTTCAGCGTTGCAAAGGCCTCTTTTGCGAGCGAGGACCAATTTCTCACATCCGCACCTTTGCATGTTAGATCCGTGAGAGGTTTGACCACTTGCGAAAACCCCCGGATAAATTTGCGGTAATAATTGGCGAACCCCAAGAAGCGCTGAAGACCCTTAAGATCTCGGGGTTGCACCCAATCCGCAATGGCCTGCACCTTCTTGGGGTCCATGCGAAAACCCTCACCGGATACAATTAACCCCAAAAAGGACAACTCTTGTACACAGAATACACATTTCTCCAATTTGGCATACAAATGATTTTCTCTAAGCCTTTGGAGCACAGTTCGTACATGTTCCAAATGAGAATACTTGTCGGGGGAATATATCAAAATATAATCTAAGTAGATAACGACAAAACGACCAAAGAGATCCGAGAATACCACGTTGATGAAATTCTGAAATATGGCAGGGGCGTTGGTAAGACCAAACGGCATGACTAAATTTTCAAATAGTCCCTCGGTCGTGAGGAACGCGGTTTTCCATTCATCCCCCTCCTGGACCCTTATCAAATTATATGCCCCCCGAAGGTCAAGTTTAGAAAACCACTTTGCCCCTGATAGCTGGTTACATAAATCGGGAATCAACGGAAGGGGGTACGTATTCCGTACAGTAATTTGATTAAGCTCCCGGAAGTCGAGACAGGGACGTAACCCGCCATCTTTTTTCTTTACAAAAAAGAAACCTGCCGCTACAGGTGAGACTGAAGGACGTATGTGTCCTTTGCGCAGACTTTCAGTAATGTACTCCTTCATAGCCAAGCGCTCAGGACCAGACAAATTAAACAGACGGGCTTTGGGTAATTTAGCCCCCGGGACCAGCTCAATAGCGCAGTCAAAGGGTCTATGTGGCGGTAACGTCTCGGCCTCGCTTTCGGAGAATACATCTTCGAAGTCCTTCAGGCATTCCGGAATACCTTCCAGCTCGACAGATGATACAGACACAGATTTAACTGGTTCAACCAGCAGTGCGGATTTATCACATAACTCAAAATCATTAAACCCCCATTGAACAATCTCCCCTGTTTTCCAGTTAATAACTGGGTTATGGCGTTGTAACCAGGGCATGCCCAACACCAACCCTGCAGGTAGATTGTCCAGCACAAAACAACTTATGTTTTCCACATGAATAGCGCCCACTCTGAGCGAAAACACATCAGACATAAAGCGAATTCCCTCCTTAGTGAGGGGAGATGAGTCAATGGCCATCACCTTGATCGGAACCTTGAGCCTAACTGTCCCTATCTTGCAGTGTGTGACCAATTGGGAGTCAATGAGGTTAATAGATGATCCGCAGTCGACGAAGGCTGTAGAGGAAAAAGAACTACCGTCCACAAATAGTTCCACAGGCAGTAATACTTTAGAAAATGAGGAAAATGGTACCTGAGGGTCTGAGCAGCCTCCCCGTTGACTACCCAGACCTAGTCGTTTCCCGCCGACCGGGTTTGAAGACGGGCAATTCGGGCACTCCCTTTTCCAATGTCCCGTTTTACCGCAGTAAAAGCATAACTGCTTGTCCTTCTGGCGTTTCCTCTCCGTATCCTTCAGGGAGAGGGCGCCTACATCCATGGGCTCAGGGGCAGTCTCTTTTCCACTGGGGAATAATGGAGTATCCACCTGCATCACCCCTCTGGCCCGCAGCCTGCGGTCCATCCGGACGGCCTGGGTCATGGCGTCCTCGAGAGAGTTAGGTGGGGGATGTAACGCCAAGGCATCCTGCAGCCGCTCGGACAAGCCTCTGCGAAAGAGTCCTTGGAGTGCGGCGTCGCTCCAAGAGACCTCTGCCGCCCAGCGGCGGAACTCAGAACAAAACCACTCAGCTGAATGTTTCCCCTGACAGACACTCATCAACATATCCTCTGCCAATCGCACTCGGTCAGGTTCATCATAAATGTGCCCGAGGGCCTCAAAGAATGCGTTCACTGACATACATTCAGGAGCAGAGGAAGACAGAGAGAAAGCCCATGCTTGCGGAGCCCCCCGAAGTAGGGAAATAATGACCCCCACCCTCTGGAACTCATCCCCGGAGGAGCGGGGCCTTAGAGAAAAAAAAAGCTTGCATCCTTCTCTGAAAGACCTGAACTCCTTTTTGTCCCCTGAGAAAAAGTCTGGCAATTTGACCGGAGATTCGGGGGACGCTAATGACACATCCCTACCCCCAGAACTAGAAGCCCCTGCATCGACAGCCTCCTGCACAGTAACTACCAACTGTTGCTGGGTCTGGGCCATCGTGCGTTGTTCCACATTGAGCTTATGGAACATTTGGGTCAGGTGCTTGACCTGATCAGACAAGGCTTGTATGGGATCCATGAGGATAACACACCTTTTTTTTTTTTTTTTTTTTTTATTTCTGAAGAAAAAAAAACTGAAATGGTCAGTTATAATGTCAGGAACACCGCACTGTACTTGCTCACTGAGCCAGTGCGCGTGTCCTGAGTGTCAGCGCCGGCGTGCAGCCTCCGATGAGCAGTGACTCACCCGCAATGTAGGGGTACCGGGGTCAGGTACAGCCAGAAAGTACCGATGCACAGGACCTGTGGATGCTGAAGTTTAGGAAGCCAGCATAGGACCTATGGTCATGTGACTGCAAGGGGGCGGGGCTTAGCGTCCTGCACACAGAGAAGGAAGAGAACTCAGAGTCCAAGCAAAGCAGAGGTTATGCACAGTACAGACCAGCGAGGTACAGGAGAGATAAACAGATGGGAGGTCAGACAAAGCCAAAGGTCATACACGGGATCACAGTACAGTACCAGGGAGGAGACAGAGCGGATAATCAGGGCCAAGCAGAGATCAAAACCAAACAGACATATAAGGTACCAGGCAGAATCCAAAGCGATATCCAGGGAACAGACCGAGTCATACACAGAGAATCAAGTAACCAGAACACAGCACTAACACACTCAGGGGTCACCACACAATGCCAAGGGCGAAAGTATAACTGACAGGGATGGGAGCGTCCTGAGGCTATAAGAAGCCTCCCCCAGAACCAGGGAGAGGCCACAATCATAGCCCCAGGTGTGCAGGTAAGCCTGCACCGGGATCACAACCTTTAACCCCAGAAATGCCAGTCATCAGCACTGGTTCCAAACATTAACCCCACGTGTGCGAGTCAAACCCGCACTGAGATCATGACACAAACATGCCTGACTGTGGGTTCACCAGTCTCATCCACAAATATGCCTGCTGTTTCATAGCTGTCCACAACTTTACAGCATTGTGGTGTTTTCCACAGAAGCATATTAGCTTCAGCATAGCCTGTTCCCACTTTGATTAGGCAGTGCTGCAGTGTTCCAGCATGAGATTGATGTGCTACCTTTTTGAGCTGGAGGCTGAAGAGGAGACGAAGGGGGGCAGTGCACTATGCACCTAATGCGCCAACACTGTGTCAAAATGCAGCAGACAGACCCATTGACCTAGTGGCATGGGGCCAGCTTAAGATAAATCGGGCAAGACATCAAAGATTTTTGGCGTGGACAAGCAGCGCATCGGAGGCTGAGTAGCGTGCTCCGTCCTTACAGCAGTGGCTGTTATGATTGGGTCATTGAGGAGGAAAACAAGACCAAGCTAAGCCACAGAAAACCAGAGAAGTTGGTAACTAAGTGGATTGCAGACCCCTGATCCTATCCACACAACTAGCAGTAGCCGTGGAGCGTACCTACAATGATTCTAGATGCCTTGACACAGCCGGAGGACTAAATAAGCCTAAAGCAAGAAAAAGGGAAATTTAAACTGCCCCAGAGCAGACCCCAAAGGAATAGACAGCCCCCAAACATATATTGCCGGTGAGACAAGATGAAAACACAAACACAGGTAGGAAAATAGGCTCAGCAAACGATGAGGCCCACACTAACTAGAAAGGACAGGAAAGGAAAGATGCTGTCTGCAATCATGCCAAAAAACACTGCAAAAATGTCCAACACATCTGATAGCAAAAAAACCCTGAAGTCACTAGACTTCACCCACTATATCAGCACTCTGGCATATTCTAAAAACAGAGCAAAAGAGGCCAATCTAATAAGGGCCAAAAAGCAACCTGGCACAAACAGTAACATAAGATTGGAAATTCAGCACAGCCCCAGCCGGGCCTGGCTGAGCACACAAAACTGAATAGACAAAACCAAATCAAATGTGAACAATAGCAAAGAATACTTAGCTTGAGAATGCAGGGACTGAACTGGAAATTAAGACCTCAGGAGGCAGGTAAAATCACCAGCATGGATAGAGGGAGTCGGCTGTCTTAAATCCAGTCAGAGACTCCAGATGTCCAATCGTCGTCCTCATTATCAGGTGGCTGGTCTCTGTTAATTAGATCAGCTTCATTACCTCCTGCAACCACCAGAGGGAGTCCGGAAAGAGAACTCACGACTCCTCTGTCAATACAATCAGCTCCACCACCCTCACCAAGCAACCAGAGGTAGACCAGAAAGTGAATTCACAACAGTACCCCCCTTTGAGGAGGGGTCACCAAACCCTCATCCACGCCACCAGGCCGATCAGGATGGGCACGGTAAAAAGCACGAACCAATCTATCGGCATGAATGTCAGAAGCAGAGACACAAGAATTATCCTCCTGGCCATATCCCCTCCATTTGACCAAGTACTGGAGTCTCCGTCTAGCCAAACAAGAATCCATTATTTTCTCTACCTCATATTCCACATTGCCTTTAACCAATATAGGGTCAGAAGGCGCCGCCATGGGAACTACTGGCTCAACAAACCTCTTCAACAGAGATTTATGAAACGTTATGGATAGTGTTGAGCATTCCGATACCACAAATATCGGGTATCGGCCGATATTTGCGGTATCGGAATTCCGATACTGAGTTCCCAAACTTTTTGCATATTGAATACCGGAATCGGAAGTTGCCATAATGCTATGAGCCAGTTTGATTTGATTCAGCCAATGAGGAATCCTCAGAAGTGTGGGCACATCCTGTTAGGCATGTAGGCATGTTAAATAATGTCATGGCTGTGATTGGCTGCTGAAATGATGTCATGATGCACTATAAAAGCCGCCGCCGCCATTTAGGGTTCACTCTGCTGTGAATTCAGTTAGGGACAGGCTGCTGTTCAAGACTCTGAGGGACAGTTATAAATAGCGATTTGCTAAATAATATTGTGCTTTACCCAGGCTACATTATCAATCACTGTAGCTTTCTTTTGCCTTGCAGCGCTGTTCACAGCTGTCTGCAAGGTCTGTGTGAGTGCAGCTCATGCTGTAGTGTGTCCTGCAGCCATCTCTGGTTGTAGGCCGCTCATGGTTTGTCACTGCCTCATACATATTTTTGTTTTATTGCTGCTCATTTTTCATTAATTCTCCTATTAGTGTGCATCCATCCGTATCCATATACATTGGTTGCAAACACTTTAGGAGTAGACAGCGGAGCCTTTCTGCAGCCTTTCAGTGCTAGTGCCCAGTTCTCTGCACTGTTCACGGCTGTCTGTGAGGTCTCTGTGTGTGAGTGCAGCTCACGTTGTAGTGTGTTCTGCAGTCACCTCTGGTTGTAGTCCGCTCAGCGTGCGTCACTGCCTCATACATAATCCTTTTTTTGTTTTATTGCAGCTAATTTTTCCTGATTTTTTTCTCCTATTAGTGTGCTTCCATTCATATCCATCTACATTGGTTGGTTGCAAACACTATATAGGAGTAGATAGAGGAGCCTTTTTGCTGGCTTGTGCCCTGCAGCCGCAGCCAGATTAGTATT
Source organism: Dendrobates tinctorius (assembly GCF_039654945.1). Taxonomy (NCBI): domain Eukaryota; kingdom Metazoa; phylum Chordata; class Amphibia; order Anura; family Dendrobatidae; genus Dendrobates; species Dendrobates tinctorius. Next base: position 957,095 of record NW_027362013.1, on the reverse strand, counting down.
AGCCTATTTTTTGGAGCCTGATCTATTGCATTGTAGGTTACCTTCCTACATTGTAATAGCTCCAAAAAGTTTGTGATACTATCGCTTTCACATCTTTGGTCACATCCTTTTTGTTTTTTTGAAAAAAAAAACACGTAAATAAAGTTCACCAAACACTCCACTTTACAGTTGTGTAGGCCACATTAGCTCATATTAAAGTGTAGTCCACACACTTTATAAAATTAGTGTTTATTAAACCTGTTAGCAGCTGTTCAGGAATAAGCACACTAAGCCCCCCCTTTGTACTTTTCTGCCTATCTTTATCAGTCTACCAAGATGAAGAAGGCAGGGAGTAAGGCACGTGATCGTGGGCGTGGAGTTTCAGCAGGGAGAGGACGTGGGGATTCTGTGCTTGCTGCGGGCACCCGTGACTCAGCATCCCCCAGTTTTACCTGGCAACAGTCCTTTATGCGCAGCTTTGTAGGACCTCGCCGTACCCCACTGCTGCGGGACGAACAAATTGAAGCCATTGTCGGATGGATGGCAGCTAACGCATCGACTTCAATGACTTCCACATCCTCTCAGGGCCAGAGCACTGAAGAGCAACTGGGTTGCCCTCCCAGGGCTGTGGGGTACTCGGTACCGGGCCAGTGTCAGTGGGATGTGTCACAGCAGTGGTGACCCAGTCCGTGGCCCTGGGCGCCCATGTAACAGGGGAGATTGAATGGTGGAATGTAGTTAGATGAATAGTTCATGACGCCACCTGTGGTGCTCGGCAAGGGAGGTGTTGAGCCGACGCTGCATGCAGATCCGCTGGGACTGATGGTATGGTGCAGCAAAGATGTAAAAGCTCCCCACAGGTGAAGCTGTAGTCCCAGGGCAGTGTAGATGTGGTTGGCATGGGGATGTAGCGGTGCCGGAAAGGTAGGAAGCAGACAAGACACAGAGGGGTGCAATTTCTGTACTTTTACTTGATAACTGCAGTCCAGGGTCCTGATTACAGATGGTAACGGAGCAGGCTAGCCTGGAAGCAATTCAGGGATTCTCTCTCAGCAGAAGGGCTGTGCAGTCTCCTTTCCTAGCCCTTACTTAAGGGATCTCCAGTACTGAGTTACACTGAATTTCCTCCTGTCAGATGTTCTCAAGAACCTTTCTTGCACGGCAGACAGCTGTAGCCTATCTCGGGAACTCCTTTCTCCTGTGTCCCGGCTCGCTATCCAAGCTGATGTTGTGCCCTCAAGTCTTAGATGGGAATAGGGCATTTACAGCCTCCTACTCCTCTGGTGTCTGTTGCTGGACGGTTAGTATCCATACAACCGTGGAGACCAGGCTCCAGTTCATGCACTCTCACTCGAGATGAGCTCTTCCTCTCAGCTCTATCTCAGTGCTCCTTCCACACGTCTGCACACTTCACCCTCCGCAGACTAACTGACTCCTTCTTCCTCTTGGCCCTCAGAGAGCACTCCTCCCCTTAATTCTGGTTCAGAGTCCACCCTGCTGGCCTGGAGTGAAACCGTGTTGCATGCATAGATTGACTGTGAGAGAGACCCGTCATTGCCTCCAAGCCTGGCATTACCCTCCCCTGGAGGAAGGCAAAGCCAGTGTGGCGGCCATACTCCTGGGGGCGCCACATTCCCCCCTAGTGAACAAAATATGAAAACATACAAACAGTTAAACAATAATAATTGCACAAGATTTAAAAAATGAAAAAGTTACAAAAACCAAGTGCTTCAAAAATGGTCCTATGATGATAAGTTCAAGCATCAATGTCCATGGTCCATTCCTGGCAAATGGTGAATTATATACAAGTAAAGTTTTTGACCACACAAGTCCTGTGGTACAATGTCCATAAAACAGAACGGGAAAATTTTTAAAGGAAAGTCTTAGGCTAAGTGCACAAGTACCGGAACTCTCGCGGAAATTACCGCGAGAATTTCGGAATTCCAGTCCGCAGGAAAATCGCATTTTAAATTCCCGCGATTTTCCCGCGGAAAAACTAGCATTTTGCAAGCGTATTTAGCTTGCAAAATGCTAGCGTTCTCCAAGCGATCTGTAGCATCGCTTGGAGAACTGATTGACAGGTTGGTCACACTCGTCAAACATAGTGTTTGACAAGTGTGACCAACTTTTTACTACTGAGGCCGCCTATGCAGCATCAGTAGTAAAAGATAGAATGTAAAAAAAAAATAAAAAATGGTGTTATTCTTACCCTCCGACGTCCCGCACATCCGTTCCCAGTAATCCTTTGCGAAAATGCCCGCGATGACGTCAGTTCTCGCGAGATCGCGACGTCTCGCGGTAATTCGCGATGACGTCGCGCGAATGACCGCGAGACTTCGCGATCCCGCGAGAACGGACGCCATCGCGGGCATTTTCACAAAGGACTACTGGGAACGAGAGCATGAAGAGAAGCAGGAAGACTGCGCGGGACACCGGAGGGTGAGAATAACAATATTTTTTATTTTTAAATTCTTTTTTTACAGGGATATGGTACCCAAAGCCCGGAGGACAGTCTTCTCTCCTCCGGACCGTGGGTACCATCCGCCAATGTTCTGCTTACTTTCCGCATGGTGTGCACAACCACATGCGGGAAGTAAGCGGAACAATGCATTCCTATGGGTGCGGGATCGCCGCGATTCCGCAAATTAATGAGCATGCTGCGGTTTTTACCGCGAAGCGATTCCGCCGCGGTAAAACCCGCAGCATTAGTACAGCATTGCGGAATCCCATAGGAATGCATGGGATGCTTATTTTTCGCGTTTTCGCGGCAAAATCGCGCGGTTAAAACCGCTGCGGAAATGCGAAAAAAACGCCACGTGTGAACTCAGCCTTACAGGTTACCTGTAGGCACAAAAAACTTGAGAATAGTTACATACAGTGGGGCAAAAAAGTATTTAGTCAGTCAGCAATAGTGCAAGTTCCACCACTTAAAAAGATGAGAGGCGTCTGTAATTTACATCATAGGTAGACCTCAACTATGGGAGACAAACTGAGAAAAAAAAATCCAGAAAATCACATTGTCTGTTTTTTTTTTCATTTTATTTGCATATTATGGTGGAAAATAAGTATTTGGTCAGAAACAAGCAATCAAGATTTCTGGCTCTCACAGACCTGTAACTTCTTCTTTAAGAGTCTCCTCTTTCCTCCACTCATTACCTGTAGTAATGGCACCTGTTTAAACTTGTTATCAGTATAAAAAGACACCTGTGCACACCCTCAAACAGTCTGACTCCAAACTCCACTATGGTGAAGACCAAAGAGCTGTCAAAGGACACCAGAAACAAAATTGTAGCCCTGCACCAGGCTGGGAAGACTGAATCTGCAATAGCCAACCAGCTTGGAGTGAAGAAATCAACTGTGGGAGCAATAATTAGAAAATGGAAGACATACAAGACCACTGATAATCTCCCTCGATCTGGTGCTCCATGCAAAATCCCACCCCGTGGGGTCAGAATGATCACAAGAACGGTGAGCAAAAATCCCAGAACCACGCGGGGGGACCTAGTGAATGAACTGCAGAGAGCTGGGACCAATGTAACAAGGCCTACTATAAGTAACACACTACGCCACCATGGACTCAGATCCTGCAGTGCCAGACGTGTCCCACTGCTTAAGCCTGTACATGTCCGGGCCCGTCTGAAGTTTGCTAGAGAGCATTTGGATGATCCAGAGGAGTTTTGGGAGAATGTCCTATGGTCTGATGAAACCAAACTGGAACTGTTTGGTAGAAACACAACTTGTCGTGTTTGGAGGAAAAAGAATACTGAGTTGCATCCATCAAACACCATACCTACTGTAAAGCATGGTGGTGGAAATATCATGCTTTGGGGCTGTTTCTCTGCAAAGGGGCCAGGACGACTGATCCGGGTACATGAAAGAATGAATTGGGCCATGTATCGTGAGATTTCGAGTGCAAACCTCCTTCCAGCAGCAAGGGCATTGATGATGAAACGTGGCTGGGTCTTTCAACATGACAATGATCCAAAGCACACCGCCAGGGCAACGAAGGAGTGGCTTCGTAAGAAGCATTTCAAGGTCCTGGAGTGGCCTAGCCAGTCTCCAGATCTCAACCCTATAGAAAACCTTTGGAGGGAGTTGAAAGTCCGTGTTGCCAAGCAAAAAGCCAAAAACATCACTGCTCTAGAGGAGATCTGCATGGAGGAATGGGCCAACATACTAACAACAGTGTGTGGCAACCTTGTGAAGACTTACAGAAAACGTTTGACCTCTGTCATTGACAACAAAGGATATATCACAAAGTATTGAGATGAAATTTTGTTTCTGACCAAATACTTATTTTCCACCATAATATGCAAATAAAATGAAAAAAAAACAGACAATGTGATTTTCTGGATTTTTTATTCTCAGTTAGTCTCCCATAGTTGAGGTCTACCTATGATGTAAATTACAGACGCCTCTCATCTTTTTAAGTGGTGGAACTTGCACTATTGCTGACTGACTAAATACTTTTTTTCCCCACTGTATATACATACAATTTCAACATTTACATTCACTTTGCTATATACGATATCTGATGGGTGGTATACCTTGTGTGGTGTGGGTAGACCTGCGTAACTCTGATGAGGGTAAACTGGGTAAACTAGGTAGTATTCTCCTATGGACTCTTAGACTCACCACGGGCATAACAGGTTCACCACTGGCAGGGCGAGGGTTCTCTGGCTCCACTGCTGGTGTGGCATCTGCTGCCTTATTTTCCTGATCCTCAGGGTTTTCTGGAGTTACGTCTCCTGTACTGCCAATTGAGGAAATGTCAACACTGGCACCACTATAGCATCGTTTACTTTAGTCCAATTCGCAGGGAATTCTCCAAGTATTGTGCTGACCTTCTCTTCTCCCTCTATGGGTTGGATGTTATCTGGTTCTTCCACTCTTTCCCTTAACAAGTCAGGACACAGCTACAGATGATCTCTTGATATTGCTGCTGAGGTTTCTCCTCCATCTTTGCTAATAAGGCATACCTTGGTATTATCAAAGTTTGAGGGCATAATGGTATAAGGTTCAGCTTCTCATTGATCATCCAGCTTATGCAGCCTTCTTTTTCTCTTGAGAACTTGCTCTCCCGGTGACAAGGGAACTGCAGGTGCATTCTGATTGTAAAACTTCTCCTGCTTTTGTCTTGCCTGGGCCAAACTCTTTTCCAAACATTCTTGTACTCTTCTGTACTACTGTTGTCTTTCTGTATCCCATTCAGCATCTGGGGATGGCACCTCAGGCGTAAGGACTCCCATGTCCAAATCTATAGGCAATTTGCCAGGTCTCGCTCTCATCAGGTATGCTGGGGTACAGTTGGTGGAGTTCACTGGAATATGATTGTAAAGATCTACCAGATCTGGCAACTTCTCTGGCCACAGATTTCTCTCCTCCAAGGGCAAAGTCTTCAGGAGGTCAATCACTACCTGGTTCATGTTCTCGCACATGCCATTGGTCTGTGGGTGGTACGGAGTTGTCCAGATCTTCTTACAACCATACAGGTTACAGAATTCTTGGAACACTTCTGCCTCGAAAGCTGGACCTTGATTTGTAAGCACTCTTTCAGGATACCCATGTGGTCTACAGAAGTGCTGTTGGAATGCTCTGGCTGCTGTCCTGGCCATTGATCTTTGACAGGCACAACTACCAGGAATCTTGAGTAGTGGTCCACGATGGTAAGAGCATAGATGTAGCCCGACTGGCTTGGAACCAGCTTCACATGGTCCAGGGCCACCAACTCAAGGGGCTGTTTGGTGATGATTGGCTGTAGAGGAGCTCTCTGGCTGTTTCGATCCTTTCTGCGCAGGTTGCAATGTCCACACTCCCGGCACCACCTCTTAATGACTTTCCTCATACCAGCCCAATAGAACCTCTCCCGGAGCAATGCTTCCAACTTCTTCCTTCCGAAGTGTCCAGCTCCGTTGTGGTATGCTTCCAGGACCATTGATGCCTCTCTCTTTGGGACTATCACCTGCCAGACCAGCTCATGAGTGCAGGCATTGATACTCCTCCGACACAGCTTTCCTTCATAGATGAACAGCCGGCCTCTCTCCTTCCACAACTGCTGGGTTTCTTCAGGGGCATCCGACTCTGGGCGTGAGTCAGCTTTTGCCAGCAGCTCTTTCACCAGGTGGACTGCAGGGTCACTATCTTGCATTTCTGCCCAGTCATGATGGGGCAATGGATTCAGGGTGACCTCCTTCAAGCCAGACCTTCTGTTTCTTACTCCTTGAGTACGTTGAGCCGCAATTGGCCGGTGGAAGGGAGGTAGCTCTATTTCTTCTAGAGCCTCAGGGTCTTCTCCTGCATCTGGCAGATTAGGAATCCTGGACAGTGCATCAGCGTTGGCATTCTTGTGCCCTGCCCGGTACTTGATGGTAAACTCATAGTTAGATAGCCGAGCCATCCATCGCTGTTCCAGTGCATCTAGTTTTGCAGTGTCCAAGTGTGTCAACTGGTTGTTGTCCGTGAAGATGGTAAACTTGGCGGAGGCTAGGCAATGTTTGAACCTTTCGGTGACAGCCCAGACTATGGCAAGGAACTCCAGCTTGAAAGAACTGTAGCTGTCAGGGTTCCTCTCGGTGGGACGCAGCTTCTTGCTGGCGTAGGAGATCACTCTTTCTTTTCCGTTCTGTACCTGCGACAGTACTGCTCCTACTCCCACATTGCTGGCATCAATGTACAGCACAAAGGGTTTGTCATAATCTGGGTAGGCCAGAACTTCGTCATCTGTGAGAGGCATCTTCAATCTGGTGAAGGACCTCTCCAACTCCTCCGACCATTCAATGGTGGAATTCTTCTGTTTGGTTTTCTTGGACTGCCCCACCAGGAGATTTTGCATAGGGGTGGCTATTTCAGTAAAGCCTTTGATGAATCTTCGGTAGTAACCTACCAGTCCAAGGAATTGTCGTACTTCATGGAGGCTGCTGGGCTTCGGCCAGTCCCGGATGACTGTGACCTTGTCAGGATCTGGTGCCACACCTGCACTGACCACATGACCGAGGTACTGTACCTTGGGCTTCAGGAGGTGGCATTTGGAAGGCTTCACCTTCCAAATGGACTCCAGTCACAGAACATCTTTCTTGCCAGTAGAGAAACAGAAATCGTTGAGGAGCAGAATGAGAGAGCTCCTGAAAGGTCACGTTTCCATCAGATCCGCAATGAGAGTTTTGGGCCTCATGATGGCTTGTATCCCCTGTGTTCTTTGGGCACAGTTTCACTCGAGCCCTGCAGAGAGAGGTCCTGTCAGCCTGGGATCGACGACAGTCTACCCTTGACAGAAGAATATCCTTATCCCCGGCAGGAAGTAGGTCACTACTTTGGTGGATTCAGCCAGTAAACCTAAAAGTGGGCATTCATTGGATTGCCTCTTCATGGGTGGTAATTACCACGGACTCCAGCAAATAGCGATGCGGAGCGCACCTGGTAGGAAGTATTCTCCAGGTAGAATGGCCATCGGACATGCGTTCCAGGTCTTCCAACTACAGAGAACTCTACGCTGTGTCGGAAGCCCTAAGATTTAATCGAGCACTGTTAAGGGGCCGGCACGTCAAGATTCTGTCGGACAATGTGACGGCGGTGTCCTTCCTGTGTCTCCAAGGGGGTCCCAGACATTGAATGCTCCAGGATCTGGCAAAAGAGATTTTTTTCATGGGCATAGAAGACAGTCCGACAGCAGTTCATCTCGAAGGGTCTCAAAATGTTGTGGCGGACTACCTGAGCAGACGAAAGGTTTGGCAACAAAATGGGAGCTAAATGAGGTGTTCCAGTACTTCTGTCATCTCTGGGGAAGGCTTCAGAGAGATCTGTTCGTGACCAGGAAAAATGCAGACAGACGGATTATACTCGCTGAACTCATCATACAATCCAGAAGCTGTCGGCTCATTAAGTCAGAGATGGAGACAGACCCTGTCCTACGCTTTCCCCCCCCCATAGCACTCATTCCAGCCATCCTCGAGAAGATACAGGAGGATCAGGCGAAGGTACTTCTGATCACTACGTACTGGCCAAAAAGAAGTTGGTTTTTGCTGCTGCTAACTATGGCATTAGAAGACTTGGTTCTGCTTCCATGGAGTAAAGACCTCATCCATCAGAGCCCAGTCTTCCATCAGGATCCGGAAAGGCTTCATTTTTCAGCTTGGATCCTGAGCAGGACATCCTGAGAGCTTGGAGGCTGTCAGACCAGGTTATAACCACAATCCAGGCCAGTAGGAAGCCAGTTACTTCTGCAATATATTAGAAGATCTGGAAGAAGATCTGTTTTTAGAGTGGCAGTTCTGACTTTATTGCGGGGAAGCCCGATATCCCAAGCGTCTTGGACTTCCTTCAGGCTGGTTTTAATAAGGGGCTTAGACCCAGTACCTTAAAAGTCGAGATAGCGATGTTAGGCCAGGGTCAGACTTGCGAGAAACTCGCACGAGTCTCGCATCTCAATACCCGGCACTGCTACCGGCACGTGGGACCAGAGTGCTCAGCTGCATGGAAATACATGCAGCTGAGCGCGCCGGTCCCGAATACTGGTGGCAGTGCCGGATATTGAGATGTGAGACTCATGCAAGTTTCTCGCAAGTCTGACCCCGACCTTAAGCACTTTCTTTGCCTACTCTCTGGCCACTCACCCATGGGTAATAAGGTTTGTCAGGGCAATCCAGTGTCTGTGCCCCACAATCAGGTGGTCAGTTCCCTCCTGGGATCTTGATTTGGTCCTTAGGTCCCCATGTTCGAAGCCTTATGTCTCTGGGGAAAAGATGTCCATTTCACAGCATACCGTAAAAACAGCATTTTTGGTAGCTGGTACTACAGGAAAACATGTAGGGGAGATTCAGGCCTTGTCCATTCGGGACCCATATCTTCAGATTTGGGATGACCGTATAATCCTAAAATTAGAACGCCTTTTGTACCAACCAAGAAATTCTTCTACCCTCATTCTGCGAAAACCCCTCAAATGAGAAGGAGCCGGCCCTTCACAAGTTATATGTCAAACAGGTTGTCATCGATTATTATTATTTTTTTATTATTATTATTTATTTATATAGCACCATTGATTCCATGGTGCTGTACATGAGAAGGGGTTACATACAAATTAGAGATATCACTTACAGTAAACAAACTAACAATGACAGACTGATACAGAGGACCATGCCCTTTCGGGCTTACATGCTACAGGATGGTGGGGAAGGAGACAGTAGGTTGGTGGGTTGCAGCAGTTTCGGTGTTGGTTGAGGTGAGATCACTGGTAGTGGTGAGAGAGAAGGAGGTAGCGGGGTCATTGCAGGCTGTAGGCTTTCTTGAAGAGGTGGGTTTTCAGGTTCCGTCTGAAGGATCCAAATGTGGTTGATAGTCGGACTTGTTGGGGCAAAGAATTCCAGAGAACTGGATACGCTGAGGGAATGGTAGCCAGTGAAGAGATTTGCAGAGGGGAGAAGCAGAGGAGTAGTGAGGAGAGAGATGAATTAGTCGGGCGGCAGAGTTAAGGATAGACTGGAGAGGTGCGAGGGTGTTAGCAGGGAGACCACAGAAAAGGATGTTGCAGTAGTCGAGGAGGGAGATGATGAGGGCATGCACAAGCATTTTAGTAGACTGAGGGTTGAGGAAAGGACGGATTCTGGAAATATTTTTAAGCTGGAGGCGACAGGAGGTAGAAAGAGCTTGGATGTGCGGTTTGAAGGACAGGGCAGAGTCAAAGGTTACTCCGAGGCAGCGGACTTCTGGTATTGGGGAAAGTGTGATGTCATTAATTTTTATAGCTAGGTCAGGTAAGGAAGATCTGAGAGATGGAGGAAAGATGATGAGTTCAGATTTGTCCACATTGAGCTTGAGGAAGCGAGAGGAGAAGAAGGAGGATATGGCTGATAGACACTCTGGGATTCTGGACAGCAGAGAGGTGACGTCTGGGCCAGAGAGGTAGATCTGGGTGTCATCAGCATAAAGATGGTAGTGGAATCTGTGGGACTCTATGAGTTGCCCCAGAAAAAGTGTATAGACTGAGAAGAGTAGGGGTCCTAAAACAAAGCCTTGGGGGACTCCAACAGAGAGAGGATGGGATGAGGAGGTGGTGTGGGAGTGGGAGACGCTGAATGTGCGTCAACTGTGTCGAATGCAGAGGACAGGTCTAGAAGCAGGAGTATAGAGTATTGTCCATTTGATTTGGCTGTAAGTAGGTCGTTAGCAATTTTGGTCAGGGCTGTCTCAGTGGAGTGATGGGGCGGAAACCAGATTGTAGATTGTCAAAGAGCAAGATAGATGATAGGTGGGAGGAAAGTTCAGCATGGACGTGCTGCTCCAGGAATTTGAAAGCGAATGGGAGCAACGATATTGGGCGATAACTGGACATAGCGGTTGGGTCGAGGGTTGGCTTTTTAACCCCTTTCTGCCATAGGACGTACTATCCCATTCATGTGCCCTGTGACTTTATTCCCAGGGACGGGATAGTACGTCTAGCGCGATCAGATGGCGACGGGGACCTTCGGGGGCCTGTAGGGAGCTGACTTCCTCACTGCCTGCAAAGCGCAGGCATGAGGAAGTCTGCAGCAGTGCCTGTGACAGATCGCTGATCTGTCACAGTGATCTGTGATGTGACAGATCAGCGATCCGTCACACGACAGTGATGTCCCACCTGGGACAATGTAATAAAGTTAAAAAAAAAAAGTGTAAAAATAATTTTAAAAAAAATCGCTAAATAAATTATTAAAAAAAAATATTCCCCAATAAATTCATTTTTTGAAAATAAAAAAAAAACAATAAAAGCATACATATTTGGTATCGCCGCGCCCGTAACGACCCGCCCTATAAAACTGTCCCATTAGTTAACCCCTTTACTGAACCCCTTAAAAAATAAAAATAAAAAACCAAGCAAAAAAATAATGATTTATTATCATACCGCCAAACAAAAAGTGCAATAACGCACGATCAAAAAGACGCATATAAATATCCATGGTACCGCTGAAGACGTCATCTTGTCCCGCAAAAAATGAGTCACCATACAGGATCATTAGCAAAAAAATAAAAAAGTTATAGCTCACAGAATAAAGCGATGCAAAAATAATTATTTTTTATATAAAATAGTTTTCATTGCATAAAACCGCCAAAACATGAAAAAAGACCTAAATGAGGTATCACTGTAATCGTACTGACCCGAAGAATAAAACTGCTTCATCAATTTTACCGCACGCGGAACGGTGTAAACGCACCCCCCCAAAAGAAATTCATGAAACGTTGGTTTTTGTTCATTCTGCATCCCAAAAATCAGAATAAAAAGCGATCAAAAAATGTCACATGCCCGAAAATGGTACCAATAAAAACGACAACTCGGCCCGCAAAGAATATGACCTCACAAGACTCGGTGGGTCAAAATACAGAAAAATTATAGCTCTCAATATATGGTGATGCAAAAACTATTTTTACAATAAAAAGCGTCTTTTAGCGTGTGACAGCTGCCAAACATAAAAATCACCATAAATAGTAAATCAAACCCCCCGTTATCACCCCCTTAGTTAGGGAAAAATAATAAAATAAAAGAAATGTATTTATTTCCATTTTCCCATTAGGGTTAGGGTTAGTGCTAGGGTTAGGGCTAGGGCTAGGGTTAGGGCTAGGGTTAGGGTTAGGGCTAGGGTTAGGGCTAGGGCTGAGATTAGGGTTAGTGGTGTGTTGGGGTTAGGGTTGGAGTTATAATTCGGGGGTTTCCACTGTTTGGGCACATCAGGGGCTCTCAAAATACAACATGGCGTCTGATCTCTATTCCAGCCAATTCTGCGTTGAAAAAGTCAAATGGTGCTCCTACCCTTCCAAGCTCTGCCATGCACCCAAACAGTGTTTTTCCCCCACATAGAGGGTATCAGCATACTCAGGACAAATTGCAAAACAACTTTTGGGGTCCAATTTCTCCTGTTACCCTTAGGAAAATAAAAAATTGGGGGCAAAAATATCATTTTTCGGAAAAAAATGATTTTTTTATTTTCACGACCAGGCGTTATAAACTTCTGTGAAGCACTTGGGGGTTCAAAGTGCTCACCACACATCTAGATAAGTTCCGTGGGGGGGTCTAGTTTCCAAAATGGGGTCACTTGTGGGGAGTTTCAATAGTTTAGGTACATCAGGGGCTCTCCAAACGCACATGACATGTGCAGACCAATCCATCAAAGTCTGCATTCCAAAACGCCACTACTTCCCTTCCGAGCCCCGACTTGTCCCCATACAGTAGTTTTCTCCCACATATGAGGTATCAGGGTACTCAGGACAAACTGGACAACAACTTTTGGGGTCCAATTTCTCCTTTTACCCTTGGGAAAATAAAAAAATTGGAGACTAATTGATCATGTTTGAGGAAAAAATACGATTTTTTTATCTTCATGCCTGGGCATTATAAACTTCTGTGAAGCCCTTAGGGGTTCGAAGTGCTCACCACACACCTAGATAAGTTCCTTAGGGGGGTCTAGTTTCCAAAATGGGGTCATTTGTAGGGGGTTTCCACTGTTTAAGTACATTAGGGGCTCTCCAAAGGCAACATGACACCTGCAGACCATTCCATCAAAGTCTGCATTCCAAAACGTCACTCCTTCCCTTTCAAGTCCCGACGTGTGCCCATACAGTAGTTTTCTCCCACATATAGGGTGTCAGCGTACTCAGGACAAATTGGACAACAACTTTTGGGGTCCAATTTCTCCTGATACCCTTGGGAAAATAAAAAAAATGGGGACTAAAAGATGATGTTTATGGAAAAAATACGATTTTTTTATTTTCACGCCCGGGCGTTATAAACTTCTGTGAAGCACCGGGGGGTTCAAAGTGCTCACCACACATCTAGATAAGTTCCTTGTGGGGTCTAGTTTCCAAAATGGTGTCATTTATGGGGGGTTTCTACTGTTTTGGTACATCAGGGGCTTTCCAAACGCGACATGGTGTCCGATCTCAATTCCAGCCAAAAACGTCAAATGGCGCTGCTTCCCTTCTGAGCTCTGCCATGCGCCCAAATAGTGGTTTACCCCCACATGTGGGTTAGGGATGGGATAAGTGTGGTGGTGAGGTTGGAGAGGAGGTGGGATGGGATAGGGTCGAGTGCACAGGTTGTGAGGTGCGATTTGGAGAAGAGATGACTAAGCTCCCCTTCAGTGATGTTGGAGAGTGAGGTTATGGGGTTTGGGCATTGGTTTGGTATACAAAGGGGTTGTGGTGGTTGAGTGATGAAGACTTGCCTTGTTTGGTCAATCTTGTTTTTGAAGTGTGTGGCAAAGTCCTCGGCAGAGATGAGGGAGGTTGGAGGAGGTAGTGGTGGGCAGAGGAGGGAGTTAAAAGTTTTGAATAGCTGTTTGGGTTTGTAAGAAAGGGAAGATACGAGGGTTCTGAAGTAGGCCTGTTTAGCAGAGGTGAGGGCAGATTTGAAATCGAGTGTTGCCTGTTTGAATGTGGTGAAGTCATCTTGCGAATTTGTTTTATTCCAGCACCGCTCTGCAATCCTGGACACTTGCTGGAGCTTTTTAGTGGTGTTGTTGTGCCAGGATTGTCTGTTGATACGTCGCATTCTGCCATGAACGAGAGGGGCAACGGCGTCAATAGCTGATGCGAGAGTGGCATTGTAGAAAGCAGTGGCACTGTGTGTCATGGAGTGAGGATATGGTTGCCAGTGGTAGAATAGAGTCAGAGAGCACGTGGGTGTCTTGGTGCGCAAGGTTTCTGCGGGGGTGCGTATGTTGCTGGACCTGGGTGCCTGGTGAGGAGGACAGGGATGAGAAAGTGAGTAGATGGTGGTCAGCTAGAGGGAGAGGGGAGGTGGTGAAGTTAGAAAGAGAGCAGAGACGGGTGAAGACCAGGTCTAATGTGTGTCCGTCTGTGTGGGTGGCTGAGGAGGACCACTGAGTAAGTCCAAAGGATGAAGTAAGGGACAGGAGTTTGGAGGCTGCTGACTGAAGGGTATCAGTGGGGATGTTGAAGTCGCCCATGATGATAGTGGGGGTGTCAGTTGAAAGAAAATGAAGAAGCCAGGTAGACAATTGGTCAATGAAGACAGTGGTCGGGCCTGGAGGTCGGTATTGATAAAATCTTACCATAAGACCTACAGACCCATCCTTATGAATGCCTGTCACCTGCCCGTTTGGTAGAATATCCCATGGCATCAATTTATGCTATTAAATCCATAGACAGCCTCTTCTGACCTTAGCACTCCGGTATCTTTAGTATTAGATCAGATAGACATGGTGGACAGCAGTGTGAGCAGTCTCCTCTTTCTGAATGAACCCTGGTATCTCCAGTGTAAGATCACATAGATAGGACACACACAAGTTTTAGTGGCCTTTTCTTACCGCAGCACCTCTGGGATCTCCAGTAGTATTAGTGGAGCACATCTTCCTATACATGAAGGAGGGCGCAGCGTCCTGCTGCACATGCTCGCAGGTACCTGTCCTCACATTCTAGGACAGGTTTCTGTCAGTTTAAGAGGATGGCAGCCATTTTAATTTTGGAGTGATTACCTCCTTAGACAAAATTATTATGATTTGATAATTAAAGGGAACCTGTCACCTCTTTTTGCCTCTATAAAAATGTGGCCACCGCCTTTCAGGGCTTAGGCTGGGTTCACATTGCGTTAGGGTCAATCCGCTAGCGCTATCCGTTAGATAGCGGCGCAAACACTATCTAACGCATCTGTTAGCACAGCCATTGACCGCAATGTTAATAACGCATACTAACGCATGCCGAAATCGGCATGCGTTAGCAAGTATGCGTTATTTCCTAACGCACCCTCGAACGCTGCTTGCAGCGTTTTTGGGTGCGTTGGCATTAACGCACAGCGAACGGACCCTTTCACTGTGCATAGGAATGTATGGGCTAACGCATGGTAGAGCTAGGTACCGGAGCGTTACCATGTGTTAACGCATACAGTTAGCGTTATGGCGCTAAAGATTCCAAAAATGACATTAGCGTTAGCGCATCAGTTTAACGGATTCGTTAAATGGATGCCCTAAAGCCCCCGTTACACACTGCGATATCGCTAGCAATATCGCTGTAAAGTCACCGATTTTGTGACGTTGCAGCGATATTGCTAGCGATATCGCTGCATGTGATACTTACCTGCAACCGGCTCCCCCGCTGGTTATCGCTGATCGCGCGAGAAGCTCCTAGACCATTCCTCGTCGGTCACTTCGTGCGGCGCTTCCTGTGGTGCCGACGAGCGACGCATGGAGCCGGGTGGGAGGACGCAGGATCGCCGCGTCTGACAGGTAAGTAGCGATCCCCGTCCCCAACGATGTCGCTGGTGAGATCTGCCTGTGTGGCAGCTCACTAGCGACCACCTAGCGATTCACCAGCGATGCTGACCGCGTCATATCGCTGGTCGGGATCGCTGGTGAGTCGCTAGGTGTAACGGTACCCTAACGCAATGTGAACCTAGCCTTATCTGCAGTATTCTATAATGCTGTAGATAAGCTCCCGCTACGACCTGAAAGATAAGAAAAATAAGTTTTACTATACTCATCCGGGGAGGCGGTCCGTTGCAGGCCGGTCTAATGGGTGTCGCAGGACTAGGTCCGGCACATCCCATCTTCATGCAATGTCGTCCTCCTGCTTGCTTTGTGTCGCACTTCTGTGCAGGTGTAACTCTCTGCCCTGTTGAGGGCAGAGCAAAGTACTGCAGTGCGCAGGCGCTGGGCCTCTCTGACCTTTCCCGGTGCCTGTGCACTGCAGTACTTTGCTCTGCCCTTAACAGGGCAGAGAAGTACGCCTGTGCTGGAGCTCAATGCCGGGGAGCTATGAATCAAGCAGGAGGGCGGCGTCACAAGAAGATGGGAGGTGCCGGACCCGGACTGCGACACCCTTAAGACCAGACCGCATCGGACCGCCCCCCCCCCCTCGGTGAGTATAATAAAACTTTTTTTTCTTATCTTGCAGGTCAGAGCGGGGCTTATCTACAGCATTATAGAATGCAATTTTCAAACTTTGAATTTTCATGCCCTTAGATCACAGAGATATATCACACAAAATAGTTAACGGATAACATTTCCCACATGTCTACTTTACATCAGCACAATCTTGGAGCCAAAAATTTTTTATCTTAGGAAGTTATAAGGGTTAAAAGTTGACCAGCGATTTCTCATTTTTACAACAAAATTTGCAAAACCATTTTTTTAGGGACCACATCACATTTGGAGTCCCTTTAGGGGTCTATACGTTAGAAAATGCCCAAAAGTGACATCATTCTAAAAGCTGTATACCTCAATGTGCTTACAGCCACATTCAAGAAGTTTGTTAACCCTTCAGATGCTTCACAGGAATTTTTGGAATGTGGAAAAAAATGAACATTTAACTTTTTCCACAAAAAAATTGCTTGAAACTTTTTTATTTTTACAAGGGTAGCAGGAAAAACTGGACCCCAACATTTGTTGTGTAATTCCTCTTGAACATGGTGATACCCCATATGAGGGAGAAAACTACTCTTTGCGTGCACGGCAGAGATCGGAAGGGAAGGAGCGTCATTTGACTTTTTGAAAGTAAAAATTCTTGGAATCCTTAACAGACGTCATGTTTCATTTAGAAAGCCCCTGATGAGCCTAAACAGTGGAAACCCCCCACAATTGACCACATTTTGGAAAGTAGACCCCTCAGGGAATGTATTTAGCTGTGTGGTGAGCATATTGAAGACCAGGTACTTCACAGAAGCTGATAACCTTGAGCCATGAAAATAAAAAAAAAAATCACATTTTCCCCACAAAAATGTTATTTTGGCCACAAATTTAGCATTTTCATAAGGGTAACAGGAGAGATTGCACAATACAATTTGTTGTGTAATTGCTCCTGAGTACGCCCATACCCCAAATGTGGGGGAATACTATGTTTGAGGCACAGTGCAAAGCTCAGAAGGGAAGAAGCGCCATATTGGAGTTCAGATTTTGCTGGAATGGTTTGAGGGTGCCATGTCACATTGGCAGAGCGTAAGTACTGTGAAGGATAAATTTCAGCTCACCTTTAGTAAGTTCATGAGAACTGATTGAAAGCTCCGAGCACGGACACGTCTCTGCCAAGACGTATATGGAAGTCCAGAAAAGAGAAGAAAGGTCCAGCTCCAGGAGATAAAATCCAGAAATTTTGATTGAATCATGAATAAAAACAGATTCATGGCTGCTGTGATCAAATATCGGCAAACAAATTGAGTTACCGCGTGGGATATTTCCAAAGATCTCTGTACGTGTATTGTAACTACACAATAGGTGGTTACTGTCCTCCCAGCAGGCTGCTTAACACCACTATTCATTTGAGTATTGGCGCCAGTGGACTCCTTTTCTTTCTGATATCTTATTCCATTTGCCTATATATTTCTCACATCTTTCAGCTAACTTGGCTTTTACCAACTATGTACAAGTTACTTGCTCCTGCCCATAGAGCTTCATGTATAATGATCTTTGTGATACACTTTATTCAAAATCAATTTGGCGATGTCCCTTGATCTATTACTTTACAGGTGCATCTCACAAAATTAGAATATCATCAAAAAGTTAATTTATTTCAGTTCTTCAATACAAAAAGTGAAACTCATATATTATATAGAGTCATTACACGCAGAGTGATCTATTTCACGTGTTTATTTCTGTTAATGTTGATGATGATGGCTTACGGCCAATGAAAACCCAAAAGTCATTATCTCAGGAAATTAGAATACTTTATAACACCAGCTTCAAAAAATTATTTTAAAATCAAAAATGTTGGCCTACTGAAGTGTACTGTATGTATACTACATGCACTGAATACTTGGTCGGGGCTCCTGTGGCATCAATTACTGCATCAATAACAATAATAATCTTTATTTATATAGCGCCAACATTTTCCCCAGCGCTTTGCAGTTTAACAGTTTCAAAACACAAGTCATAAGTAATGTGGCGTGGTATGGATGTGATCAGCCTGTGGCACTGCTGAGGTGTTATGGAAGCCCAGGTTGCTTTGATAGCAGCCTTCAGCTCATCTGCATTGTTGGGTCTGGTGTCTCTCATCTTCCTCTTGATAACACCCCATAGATTCTCTATGGGGTTAAGGTCAGGCGAGTTTGCTGGCCAACCAAGGACAGTGATACTGTTGTTTATAAACCAGGTATTGGTACTGCTATCAAAGCAACCTGGGCTTCCATAACACCTCAGCAGTGCCACAGGCTGATCGCCTCCATGCCACGCCACATTGATGCAGTAATTGATGCAAATGGAGCCCCGACCAAATATTGAGTGCATTTACTGAACATACATTTCAGTAGGCAAACATTTTGGATTTTAAAATAATTTTTCAAGCTGGTGTTATAAAGTATTCTAATTTACTGAGATAATGACTTTTGGGTTTTCATTGGCTGTAAGCCATAATCATCAACACTAACAGAAATAAACACATGAAATAGATCACTCTGTGTGTAATGACTCTATATAATATAGGAGTTTCACTTTTTGTATTGAAGAACTGAAATAAATGAACTTTTTGATGATATTCTAATTTTGTGAGAAGCAGCTCATTCATGGATCACTGCAGCCATTATTGCCATCTATACCATCCTTTCTGTTTAGTTTTATTTTTTTGTCTGCTTGGGTCTCTTATTTCTTTTTTTAATGGTTTTTCAATAACGCTTTCTAATATTTTATATGTATTCCCTATCTGGCATTTTTTATTTCCGTCATTTTCTATTTGCGTTAATATCTTAGGACAGGATATTTTGCTGCTTCTTCGCTCTGTAGGTTTAGCAGTTTTTAATAGTAAACTTTGCAAACAGTGAAATAAATGATCTATGGTGAAAAAAACACGTGAGGTGCAAAATATGTCCAATATTTCCCATAATATGACGTAGCGCATCATTAGGGTATGTTCACCATTGGCGTTAGTTCAGCACTAAGATTCTATCACAAGATTCCATTATGACATCACTGGTGATTCTTGGCCATTGTGACATCACAGCTCAGTCACTACTTCTAGAATGTACACTGGGTCACCGGCGCCATTTTTGGTTCTATAGTGACTGAGAGCATTTGCAATTTTTCACTATGGCTGAATTACTTTTGGAAAATCATCAGGTACAAGCACTGTGGGAGATTGTTATCAATAATCGCCCGGACATTGTGCTTCTACCACCCGATGGCGTCCTCAGCTTCACTCACCAGCTGGTGCTGGAGCTAGTAAGGGATTGCCTGAGGAAACACCGACAACGTCGTCTAACGTCAGAGTATCTGACGGATTTATGTCACAACATCAGGACATTACTTCTCCAGGTAAATGGCGGACGCTCCGCACAAAACTTCTCCATAATCACAGAGAATAATGGTGGGAGAGAAGCTTCTTCTTTCCTCCAATATAAAACACGACGAGTCCCCAGATATGGAGTCGTTGTATCTGCAGAGAGGAGCAGATGTCACATACAATGGCCGCCCCCATTATGTCCCTTCTCATAATCTCAGGATTTTATTTTTTCTTCTTTATAGGCTGAAATAAAATATCAAAATGGAGATTTGGCTTTTCTTAAAGAACTGGCCGAAGAAGTCCTGTCTGTAATAGAATGTCCGACCCGCCCATTGGATCAACCGGTAAGGACCCATCCAGGGTCATGCATAGAAATCATGGGCCCCATAGCAGAAGTCGACAAAATTGCCCTCTAAACACAGTATGATACCCCGGGGATTTCTAAGATAAAAACATCCAGACGCATAGTTTGATGACCCTACATTACCCCCCATTCCACAAAGTATAATACCCCACAGTGACCCCAGCACAGTATAATGGCCCTTACTCCTCTCCACACAGTATAATGGCCCCTGCAGAACCCTAATACACAGTATGATAGCCCCAACATAACCCTCCATATTGTATAATGGCCTCATCATAGACCTCTAAATAGTATAATGGCCAACGTATCGCCCCGTAAACTCTTTTAGGGCCCCGAAACAGGGCCCCCACTGTCAATTGCCAGCTCCCTCTTCCATCATTGCTTTCAACTGTATCTGAATCCAGGATGCGTAGTCTGCCACATTTACTGGTACGCCACTGGACTGGTACGCCACTGCACCATCATCCTCTCTATCTTCTACAGATCACCAGTTACATATGGCAAGATCTGGTGTTACATTTTACAGGACTCCCTGTCGGTCCCTGGGTTTTGCTACCCAATCTAAGAGCATTATTATGTTTTGGGCAGAGACCCTGAATCCAGCGATGTATCACTTACTTTATTGGGTACAAAAATTGTGATAAAATCACTGTCTTCTATGCTGCAGATCTAGCAGTGCTCTGAATGCTGATCTCTGCATAACACCGCACACACCATTGATTGGCAGCTTTCTGTGTACACTGTGTATAGACAGAAAGCTGCAAATCATTGATGGGGGCAGGGTTACAGAGAGCAATGGGACTACATGACACAATATAGCTAGTCCTTTTGTGACATTCTTCTGCTGATAAAACACTGATTTTATTGAAATACCAGCACATGGCATATTAAGTAACATAGCTGGAATCAGGGTCTCTACTCCTACAACATGCTGCTCTTACATTACATAGAAAAACCTGCTGACAGATTTCTATTAAGTTCTTGCCTGTGTGATCTTTCGTATTATCCAGCACTTTACAATAATACCGGTGTATAGAGGATCTCCCTTATATTACATCCATGAGGAACGTCCGGCTTGTATCGTCCCCTACATCGCATCAGTGTAAATCAGCTGGGACATAATATAGGAGAAGATTTTACATCCTGAGATGTTTTCCTGCAGCTTCTATATCTTAATATAATTTCTTATTCTTTTTTAGGACGTGATCAGATCATTGATCCCGGCAGGAGAGCCGCGTATGAGCGACTATGAGACATCTACACTGATCGGCAGTGGAGCTTTTGGGTGAGATTTCTGTTCCCATAATCCCCATTTCTCAGGGTTCCCTATGACAATGCTTCTGCCTCTATGCTCTGCCATTCAGTGTTATCATAGGGAAACGATCAGAGTCCACATCACTGTCCACATCTCAATGTCACTATTCAGCTCAGTTATATACAGCTGAGTGACCAGATCTGTAACAAATCAGTCTGTAAGGAAAGGGATGATATAATACATTACACCCACCGGTCCTAGACCTCATCTGCTCTAATGCTGTCACCTCCACCACCGCTTCCCCGTCCTCCGAACCGATCTTCTGAGTTTCTTGGCTCCCATTATGAAGCTTAGAATAATGATTGGCTGCACACGGTCACGTGAGGGGTGACACGATACTGACGCCAATGACATCTGCACCCCCACCCTCCACCATGACCATGTGAGTCCGATCACTGGCCTCAGCAGCAGAAGGGAGGACAACCAAAGACGGGCGCAGAGGATGGAGGACTTGACTCCTTCACTCCCATTTATTCTGCCTTAGGGTGTGGAGAACATAATAAGCGTCTTCTTCCAGCAAATAGAGAACTTTCAATTTACACCAATTTACAGTATATTTGGACTGAATCGTATCTACTGGTCGGTTATAGTGAATCTGCCCAAGATGAGTTTCGGTAGATTCTCTCATCTATAATGTGACCTGGGTGAGGGTCCGGCAGACGTGGCATTGTGCAGACCCCCATAGGTGATCTATGTAGTGTTATTTCATGGATTTCTAGTGATGGCCGGACTGCTGGTATTAAACATTAGTGCAAAAGATCATATAATGACTTGTATATACAGACTGTTAATAAGGGTTCATTATAAACCATGGATTCTCCTTCTCTCCAGGTCCGTCCACTTAGTGCGCCATAAAGAATCACAACAGATCTTCGCTATGAAGAAAATGGCCAAGCGGAACCTGGATACTCCACAGAAAGTGGAATGGGCCTATCTGGAGAGGGACATCTTAGCAATCGCAGATTGTCCCTTTGTGGTCTCCATGCTCTGCTCCTTCCCCACTAAATCTCACCTGTGTATGGTCATGGAGTATGTAGGAGGTAGGACACGTACATTGTATTATATTCAGCCCAGTCTGCTGACATCTTATCACCTCTCATATCAATAAGACTTGTCCTCGTGGACGGTTACATCCCCACACAGCATTTACTCACTTCTCATCATACATCGTGGTGATCTGCTGTATAAACCCCTCACCGGTCATATTTCCTTTCTTCTATAGGTGGAGACTGTGGGACCCTTCTAAGCACCAGAGGTCCTTTATCTGTCCCGTTGGCCCGCTTGTACTTTGCAGAAGCGGTCCTTGGTGTGGAATACCTGCATAGTTACGGTGTGGTGCACAGAGACCTGAAGCCGGATAAGTAAGTGAATACCTGTAGTGTAGTAAAGAGGGAGAGTTATCATTTATTATCTCACAGTCTGTGAGACTAAACCCATCTTCTCTTTCACAGCCTCCTGATAACGTCTTCTGGACACATAAAAATCACCGATTTCGGGCTGTCAAAATTTGGTCTAATGATATCAAACACCAACATCTACAAGGAATCAGCAGAGGACATCAGCAGAGAGTTCCAGGACCGTGAGGTTGGCGTTACTTACAAGAACTCAGCTAGTTCTTTATAAAACTCATCACAGTACTGTCTCTTCTCTACGTTCTTCATTTCTAGAGAACTTTTCTATTGATGCTATCTTCTTTCTTTGTGTTTTCATGGAGAGAACTTGTAATAACTACAGTATAGTTTCATCAATCTGATCTTTTTTTCCATTGGTTTCCAGGTCTGTGGCACCCTATATTACACAGCCCCCGAGGTCATCCTGAAACAAGGCTATGGAAGACCTGTTGACTGGTGGGCAATGGGGATCATCCTTCATGAATTTCTTCTGGGATGTGTACCATTTGATGAAGATTCCCTGAATAAGCTATATAAAAATGTTCTTCTTGGTAAGTAGAATAATGTAATAATTTTTGACTGGTTATATTGGTTTAGTTATTTCTTTTGCTTTATATTGCAGTTCATTAAAGAGGTTTTATTTTCTATAATTTTCCATACAACAGGAGACATAGTTTGGGATTGTGACGGCGCTCCTCCCCTGGATGCTCAGAACATCATCACTGAGCTGCTCAGAACAAATCCTGAGCATAGACTTGGGACAGGTAACAGAAATAATAGAGTTAATATTTTGTTGTTACACCAAGGACATATCGCTCATGTCTATGAGGATATCAGCTCTTCTCTATCTGCTCTTCCAATTCTTCATCTCCACACTAAGACTTTCAGTCATTTTCCTTCATGTCGGCTCAGTTATATCATTAGGTCAGATTATGATATACTGCTCAGATATGGAGCAGTGGCTGACAATATCGGCATCACTTTTGTTTTTCATTTTCCAGGAGGAGCATTTCAGATCAAGGATCATGCATTCCTTAATGACTTAGACTTTGACAACCTCCTAAGTCAGAAGCCGGAGTATGTTCCTCAGCTTTTATCAGACATGGACACCAGCTGCTTCATCAGTAAGTAGAATGAGACGTCATATAGACTACGTGTCTGATTGTCTCCTATTCCCTAATATGTGACCATTGGTTCCCTTCAATATTAGTGATAAATGGAGACTGTGTTATACTGACAACCTCTAATAACACTTCATTACTTATGTCTTGTAGATAACTCTGATATAAACAACCAGCTGGTCTCACAGGATGAGGAGGACACTAGTGTGGACAATGAGAGTCTTGACTTTCTAAATTTTATGTCATCTTCTGAAAGGCATGCTAAAGTAAGTGTGTGATCAATAAATCCAAGTTAGGTAAAAAAATATTTAAGAGTGAAAACAATATTTCATATCTTATTGTTGTCCTCATTTAGCTCTCTACCACCGATATCGGGATGAAGAATGATGAGGATCCCAAGTCCCCTCCAGAGTGTACCTCAACATCCAACACTGACATCTCAGAAATGTGAGTAGATTATGGGGTCATTACTGGGAGCTCCAGGCTGATATATGTGCACAACACCAAATATAGGACATAAATACCGTAATATCACATGCAGCATCCACCACCCCATTGTTAGCATCATTGAGCTTTTGGCTTTAGAAGCCACTGGTGATAACAGCCCATGATTGCGGCCAGTCAAGCATTTTTAGTGCTGTCCCCCACACTGTAGGAGAGATGTAGTATTACATGCCAGACATTCTTGGTAGTTGTTTAACGCTCTGCTTTTTAAAACGTAGTTTACTTGTGATTTACACATTTTTCTTCTTCCAAACAGGCAGAAAGAATCTGTTTCTGCATATGATAGAGGCGATGATATTACCATCTTGACATCCTCGTCCTCACTATCAGGTATGACCATGTCTACAGCACCAACAATGTGAATGTTGACTTCAAGATTCAAATATTTCCACATGGTTTTTCTGCGATTGTTCTCCTATGGTATCTATATTTCATGGATCCCAATTGTGTTGACCATGGGCCCATACTGAATCCCTATTTCTCTAATTTGTACAGGACTTTTTATGTTTTCCTTGAATGACTTTGTAGCATCCAGGAAACTAGAGATAAATAGCGACTGTGTTATACTGACAACCTCTAACAATACTTCCTTACCTATGTCTTGTAGATCACTCTGATAAGAGCAACCATCTGGTCACAGAGGATGAGGAGGGCAAAAGTAAGAATGAGGAGAATGTTTTCTTCCTAAAAATAACATCTTCTGAAAGTCTTTCTAAAGTAAGTATGTGATCAGTAAATCCAAAATATATAAAAAAAACCTCTAAAATAAAGGACCTCTAAGAGTGAAAAAAAATATTTAATATCTTTTTGTTATCCACATTTAGCACTCTACCACCACTAACGGGACGAAGAACGATGAGGATCCCAAGTCCCCTCCTGAGAGTAACGGGACGATGAGCGATGAGGATCCCAAGTCCCCTCCAGAGAGTAACGGGACGATGAACGATGAGGATCCCAAGTCCCCTCCAGAGATTAACGGGACGATGAACGATGAGGATCCCAAATCCCCTCCAGAGTGTACCCAAACATCCAACACCGACAGCTCAGAAATGTGAGTAGATTATGGGGTCATTACTGGGAGCTCCGGGCAGATATATGTGCACAACACCAAATATAGGACAGAAATACCATAATCTCACATGCAGCATCCACAGCCCCATGGTTAGCGGTCATTGTGCTTTTGCCCTTACAAAGTGCTTGTGATAACAGCCCATCATTATTGTAGCCGGTCATGCATTTTTCATGCTGCCCCCCACACTGTAGGAGAGATGTAGTATTACATGTCAGACATTCTTGGTAGCTGTTTTCCTCTCTGCTCTATAAAAGTTAGTTTTGAGCATTAGACCTTCCCCACTATGACAGTCATATGTCCTACTAGGCCTTATAGTCGGTGTTCTTATAGTGAGACAACCCCTTATACTGGGTTTACCTGTGATTTACGTGCTTTTCTTTTTCCAAACAGGCAGAAAGAATCTGTCCCCGAACCTGATAGAGACAACGTTACTACCATCTTGCCATCCTCGTCCACACTGTCAGGTATGTCCATGTCTGCAGCACCAACAATGGGAATGTTGACTTCAAGGCTCAAATATTTCCAGATGTTTTTTATAGAATACTATAGGTTTCCTATGTCATCCATGTTATGACAAAGCAGATCCTATAAGGACAAATCGTTACTGACTTTTTTTATTTTCTGATCAGAATTTCCAGCTCAGGAAGAAAGAAAATCTGCAACAAATCTGAGTAATGATACAGAAAAACCAGAAAAGGGGAAAAAGAGACGAGGTAAGTGTGAGAATCAGCTCCATGTTATGTGATGTCAGTGAGAATCATTCGTGTGGAGCAGATGTCATCTGTCAGTGATGGGATTGTCACATGTATGATGGCTGACAATGACCCCGGACCTCTGTGTGATAATATTCCTCTGCCGTCCGGCTACAGCGACTGCACAGTAGTATCATGTCATATGGAGTCCCATCACTTACATTATATTTACTTCTCTTCTCATAGGTTCCATCTTCCGCCGGACATTAGCATCCTGCCGGCGCGGATTATCCAGGGCTGCTCGCATATTTGCTTGTTGTTACTGTTGCCCTAGAACCATCTAAAGGACAGGAAACCTAAGCATCCAGCGCCCTGAAGACCAGCAGATCCACCATCAGCGCTGGAGTTGTATAGAAGGACCTTCACCAGCTACCTGTGACCACTGACTCTTATCCTTCTATCCTAATTTTCTTCTTTTATTCTTTATTTATGCCAGAAATTATAATTTAACATCTTTGACATTGCAAACCATCATTTACAGCAATGAAATAAAACATCATATTAAATGACTTCTGGATATGGTACGGACCCTCATTTATTGCACATAACCCAAACTACATAGCCCCATAATATAAAACAATGTAGGATAGATCTTCAGCTCACCTGGTTCAGCCTGCCCAGTCCTCCTTTCCATAATCTCGGTGCACGGAGTGGATCCATCCCCATCTGGGAGAAATGCTCAATGAAAAAAAGTTTTTTATAGTTCCAGCACACGATGTGAAAAAATTAAGAAAAGCCTTTATTTAATCCATAATTAAAAAATGCAATTCCAGTGATGATAAAAGCATGTGTAGGCTTACGCGTTTTGGATCATATTTGACCCTTAATCATAGCATAAAATACTGAATAAATGTTGCACTTATCAAGGAAAAGCAACCAGAGAAGGCTGCCTTGGGTAACACCCACCAAAATCAGCTGTGAAACTGACATCACTAATTCAAAGTTAACAATAGTACCTCACTGGTTTAACCCTATGATGCATTCATCTTATGCAAACATATTACAATGTGAATTCTCACTTAATAATAATCTGATGATTAAACCAAAAACAAACAAACTTCAGCCTCCCAAGTAGCTGGGATTAAAGGCACATACCACCGCACCCGGCAAAAGAAAAAAAAAAACAAAAACATATTAATATAGATACATCAATTCATGCTTCAAATTTAATCCTGCTGGATATCTAGTATTAAGTTTTAGTATCCATCGAGCTTCAATCATCTGGAGTAATTTAATTCTATCGCCACCACGCAGAGGAGCAGGAACAAATTCCAAAGCACTTACTCGCAGGCTATTCAATTCTCCCTTATGTTCATGCAAAAAATGTTTAGAAGCCCCCGAAAGACTACGGGTAGTAATATTATTGATGTCATAAATGTGATCTGACAATCTTTTTCTTATGCTACGACTTGTGGATCCTACATACTGTTTTCTGCATGTCGTGCAAAAGATGATATAAACACAGTAATCAGTGGCACAATTCATAAAAGTTTTGAGCTTAAATACTTGACCCTCATTACTTATAACAGACTTATTATTATTTATCATGAATTTACATAAACCACATAACTTCTGCCCGCATCTAAATGAACCTTTAGTAGATAACCATGTACAACCTATTTTATCTGTGTTCTCACTGAGTTCACTAGGAGAGATTATATTTCCTATCGTCAAAGATTTTTTGGGGACAAATTTGCAACCATTTTTCAAAATTTCCCTAAGGCCGGAGTCACACTGGCGAGGAATACGGGAGAGTGAGAGGCGCAAAAAGCACGCATTAGACACGGACAAATGATTTTCTATGGGGTCACTCGCACCAGGCGTATATTTCTCCTCAGTATCCTACGAGTATCCCGAGCCCAGGATGGAAGACTGGTTAAGGATTTCAAGGGACTTTGAGGAGGACTGCCAGTTTCCAAATTGTATTGGGGCCCTGGATGGCAAACATATCAGGGTGAGTAAGCCGCCGAACTCAGGCTCCCAATTCTTCAATTATAAGCAATACTTTTCTGTTGTATTGTTGGCTCTGGTAGACCCTCAATACAAGTTTATAATTGTTGACATTGGGGCCTATGGAAGGACGGGAGACTCTAGAGTCTTCAATACTTCCATAATGGGTCGGCGGCTACGCACCAACCAGTTGGATCTCCCACCACCACGCCAGCTACCAGGCTCCCCCGAACAATCAGTCCCTTATGTCCTTGTGGCAGATGAGGCCTTTCAGTTATCACGTAATGTCATGAGGCCATATCCCCGGCGCAACCTTGACCACAGGCACAGAATTTTTAACTTGCGCCTATCACGTACTAGGCGACTGGTGGAGTGTTCCTTTGGGATTCTTTGTGCCAAATGGCGGGTACTCCAGTCTGCCATTCAGTTGAGTGAGCAAAATGTGAATGAAGTTGTCAAAGCCTGTGTTGTTCTGCATAACTTCACCAGGATACATGATTGTTCCTCCTCTGATGGTGTTGTGCGTAGGCCGGACAATGTGCGCAGGGTGAGACCACCTATCATCCCTCAACATAGACCGCTCTCTGGCCTCAAAGTGCGTGATATATTCACGAATTACATTATCTCACCTGAGGGGGCAACTTCTTGGCATGTGAATGCTGTGTCTATGTTATAATTTTTTTGTTTCAAAGTGGGTCTAAATATATATTACTCAAGCCCTTATGATTCTATGACTGTTTCATTGCATTGGTTGGTGTCTGTTAGTATGTTGTGAGGGATAGTGAGAAATCACACAGAGACGTTAACTAGAGTAGACAAATTTTTAGTTTTGCCTTTTTTTTTTTTTGGGTTTTGTTTACAGGCAAACATAATATTGCCATAACACAAATTTGGCAATGGCCAAAATGCCCCTTTGGGCCTTCTTTAACTTGGTGTAACATTAACATTACAGAAAAAAACTGCAACAACCATTATGCAATAACAACATTGCTGCATGCCTACATTAACCTTGATTAGGCAACAAAGGGTGAGCTCCATCACCAAAATAAAGTCAATAAGATAACACTCACATTTCCTCATAATGTTTTCCAATCATAGAAAGCTTCCACCATGACAGGCAAGGCTACCTCACATCTTTCACACAGATATTACCTGTCTGTAGAACAGACAATATTTAAGCATGCTATACTGGAAAGGATGAAAATACAAAACTCACTTGTTAAGACATAGAGAGAGCGTGATATTGTGAATGCTGGTCGCCTCAAATTGGTTTACTAGAGAATGCTAATAACAAAGTTGACTACTTAACTAAAGGCAAGCACGCCTTTCCTATGCAATAGCAAGTGATTAGTGTATTTTCATCCTTTCATTTAACAGTATAGCGCATTTAAATCTTCTCTTTTATACACACACATGTAATATCTGTGTGAAAGGCGTGAGGTAGCGTTGCCTGTCATGATGGATTGTTTCATATGTTTGGAAAACATTGTTTAAAAATGTGAGTGTTAAATTATGTTCCAAATGTTGGTGAAGGAGAACACCTGTTTTTTTGTCTAGATTAGAAGCACCAGTTACCTGTTACTGGACATCTCCAAAATTTTGAATCATAAATCCTCATATGTAGGGGAAGGGGAACGGGGAGGAACAGCCTGTGGGTGCTGCTGGACATTGTGGGCAACATCGCCCTGTGTGGGGCCATACTGTTGCCCATGATGCTGTTGTTGTCCAGCCTCCTGGGCCTGTTGGTGATACTGGCCAGAGTAATAATGATGATGGTGAGGGGCTTCTTGTTGGCTCTGGTAGGCCCGTGGCTCATACCCACCAAGATAGCCAGATCGTTCTCAACCAGGTTGGGACCAGCCTCCAACACTGGGTGGGTACAAGTGGCCATATTGGTGGGGTTGGCTTGATGAAGACATTTGGGGCTGCGGAATAGAAGGATGGGTAGGGGGAGGAAGGGGTTGAGGTGTTGGCCCACGTATTAGGGGCTGCTCAGACCCTGCTTGAGCAAGCATCTGTGTGGATGGTCTCATGCGCATTAAATTTCTTGGTGAGAGCTGCCACCTCTCCAGAAATTCAAACACCTCATATGGGGTATTGGGGGGGTGCTTGCATCAAGCAGGATCTGAATACACCCCCTAATACGGAGCCTGACCTCACGGGTAACGGCACGGAGATAAAGGGTGAGGCTACGTGCATAGGCCTCCTCACCATCATCTGTAGTGACTCTGGACAAGTAATTCAGCACCCCAGTGTCCACATTGGTCCTGCTCTCTTGAATGGTGACCTGGCGCCTTCTTCTTATTCGCCTTGATGCTAGAGCAGCCTGTGGGGAGGGCCTGATCTGGGCAGTTGGGCTGCTGCTCAAGTTGCCCATCTCTTCCAGGATGGGTGAGGTTGCAGCTGCAGACCGTCCTGGTGGTGTGTTGTGTAGGGCAGCCATTGAGTGTTCTGGTGAAGCCTCCTCTTCAGCCATCCTTCTTGTAGGGGGAGAAGATGGGCCAGCCACCTCATCCCCTACAGGATCTATAATGGGCTCTGCCTCTGAGGCCGTTCCTCGATCCGTAAGGTTGGATTGAGTTCTGTTATGAAATAGAACAGAGGCAAAAATACATCAATATTTTTGTCCCTGTAAATTATTTGTGTAATGTTTTTGTGTCATGTGGTGTGAGGTATGTACTTACGGTCTCAGAGCCAGAATTGGGGCGAGGAAGTTCAGCCGGTCATAGTATATATATTTGCGCTTGACATGGCCAGCATCCCCACTCCTGGACCGCTGCTGGCGTTCCCGCCGGTACTGGTCCCGGATGCTTCTCCACCATTTCATCACATCTTCCACTGCAATGTGACAGGAAAGATTGTCAAAATCAGATATTTGAGAGGTCACATTTTCAAACAGTAGTCTAGGCATGGGGCCTTCTGGGGTGTGCGTTCTACCCATGGTGGCATATGTAATTGTGCCGATACCCAGGGTCTCATTAGCTCCCCTGAAACTAATTTTAGTGGCTAGGAGGATGAGGAGCTTGTGGCCTAACCCCTAATTATGGCTGTGTGAATCCACGTGTCACATCCTAATGTAACGGCCTCATGAGGCTAATAAAAGTACATGCACAGGAAGGGGGGAGCTGATTGTAGATTCCTTTTATAGTGCGCGCTAAGGTTAATTATATTTTTATGGTTGCACTTACGAATTTTATGCTGCTCATCACGTGGTCTGTCACCAAAGTCATGGTACATCTGGCGACAGATGCGCCTCCATGACGCCTCCTTTCTTGTGCGGTTCGCATAGTTTGCGTCGCGTGGGTCCCATATTTCTGGACGCTCCTGCACCAGCACAATTATCATCTCTACATTAATATATGTGGACGCCATGCTGCTGCTGTACTCCGTGGAGGCGTACTTCCTGGATGTCTGGTGCGCTTTTTGACCTCATTTGCATGTCTAGGCTTCCTGATGATGGATTGGCCCATTTCCTGTTCACCAGCCAAAAGACCTGCGTATTGCTCGCAGGTCACACGTGTGTTCCGTGTGTAATGCGTATTTTTTGCGCACCCATAGACTTGCATTGGCGTACTACGGGCGTAGTACGCTGACAATCGCAGCATGCTGCGAGTGGCACGCAGCGTAGGATACGGAGGAGAAATATACGCCTGGTGCGAGTGACCCCATAGAAAATCATATGTCCGTGTCTAATGCGTGCTTTTTGCGCCTCTCACTCTCCCGTTTTCCTCGCCAGTGTGACTCCGGCCTAACCCCTGTGTTGTAACCTTTTTTTTATTATGACATCAATAATATTACTACCCGTAGTCTTTTGGGGGCTTCTAAACATTTTTTGCATGAACATAAGGGAGAATTGAATAGCCTGCGAGTAAGTGCTTTGGAATTTGTTCCTGCTCCTCGGCGTGGTGGCGATAGAATTAAATTACTCCAGATGATTGAAGCTCGATGGATACTAAAACTTAATACTAGATATCCAGCATGATTAAATTTGAAGCATGAATTGATGTATCTATATTAATATGGTTTTTTGTTTTTTTTTGGAGTTTTTTTTTTTTTTTATTTTTCTTTTGCCGGGTGCGGTGGTATGTGCCTTTAATCCCAGCTACTTGGGAGGCTGAAGTTTGTTTGTTTTTGGTTTAATCATCAGATTATTATTAAGTGAGAATTCACATTGTAATATGTTTGTATAAGATGAATGCATCATAGGGTTAAACCAGTGAGGTACTATTGTTAACTTTGAAATAGTGATGTCAGTTTCACAGCTGATTTTGGTGGGTGTTACCCAAGGCAGCCTTCTCTGGTTGCTTTTCCTTGATAAGTGCAACATTTATTCAGTATTTTATGCTATGATTAAGGGTCAAATATGATCCGAAACGCGTAAGCCTACACATGCTTTTATCATCACTGGAATTGCATTTTTTAATTATGGATTAAATAAAGGCTTTTCTTAATTTTTTCACATTGTGTGCTGGAACTATAAAAAACTTTTTTTCATTGAGCATTTCTCCCAGATGGGGATGGATCCACTCCGTGCACCGAGATTATGGAAAGGAGGACTGGGCAGGCTGAACCAGGTGAGCTGAAGATCTATCCTACATTGTTTGATATTGTTACTGTCTGAACTTTTTTCGTGCTCCCTGGTTTATTAACGCTGAAGGAATTTTTTATCCTTCATCAATAACAGCGTTACAGCTGCCCATAGGAGTTATAAGTGTTTGTTGCACTCTCCTAATTCCCCTTTCATTTGAATTATATATTTTCTGATAAAATGGAAGTCACTTTCAAGGACACTTTATTCCTGAGTTTAAATGACAAATCCAAATTGGAAAAAGTGGCAAATATAGTCTCCAAAAATAAGGGAAATCCCAATATGGAAGGTCAGGCAGATTTAAGACATAACATGCAACAATTGGAAAAATTCTTGTCTACACGCCTGAGAACCTGGTGGGATCATATCATGCTTGAAAAGTATGTAGAAGATTTGATGATTCCCAGAGGACTGAGAATAAAAAAACAGTCTACTGTTCGATTTGATGAAGTTTTCCAAAAAGAATGGAATGACATTTTGACGGGATGTTCCCTTAAGCTTATGGAGCTTCTTATAGATTATGAACAAAAAAAAGTGAAAGATCTTGATTTAAAAATTAAAGAAATTGAAAATTCTTTGACAGAATCTTTTGATAATGCCACATATAAGAAACTGAGATCTGACATTATGGATAGATTGGATAATTTAGAGGACATTATTGTTGAAAATAAACAGAAAAAATATGAAAGAGATGTCAAA
Organism: Dendrobates tinctorius; assembly: GCF_039654945.1. Classification (NCBI taxonomy): domain Eukaryota; kingdom Metazoa; phylum Chordata; class Amphibia; order Anura; family Dendrobatidae; genus Dendrobates; species Dendrobates tinctorius. Next base: position 924,178 of record NW_027362013.1, on the reverse strand, counting down.
GATTTTGAGACCGGACATGTGTATGACTGGCGACCCCCGCAAAGACCTTATAGAAATTTTAGGTTTTCTAAGAAACCAAAATCTATTTTGAAAGGTCAAAGAGTTAATAGGATTTCAGAAGGTGGAGGAACATCATGAGTTACTTTCAGCTCCTCTGAACTTGAAACGACTGATGGAGAAATGGAAGAAGATGAAAATGATCGCTATAGTTCAGGGGAAGGATCTAGTGGGGCAAAAAACGGTGTAACCCCAAATATAGATCCAAATCAAAATCCTATAGAAGAGCGGGGCGTAAGCACAGAGTTAAAACACAGAAAATACAATTACAGAACGAGGTATCGCAAATAAATCAGTTTACGGTCCTAAATCAATCTGCATGTATCCTTACTAATAATGAATTGAAAGTACTGCGCAAAGGGCTCAATTTTGTGCCTAAGAATAATGGAGATTTTTTTTCTACAATTTTGGATTTCAACAAATTTGTGAGAAGATTAACTATCAAGAAACATTTTTTTGATCAGGATCAATCAGCTGCTGAAATCAACACTCCTCTCTTACCAGTTAATGAATATGCAGGACTTACCTTCAGAGAACAATTTGCCTTGACTGAACTTAATTCCTTATCTGATTCTTCACAAAGGGACAATTTTGTCAGTGACAATAGTGTGGTCTCTAGAGTGCCAAATGTGGATTTTTATCCCTTACAATCAAGAGTCCCCATTATCGATGAATTTCAGCTCTCTGTGGAACGGGAATTAAAATCTGTATTTTCTGATAATAACAAGGGGGATAATTTATCTAAGGGAGAAAGAAAAGCTCTAAAAAACATACAAAATAATCCAAACATTGTAGTGAAGAATGCTGATAAGGGGGGGATCAGTGGTAATATTGGATAAGACCCTATATGTAAGAGAGGTTAATAGTATTTTAAATGAAAGTCATGCTTACAAGAAAATAGATGGAGATCCAACGGAAACTATAAAAATTAAATTGGAAAAAATTTTACAAGAAGGATTTGATCTAGGCATTCTTAATTTAAAACAAAAAGAATTCTTATTACCAGTAAATCCCAAAATTCCCATTTTTCATGCCCTACCTAAAACCCATAAAGGGCTTTTTCCTCCTTTCAGACCTATAGTGTCAGGTGTGGATTCATTATTGGAAAGACTAGGTTCTTGGTTAGATGAGAGATTGCAACCATTGGTAGTTATGTCACCTAGTTATTTGAAAGACAGCAAACATGTGCTATCAGTAATGTCAAATCAGAATTGGGATGAGAATTTCATGTGGATGACTTGTGATGTTAAAACACTGTATTCTTGCATTCCACATAATTTAGCTATGCAAGCATTGACAGATCAACTAAATATATATTCCAATTATTCTGATGTAATGAAAGAATATATTTTAGATGTTACTCTATTTTTGCTTCAAAACAACTACTTTAGATTCTCCCGCCAGTTCTATGTGCAGTGTCAGGGTTGTTCCATGGGAGCTAAATTCTCCCCATCCCTGGCTAATCTGTACATGAACTGGTGGGAGTCGAAATTTATTTATTCTGAATTTAATCCTTATTCAGATTATATAGAACAATATTTACGATTCATAGATGATATTTTGATAGTGTGGAAAGGATCAGTTGACCTAGTGTCCAGCTTTAAAGATTATATTAATGATAATAATCTAAATCTGTCTTTCGTAGTAGATACCAATAGGGATATGATTTCCTTTCTCGACATACAATTGGGTGGTAATAGTCTGAAGAAAAAAGTAGATTGTCAGCTTTTTCGTAAAAAAATTTCAGGAATTTCCTTTTTGCATGCTTTTAGTCAACATCCACAACACGTTATTAGGAATATTCCCACAGGGGAATTTATCAGAGCCCGTAGGTGTTGTACCGATGACAGCAAGTATAAGGAAGAATGTGATAATATTAAAAAAAGGTTACAACACAGGGGTTATAATCTTAAAATGGTTAAAAAAAGCTGAAACTAAAGCCAATGAAAAAAGCAGAGATCAGTATTTATTCCAGTCGAAAAAATCAGATAAGAAAGATTTTTCTAATGAAATGATTTTTTCTACTACATATCATAGTAATTATTACAAAGTAATTAATGTTGTTCGTAAACATCTACCATTATTAACTACTGATAGTACACTTAGGGAAATTTTGAAAAATGGTTGCAAATTTGTCCCCAAAAAATCTTTGACGATAGGAAATATAATCTCTCCTAGTGAACTCAGTGAGAACACAGATAAAATAGGTTGTACATGGTTATCTACTAAAGGTTCATTTAGATGCGGGCAGAAGTTATGTGGTTTATGTAAATTCATGATAAATAATAATAAGTCTGTTATAAGTAATGAGGGTCAAGTATTTAAGCTCAAAACTTTTATGAATTGTGCCACTGATTACTGTGTTTATATCATCTTTTGCACGACATGCAGAAAACAGTATGTAGGATCCACAAGTCGTAGCATAAGAAAAAGATTGTCGGAACACATTTATGACATCAATAATATTACTACCCGTAGTCTTTCGGGGGCTTCTAAACATTTTTTGCATGAACATAAGGGAGAATTGAATAGCCTGCGAGTAAGTGCTTTGGAATTTGTTCCTGCTCCTCGGCGTGGTGGCAATAGAATTAAATTACTCCAGATGATTGAAGCTCGATGGATACTAAAACTTAATACTAGATATCCAGCAGGATTAAATTTGAAGCATGAATTGATGTATCTATATTAATATGGTTTTTTTTTTTTTTTTTCTTTTGCCGGGTGCGGTGGTATGTGCCTTTAATCCCAGCTACTTGGGAGGCTGAAGTTTGTTTGTTTTTGGTTTAATCATCAGATTATTATTAAGTGAGAATTCACATTGTAATATGTTTGTATAAGATGAATGCATCATAGGGTTAAACCAGTGAGGTACTATTGTTAACTTTGAATTAGTGATGTCAGTTTCACAGCTGATTTTGGTGGGTGTTACCCAAGGCAGCCTTCTCTGGTTGCTTTTCCTTGATAAGTGCAACATTTATTCAGTATTTTATGCTATGATTAAGGGTCAAATATGATCCGAAACGCGTAAGCCTACACATGCTTTTATCATCACTGGAATTGCATTTTTTAATTATGGATTAAATAAAGGCTTTTCTTAATTTTTTCACATCGTGTGCTGGAACTATAAAAAACTTTTTCCCCATAATATAAAGTATACAACACGGTATTTTTTTGAGCACCGGAATGAGCTCTCCCACTAAATACAGAAAACCTATAAAGACAGATACAGGATCACTAGCCAAGGGGACTGGAAAGATTTTCTTTATTACACAAATATCAAAATCAAATTTAAAAGATTGTCAGACATAAACATACATACAATAACCATACATGAAGCCTCCAAATGTAGAGCTAAAATGGTGCACTCAAAATGTATCCCAATATGAAGGTGAGAATCTAATCTAATAGGTAATTCATATCACATCAATATGATGGTTATATATATATAGTGGAATAATAATCCTACATATAAACTATCAACCTCTTGATAATTATAAAAATCTTATATAGACGAGTATCAATTAATAGAAAAATGTGTGCTGCATATTCCAGGGAAGTGATAAAAACATGTATAATGCAGCAAAGTGTGTACAGGACATATAGTAACAAGTGTTGAGCGAATGTGCTTGCCACTACTCGGTATTCACCCGAGTATCACTTTACACGGTGAGCACCGAGCATTTCTGGGATTACTCGGCGGGAACTCGGGTCTCCACCCAGCACTTTTGACGGACTTTAGAGACCCACTCACGCTGAAGGGATTGTCTGCCAGGCATTGAAGCACCGCAGCCATCTTTGTTATGGTCGTGCAGTGATTGGCTGGCCACACAGCATCATCAGGGGTATAAAAGACCGGATGCCGTCTTGCTCAGCGCATTCAGCTCCGGATTGAGAGAGTGTAGGGAGAGCGGCTGCCTTGATAGGGTCAGAATTGGGGATTTCTTAGTGAGTGTGGGGTCTACCATCCTAACTAATCACATCCAGGTAAACCAACAGTCCGTCTAAGAATTGATTCCGGAGAATATAGGTTCCAGTGTTAGGCAGGCAGGGTAGTGTACGTCGCTGTATACGCATCATTGCCAGGCCTGCAGGCACTTTATGTGTGTATATAGATCATTGCATATATCAAGAGGGTCCATTCCCTTCCTGTGTTCTGGTTCTCCTACTGCTACCTGTGGGATATCTTAGCCGTATATAGCTAGCCCCAGGTGTAATTAGAATACAGGCCACACATATTTTGCTGTGGCATCTCCGTTCCGGCTCATATCTGTGCGTGCTCGAAGTTTGGCCAGTTTAACCCCTTCACCCCCAAGGGTGGTTTGCACGTTCATGACCGGGCCAATTTTTACAATTCTGACCACTGTACCTTTATGAGGTCATAACTCTGGAACGCTTCCATGGATCCCGGTGATTCTGACATTGTTTTCTCATGACATATTGTACTTCATGTTAGTGGTAAAATTTCATTCAAATAACTTGCATTTATTTGTGAAAAAAACAGAAATTTGGCAAAAATTTTGAAAATTTCGCAATTTTCCAACTTTGAATTTTTATGCCCTTAAATCACAGAGATACGGCACACAAAAAACTTGATAACTAACATTTCCCACATGTTTACTTTACATCAGCACAATTTTGGAACCAAAATTTTTTTTTGTTAGGAAGTTAAAAGTTGACCAGCGATTTCTCATTTTTACAACACCATTTTATTTTTAGGACCACATCACATTTGAAGCCACTTTGAGGGGTCTATATGATAGAAAATACCCAAAAGTGACACCATTCTAAAAACTGCACCCCTTAAGGTGCTCAAAACCACATTCAAGAAGTTTATTAACCCTTTAGGTGCGTCACAGGAGTTTTTTTGAATATTTAAAAAAAAAATGAACATCTAACTTTTTTTCACAAAAAAAATACTTCAGGTTCAATTTTTTTTATTTTACCAAGGGTAACAGGAGAAATTGGACTGCAAAAGTTATTGTGCAATTTGTCCTGAGTACGCTGATACCTGATTTGTGGGGGGGAACGACTGTTTCGGCGCATGGCAGAGATCAGAATGGAAGGAGCGCCGTTTGACTTTTTCAATGCAAAATTGGCTGGAATTCAGATCGGACGCCATGTCACGTTTGGAGAGTCCCTGATGTACCTAAACAGTGGAAACCCCCTACAAGTGACCCCATTTTGGAAACTAGACCCCCCAAGGAACTTATCTAGATATGTGGTGAGAACTTTGAACCCACAAGGGCTTTACAGAAGTTTATAACGTACAGCGGTACAATTAAAAAATCATATTTTTTCCACAAAAATGATCTTTTCACCCCAATTTTTATTTTCCCAAGGGTAACAGGACCCTAAAAGTTATTGTGCAATTTGTCCTGAGTATGCTGATACCCCACATGTGGGGGTAAACCACTATTTGGGCGCATGGCAGAGCTTGGAAGGGAAGCAGCGCCATTTGACGTTTTTGGCTGGAATTGAGATCGGACATCATGTCGCGATTGGAAAACCCCTGATGTACCAAAACAGTGGAAACCCCCCACAAATGACACCATTTTGGAAACTAGACCCCCTAAGGAACTTATCTAGATGTGTAGTGAGAACTTTGAACCCCCAAGGGCTTCACAGAAGTTTATAACATAAAGCCGTACAATTAAAAAATCATATTTTTTTCCACAAAAATGATCTTTTCACCCTCAAATCTTATTTTTCCAAGGGTAACAGCACCCTAAAAGTTATTGTGCAATTTGTCCTGAGTACGCTGATACCCCACATGTGGGGGTAAACCACTATTTGGGCGCATGGCAGAGCTCGGAAGGGAAGCAGCGCCATTTGACGTTTTTGGCTGGAATTGAGATCGGACACCATGTCGCGATTGGAAAACCCCTGATGTACCTAAACAGTGGAAACCCCCCACAAATGACACCAATTTGTAAACTAGACCCCCCAAGGAACTTATCTAGATGTGTGTTGAGCACTTTGAACCCCCCAGTGCTTCACAGAAGTTTATAACGCCCGGGCGTGAAAATAAAAAATTCGTATTTTTTCCGCAAACATGATCTTTTAGTCACCATTTTTTTTATTTTCCCAAGGGTAACAGGAGAAATTGGACCCCAAAAGTTGTTGTCCAATTTGTCCTGAGTATGCTGATACCCAATATGTGGGAGAAAACTACTGTATGGGCACATGTCGGGGATCGGAAGGGAAGTAGTGACGTTTTGGAATGCAGACATTGATGGAATGGTCTGCGGGTGTCATGTTGCCTTTGGAGAGCCCCTAATGTACCTAAACAGTGGAAACCCCCCACAAATGACCCCATTTTGAAAACTAGACCCCCTAAGGAACTTATCTAGATGTGAGGTGAGCACTTTGAACCCCCAAGGGCTTCACAGAAATTTATAATGCCAGGGCATGAAAATAAAAAAATCGTATTTTTTCCACAAACATGATCAATTATTCCCCAATTTTTTTATTTTCCCAAGGGTAACAGGAGAAATTGAACCCCAAAAGTTGTTGTCCAATTTGTCCTGAGTACGCTGACACCCCATATGTGGGAGAAAACTACTGTATGGACACACGTCAGGGCTCGGAAGGGAAGTAGTGACGTTTTGGAATGCAGACTTTGATGGAATGGTCTGCGGGTGTCATGTTGCCTTTGGAGAGCCCCTAATGTACCTAAACAGTGGAAACACCCACAAATGACCCCATTTTGGAAACGAGAACCCCTAAGGAACTTATCTAGATGTGTGGTGAGCACTTTGAACCCCCAAGGGCTTCACATAAGTTTATAATGCCTGTGCATGAAAATAAAAAAATCGTATTTTTTCCACAAACATGATCAATTATTCCCCAATTTTTTAATTTTCCCAAGGGTAACAGGAGAAATTGGACCGCAAAAGTTGTTGTCCAATTTGTCATGAGTACGCTGAAACCCCATATGTGGGAGAAAACTACTGTATGGACACACGTCGGGGCTCGGAAGGGTAGCCGTGCCATTTTGGAATGCAGACATTGATGGAATGGTCTGCGGGTGTCATGTGCGTTTAGAGCGCCCCTGATGTACCTAAACTATTGAAACTCCCCACAAGTGACCCCATTTTGGACACTAGACCCCCCACGGAACTTATCTAGATGTGTGGTGAGCACTTTGAACCCCCAAGTGCTTCACAGAAGTTTATAACGCTCGGACGTGAAAATAAAAAAATCATTTTTTTCCACAAAAATGATATTTTTGCCCCCAATTTTTTATTTTCCTAAGGGTAACAGGAGAAATTGGACCCCAAAAATTGTTTTGCAATTTGTCCTGAGTAGGCTGATACCCTATATGTGGGGGTAAAATACTGTTTGGGCGCATGGCAGAGCTTGGAAGGGAAGGAGCACTATATGACTTTTTCAACTCAGAATTGGCTGGAATTGAGATCAGACGCAATGTTGCATTTGGAGAGCCCCTGTTGTGCCCAAACAGTGGAAACCCCCAATTCTAACTCCAACCCAAACCCCAACACACCCCTAACCCTAATCTCAGCCCTAGCCCTAGCCCTAACCCAAGCCCTAACCCAAGCCCTAACCCTAGCCCTATCCCTAACCCTAGCCCTAATGGAAAAATGGAAATAAATACATTTTTTTAATTTTATTTTTCCCTAACTAAGGGGGTGATAACGGGGGGTTTGATTTACTATTTATGGCGTTTTTTATGTTTGGCGGCTGTCGCACGCTAAAAGACGCTTTTTATTGTAAAAGTAGTTTTTGCATCAGCACATATTGAGAGCTATAATTTTTCTGTATTTTGACCCACCGAGTCATGTGAGGTCTTATTTATTGCGGGACGAGTTGACGTTTTTATTGGTACCATTTTCGGGCACGTGACATTTTTTGATCGCTTTTTATTCCGATTTTTGGGAATGAACAAAAACCAGCGTTTCATGAATTTCTTTTGGGGGGGTGCGTTTACACCGTTCCGCGTACGGTAAAATTGATAAAGCGTTTTTATTCTTCGGGTCAGTACGGTTACAGCGATACCTCATTTAGGTCGTTTTTTTATGTTTTGGCGGTTTTATGCAATGAAAACTATTTTATATAAAAAATAATTATTTTTGCATTGCTTTATTCTGCGAGCTATAACTTTTTTATTTTTTCGCTGATGATGCTGTGTGGCAGCTCGTTTTTTGCGGGACAAGATGACGTTTTCAGCAGTACCATGGATATTTATATGCGTCTTTTTGATCGCGTGTTAGTACACTTTTTGTTTGGCGGTATGATAATAAATCATTATTTTTTGCTTCGTTTTTTATTTTTATTTTTTAAGGGGTTCGCTAAAGGGGTTAACTAATGGGACAGTTTTATAGGGCGGGTTGTTACGGGCGCGGCGATACCTAATATGTGTACTTTTATTGTTTTGGGGTTTTTTTATTTTCAAAAAATGAATTTATTGGGGAATATTTTTTTTTTTTTTACTAATTTATTTGGCGATTTTTTTAAAATTATTTTTACACTTTTTTTTTTTTTTTTTTACTTTATTACATAGTCCCAGGTGGGACATCACTGTCCTGTGACAGATCGCTGATCTGTCACATCACAGATCACTGTGACAGATCAGCAATCTGTCACAGGCATTGAAGAAGACTTCCTCTTACCTGCGCTTTGCAGGCACTGAGGAAGCCAGCTTCCTCCAGACCCCCGAAGGCCCCCATCGCCATCTTGGATTCGGGGGCCTGGAGGAAAAGAGCCCCCGGCAGCAGCGCTGCACATTGCGCTGCCGTGGGGGGCTCAGGGAAGCACGGAGGGAGCCCCCTCCCTGCCGATTCTTCCCTTTAACTCTCGGTACACCGCGATCATGTTTGATCGCGGTGTGCAAGGGGTTAACGTGTCGGGGGCGGCTGACACATTGTGCCGGGTGTCAGCTGTGATAATCAGCTGACACCCGGCCGCGATCAGCGGCGCTCACCACGTGGGCGCCGCTGATCGCGGTAGACGTACTATCCCGTCCATGGGCATAGGGGCCCGGGTCCCATGGACGGGATAGTACGTCGGATGTCAGGAAGGGGTTAAGGCTGTTATCTTTTTTTGGGCGGCCTGTCACTTTTGGTTAAATACAGTAGTATTTAGCCAAAAAAAACCAGGCCTCACATTTAATGTAGTGGTATCTCTGTGTCAGCTCATATCTTTGCGTGCTCAATAATTTGCCAGTGTAGGGCGCTTTTCTTTATTTTTCCTGGGTGAAACTGTACTTATATACAGCAGTAGTTAGGCCAAAAAAAAAACAGGGCATACATTTGTCGTAGTGGTATCTCCTTGGCAGCTCATATCTGTGTGTGCTCAAAGTTTTGCCAGTCTATCTCTAACACGCCTCATACATCCGTGTGCCAAAAATTGACGCATTTTAGACCTAAATTCCCTTTTTTGGCAGTCTGTCACTCTCGTTATATCTAGCAGTCCTTTGCATCCACCAAAAAACAAAGAAACATATTTGACAGTGTGGTATATCTGTGACACGCCTCATACGTCCGTGTGATAAAAATGTGTGGAATTTAGGCCGGTGCTCCAGTGATTTCCTGTCTGGTACTCAAGTTATATACAGCACTATGTTGCATTATTTTAAAAAACAGGCCACATTTTACAGCGGGGTCTATCTCTGACATGCCTCAAACATCCGTGGGCCAAAAATGGAGGCATTTTAGGCCTAAATTCCCTTTTTTGGCCAGTCTGTCACTCTCGTTATATACATGCAGTGCCTGGGCTGACAAACATTTCCCATGGGGGCTACAGTTTTTAAAAATATACTATGGGCATCATAGACACCATTGCCAAAAATTGGACTGCCTGTAGCAGCACAGAACACGTTAACCCTGGTGATTTATTGGCAGAGAATGAGGAGACATAATGATAAATCATACTGAAATCAAACAAATAAAAAATGTGAATCCACCTATGAAAGCAAAAACAAAAGGGAGGGGCGAACACAGGTTCATAGATATGAAGCCAGAATGTGCCCAATGAGATATGTTTGTCCCTAGCAACAGCTCAGAGACAGGGATATAAATTAAAATATAATATAATAGTATTTCAATATTTTTATATTGTAGAGGTATACACTAGGTCCTTAGAGGATGGTCCAGACATAGTAAAACTGGAAAATATAAGAATAAATGGGAAGAATAAACGTACATCTCATTTTTATGACAGTTCCCCCCTGGGGGAGTAACATTTGTTTTGGTTTCAAATTAGTAACGGGCATCATACAAACACCCTTGCTCAAAAATTGAGTGACTTTTGCATCACGGAATACGTTCACCCGGGTGTTCTACTGGTTGTGAATGATGAGAATGAGGATAAGGAGGAGGATAACACCAAGTAGACCAAATCATGAAGCGGATGTGTGGTTGTGAAGAGGTGCATGAGAATACACCTCCACAAAAAAGACAATGTATTTGAGGTTATGTTTCGATGCTCCTGCCTGAGCTGGATTGTACTTCTGTCTCCGTCGCTTGGACTCCTTGGTTGTACAACAAACTCTGACGTCTGCTGCCAGCGTTCTCACATGGGAATATTTTCAGTAATTCCGCTACAAGGGCCCTCTGGTACAACAACATTTTTGTACACTTCTCTGCCTCTGGAAGAAGAGATTGAAAGTTCTCCTTGTAGCGTGGATCTAGTAGTGTCACCAACCAGTAATGAGTGTCACCGAAAATGTTTATAATGCGAGGGTCAAGGGAAACACAGCGCAACATAAAGTCAGCCCAATGAGTCCCAGACTCTTAACAGGCAACACTTCCGTGTCCTCGCCCCAACAGGATGACTGATCATGCTGTCCTGCTCCTCCTTGTCCTCAGGCCTACAACACTTACAACGAATCTCAGTAAGATCAGAGTACAAACATTGTTGTAAATACCTTCTTGTAAATACACCCCTGTAGTTTTAAGATCCCCCACCTAATTTTAGATTGTAAGTTGTCACGAGCAGGATTGTTTTGTTTGGGTTGAATTATTATCATCGTTGTTGCTTACTGTAGATTGTAAGCTGGCATAAGCAGGGTAGTTTTATTTGGGTTTAATTATTTGATTATTGTTATCCTTGTTATTTAGGACTGTTGTGTTTGAAACTGTTAAGCTGTAAGTATGTTTTCGCTCTATAATAACTTTAAAGCTTCAAATTAGAACTCAGAAAAGCAGGATGGAGACATTAGTTATGTTGTCTTTGACGCTCACCCTCTTGGTGGATTTCTCAAAGTTTTGGAGGATGGCACACATGTCAGACATCCATGTCCACACCTCATATGCTATGTGTGAAGACAGAACAGAATACCGACAACATTGTTGATGCTGGTAGATTAGTCACCAACTGCCCTCTTCTGCTCAGAAATCCTTTCCTACATCTGCAGTGTTGAGTTCCAAGGCCTGGGGGCATCACACACCAGTCAGTGAGCCAGAAGTAGCAAGCACTGTTGAATCACGGCAATGGCGGATGAAGCTGTAGCTGACTTTCTAAAATGGGTATTTAGAGCTTTGTATTTTTACCAGCAGATCTGCCAGCTCCATGTCGCTTTTCAAAAAACATTGACCAATTTGGTTAAGCGCATGAACCAGGCATGGCAAGTGTGTGAGATCTCCTCGCCAAAGAGCAGCCATCAGGTTCCACCCGTTGTCACACACAAACATGCCTGACTGTGTTTTCACCAGTCTCATCCACAAATATGCCTGCTGTTTCATAGGTGTCCACAACTTTACAGCATTGTGGTTTTTTCCACAGAAGCATATTAGCTTCAGCACAGCCTGTTCCCACTTTGATTAGGCAGTGCTGCCAGCTTGAGATTGATGTGCTACCTTTTTGAGCTGGAGGCTGAAGAGGAGACGAAGGGGGGCAGTGCACTATGCACCCAAAGCGCCGACACTGTGTAAAAATGCAGCAAACAGACCCATTGACCTAGTGGCATGGGGCCAGCTTAAGATAAATCGGGCAAGACATCAAAGATTTTTGGCGTGGACAAGCAGCGCATCGGAGGCTGAGTAGCATGCTCCGTCCTTACAGCAGTGGCTGTTATGATTGGGTCATCGAGGAGGAAAACAAGACTAAGCTAAGCCACAGAAAACCAGAGAGGTTGGTAACTAAGCGGATTGCAGACCCCTGATCCTATCCACACAACTAGCAGTAGCCGTGGAGCATACCTACGATGATTCTAGATGCCTCGACACAGCCGGAGGACTAAATAAGCCCAAAGCAAGAAAAGGGGAAATTTAAACTGCCCCAGAGCAGACCCCAAAGGAATAGACAGCCCCCAAACATATATTGCCGGTGAGACAAGATGATAACAGAAACACAGGTAGGAAAATAGGCTGAGCAAACTATGGGGCCCACACTAACTAGAAAGGACAGGAAAGGAAAGATGCTGTCTGCAATCATGCCAAAAAACCCTTCAAAAATGTCCAACACCTCTAATAGCAAAAAAACCTTGAAGTCACTAGACTTCACCCATTATATCAGCACTCTAATAAGGGACAAAAAGCAACCTGGCACAAACAGTAACATAAGAATGGAAATTCAGCACAGCCCCAGCCGGGCCTGGCTGAGCACACAAAACTGAATAGACAAAACCAAATCAAATGTGAACAATAGCAAAAAACACTTAGCTTGAGAATGTAGGGACTGAACTGGAAACTAAGACCTCTGGAGGCAGGTAAAATCACCAGCATGGATAGAGGGAGTCGGCTGTCTTAAATCCAGTCAGAGACTCCAGATGTCCAATCGTCGTCCTCATTATCAGGTGGCAGGTCTCTGTTAATTAGATCAGCTTCATTACCTCCTGCAACCACCAGAGGGAGCCCGGAAAGAGAACTCACGACTCCTCTGTCAATGCAATCAGCTCCAACACCCTCACCAGCAACCAGAGGTAGACCAGAAAGTGAATTCACAACAGTACCCCCCCTTTGAGGAGGGGTCACCAAACCTTCATCCACGCCACCAGGCTGATCAGGATGGGCCCGGTGAAAAGCACGAACCAATCTATCGGCATGAATGTCAGAAGCAGAGACACAAGCATTATCCTCCTGGCCATATCCCCTCCATTTGACTAAGTACTGGAGTCTCCTTCTAGCCAAGCGAGAATCCAATATTTTCTCTACTTCATATTCCACATTGCCTTTAACCAATACAGGGTCAGAAGGCACCGCCATGGGAACTACTGGCTCAACAAACCTCTTCAACAGAGATTTATGAAACACGTTATGGATAGTGTTGAGCATTCCGATACCACAAATATCGGGTATCGGCCGATATTTGCGGTATCGGAATTCCGATACTGTTATGATTCCACCACATGGCAGGGGAAAAGGGTGCCACTGAGCTCCACCCACCACTGACCCTACCTACTTGCCGGTCCCACCCTAGCCGGTGGGCGACAACTGGGCGGCGGTCCCTACCTCAGCGTAAGTGCAGGGAGCTACAGTGAGGGTAAACCGAGGGTGGAATGAGTGCAGGACAACCTAAGGGAGACAAGCAGCAGCAAGGAGGACTCCTAGAGTGAAACTAAAGAGTGAATGAACCTGAAGGGTAAAACCACGAAACCCCAAGCTAACACAAAAAATACTAAGATTTCAGCAAAGACCAAAGCGGAAAGCTGGAGTCCCAGAGGTACTCAACGAAAGAGAGACCGGGAGGCTGTCAGAGGTTGTACCGGACAGCGCTGTAGGGAAGACAGGAATCCGTACCACAGAAGAATCACCGGCAAGGAGTGAGAGCCCTGTGGAGTGCTAAATAGGAAAAAGGCGGGACATAAGCACAGGAAACAGTGAAGCAGCCAATCACCAGAACGGAGGAAGAACAATGAACGAAAAAGAACTAGTTGAACAGAAACTGTATATTAAGAATGGTTGTGTGGCACAGCAAGTAAGGCAGCGAGACTTGCTGTGGAACACAGACTAGACCCCGGTACGAATCCTGACATTACCCCCTCCTTTATGAGGGGCCCCTGGACCCTCACACAGGGAAGGCTTCTCAGGAAAATTGATATGGAACCTCTTACATAACCTGGGAGCATGAACCTCAGAATGAGACACCCACAACCACTCCTCAGGGCCATACCCCTTCCAGTCCACCAGGTACTGCAGGACCCCACGAACTTTCCTGGAATCCAAGCTCTTTTTTACCTCAAACTCGGGGTGACCAAGTACAACAACAGGAGCAGGAGGTGTGTCAGCCGGACAAACTGGAGGTACATAAGGTTTTAGGAGAGAGACATGGAATACCTTATGCACTCTCATCGCCTGGGGGAGATCCAATTTGACAGAAACAGAGTTGATTATCTGAGATATTTTAAAAGGACCAATGTACCGGGGAGCCAGTTTACCAGAGGGGACTCTTAGTTTCAGATTTTTAGTAGAAAGCCACACTTTCTGCCCAACTTCAAAGGAAGGACTTCTCCTCCTTTTCATATTAGCAAAGTGGCATTGTGACTCATGAGCCTTTTTGATGTTGCTTTGGACTTGCTCCCAAACTGACCGCAGATCAGAGGAAACAATCTCTACCTCAGGATTGTCCGAGGGGTCCTCAGAGAAAGAGCTGGATTTAGGGTGAAATCCCATGTTGCAGAAGAAGGGAGATATCCCTGTGGAAGAGTTCACCCTATTATTTATGGCAAACTCTGCCAGGGCAATAAAAGATGCCCAGGTCTCTTGCTTATCAGCCACATAGCAACGTAAGAATTGTTCAAGGGCTTGATTGGCCCGTTCTCTCTGCCCATTGGTCTCCAGGTGAAAGGCCGATGAGAAAGCAAGGGAAACGCCAATCTTACTACAGAAAGCTCTCCAGAATTTGGAGACAAATTGGGTACCCCTATCTGACACAATATTAGAAGGAATTCCATGCAGCCGCACCACATGATTTAGAAACAAGGGGACCAATTGCTTGGCGGATGGCAATTTGGGTAAAGGAATAAAGTGCGCCATCTTACTAAAGCGATCCACCACAACCCACAAGGTAGTCATTCCCAGGGAGGAAGGTAAATCAGTAACAAAGTCCATGGAAAGATGGGTCCATGGCTTGGAGGGAACAGGTAGAGGACATAGTTCACCCAAAGGCCGTGAGCGGTTAACCTTAGACCGGGCACAAATGTCACACGCCTTGACATAGGCAGTGGCATCCCGGCGTAAAGTCGGCCACCAAAAATTTCTGGAGATTGACTCCATAGTACCAGAGATACCAGGGTGACCTGAAAGAGGAGAGTTGTGGTGTTCATTCAGCAGTCTCAAACGCAAATGACAGGGAACGAACCATTTATTATCAGGAGAGCCGGACGGAGACAAATGTTGAAATTGCTTAACTTCAGCAAACAAATCAGAGGAATTAGCAACCAAAAATACTTTATCAGGTAAAATGGGAACAGGTGGGATGTTTGACGGTTGTTCAGGCAAGAAGCTTCTAGATAGCGCGTCTGCTCTGGCGTTTTTGCAGCCGGGTCTGAAAGAAATCACAAAATTAAAACGTGAAAAGAACAACGCCCACCTTGCCTGTCTTGGATTAAGCGGTTTGGCCGTTTTGAGATATTCAAGATTCTTATGGCCGGTGATTCTGTTATGATTCCACCACACGGCAGGGGAAGAGGGTGCCAATGAGCTTCACCCACCACTGACCCTACCTACTTGCCGGTCCCACCCTAGCCGGTGGGCGACAACTGGGCGGCGGTCCCTACCTCAGCGTAAGTGCAGAGAGCTACAGTGAGGGTAAACCGAGGGTGGAATGAGTGCAGGACAACCTAAGGGAGACAAGCAGCAGCAAGGAGGACTCCTAGAGTGAAACTAAAGAGTGAATGAACCTGAAGGGTAAAACCACGAAACCCCAAGCTAACACAAAAAATACTAAGATTTCAGCAAAGACCAAAGAGGAAAGCTGGAGTCCCAGAGGTACTCAACGAAAGAGAGAACGGGAGGCTGTCAGAGGTTGTACCAGACAGCGCTGTAGGGAAGACAGGAATCCGTACCACAGAAGAATCACCGGCAAGGAGTGAGAGCCCTGTGGAGTGCTAAATAGGAAAAAGGCGGGACATAAGCACAGGAAACAGTGAAGCAGCCAATCACCAGAACGGAGGAAGAACAATGAACGAAAAAGAACTAGTTGAACAGAAACTGTATATTAAGAATGGTTGTGTGGCACAGCAAGTAAGGCAGCGAGACTTGCTGTGGAACACAGACTAAACCCCGGTACGAATCCTGACAGATACTGAGTTCCCAAACTTTTTGCATATCGAATACCGAAATTGGAAGTTCCCATAATGCTATGAGCCAGTTTGATTTGATTCAGCCAATGAGGAATCCTCAGAAGTGTGGGCACATCCTGTTAGGCATGTAGGCATGTTAAGTAATGGCATGGCTGTGATTGGCTGCTGAAATGATGTCATGATGCACTATAAAAGCCGCCGCTGCCATTTAGGATTCACTCTGCTGTGAATTCAGTTAGGGACAGGCTGCTGTTCAAGACTCTGAGGGACAGTTAGAAATAGCGATTTGCTAAATAATATTGTGCTTTACCCAGGCTACATTATCAGTCACTGTAGCTTTCTTTTGCCTTGCAGCGCTGTTCACAGCTTTCTGCAAGGTCTGTGTGTGTGCAGCTCATGCTGTAGTGTGTACTGCACCATCTCTGGTTGTAGGCCGCTCAGCGTGCATCACTGCCTCATACATATTTTTGTTTTATTGCTGCTCATTTTTCATTAATTCTCCTATTAGTGTGCATCCATCCGTATCCATATACGTTGGTTGCAAACCCTATAGGAGTAGACAGCGGAGCCTTTCTGCAGCCTTTCAGTGCTAGTGCCCAGTTCTCTGCACTGTTCACGGCTGTCTGTGAGGTCTCTGTGTGTGAGTGCAGCTCACGTTGTAGTGTGTTCTGCAGCCACCTCTGGTTGTAGTCCGCTCAGCGTGCGTCACTGCCTCATACGTAGTCCTTTTTTTGTTTTATTGTAGCTCATTTTTCCTGATTTTTTTATCCTATTAGTGTGCTTCCATCCATATCCATCTACATTGGTTGGTTGCAAACACTATATAGGAGTAGATAGAGGAGCCTTTTTGCTGGCTTGTGCCCTGCAGCCGCTGCCAGATTAGTATTAGCCTATTTTTTGGAGCCTGATCTTTTGCATTGTAGGTTACCTTCCTGCATTGTAATAGCTCCAAAAAGTTTGTGATACTATCGCTTTCACATCTTTAGTCACATCCTTTTCGTTTTTTTTTTTTTAAAAAAACACGTAAATAGAGTTCACCAAACACTCCACTTTACAGTTGTGTAGGCCACATTAGCTCATATTAAAGTGTAGTCCACACACTTTATAAGATTAGTGTTTCTTATACATGTTAGCAGCTGTTCAGAGATAAGCACACTAAGCCCCCCCTTTGTACTTTTCTGCCTATCTTTATCAGTCTACCAAGATGAAGAAGGCAGGGAGTATGGCACGTGGTCGTGGGCGTGGAGATTCAGCAGGGAGAGGACGTGGGGATTCTGTGCCTGCTGCGGGCACCAGTGACTCAGCATCCCCCAGTTTTACCTGGCAACAGTCCTTTATGCGCAGCTTTGTAGGACCTCGCCGTACCCCACTGCTCCGGGACGAACAAATTGAAGCCATTGTCGGATGGATGGCAGCTAACGCATCGACTTCAATGACTTCCACATCCTCTCAGGGCCAGAGCCCTGAAGAGCAACTGGGTTGCCCTCCCAGGGCTGTGGTGTACTCTGTACCGGGCCGGTGTCAGCGGGATGTGTCACAGCAGCGGTGACCCGGTCCTTGGCCCTGGGCGCCCATGTAACAGGGGAGATTGAATAGTGGAATGTAGTTAGATGAATAGTTCATGACGCCACCTGTGGTGCTCGGCAAGGGGGTGTTGAGCCGACGCTGCATGCAGATCCGCTGGGACTGATGGTATGGTGCAGTAAAGATGTAAAAGCTCCCCACAGGTGAAGCTGTAGTCCCAGGGCAGTGTAGATGTGGTTGGCACGGGGATGTAGCAGTGCGAGAAAGGTAGGAAGCAGACAAGACACAGCGGGGTGCAATTTCTGTACCTTTACTTGATAACTGCAGTCCAGGGTCCTGATTACAGATGGTAACGGAGAAGGCTAGCCTGAAAGCAACTCAGGGTTTCTCTCTCAGCAGAAGGGCTGTGCAGTCTCCTTTCCTAGCGCTTACTTAAGGGATCTCCAGTACTGAGTTACACTGAAGTTCCTCCTGTCAGATGTTCTCAAGAACCTTACTTCCACGGCAGACAGCTGTAGCCTATCTCGGGAACTCCTTTCTCGTGAGTCCCGGCTCACTATCCAAGCTGCTGTTGTGCCCTCAAGTCTTAGATGGGAATAGGGCATTTACAGCCCCCTACTCCTCTGGTGTCTGTTGTAGGACCGTTAGTATCCATACAACCGTGGAGACCAGGCTCCAGTTCATGCGTTCTCACTCGAGATGAGCTCTTCCTCTCAGCTCTATCTCAGTGCTCCTTCCACACGTCTGCACACTTCACCCTCCACAGACTAACTGACTCCTCCTTCCTCTTGGCCCTCAGAGAGCACTCCTCCCCTTAATTCCGGTTCAGAGTCCCCCCTGCTGGCCTGGAGTGGAACTGTGTTGCATGCATAGATTGACTGCGAGAGAGACCCATCATTGCCTCCAAGCCTGGCATTACCCTCCCTTGGAGGAAGGCAAAGCCAGTGTGGTGGCCATACTCCTGGGGGTGCCATATTCCCCCCTAGTGCAAGTCTGCACTCCTTGGCTGAACAAAACATGAAAACATACAAACAGTTAAACAATAATAATTGTACAAGATTTTAAAAATTAAAAAGTTGCAAAGGCCAAGTGCTTCAAAAATGGTCCTATGATGATAAGTTCAAGCATCATTGTCCATGTCATGGTATCTGGAATTTTGGTCTGACAAGCGAAGGCTTAACATGGTATCTGGAATTTTGGTCTGACAAGCGAAGGGTTAATGGTTGGAGCCTCTCTTTGGTCTCAGGGAGGGTATTTATGGCCACAGGCGAGCAACCTTCCCTGTCGTTTATACGTCATACTTGAGTGTGTCCGACCCTGCCTTTGCTAAGTGCCTCTCGCCTGTTTCCGTGTTTGTGGTGTGTATGACCTGGTGGTCTGGATTTTGGTTTTTGTCTCTAGGCTTCCTGATTTGGTACCATCCTGCTCGACCCGTGTTCTGACCTTTGGCTCCCCTAGACTACTCTCTGACTTTCTGATTTTGTACCGTGCAGCCGACCCGTGCCTGACCTCCTGCTTCCCTGACCATTCTTGCTCTGCCTGACTCTGTACCGCATTGATTCTCCTGTGTATGACTTCTGGATTGCCCGACTATCGCTACTGTATAAACCCCTGGCTCTCTGAGCCCTCTGCCTGTCACTTCAGTGTCCCTGCGATAAGCTCCGCCCCCTCTGACATCACATGTCACGTGGTGCTAGGTCCTGCAGCCTCTGAGTGCTTCTGCAAGCACTCCGCCCC
This sequence comes from Dendrobates tinctorius, assembly GCF_039654945.1. Classification (NCBI taxonomy): domain Eukaryota; kingdom Metazoa; phylum Chordata; class Amphibia; order Anura; family Dendrobatidae; genus Dendrobates; species Dendrobates tinctorius. The sequence goes on along the minus strand of NW_027362013.1, from coordinate 904,659 downwards.
TTCCACAGGTCCTGCGACCTCCCAAGCTGTGCTCCTGCACTGCTCCCTCTGACAGCCCCGTGGTCTGAGTTCCTTCCCCAACACCGGGACCGCTGACCGGTCACGCTACACTCCTGCAGATAAGGGTAAGCGTGATAGTCCATGGTCCATTCCTGGCAAATGGTGAATTATATACAAGTAAAGTTTTTGACCACACAAGTCCTGTGGTACAATGTCCATAAAACAAAACGGGAAAATTTTTAAAGGAAAGTCTTACAGGTTATCTGTAGGCACAAAAATCTTGAGAATAGTTATATATATACATACAATTTCAACATTTACATTCACTTTGCTGTATACGATAGCTGATGGGTGGTATACCTTGTGTGGTGCGGGTAGACCTGCGTAACTCTGATGTGGATAAACTGGGTAAACTAGGTAGCATTCTCCTATGGACTCTTAGACTCACCACGGGTATAACATGTTCACCACTGGCAGGGCAAGGGTTCTCTGGCTCCACTGCTGGTGTGGCATTTGCTGCCTGATTTTCCTGATCCTCAGGGTTTTCTGTAGTTACGTCTCCTGTGCTACCAATTGGGAAAATGTCAACACTGGCACCACTTTCGCATCGTTTACTTTAGTCCAATTCGCAGGGAATTCTCCAAGTATTGTGCTGACCATCTCTTCTTCCTCTATGGGTTGGATGTTATCTGGTTCTTCCACTCTTTCCCTTAACAAGTCAGGACACAGCTTCAGATGATCTCTTGATATTTCTGCTGAGGTTTCTCCTCCATCTTTGCTAATAAGGCATACCTTGGTATTATCAAAATTTGAGGGCAGAATGGTATAAGGTTCAGCTTCCCATTGATCATCCAGCTTATGCAGTCTTCGTTTTCTCTTGAGAACTTGCTCTCCCGGGGACAAGGGAACTGCAGGTGCATTCTGATTGTAAAGCTTCTCCTGCTTTTGTCTTGCCTGGGCCAAACTCTTTTCCACACGTTCTTGTTCTCTTCTGTACTGCTGTTGTCTTTCTGTATCCTAGTCAGCATCTGGGGATGGCACCTCAGGTGTAAGGACTCCCATGTTCAAATCTATAGGCAATTTGCCAGGCCTCGCTCTCATCAGGTATGCCGGGGTACAGTTGGTGGAGTTCACTGGAATATGATTGTAAAGGTCTACCAGATCTGGCAACTTCTCTGGCCACAGATTTCTCTCCTCCAAGGGCAAAGCCTTCAGAAGGTCAATCACTACCTGGTTCATGTTCTCGCACATGCCATTGGTCTGTGGGTGGTACGGGGTTGTCCGGATCGTCTTACAACCATACAGGTTACAGAATTCTTGGAACACTTCTGCCTCGAAAGCTGGACCTTGATCTGTAAGCACTCTTTCAGGATACCCATGTGGTCTACAGAAGTGCTGTTGGAATGCTCTGGCTGCTGTCCGGGCCATTTGAGCTTTGACAGGCACAACTACCAGGAATCTTGAGTAGTGGTCCACGATGGTAAGAGCATAGATGTAGCCTGACCGGCTTGGAACCAGCTTCACATGGTCCAGGGCCACCACCTCAAGGGGCTGTTTGGTGATGATTGGCTGTAGAGGAGCTCTCTGGCTGTTTAGATCCTTTCTGCGCAGGTTGCAATGTCCACACTCCCGGCACCACCTCTCAATGACTTTCCTCATACCAGCCCAATAGAACCTCTCCCAGAGCAATGCTTCCAACTTCTTCCATCCAAAGTGTCCAGCTCCATTGTGGTATGCTTCCAGGACCATTGATGCCTCTCTCTTTGGGACTATCACCTGCCAGACCAGCTCATGAGTGCGGGTATTGATACTCCTCTGACACAGCTTTCCTTCATAGATGAACAGCCGGCCTCTCTCCTTCCACAACTGCTGGGTTTCTTTAGGGGCATCCGACTCTGGGCGTGAGTCAGCTTGTGCCAGCAACTCTTTCACCAGGTGGACTTCAGGGTCACTATCTTGCATTTCTGCCCAGTCATGATGGGGCAATGGATTCAGGGTGACCTCCTTCAAGCCAGACCGCCCGTTTCTTACTCCTTGAGCACGTTGGGCCGCAATTGGCTGGTGGAAGGGAGGTAGCTCTATTTCTTCAAGAGCCTCAGGGTCTTCTCCTGCATCTGGCAGATTAGGCATCCTGGACAGCGCATCAGGGTTGGCATTCTTGTGCCCTGCCCAGTACATGATGGTAAACTCATAGTTAGATAGCCGAGCCATCCATCACTGTTCCAGTGCACCTAGTTTTGCAGTGTCCAAGTGTGTCGACGGGTTGTTGTCCGTGAAGATGGTAAACTTGGCGGAGGTTGGGTAATGTTTGAACCTTTCGGTGACAGCCCAAACTATGGCATGGAACTCCAGCTTGAAAGAACTGTAGTTGTCAGGGTTCGCAGCTTCCTGCTGGTGTAAGAGATTACTCTTTCTTTTCCGTTCTGTACCTGCGACAGTACTGCTCCTAGTCCCACATTGCTGACATCAATGTACAGCAAAAAGGGTTTGTCATAATCTGGGTAGGCCAGAACTTCGTCACCTGTGAGAGCCATCTTCAATCTGGTGAAGGACCTCTCCAACTCCTCCGACCATTCAAAGGTGGAATTCTTCTGTTTGGTTTTCTTGGACTGCCCCACCAGGAGATGTTGCATAGGGGTGGCTATTCCAGTAAAGCCTTTGATGAATCTTCGGTAGTAACCTACCAGTCCAAGGAATTGGCGTACTTCATGGAGGCTGCTGGGCTTCGGCCAGTCCTGGATGACTGTGACCTTGTCAGGATCTGGTGCCACACCTTCTGCACTGACCACATGACCGAGGTACTGTACCTTGGGCTTCAGGAGGTGGCATTTGGAAGACTTCACCTTCCAAATGGACTCCAGTCACAGAACATCTTTCTTGCCAGTAGAGAAACAGAAATCGGTGAGGAGCAGAATGAGAGAGCTCCTGAAAGGTCACGTTTCCATCAGATCCACAATGAGAGTTTTGGGCCTCATGATGGCTTGTATCCCCTGTGTTCATTGGGCACAGTTTCACTCGAGCCCTGCAGTGAGAGGTCCTGTCAGCCTGGGATCGACGACAGTCTACCCTTGACAGAAGAATATCCTTATCCCCAGCAGAAAGGGATTCAGCCAGGAAACCTAAAAGTGGGCTTTAATTTGATTGCCTCTTCATGGGTGGTAATAACCACGGACTCCGGCAAGTAGCGATGCGGAGCGCACCTGGTAGGAAGTATTCTCCAGGTAGAATGGCCATCGGACATGCGTTCCAGGTCTTCCAACTACAGAGAACTCTACGCTGTGTCGGAAGCCCTAAGATTTAATCGAGCACTGTTAAGGGGCCAGCACGTCAAGATTCTGTCGGACAATGTGACGACGGTGTCCTTCCTGTGTGTCCAAGGGGGTCCCAGACATTGAATGCTCCAGGATCTGGCAAAAGAGATTGTTTTCATGGGCATAGAAGACAGTGCGACAGCAGTTCATCTCGAGGGGTCTCAAAATGTTGTGGCGGACTACCTGAGCAGACCAAAGGTCTGACAACGAAATGGGAGCTAAACAAGGTGTTCCAGTACTTCTGTCATCCAATCCAGAAGCCGTCGACGCATTAAGTCAGAGATGATGACGGTCCCTGTCCTACGCATTCCCCCCATAGCACTCATTCCAGCCATCCTCAGGAAGATACAGGAGGATCAGGCAAAGGTACTTCTGATCACCACGTTCTTGCCAAAAGGAAGTTGGTCTTTGCTGCTGCTAACTATGGCATTAGAAGACTTGGTTCTGCTTCCATGGAGTAAAGACCTCATCTATCAGAGCCCAGTCTTCCATCTGGATCCGGAAAGGCTACATTTTTCAGCTTGGATCCTGAGCAGGACATCCTGAGAGCTTGGAGGCTGTCAGACCAGGTTATAACCACAATCCAGGCCAGTAGGAAGCCAGTTACTTCTGCAATATATTATAAGATCTGGAAGATCTGTTTTTAGAGTGGCAGTTCTGATTTTATTGCGGGGAAGCCCGATATCCCAAGCGTCTTAGACTTCCTTCAGGCTGGTTTTAATAAGGGGCTTAGACCCAGTACCTTAAAAGTCCAGATAGCGAAGTTAGGCCGTGGTCAGACTTGCGAGAAACTCGCACGAGTCTCGCATCTCAATACCCGGCACTGCTATCGGCACGTGGGACCAGAGTGCTCAGCTGGAAATACATGCAGCTGAGCGCTCCGGTCCCGAGTACTGGTGGCAGTGCCGGATATTGAGATGTGAGACTCATGCAAGTTTCTCGCAAGTCTGACCCCGACCTTAAGCACTTTCTTTGCCTACTCTCTGGCCACTCTCCCATGGGTAATAAGGTTTGTCAGGGCAATCCAGCATCTGTGCCCCACAATCAGGTGGTCAGTTCCCTCCTGGGATCTTAATTTGGTCCTTAGGTCCCCATGTTCGAATCCTTATGTCCCTGGGGAAAAGATGTCCATTTCACAGTGTACCGTAAAAACAGCATTTTTGGTAGCTGGTACTACAGGAAAACATGTACGGGAGATTCAGGCCTTGTCCATTCGGGACCCATATCTTCAGATTTGGGATGACCATATAATCCTAAAATTAGAACGCCTTTTGTACCAACCAAGAAATTGTTCTACCCTCGTTCTGCAAAAACCCCTCAAATGAGAAGGAGCGGCCCTTCACAAGTTATATGTCAAACAGGTTGTCATTATTATTTTTTTTTTATTATTATTATTTATTTATATAGCACCATTGATTCCATGGTGCTGTACACGAGAAGGGGTTACATACAAATTACAGATATCATTTACAGTAAACAAACTAACAAAGACAGACTGATACAGAGGACCCTGCCCTTTTGGGCTTACATGCTACAGGATGGTGGGGAAGGAGACAGTAGGTTGGTGGGTTGCAGCAGTTTCTTTGTTGGTTGAGGTGAGATCACCGGTAGTGGTGAGAGAGAAGGAGGTAGCGGGGTCATTGCAGGCTGTAGGCTTTCTTGAAGCGGTGGGTTTTCAGGTTCCGTCTGAAGGATCCAAATGTGGTTGATAGTCGGATTTGTTGGGGCAAAGAATTCCAGAGAATAGGGGCTATTCGGGAGAAGTCTTGGAGGCAGTTGGGTGAGGAGCGAATAACTGTGGAGGAGAGGAGATTACATGAGGGAAGGTATTGGGAGATTAGTTCAGAGACATGTTATAGATGGCCTTGTAGGTCAGTATTAGTAATTTGAACTGTATACGCTGAGGGTATGGGAGCCAGTGAAGAGATTTGCAGAGGGGAGAAGCGGAGGAGTAGTGAGGAGAGAGATGAATTAGTCGGGCGGCAGAGTTAAGGATAGACTGGAGAGGTGCGAGGGTGTTAGCAGGGAGACCGCAGAAAAGGATGTTGCAGTAGTCGAGGCGGGAGATGATGAGGACATGCACAAGCATTTTAGTAGACTGAGGGTTGAGGAAAGGACGGGTTCTGGAAATATTTTTGAGCTGGAGGCGACAGGAGGTAGAAAGAGCTTGGATGTGCGGTTTGAAGGACAGGGCAGAGTCAAAGGTTACTCCGAGGCAGCGGACTTCCGGTACTGGGGAAAGGCTAGGTCGGGTAAGGAAGATCTGAGAGATGGAGGAAAGATGATGAGTTCAGATTTGTCCACATTGAGCTTGAGGAAGCGAGAGGAGAAGAAGGAGGATATGGCTGATAGACACTCTGGGATTCTGGACAGCAGAGAGGTGACGTCTGGGCCAGAGAGGTAGATCTGGGTGTCATCAGCATAAAGATGGTAGTGTGAATCCGTGGGACTTTATGAGTTGCCCCAGACCAAGTGTATAGACTGAGAAGAGTTGGGGTCCTAAAACAGAGCCTTGGGGGACTCCAACAGGGAGAGGATGGGATGACGAGGTGGTGTGGGAGTGGGAGACGCTGAATGTGCGATTGGAAAGGTATGAGGAGATCCAGGATAGGGAAAGGCCTTTGATGCCAAAGGAGGAGAGGATCTGTAGTAGGAGGCAGTGGTCAACTGTGTCGAATGCAGTGGACAGGTCTAGAAGCAGGAGTATAGAGTATTGTCCATTTGATTTGGCTGTAAGTAGGTTGATAGTAATTTTGGTCAGGGCTGTCTCAGTGGAGTGGTGGGGGCGGAAACCAGATTGTAGATTGTCAAAGAGCAAGTTAGATGGTAGGTGGGAGGAAAGTTCAGCATGGACTTGCTGTTCCAGGAGTTTGGAAGCGAATGCGGGCAACGATATTGGGCGATAGCTGGACATAGCGGTTGGGTCGAGGGTTGGCTTTTTAACCCCTTTCTGCCATAAGACGTACTATCCTGTCCATGTGCCCTGGGATTTAATCCCCAGGGATGGGATAGTACGTCTAGCGCGATCAGCGGCGCCCACGTGGTGAGCCCCGCTGATCGCGGCCGGGTGTAGCTGATTATCACAGCTGACACCCGGCACAATGTGTCAGGGGCGGTCACGGACCGTCCCAGACATGTTAACCCCTTGTACACCGCGATCAAACACGATTGCGGTGTAGCGGGGGTTAAAGAGAAGCATCGGCAGGGAGGGGGCTCCCTCCGTGCTTCCCTGAGCCCCCCACGGCAGCGTAATGTGCAGTGCTGCTGCGGGGGGCTCTTTCCCTACAGGCCCCTGCATCCAAGATGGCGACGGGGACCTTCGGGGGCCTGTAGGGAGCTGACTTCCTCACTGCCTGCAAAGCGCAGGCATGAGGAAGTCTGCAGCAGTGCCTGTGACAGATCGCCGATCTGTCACAGTGAGAGATCAGCGATCTGTCACAGGACAGTGATGTCCCACCTGGGACAATGTAATAAAGTTAAAAAAATAAAAAAAAATGTAAAAATAATTTTTAAAAAATCGCTAAATAAATTAGTAAAAAAAAAAAAAAAATATTCCCCAATAAATTCATTTTTTGAAAATAAAAAAAACAAAACAATAAAAGTACATATATTTGGTATCGCCGCGCCCGTAACGACCCGCCCTATAAAACTGTCCCATAAGTTAACCTCCTTAGGGAACCGCTTAAAAAATAAAAATAAAAAACGAAGCAAAAAATAATGATTTATTATCATACTGCCGAACAAAAAGTGCAATAACGCGCGATCAAAAAGACGCATATAAATATTCATGGTACCACTGAAAACATCATCTTGTCCCGCAAAAAAGAGCCGCAATCCAGCATCATTAGCGAAAAAATACAAAAGTTATAGCTCGCAGAATAAAGCCATGCAAAAATAATTAGTTTTTATATAAAATAGTTTTCATTGCATAAAACCGCCAAAACATAAAAAAAGACCTAAATGAGGTATTGCTGTAACCGTACTGACCCGAAGAATAAAACCGCTTTATCAATTTTACCGCACGTGGAACGGTGTAAACGCACCCCCCAAAAGAAATTCATGAAACGCTGGCTTTTGCTCATTCTGCGTCCCAAAAATCGGAATAAAAAGCGATCAAAAAATGTCACATGCCCGAAAATGGTACCAATAAAAACGTCAACTCGTCCCGCAGAGAATATGACCTCACATGACTCGGTGGGTCAAAATACGGAAAAATTATAGCTCTCAATATGTGATGATGCAAAAACTATTTTTACAATAAAAAGCGTCTTTTAGTGTGTGACAGCTGCCAAACATAAAAACCGCCATAAATAGTAAATCAAACCCCCCGTTATCACCCCCTTAGTTAGGGAAAAATAATAAAATAAAAAAAATGTATTTATTTCCATTTTCCCGTTAGGGTTAGGGTTAGGGCTAGGGTTAGGGCTAGGGTTAGGGCTAGTGTTAGGGCTGAGATTAGGGTTAGGGGTGTGTTGGGGTTAGGGTTGGAGTTATAATTGGGGTGCTTCCACTGTTTGGGCACATCAGGGGCTCTCCAAATGCAACATGGTGTCTGATCTCAATTCCAGCCAATTCTGCGTTGAAAAAGTCATATGGTGCTCCTTCCCTTCCAAGCTCTGCCATGCGCCCAAACAGTGTTTTACCCCCACATATAGGGTATCAGCCTACTCAGGACAAATTGCAAAACAACTTTTGGGGTCCAATTTCTCCTGTTACCCTTAGGAAAATAAAAAATTGGGGGCAAAAATATCATTTTTGTGGAAAAAAATGATTTTTTTATTTTAACGCCTAGGCGTTATAAACTTCTGTGAAGCACTTGGGGCTTCAAAGTGCTCACCACACATCTAGATAAGTTCCATGGGGGGTCTAGTTTCCAAAATGGGGTCACTTGTGGGGAGTTTCAATAGTTTAGGTACATCAGGGGCTCTTCAAACGCACATGACACGCGCAGACCAATCCATCAAAGTCTGCATTCCAAAACGTCACTACTTCCCTTCCGAGCCCCGACGTGTGCCAATACAGTAGTTTTCGCCCACATATGAGGTATCAGGGTACTCAGGACAAATTGGACAACAACTCTTGGGGTCCAATTTCTCCTGTTACCCTTGGGAAAATAAAAAAATTGGAGACTAATTGATGTTTGTGGAAAAAATAAGATTTTTTTATTTTCATGCCCTGGCATTATAAACCTCTGTGAAGTCCTTGGGGGTTCAAAATGCTCACCACACATCTAGATAAGTTCCTTAGGGGATCTAGTTTCCAAAATGGGGTCATTTGTGGGGGGTTTCCACTGTTTAAGTACATTAGGGGCTCTCCAAAGGCAACATGACAGCTGCAGACCATTCCATCAAAGTCTGCATTCTAAAACGTCACTACTTCCCTTCCGAGCCTCGACGTGTGCCCGTACAGTAGTTTTCTCCCACATATGAGGTATCAGCGAATTCAGGACAATTTGGACAACAACTTTTGGTGTCCAATTTTTCCTTGTACCCTTGGGAAAATAAAAAAATTGGGGACTAAAAGATGATGTTTGTTGAAAAAATATGATATTTTTATTTTCACGCCCGGTCATTATAAACTTCTGTGAAGCCCTTGGGGGTTCAATGTGCTCACCACACATCTAGATAAGTTCCTTGGGGGGTCTAGTTTCCAAAATGGGTTCACTTGTGGGGGTTTTCCACTGTTTAGGTACATCAGGGGCTCTCCAAAAGCAACATGACACCCGCAGACCATTCCATCAAAGTCTGCATTCCTTAATGTCACTGCTTTCCTTCCGAGCCCCGACGTGTGCACATACAGTAGTTTTCTCCCACATATAAGGTATCAGCGTACTCAGGACAAATTGGACAACAACTTTTGGGGTCCAATTTTTCCTTGTACCCTTGGGAAAATAAAAAAATTGGTGACTAAATGATCATGTTTGTGGAAAAAATACGATATTTTTAAAGTCAAACGGCGCTCCTTCCCTTCTGAGGCTTGTCATGCGCCGAAACAGTGGTTCCCCCCACATATCAGGTATCAGCGTACTCAGGACAAAATGCACAATAACTTTTGCAGTCCAATTTCTCCTCTTACACTTGGTAAAATAAAAAAAATTGAACCTGAAATATTTTTTTTGTGAAAAAAAGTTAAATGTTCATTTTTTTTAAATATTCAAAAAATTCCTGTGACGTACCTAAAGGGTTAATAAACCTCTTGAATATGGTTTTGAGCACCTTAAGGGGTGCAGCTTTTAGAATGGTGTGACTTTTGGGTATTTTCTATCATATAGACCCCTCAAAGTGGCTTCAAATGTGATGTGGTCCATAAAAATAAAATGGTGTTGCAAAAATGAGAAATCGCTGGTCAATTTTTAACCCTTATAACTTCCTATCAAAAAAAAATTTTGGTTCCAAAATTGTGCTGATGTAAAGTAAACATGTGGGAAATGTTATTTATTAAGTTATTTGTGTGCCGTATCTCTTAGATTTAAGGGCATAAAAATTCAAATTTAGAAAATTGCGAAATTTTCAAAATTTTCGCCAAATTTCCATTTTTTCACAAATAAACGCAAGTTATATGAATTAAATTTTACCACTATCATGAAGTACAGTATGTAATGAGAAAACATTGTCAGAATCACTGGGATCCATGGAAGCGTTTCAGAGTTGTAACCTCATAAAGGGACAGTGGTCAGAATTGTAAAAATTGGCCCGGTCATGAACATGCAAACCACCCTTGGGGCTTAAGGGGTTAAGGATAGGCATGATTGTGGCATGTTTGAAAGCAGAAAGGAAGGTATCGGACATTAGTGATAGGTTGAAGTGGTGGGTTAGGCATGGGATAAGTGTGGTGGTGAGGTTGGAGAGGAGGTGGGATGGGATGGGATAGAGTGCACATGTTGTGAGGTGCGATTTGGAGAAGAGACAACTAAGCTCCCCTTCAGTGATGTTGGAGAGTGAGGTTATGGGGTTTGGGGTTTGGGCATTGGTCTGGTATACAAAGGGGTTGTGGTGGTTGAGTGATGAAGACTTGCCTTGTTTGGTCAATCTTGTTTTTGAAGTGTGTACCAAAGTCCTTGGCAGAGATGAGGGAGGTTGGAGGACGTAGTGGTGGGTGGAGGAGGGAGTTAAAAGTTTTGAATAGCTGTTTGGGGTTGTAAGATAGACCACTGAGTAAGTCCAAAGGATGAAGTAAGGGACAGGAGTTTGGAGGCTGCTGACTGAAGGGTATCAGTGGGGATGTTGAAGTCACCCATGATGATAGTGGGGGTGTCAGTTGAAAGAAAATGAAGAAGCCAGGTAGAGAATTGGTCAATGAAGGCAGTGGTCAGGCCTGGAGGTCGGTATATGACAGCCACTTGGAGGTTGGAGGGAGAGTAGATGCGGACAGAGTGGACTTCAAAAGAGGGGAGGATTAGGGAGGGAAGAGGTGGGATTGGGTTGAAGGTGCAATTGGAAGAAAGGAGAAGACTCACTCCTCCACCGTGTCTGTTGCCAGGGTGAGGAGTTTGGGTGAAGTGGAGGCCCGCTGTAACACAGCGCAGCAGGGGAGGCGGTGTCAGAGGATGTCAGCCATGTTTCTGTGAGGCCGAGGAAGGCAAGATTGCAAGAGAAAAAGAAGTCATGAATCACATGGAGCTTATTGCAGATGGAGCGGGCATTCCAAAGTGTTCCCGAGAGAGGGAGCAGGGGGTTGAGTGTCAATGGCACAGGTTTTAAGTTGGAAAGATTGCGGTAGTTCTTATTAGATAGGGAGCGGTAGGAAGGGGTATTAATGGGGGTATGAGCTGTGGGGGTCCAGGATTGGGAGATATGTCACCAGCAGTGAGGAGAAGCAGAGAAAGGGAGAGCAGATGGGAGAAGGAGAGTGGGCAGCTTGTTTTATGTTTCATTCAGACAGATTTGAGATTGATTAGCAGTTCAGCAGAGGAGGTCAGGTGGGGAGGGAAGAGGGAAGGGGAGATGATTATTTGGTTAGAGGGTGCTGGGGTTTGGGGATAGCGAATAACTGCCATAGTAATAACTGCATCTTCAGATACTTATGCTGCAGGGAGACACACGTGCCTGACCCGCACACGTGCCCCCCTAGGCGGCATCTGAATATATAGGACTGAGTAGAGGATCAGGTGAGAGGGATTGTGGGAACTGATTTGAAATAAATTACCAATTGCCTAGCACACCAGGGGAGGTTAGACAATCAAAGGCACAGGGCCTGGCTACATCCATATGCTAGTAACACCTTACACCTGATAACATCTCTACTGGCCCCAACATGGCTGGACAGCAGTAAGTATTGAGTTCAATGCAACAAATGAATTTAGCAAACATTCAGTAGGCACTGTTATATACCATTAAATGAAAGGTTGCACTAGATGACAGCAAACAGGGAATGTAGCAGGAGCAGAGATTGTACCATTAAAAGAAAGGATTACATAGAAGCCACTTGTAGTTGGAGGCAGGACCATAACTTGTTCCTCTTGTTTGGGGGAAAGAATAGAGGGAAGAAAGACTGGGCATGTGCAGTAGTTCTCTGCGGCTCCCATGCCCAAGATTCTCAGCCCCGCAGTGTGAATAAATCATAAGCGACTGTGGGGCGGGATCTCTGGCAGCGCATCCACACAGGTGCGATAGCCAGGCCATGAAGTGATGTGAGAGAACAGGCAGCGCTAACTGCGCATGCCCAAGAAAATATATTACAGCGCAGGCGCCAGCATTTGAATTGAACACAGAGGAGGCGGAGCAAAGACATAAGGAGGAAATGAATGATGGATGCGAGACATCGGTGTCAGAGGGGGAAAGACCTGCCCCCCGGTCAAAATTCTGGCATGTCTGACTAATTTTAAAAACTCTTATTTCGGTGGTGGAAGGGACGCTAAGTAATGAGCCACCTTGACATAATGCAGCATTAGTGCTGCACAAGGTGGCTCTTTTACTTAAAAATGCCTGGGGGGGTGACAGGTTCCCTTTAAGAGCCCACTCGGCTAGAGTGGTATCAACCTCCTGGGCCAAGAGGGTTGGTGGCATCAGTAGACTAAATTTTTAAGGCCTCAACCTGGGCTAGGCTTAATACATTTTGCAGTCATTACAAATTAGACATGTTATCTAGCTAACAGACTGCTTTTGGGAGAAAAGTTCTCCACGCAGTAATCCCACCCTGAGGAGGTACTTTGGTATTCTCCATGGTGCTGTCAGGAGGGACGTCCTGGAAAATAGGTATTAGACCTACCGGCAATTATGTTTCCAGGAATCCATCCTGACAGCACCATTAGTTCTCTCCCTGATTATGTTATGTCATATGTTGTAATATGATATTGTTTAATAAATGTGTTAAGTTGCTTCATCCATGGTGTGGTACTTGCTAAACACTGAGGGAATTGGGGTGGGGAGGGGCCTTTTAACCTCTTGTGTACTTTCTTGTCCCTGTAAGGAGGAGGAGGACGACCTCCATGGTGCTGTCAGGATGGACACCTGGAAACATAATTACCGGTAGGTCTAATACCTATTTTTGGATCCAAGGGATGCAGACAGTTAGTCAAATGACCTCCAAACTCAGGATACAAGCCATAGTACACTCTGAAGACCGTGAAGCATGGTGGTGCAAGCGTCATAATATAGGCATGTTTCTCTTACTATGGTGCCGGACCTATTTACTGCATACCCGGGATCAAGGACCAGTTTGCATATATTAAAATACTTGAAGAGGTCATGTTGCCTTACACTGAACAGGATATGCTCTTGAAATGGGTGTTTGAACAAGACAACGACGGTAAACACACCAGTAAACAAGCAAAATCTTGGATCCAGTCCAACAAAATTGAGGTTTTGGAGCGGCCAGCCCAATTCCCAGACCTTAATCTGATAGAACATTTGTGGGGCGACATCAAAAATGCCGTTTCTGAGGCAAAGCCAACAAATACCAAAAAATTGTGGGACGTAGTCCAAGCATCCTGGGCTGGAATAACAGCTGTCAGGGGCCAGAAGTTGGTTGACTCTATGCAACATAGATGTGAAGCAGGTGTATAAAAGTGTGAGTATACAACTAAATATTAGGTTAGTGATTCACAGGAATGCTAAATCCACAAAAACAATACATATTGTGACTTTGTAAAGACAATTGCAGACGCTGCTATTTTTTAGAACAGCACAATGTTCATTTTTTTGCTATTTTCAGTAAAGTTGTTAAAATTATCTACATTTCTCTTCATGTTTTAAATTAGAAAACAGTGTGCAATATTCCCAATGCTGGAAATAAAAACTAGTATCAAGATTTTGTGCATAACTCATGTTTTTGAACACACTGCTATTATTTTGAACACTACTGTATTGGGGTCGCTGACTTGGTGCAGATCTGCCCCTCTGGGAACATTTTATACACATATTTTTTATATGGTCGAGATTGTAAGATTCATTTAAGAAATTATTAGTTTTAATCCAAATTAATTTTAACTACAATTTACATAAACATATAGTAATCAGAAAGTTTTTTTTAGATATACTGTCACTATTCAAATGGAAAAAATACTATTGATAAAATCTTACCATAAGACCTACAGACCCATCCTTATGAATGCCTGTCACCTGCCCGTTTGGTAGAATATCCCATGGGATCAATTTATGCTATTAAATCCATAGACAGCCTCTTCTGACCTTAGCACTCCGGTATCTCTAGTATTAGATCAGATAGACATGGTGGACAGCAGTGTGAGCAGTCTCCTCTTTCTGAATCAACCCTGGTATCTCCAGTGTAAGATCACATAGATAGGACACACACAAGTTTTAGTGGCCTTTTCTTACCGCAGCACCTCTGGGATCTCCAGTAGTATTAGTGGAGCACATCTTCCTATACATGAAGGAGGGCGCAGCGTCCTGCTGCACATGCTCGCAGGTACCTGTCCTCACATTCTAGGACAGGTTTCTGTCAGTTTAAGAGGATGGCAGCCATTTTAATTTTGTAGTGATTACCTCCTTAGACAAAATTATTATGATTTGATAATTAAAGGGAACCTGTCACCTCTTTTTCCCTCTATAAAAATGTGGCCACCGCCTTTCAGGGCTTAGGCTGGGATCACATTGCGTTAGGGTCAATCCGCTAGCGCTATCCGTTAGATAGCGGCGCAAACACTATCTAACGGATCCGTTAGCACAGCCATTGACTGCAATGTTAATAACGCATACTAACGCATGCCGTTATTTCCTAACGCACCCTCGAACGCTGCTTGCAGCGTTTTTGGGTGCGTTGGTATTAATGCACAGCGAACAGACCCATTCGCTGTGCATAGGAATGTATGGGCTAACGCATGGTAGCACTAGGTACTGGAGCGCTACCATGCGTTAACGCATACAGTTAGTGCTATGGCGCTAAAGATTCCAAAAATGACATTAACGTTAGGCACTGTGAACCTAGCCTTATCTACAGTATTCTATAATGCTGTAGATAAGCTCCCGGTCCGACCTGAAAGATAAGAAAAATAAGTTTTACTATACTCATCCGGGGAGGCGGTCCGTTGCAGGCCGGTCTAATGGGTGTCGCAGGTCTAGGTCCGGCACCTCCCATCTTCATGCGATGTCGTCCTCCTACTTGCTTTGTGTCGCACTCCTGCGCAGGTGTAACTCTCTGCCCTGTTGAGGGCAGAACAAAGTACTGCAGTGCGCAGGCGCTGGGCCTCTCTGACCTTTCCCGGTGCCTGTGCACTGCAGTACTTTGCTCTGCCCTTAAGAGGGCAGAGAAGTACGCCTGTGCTGGAGCTCAATGCCGGGGAGCTATGAATCAAGCAGGAGAGCGGCGTCACAAGAAGATGGGAGGCGCCGGACCCGGACTGCGACACCCATAAGACCAGACTGCATCGGACCGCCCCCCTGTGAGTATAATAAAACTTATTTTTCTTATCTTGCAGGTCGGACCGGGGGCTTATCTACAGCATTATAGAATGCAATTTTCAAACTTTGAATTTTCATGCCCTTAGATCACAGAGCTATATCACACAAAATAGTTAACGGATAACATTTCCCACATGTCTACTTTACATCAGCACAATCTTGGAGCCAAAAATTTTTCATCTTAGGAAGTTATAAGGGTTAAAAGTTGACCAGCGATTTCTCATTTTTACAACAAAATTTGCAAAACCATTTTTTTAGGGACCATATCTGATTTGAAGTCCCTTTAGGGGTCTATATGATAGAAGATGCCCAAAAGTGACATCATTCTAAAAACTGTATACCTCAATGTGCTTAAAGCCACATTCAAGAAGTTTATTAACCCTTCAGATGCTTCACAGGAATTTTTGGAATGTGGAAAAAAAATGAACATTTAACTTTTTTCACAAAAAAATTGCTTGAAACTTTATCTTTACAAGGGTAGCAGGAAAAACTGGACCCCAACATTTGTTGTGTAATTCCTCCTGAACATGCTGATACCCCATATGAGGGAGAAAACTACTCTTTGCGTGCACGGCAGAGATTGGAAGGGAAGGAGCGTCATTTGACTTTTTGAAAGTAAAATTTCTTGGAATCCTTAACAGACATCATGTTTCATTTAGAAAGCCCCTGATAAGCCTAAACAGTGGAAACCCCCACAGTTGACCACATTTTGGAAAGTAGACCCCTCAGGGAATGTATTTAACTGTGTGGTGAGCATATTGAAGACCAGGTACTTCACAGAAGCTTATAACCTTGAGCCATGAAAATAAAAAAAAATCACATTTTCCATTTTGGCCACAAATTTAGCATTTTCATAAGGGTAAGAGGAGAGATTGCACCATACAATTTGTTGTGTAATTGCTCCTGAGTACGCCCATACCCCAAATGTGGGGGAATACTATGTTTGAGGCACAGTGCAAAGCTCAGAAGGGAAGAAGCGCCATATTGGAGTTCAGATTTTGCTGGAATGGTTTGAGGGTGCCATGTCACATTGGCAGAGCGTAAGTACTGTGAAGGATAAATTTCAGCTCACCTTTAGTAAGTTCATGAGAACTGATTGAAAGCTCCGAGCACGGACACGTCTCTGCCAAGACGTATATGGAAGTCCAGAAAAGAAAAGAAAGGTCCAGCTCCAGGACATAAAATCCAGAAATTTTGATTGAATCATGAATAAAAACAGATTCATGGCTGCTGTGATCAAATATCGGCAAACAAATTGAGTTACCGCGTGGGGATATTTCCAAAGATCTCTGTACGTGTATTGTAACTATACAATAGGTGGTTACTGTCCTCCCAGCAGGCTGCTTAACACCACTATTCATTTGAGTATTGGCGCCAGTGGACTCCTTTTCTTTCTGATATCTTATTCCATTTGCCTATATATTTCTCACATCTTTCAGCTAACTTGGCTTTTACCAACTATGTACAAGTTACTTGCTCCTGCCCATAGAGCTTCATGTATAATGATCTTTGTGATACACTTTATTCAAAATCAATTTGGCGATGTCCCTTGATCTATTACTTTACAGGTGCATCTCACAAAATTAGAATATCATCAAAAAGTTAATTTATTTCAGTTCTTCAATACAAAAAGTGAAACTCATATATTATATAGAGTCATTACACGCAGAGTGATCTATTTCACGTGTTTATTTCTGTTAATGTTGATGATTATGGCTTACAGCCAATGAAAACCCAAAAGTCATTATCTCAGGAAATTAGAATACTTTATAACACCAGCTTCAAAAAATTATTTTAAAATCCAAAATGTTGGCCTACTGAAATGTACTGTATGTATACTACATGCACTGAATACTTGGTCGGGGCTCCTGTGGCATTAATTACTGCATCAATAACAATAATAATCTTTATTTATATAGCGCCAACATATTCCACAGCGCTTTGCATTTTAACAGTTTCAAAACACAAGTCATAAATAATGCGGCGTGGTATGGATGTGATCAGCCTGTGGCACTGCTGAGGTGTTATGGAAGCCCAGGTTGCTTTGATAGCAGCCTTCAGCTCATCTGCATTGTTGGGTCTGGTGTCTCTCATCTTCCTCTTGATAATACCCCATAGGTCAGGCGAATTTGCTGGCTAACCAAGCACAGTGATACTGTTGTTTATAAACCAGGTATTGGTACTGTTATCAAAGCAACCTGGACTTCCATAACCCCTCAGCAGTGCCACAGGCTGATCGCTTCCATGCCACGCCGCATTGATGCAGTAATTGATGCAAAAGGAGCTCCGACCAAGTATTGAGTGCATTCACTGAACATACATTTCAGTAGGCCAACATTTTGGATTTTAAAATCATTTTTCAAGCTGGTGTTATAAAGTATTCTAATTTACTGAGATAATGACTTTTGGGTTTTCATTGGCTGTAAGCCATAATCATAAACATTAACAGAAAATAAACACATGAAATAGATCACTCTGTGTGTAATGACTCTATATAATATAGGAGTTTCACTTTTTGTACTGAAGAACTGAAATAAATGAACTTTTTGATGATATTCTAATTTTGTGAGAAGCTCCTGTATATGCAGTCATGGATCATTGCAGCCATTATTGCCATCTATACCATCCTTTCTGTTTAGTTTTATTTTTTTGTCGGCTTGGGTCTCTTATTCCTTTTTTTAATGGTTCTTCAATAAAGCTTTCTAATATTTTATATGTATTCCCTATCTGGCATTTTTTATTTCCGTCATTTTCTATTTGCGTTAATATCTTAGGACAGG
Source organism: Dendrobates tinctorius (assembly GCF_039654945.1). Lineage (NCBI taxonomy): Eukaryota > Metazoa > Chordata > Amphibia > Anura > Dendrobatidae > Dendrobates > Dendrobates tinctorius. The sequence goes on along the minus strand of NW_027362013.1, from coordinate 886,710 downwards.
ATATTTTGCTGCTTCTTCGCTCTGTAGGTTTAGCAGTTTTTAATAGTAAACTTTGCAAACAGTGAAATAAATGATCTATGGTGAAAAAAACACGTGAGGTGCAAAATATGTCCAATATTTCCCATAATATGACGCAGCGCATCATTAGGGTATGTTCACCATTGAGCACGAAGATTCTATCACAAAATTCCATTATGACATCACTGGTGATTCTTGGCCATTGTGACATCACAGCTCAGTCACTACTTCTAGAATGTACACTGGGTCACCGGCGCCATTTTTGGTTCTATAGTGACTGAGAGCATTTGCAATTTTTCACTATGGCTGAATTACTTTTGGAAAATCATCAGGTACAAGCACTGTGGGAGATTGTTATCAATAATCGCCCGGACATTGTGCTTCTACCACCTGATGGCGTCCTCAGCTTCACTCACCAGCTGGTGCTGGAGCTAGTAAGGGATTGCCTGAGGAAACACCGACAACGTCGTCTAACGTCAGAGTATCTGACGGATTTATGTCACAACATCAGGACATTACTTCTCCAGGTAAATGGCGGACGCTCCGCACAAAACTTCTCCATAATCACAGAGAATAATGGTGGGAGAGAAGCTTCTTCTTTCCTCCAATATAAAACACGACGAGTCCCCAGATATGGAGTCGTTGTATCTGCAGAGAGGAGCAGATGTCACATACAATGGCCGCCCCCATTATGTCCCTTCTCATAATCTCAGGATTTTATTTTTTCTTCTTTATAGGCTGAAATAAAATATCAAAATGGAGATTTGGCTTTTCTTAAAGAACTGGCAGAAGAAGTCCTGTCTGTAATAGAATGTCCGACCCGCCCATTGGATCAACCGGTAAGGACCCATCCAGGGTCATGCATAGAAATCATGGGCCCCATAGCAGAAGTCGACAAAATTGCCCTCTAAACACAGTATGATACCCCGGGGATTTCTAAGATAGCAACATCCAGACGCATAGTTTGATGACCCTACATTACCCCCCATTCCGCAAAGTATAATACCCCACAGTGACCCCAGCACAGTATAATGGCCCTTACTCCTCTCCACACAGTATAATGGCCCCTGCAGAATCCTAATACACAGTATGATAGCCCCAACATAACCCTCCATATTGTATAATGGCCTCATCATAGACCTCTAAATAGTATAATGGCCAACGTATCGCCCCGTAAACTCTTTTAGGGCCCCGAAACAGGGCCCCCACTGTCAATTGACAGCTCCCACTTCCATCATTGCTTTCAACTGTATCCGAATCCAAGATGCGTAGTCTGCCACATTTACTGGTACGCCACTGGACTGCTACGCCACTGCACCTTCATCCTCTCTATCTTCTACAGATCACCAGTTACATATGGCAAGATCTGGTGTTACATTTTACAGGACTCCCTGTCAGTCCCTGGGCTTTGCTACCCAATCTAAGAGCATTAGTATGTATTGGGGCAGAGACCCTGATTCCAGCGATGTATCACTTACTTTATTGGGTGCAAAAATTGTGAGTCTTCTATGCTGCAGATCTAGCCATGCTCTGAATGCTGATCTTTGCATAACACCGCACACACCACTGATTGGCAGCTTTCTGTGTATACTGTGTATAGACAGAAAGCTGCAAATCATTGATGGGGGCAGGGTTACAGAGAACAATGGGACTACATGACACAATATAGCTAGTCCTTTTGTGACATTCTTCTGCTGATAAAACACTGATTTTATTGAAATACCAGCACATGGCATATTAAGTAACGTAGCTGGAATCAGGGTCTCTACTCCTACAACATGCTGCTCTTACATTACATAGAAAAACCTGCTGACAGATTTCTTGCCTGTGTGATCTTTTGTATTATCCAGCACTTTACAATAATACCGGTGTATAGAGGATCTCCCTTATATTACATCCATGAGGAACGTCCGACTTGTATCGTCCCCTACATCGCATCAGTGTAAATCGGCTGGGACATAATATAGGAGAAGAATTTACAGTCTGAGCTGTTTTCCTGCAGCTTCTATATCTTAATATAATTTCTTATTCTTTTTTAGGACGTGATCAGATCATTGATCCCGGCAGGAGAGCCGCGTATGAGCGACTATGAGACATCTATACTGATCGGCACTGGAGCTTTTGGGTGAGATTTCTGTTCCCATAATCCCCATTTCTCAGGGTTCCCTATGAAAATGCTGCTGCCTCTGTGCTCTGCCATTCAGTGTTATCATAGGGAAACGATCAGAGTCCACATCACTGTCCACATCTCAATGTCACTATTCAGCTCAGTTATACACAGCTGAGCGACCAGATCTGTAACAAATCAGTCTGTAAGGAAAGGGATGATATAATACATTACACCCACCGGTCCTAGACCCCATCTGCTCTAATGCTGCCACCTCCACCTCAGCTTCCCCGTCCTCTGCACCGATCTTCTGAGTTTTTTGGGTCCCATTATGAAGCTTAGAATAGTGATTGGCTGCACACGGTCACGTGAGGGGTGACACGATACTGACGCCAATGACATCTGCACCCCCACCCTCCACCATGACCATGTGAGTCCGATCACTGGCCTCAGCAGCAGAAGGGAGGACAACCAAAGACTGGCACAGAGGACGGAGGACTTGACTCCTTCACTCCCATTTATTCTGCCTTAGGGTGTGGAGAACATAATAAGCGTCTTCTTCCAGCAAATAGAGAACTTTCAATTTACACCAATTTACAGTATATTTGGACTGAATCGTATCTACTGGTCGGTTATAGTGAATCTGCCCAAGATGAGTTTCGGTAGATTCTCTCATCTATAATGTGACCTGGGTGAGGGTCCGGCAGACGCGGCATTGTGCAGACCCCCATAGGTGATCTATGTAGTGTTATTTCATGGATTTCTAGTGATGGCCGGACTGCTGGTATCAAACATTACTACAAAAGATCATATAATGACTTGTATATACAGACTGTTAATAAGGGTTCATTATAAACCATGGATTCTCCTTCTCTCCAGGTCCGTCCACTTAGTGCGCCATAAAGAATCACAACAGATCTTCGCTATGAAGAAAATGGCCAAGCGGAACCTGGATACTCCACAGAAAGTGGAATGGGCCTATCTGGAGAGGGACATCTTAGCAATCGCAGATTGTCCCTTTGTGGTCTCCATGCTCTGCTCCTTCCCCACTAAATCTCACCTGTGTATGGTCATGGAGTATGTAGGAGGTAGGACACGTACATTGTATTATATTCAGCCCAGTCTGCTGACATCTTATCACCTCTCATATCATTAAGACTTGTCCTCGTGGACGGTTACATCCCCACACAGCATTTACTCACTTCTCATCACACATCATGGTGATCTGCTGTATAAACCCCTCACCGGTCATATTTCCTTTCTTCTATAGGTGGAGACTGTGGGACCCTTCTAAGCACCAGAGGTCCTTTATCTGTCCCGTTGGCCCGCTTGTACTTTGCAGAAGCGGTCCTTGGTGTGGAATACCTGCATAGTTGCGGTGTGGTGCACAGAGACCTGAAGCCGGATAAGTAAGTGAATACCTGTAGTGTAGTAAAGAGGGAGAGTTATCATTTATTATCTCACAGTCTGTGAGACTAAACCCATCTTCTCTTTCACAGCCTCCTGATAACGTCTTCTGGACACATAAAAATCACCGATTTCGGGCTGTCAAAATTTGGTCTAATGATATCAAACACCAACATCTACAAGGAATCAGCAGAGGACATCAGCAGAGAGTTCCAGGACCGTGAGGTTGGCGTTACTTACAAGAACTCAGCTAGTTCTTTATAAATCTCATCACAGTACTGTCTCTTCTCTACGTTCTTCATTTCTAGAGAACTTTTCCATTGATGCTATCTTCTTTCTTTGTGTTTTCATGGAGAGAACTTGTAATAACTACAGTATAGTTTCATCAATCTGATCTTTTTTTCCGTTGGTTTCCAGGTCTGTGGCACCCTATATTACACAGCCCCCGAGGTCATCCTGAAACAAGGCTATGGAAGACCTGTTGACTGGTGGGCAATGGGGATCATCCTTCATGAATTTCTTCTGGGATGTGTACCATTTGATGAAGATTCCCTGAATAAGCTATATAAAAATGTTCTTCTTGGTAAGTAGAATAATGTAATAATTTTTGACTGTTTATATTGGTTTAGTTATTTCTTTTGCTTTATATTGCAGTTCATTAAAGAGGTTTTATTTTCTATAATTTTCCATACAACAGGAGACATAGTTTGGGATTGTGACGGCGCTCCTCCCCTGGATGCTCAGAACATCATCACTGAGCTGCTCAGAACAAATCCTGAGCATAGACTTGGGACAGGTAACAGAAATAATAGAGTTAATATTTAGTTGTTACACCAAGGACATATCGCTCATGTCTATGAGGATCAGCTCTTCTCTATCTGCTCTTCCAATTCTTGATCTCCGCACTAAGACTTTCAGTCATTTTCCTTCATGTCGGCTCAGTTATATCATTAGGTCAGATTATGATATACTGCTCAGATATGGAGCAGTGGCTGACAATATCGGCATCACTTTTGTTTTTCATTTTCCAGGAGGAGCATTTCAGATCAAGGATCATCCATTCCTTAATGACATAGACTTTGACAACCTCCTAAGTCAGAAGCCGGAGTATGTCCCTCAGCTTTTATCAGACATGGACACCAGCTGCTTCATCAGTAAGTAGAATGAGACGTCATATAGACTACGTGTCTGATTGTCTCCTATTCCCTAATATGTGACCATTGGTTCCCTTCAATATTAGTGATAAATGGAGACTGTGTTATACTGACAACCTCTAATAACACTTCATTACTTATGTCTTGTAGATAACTCTGATATAAACAACCAGCTGGTCTCACAGGATGAGGAGGACACTAGTGTGGACAATGAGAGTCTTGACTTTCTAAATTTTATGTCATCTTCTGAAAGGCATGCTAAAGTAAGTGTGGGATCAATAAATCCAAGTTAGGTAAAAAAATATTTGAGTAAAAACAATATTTCATATCTTATTGTTGTCCTCATTTAGCTCTCTACCACCGATATCGGGATGAAGAATGATGAGGATCCCAAGTCCCCTCCAGAGTGTACCTCAACATCCAACACTGACATCTCAGAAATGTGAGTAGATTATGGGGTCATTACTGGGAGCTCCAGGCTGATATATGTGCACAACACCAAATATAGGACATAAATACCGTAATATCACATGCAGCATCCACCACCCCATTGTTAGCATCATTGAGCTTTTGGCTGTAGAAGCCACTGGTGATAACAGCCCATGATTGCGGCCAGTCAAGCATTTTTAGTGCTGTCTCCCACACTGTAGGAGAGATGTAGTATTACATGCCAGACATTCTTGGTAGTTGTTTAACTCTCTGCTTTATAAAACGTAGTTTACTTGTGATTTACACATTTTTCTTCTTCCAAACAGGCAGAAAGAATCTGTTTCTGTATATGATAGAGGCGATGATATTACCATCTTGCCATCCTCGTCCTCACTATCAGGTATGTCCATGTTTGCAGCACCAACAATGTGAATGTTGACTTCAAGATTCAAATATTTCCACATGGTTTTTCTGCGATTGTTCTCCTATGGTATCTATATTTCATGGATCCCAATTGTGTTGACCATGGGCCCATACTGAATCCCTATTTCTCTAATTTGTACAGGACTTTTTATGTTTTCCTTGAATGACTTTGTAGCATCCAGGAACCTAGAGATAAATAGCGACTGTGTTATACTGACAACCTCTAACAATACTTCCTTACCTATGTCTTGTAGATCACTCTGATAAGAGCAACCATCTGGTCACAGAGGATGAGGAGGGCAAAAGTAAGAATGAGGAGAATATTTTCTTCCTAAAAATAACATCTTCTGAAAGTCTTTCTAAAGTAAGTATGTGATCAGTAAATCCAAAATATATAAAAAAAAACCTCTAAAATAAAGGACCTCTAAGAGTAAAAAAAAATATTTAATATCTTTTTGTTATCCACATTTAGCACTCTACCACCACTAACGGGACGAAGAACGATGAGGATCCCAAGTCCCCTCCAGAGAGTAACGGGACGATGAACGATGAGGATCCCAAATCCCCTCCAGAGTGTACCCCAACATCCAACACCGACAGCTCAGAAATGTGAGTAGATTATGGGGTCATTACTGGGAGCTCCGGGCAGATATATGTGCACAACACCAAATATAGGACAGAAATACCATAATCTCACATGCAGCATCCACAGCCCCATGGTTAGCGGTCATTGTGCTTTTGCCCTTACAAAGTGCTTGTGATAACAGCCCATCATTATTGTAGCCGGTCATGCATTTTTCGTGCTGCCCCCCACACTGTAGGAGAGATGTAGTATTACATGTCAGACATTCTTGGTAGCTGTTTTCCTCTCTGCTCTATAAAAGTTAGTTTTGAGCATTAGACCTTCCCCACTATGACAGTCACATGTCCTATTAGGCCTTATAGTCGGTGTTCTTATAGTGAGACAACCCCTTATACTGGGTTTACCTGTGATTTACGTGCTTTTCTTTTTCCAAACAGGCAGAAAGAATCTGTCCCCGAACCTGATAGAGACAACGTTACTACCATCTTGCCATCCTCGTCCACACTGTCAGGTATGTCCATGTCTGCAGCACCAACAATGGGAATGTTGACTTCAAGGCTCAAATATTTCCAGATGTTTTTTATAGAATACTATAGGTTTCCTATGTCATCCATGTTATGACAAAGCAGATCCTATAAGGACAAATCGTTACTGACTTTTTTTTATTTTCTGATCAGAATTTCCAGCTCAGGAAGAAAGAAAATCTGCAACAAATCTGAGTAATGATACAGAAAAACCAGAAAAGGGGAAAAAGAGACGAGGTAAGTGTGAGAATCAGCTCCATGTTATGTGATGTCTGTGAGAATCATTCGTGGGGAGCAGATGTCATCTGTCAGTGATGGGATTGTCACATGTATGATGGCTGACAATGACCCCTGACCTCTATGTGATAATATTCCTCTGCCATCTGGCCCCAGTGACCGCACAGTAGTATCATGTCATATGGAGTCCCATCACTTACATTATATTTACTTCTCTTCTCATAGGTTCCATCTTCCGCCGGACATTAGCATCCTGCCGGCGCGGATTATCCAGGGCTGCTCGCATATTTGCTTGCTGTTACTGTTGCCCTAGAACCATCTAAAGGACAGGAAACCTAAGCATCCAGCTCCCTGAAGACCAGCAGATCCACCATCAGCGATGGAGTTGTATAGAAGGACCTTCACCAGCTACCTGTGACCACTGACTCTCATCCTTCTATCCTAATTTTCTTCTTTTATTCTTTATTTATGCCAGAAATTATAATTTAACATCTTTGACATTGCAAACCATCATTTACAGCAATGAAATAAAACATCATATTAAATGACTTCTGGATATGGCACGGACCCTCATTTATTAGCACATAACCCAAACTACATAGCCCAATAATATAAAATATACAACACGGTATTTTTTTGAGCACCTGAATGAGCTCTCCCACTAAATACAGAAAACCTATAAAGACAGATACAGGATCACTAGCCAAGGGGACTGGAAAGATTTTCTTTATTACACAAATATCAAAATCAAATTTAAAAGATTGTCAGACATAAACATACATACAATAACCATACATGAAGCCTCCAAATGTAGAGCTAAAATGGTGCACTCAAAATGTATCCCAATATGAAGGTGAGAATCTAATCTAATAGGTAATTCATATCACATCAATATGATGGTTATATATATATAGTGGAATAATAATCCTACATATAAACTATCAACCTCTTGATAATTATCAAATCTTATATAGACGAGTATCAATCAATAGAAGAATGTGTGCTGCATATTCCAGGGAAGTGATAAAAACATGTATAATGCAGCAAAGTGTGTACAGGACATATAGTAACAAGTGTTGAGCGAATGTGCTTGCCACTACTCGGTTTTCGCCCGAGTATCACTTTACACTGTGAGCACCGAGCATTTCTGGGATTACTCGGCGGGAACTCGGGTCTCCACCCAGCACTTTTGGCGGACTTTAGAGACCCAATCACGCTGAAGGGATTGTCTGCCAGGCATTGAAGCGCCGCAGCCATCTTTGTTATGGTCGTGCAGTGATTAGCTGGCCACACAGCATCATCAGGGGTTATAAAAGACCGGATGCCGTCTTGCTCAGCGCATTCAGCTCCGGATTGAGAGAGTGTAGGGAGAGCGGCTGCCTTGATAGGGTCAGAATTGGGGATTTCTTAGTGAGTGTGGGGTCTACCATCCTAACTAATCACATCCAGGTAAACCAACAGTCCTTCTAAGAATTGATTCCGGAGAATATAGGTTCCAGTGTTAGGCAGGCAGGGTAGTGTACGTCGCTGTACACGCATCAGTGCCAGGCCTGCAGGCACTTTATGTGTGTATATAGAGCATTGCATATATCAAGAGGGTCCATTCCCTTCCTGTGTTCTGGTTCTGCTACTGCTACCTGTGGGATATCTTAGCCGTATATAGCTAGCCCCAGGTGTAATTAGAATACAGGCCACACATTTTTTGGTGTGGCATCTCCGTTCCGGCTCATATCTGTGCGTGCTCGAAGTTTGGCCAGTTTAAGGCTGTTATCTTTTTTTGGGCTGCCTGTCACTTTTGGTTAAATACAGCAGTATTTAGCCAAAAAAAAAACAGGCCTCACATTTATTGTAGTGGTATCTCTGTGTCAGCTCATATATTTGCGTGCTCAATAATTTGCCAGTGTAGGCGCTTTTCTTTATTTTTCCTGGGTTAAGCTGTACTTATATACAGCACTAGTTAGGCCAAAAAAAAAACAGGGCATACATTTGTCATAGTGGTATCTCCTTGGCAGCTCATATCTGTGTGTGCTCAAAGTTTTGCCAGTCTATCTCTGACACGCCTCATACATCCGTGTGCCAAAAATTGAGGCATTTTAGACCTAAATTCCCTTTTTTGGCAGTCTGTCACTCTCGTTATATCTAGCAGTCTTTTGCATCCACCAAAAAACAAAGAAACATATTTGACAGTGTGGTATATCTGTGACACGCCTCATACGTCCGTGTGATAAAAATTTGTGGAATTTAGGCCGGTGCTCCAGTGATTTCCTGTCTGGTACTCAAGTTATATACAGCACTATGTTGCATTATTTTGAAAAACAGGCCACATTTTACAGTGGGGTCTATCTCTGACATGCCTCAAACATCCGTGAGCCAAAAATTGAGGCATTTTAGGCCTAAATTCCCTTTTTTGGCCAGTCTGTCACTCTCGTTATATACATGCAGTGCCTGGGCTGACAAACATTTCCCCATGGGGGCTACAGTTTTTAAAAATATACTATGGGCATCATAGACACCATTGCCAAAAATTGGACTGCCTGTAGCAGCACAGAAGACGTTAACCCTGGTGATTTAGTGGCAGAGAATGAGGAGACATAATGATAAATCATACTGAAATCAAACAAATAAAAAATGTGAATCCACCTATGAAAGCAAAAACAAAAGGGAGGGGCGAACACAGGTTCATAGATATGAAGCCAGAATGTGCCCAATGAGATATGTTTGTCCCTAGCAACAGCTCAGAGACAGGGATATAAATTAAAATATAATATAATAGTATTTCAATATTTTTATATTGTAGAGATATACACTAGGTCCTTAGAGGATGGTCCAGACATAGTAAAACTGGAAAATATAAGAATAAGTGGGAAGAATAAACGTACATCTCATTTTTATGACAGTCCCCACTGGGGGAGTAACATTTGTTTTGGTTTCAAATTAGTAACGGGCATCATACAAACACCCTTCCTCAAAAATTGAGTGACTTTTGCATCACGGAATACGTTCACCCGGGTGTTCTACTGGTTGTGAATGATGAGAATGAGGATAAGGAGGAGGATAACACCAAGGAGACCAAATCATGAAGCGGATGTGTGGTTGTGAAGAGGTGCATGAGAATACACCTCCACAAAAAAGACAATGTATTTGAGGTTATGTTTCGCTGTTTTCATTCGGTGGTGTACAGAAGTCTTTCCCAATCCAGGCCTTGCTCATTTTTATAAAAGTCAGCCTGTCAGCATAGTCAGTTGACAGGCGGATGGGCTTATCTGTTATAATTCCACCAGCGGCACTAAAAACCCCTCTGACAGAACGCTAGCAGCAGGGCAGGCCAGGACCTCTAAGGCGTAAAGAGCCTGTTCATGCCACATGTTCAGCTTGGATACCCAATAATTAAAAGGCACAGAGGAACCTCGGAGGATGTTTATACAATCTGCAAGGTCCTCCCTCAGCATCTTCCCAAACATTGCACTTCTTGTGCCAGCACCCCTTGCCTCTGTGCCGGCACGATGGGAGGGTCTGAGAAAAGTGGCCCAGAACTTTGCCATTGTTCCCCTGCCTGAGCTTAATAGTACTTCTGTCTCTGTCGCTTGGACTCCTTGGTTGTACAACAAACTCTGACGTCTGCTGCCAGCGTTCTCACATGAGAATATTTTCAGTAATTCTGCTACAAGGGCCCTCTGGTACAGCAACATTTTTGTACACTTCTCTGCCTCTGGAAGAAGAGATTGAAAGTTCTCCTTGTAGCGTGGATCTAGTAGTGTCACCAACCAGTAATGAGTGTCACCGAAAATGTTTATAATGCGAGGGTCAAGGGAAACGCAGTGCAACATAAAGTCAGCCCAATGAGTCCCAGACTCTTAACAGGCAACACTTCCGTGTCCTCGCCCCAACAGGATGACTGATCATGCTGTCCTCCTCCTCCTTGTCCTCAGGCCTACAACACTTACAACGAACCTCAGTAAGATCAGAGTACAAACATTGCTGTAAATACCTTCTTGTAAATACACCACTGTAGTTTTAAGATCCCCCCACCTAATTTTAGATTGTAATTTGTCACGAGCAGGATTGTTTTGTTTGGGTTGAATTATTATCATCGTTGTTGCTTACTGTAGCTTGTAAGCTGTCATAAGCAGGGTAGTTTTATTTGGGTTTATGTTAAATATTAATAATCCGTTAATTTCTTATAAGACTCAGTTCTGTAGAATGCTTTAGCTTACATGACATAGGCTATTTTTAAGCTTGGCTCATGGTAGAAAGACAGCTCCATATATGTAGAGACCACGTGCTTTAGGAGACGTATATAATTCATGGCTAACTGTAGAGGTCGCTCCTCTTCTTCCCTCACCATCATGAGAGACAGACGCAAGATGACATGACATAACAGCTGGTATATTACTTGACGGCGATGTGAGAAGCCGAACTGAGACACAGCAGCCATTTGCTATTCAGGATCTCGGAGAGAAGAAGAATACATGTTGCTTTTGCCATGTGGGATCTCAGAGCATGATCTAATGGACAATTTCTCTTTCACCTATTTTTATTCACCTGTTTTTCTGTAATAACCTTTCTTTGATGGAAGAAACCAAATAAACCACTATATTTTTATCTGGTAACTAGTCCTGAGTATTTTACAGGATATGCATTATTTTACATTGGAGAGCCAGCCAGATCTGAATTTTTGTACTTTTTTGCGGATTTCCCTCAACTTGCCCACACGGGGGATTGGACTTTGCTAACGTCAAATCATATGTGCAAGTTATCGGGAATTCCACTACTTACAAGAATCACATAGAACCTAGAAGTAAGAAGTACCAGATAGATTGAGAAGTACTACAAGTGCCAAAAGTACCAGACCTAAGCCAGACTTGTGAAGACAGGAACCCAGCGTTGTCCATCAAAGGAGCTGAGACATTTCAAGGTAAGATAAAATGGATGTCATTAATTGTCTTGCTAAGCAGAGTAAATTGAAATTTAAGTCTGTAGACAATTCTAATTCAGAAGTTTTATGGTTAAGTTTATATGCCGAGTGTGAACTCGAGAATCAGAGGTTAGATTCTAAGTTTTTCAATAGAGAAAGAGAGAGATTAAAAAATATTCTACAGATGGTAGATATATTTCATAGATCTGTGTCAGAGAAATCCAAAAATGATTGTTGTGATGTTCTCGAGATTGGCTGTAAAGTTAGTGAGATTGACTGTAATCAAGTGTCTGTAGCAGCCATTGAAGGTGACCTTGCAGACGTGGAACAAGATGGAGAAGTAGGAGGAGACTTCAGAACTGACGTAGAGGACGTACAAGGGAAAGACGTACCACTAAAAATAGACGACTCACAGGCCCAAATCCGAAGTAGCGTGAGGAAGGATTTGATAAAGATATGCCAAATAATTCCTGCTTATGACAACAAAATAGATGTTTATAGAAACTCTGAGATCTTTGAAAGTTGTTCTGAAAAATTTGATTTATCTAACGAGGAGAAGAATCAGTTGTTCAAAATGTGGATCCCTGTAAATTTTGCTAGGAGATTGTCTTTAAAGTTATCTGGTGAAACACATGAGAATTTAACTGATAAAGACAGATTAAAAATTCTTATTTTTTGTTCATCAAATGAAAATCATCCAGATATTGATATTCTTCAAAAATTAAGGATTGGTCGGAAGGAATGTATTTTTACGTTCATGTCCATATATGAACGTTTGTACAAAATGCTGAGTGAGAATGTCAAAACACCGTCCCTCATAAGGAGTTTTGTAAGCAAATTTTGGTTTCTAAATCCTGCATCTCGTGTTATTGCGTCACAAAAAGATTCATTGTTTGAATGTGCGCAATCCCTTGATTTTGCCAGAAAACACGAGAATCGTGAGAGGAAAGTAAATTGTGCTAATTTTGGGAAGACAGGCAGAGTAAAATCTTATCAGAAGCCTGTATTAGCAAAGCCTTCTAAAATGAGTTTTCCCCAAAATCAAATCTACGAAGAAAGAAAAAGAAAATCACATGTTTGTTATAAACCATATGGAATGATGCAAAAGAACACCGAAAAGACACAAATTGAATTAAGAAAAATGATGAGTTCTGATTTTCTTTCTGTAACAAAGATGGCCGAATTTAACAGACAGAAACAGGTGGTGAGTGACATCATGGCCTGTAAACTGAATACTCTGCTCCAAGAATCTATCAGCTTTAAAATGGCAAGAACCTTTCAGGATATTTTTTGCAGAGAAATAAGTATGGGTGTAGGAATTGGCTAGGAAAAAAGTAATATATATTGTGTAACAGTATTATACAATTAGTGAGTTATAGAGTATAATCCTGTAGTTTTATGGTTTGTGGATATATACATATTCATACAGTATATATAGAGTGTTTGTAGAAGTAGAAATAGTAGAACTGTATTTTTTAATGAAAATTAAAATCTACATCAGTAATAATATTTAGAATATGAATATGATATTAACCTTATTTTTTATGTTTCCTTAGAATTTTCATTTCAAAGCAGGACTTAATCGAGAAAAATTCTCTTCCAAGGATTTATGCCTTTATTTACACAGGAAGTTGCAATAATTGCATGATTTTATATATCTAACCCTTAAAAGGAAATAACTGATTGCTTTTTAAAAAAAAAATGTCTTGTGTGTGTGCTTTTCTGCTGCATGGCTTGAATGACAACCTCAACAGGTGAAAATTTCAACCTTGTTCTAATAATAAGTATACCAGACCAGTATACTATGTCCCTGTTTCATAGGGAAAGAATTTTCAAGGGGGTCTCAACTTTTGCAAACCAATGGAATTTTTTTTTTCCAGGCCTAAATGTCAAGTATAGCTATACAACATATATTTATGTAATGTGGAGGAATATTCAAAGAAATATTAAGAGACTAAATTGAAATAGTTTACAATGCATTGATAATTAGGATAATTTGGGTTAAAATACGTGTATTCATCACACCTTCATATGTGAGGTATTTGGTTTAAAGTTAATATGTGACACAGCCTGAGTGACAGTGACTGAGTGTATGAGCAGCTGCTGAGCGAGTAATGTGATACGTTTGTGAGACCTCAGGATCCTGAATGCATGAGAGAAAGAAAAAAAAAAAAACCCCCAAAGCTTTTATCTTTAGGAAATTATTAGAATATTAAGATACATAATGAAATATTATCTATACAAACATATATTTCTATATTTCTATAGTAATTATTATTTCTTGATTTAGTTAATTGTCGATAAGTGCAATCGCACAACAAAATAGAAAATAGTTTAGGAAGAAAATCTATTCTTTCCTTATCAGCTTTAGCTCTTTTAAACAGGCACCAGCACAGAGCCTGGTATTCACCAGCTGCATCTGGGAATAGTGGACCTTCCTTCTCTGTCCAAGTGTGTTAATCTTAAACTACATTTAAATTAATTTTTCCAAAGGATAATTTTATGATATTCAAATTAATTTTGATGGTTACACATCTTCAGACAAATAATGGTATAAGCAAGTATAAATTCACATAATTATACATATTTTATATGAATATTGTTCACGGCTTACCATAACATGAATTCACATCAATTATGTCATTGAGTACTTATAACGGTAATCTAATATTATTATTATTATTATTATTATTATTATTGATATTAAATTATTTTGTCAAAGAAGAAGAAAAGAAGAAAAAAGATCGTTATATTTGAGGGTTCCAATTAATGTCTGTCTCCCTCAAAAGGGGGAATTGTTAAATATTAATAATCCGTTAATTTCTTATAAGACTCAGTTCTGTAGAATGCTTTAGCTTACATGACATAGGCTATTTTTAAGCTTGGCTCATGGTAGAAAGACAGCTCCATATATGTAGAGACCACGTGCTTTAGGAGACGTATATAATTCATGGCTAACTGTAGAGGTCGCTCCTCTTCTTCCCTCACCATCATGAGAGACAGACGCAAGATGACATGACATAACAGCTGGTATATTACTTGACGGCGATGTGAGAAGCCGAACTGAGACACAGCAGCCATTTGCTATTCAGGATCTCGGAGAGAAGAAGAATACATGTTGCTTTTGCCATGTGGGATCTCAGAGCATGATCTAATGGACAATTTCTCTTTCACCTATTTTTATTCACCTGTTTTTCTGTAATAACCTTTATTTGATGGAAGAAACCAAATAAACCACTATATTTTTATCTGGTAACTAGTCCTGAGTATTTTACAGGATATGCATTATTTTACAGTTTAATTATTTGATTATTGTTAGCCTTGTTATTTAGGACTGTTGTGTTTGAAACTGTTAAGCTGTAAGTATGTTTTCGCTCTACAATAACTTTCAAGATTCAAATTAGAACACAGAAAAGCAGGATGGAGACATTAGTCATGTTGTCTTTGAAGCTCACCATCTTGGTGGATTTCTCAAAGTTTTGGAGGATGGCACACATGTCAGACATCCATGTCCACACCTCATATGTTATGTGTGAAGACAGAATAGAATACCGACAACCTTGTTGATGCTGGTAGATTAGTCACGAACTGCCCTTTTCTGCTCAGAAATCCTTTCCTACATCTGCAGTGTTGAGTTCCAAGACCTGGGGTCATCACACCAGTCAGTGAGCCAGAAGTAGCAAGTGCTGCTGAAATCACGGCAATGGCGGATGAAGCTGTAGCTGACTTTCTAAAATGGGTATTTAGAGCGTTGTATTTTTACCAGCAGATCTGCCAGCTCCATGTCGCTTTTCAAAAAACATTGACCAATTTGGTTAAGTGCATGAACCAGGCATGGCAAGTGTGTGAGCTCGCCTCGCCAAAGACCAGCCACCAGGTTCCACCCATTGTCACACACAAACATGCCTGACTGTGGGTTCACCAGTCTCATCCACAAATATGCCTGCTGTTTCATAGCTGTCCACAACTTTACAGCATTGTGGTGTTTTCCACAGAAGCATATTAGCTTCAGCACAGCCTGTTCCCACTTTGATTAGGCAGTGCTGCAGTGTTCCAGCATGAGATTGATGTGCTACCTTTTTGAGCTGGAGGCTGAAGAGGAGACGAAGGGGGGCAGTGCACTATGCACCTAATGCGCCAACACTGTGTCAAAATGCAGCAGACAGACCCATTGACCTAGTGGCATGGGGCCAGCTTAAGATAAATCGGGCAAGACATCAAAGATTTTTGGCGTGGACAAGCAGCGCATCGGACGCTGAGTAGCGTGCTCCGTCCTTACAGCAGTGGATGTTATGATTGGGTCATCGAGGAGGAAAACAAGACCAAGGTAAGCCACAGAAAACCAGAGAGGTTGGTAACTAAGTGGATTGCAGACCCCTGATCCTATCCACACAACTAACAGTAGCCGTGGAGCGTACCTACGATGATTCTAGATGCCTTGACACAGCCGGAGGACTAAATAAGCCTAAAGCAAGAAAAAGGGAAATTTAAACTGCCCCAGAGCAGACCCCAAAGGAATAGACAGCCCCCAAACATATATTGCCGGTGAGACAAGATGAAAACACAAACACAGGTAGGAAAATAGGCTGCGCAAACGATGAGGCCCACACTAACTAGAAAGGACAGGAAAGGAAAGATGCTGTCTGCAATCATGCCAAAAAACCCTGCAAAAATGTCCAACACATCTGATAGCAAAAAAACCCTGAAGTCACTAGACTTCACCCACTATATCAGCACTCTGGCATATTCTGAAAACAGAGCAAAAGAGGCCAATCTAATAAGGGCCAAAAAGCAACCTGGCACAAACAGTAACATAAGAATGGAAATTCAGCACAGCCCCAGCAGGGCCTGGCTGAGCACACAAAACTGAATAGACAAAACCAAATCAAATGTGAACAATAGCAAAGAATACTTAGCTTGAGAATGCAGGGACTGAACTGGAAAGTAAGACCTCAGGAGGCAGGTAAAATCACCAGCATGGATAGAGGGAGTCGGCTGTCTTAAATCCAGTCAGAGACTCCAGATGTCCAATCGTCGTCCTCATTATCAGGTGGCTGGTCTCTGTTAATTAGATCAGCTTCATTACCTCCTGCAACCACCAGAGGTAGCCCGGAAAGAGAACTCACGACTCCTCTGTCAATACAATCAGCTCCACCACCCTCACCAGCAACCAGAGGTAGACCAGAAAGTGAATTCACAACAGTACCCCCCTTTGAGGAGGGGTCACCAAACCCTCATCCACGCCACCAGGCCGATCAGGATGGGCACAGTAAAAAGCACAAACCAATCTATCGGCATGAATGTCAGAAGCAGAGACACAAGAATTATCCTCCTGGCCATATCCCCTCCATTTGACCAAGTACTGGAGTCTCCATCTAGCCAAACAAGAATCCAATATTTTCTCTACCTCATATTCCACATTGCCTTTAACCAATATAGGGTCAGAAGGCGCCGCCATGGGAACTACTGGCTCAACAAACCTCTTCAACAGAGATTTATGAAACACGTTATGGATAGTGTTGAGCATTCCGATACCACAAATATCGGGTATCGGCCGATATTTGCGGTATCGGAATTCCGATACTGAGTTCCCAAACTTTTTGCATATTGAATACCGGAATCGGAAGTTCCCATAATGCTATGAGCCAGTTTGATTTGATTCAGCCAATGAGGAATCCTCAGAAGTGTGGGCACATCCTGTTAGGCATGTAGGCATGTTAACTAATGTCATGGCTGTGATTGGCTGCTGAAATGATGTCATGATGCACTATAAAAGCCGCCGCCGCCATTTAGGGTTCACTCTGCTGTGAATTCAGTTAGGGACAGGCTGCTGTTCAAGACTCTGAGGGACAGTTAGAAATAGCGATTTGCTAAATAATATTGTGCTTTACCCAGGCTACATTATCAATCACTGTAGCTTTCTTTTGCCTTGCAGCGCTGTTCACAGCTGTCTGCAAGGTCTGTGTGAGTGCAGCTCATGCTGTAGTGTGTCCTGCAGCCATCTCTGGTTGTAGGCCGCTCATGGTTTGTCACTGCCTCATACATATTTTTGTTTTATTGCTGCTCATTTTTCATTAATTCTCCTATTAGTGTGCATCCATCCGTATCCATATACATTGGTTGCAAACACTTTAGGAGTAGACAGCGGAGCCTTTCTGCAGCCTTTCAGTGCTAGTGCCCAGTTCTCTGCACTGTTCACGGCTGTCTGTGAGGTCTCTGTGTGTGAGTGCAGCTCACGTTGTAGTGTGTTCTGCAGCCACCTCTGGTTGTAGTCCGCTCAGCGTGCGTCACTGCCTCATACATAATCCTTTTTTTGTTTTATTGCAGCTAATTTTTCCTGATTTTTTTCTCCTATTAGTGTGCTTCCATTCATATCCATCTACATTGGTTGGTTGCAAACACTATATAGGAGTAGATAGAGGAGCCTTTTTGCTGGCTTGTGCCCTGCAGCCGCAGCCAGATTAGTATTAGCCTATTTTTTGGAGCCTGATCTATTGCATTGTAGGTTACCTTCCTACATTGTAATAGCTCCAAAAAGTTTGTGATACTATCGCTTTCACATCTTTGGTCACATCCTTTTTGTTTTTTTGAAAAAAAAACACGTAAATAAAGTTCACCAAACACTCCACTTTACAGTTGTGTAGGCCACATTAGCTCATATTAAAGTGTAGTCCACACACTTTATAAAATTAGTGTTTATTATACCTGTTAGCAGCTGTTCAGGAATAAGCACACTAAGCCCCCCCTTTGTACTTTTCTGCCTATCTTTATCAGTCTACCAAGATGAAGAAGGCAGGGAATAAGGCACGTGGTCGTGGGCGTGGGCGTGGAGTTTCAGCAGGGAGAGGACATGGGGATTCTGTGCCTGCTGCGGGCACCAGTGACTCAGCATCCCCCAGTTTTACCTGGCAACAGTCCTTTATGCGCAGCTTTGTAGGACCTCGCCGTACCCCACTGCTGCGGGACGAACAAATTGAAGCCATTGTCGGATGGATGGCAGCTAACGCATCGACTTCAATGACTTCCACATCCTCTCAGGGCCAGAGCACTGAAGAGCAACTGGGTTGCCCTCCCAGGGCTGTGGGGTACTCGGTACCGGGCCAGTGTCAGCAGGATGTGTCACAGCAGTGGTGACCCAGTCCGTGGCCCTGGGCACCCATGTAACAGGGGAGATTGAATGGTGGAATGTAGTTAGATGAATAGTTCATGACGCCACCTGTGGTGCTTGGCAAGGGAGGTGTTGAGCCGACGCTGCATGCAGATCCGCTGGGACTGATGGTATGGTGCAGTAAAGATGTAAAAGCTCCCCACAGGTGAAGCTGTAGTCCCAGGGCAGTGTAGATGTGGTTGGCATGGGGATGTAGCGGTGCCGGAAAGGTAGGAAGCAGACAAGACACAGAGGGGTGCAATTTCTGTACTTTTACTTGATAACTGCAGTCCAGGGTCCTGATTACAGATGGTAACGGAGCAGGCTAGCCTGGAAGCAATTCAGGGATTCTCTCTCAGCAGGAGGGCTGTGCAGTCTCCTTTCCTAGCCCTTACTTAAGGGATCTCCAGTACTGAGTTACACTGAAGTTCCTCCTGTCAGATGTTCTCAAGAACCTTACTTGCCCGGCAGACAGCTGTAGCCTATCTCGGGAACTCCTTTCTCCTGTGTCCCGGCTCGCTATCCAAGCTGATGTTGTGCCCTCAAGTCTTAGATGGGAATAGGGCATTTACAGCCTCCTACTCCTCTGGTGTCTGTTGCTGGACGGTTAGTATCCATACAACCGTGGAGACCAGGCTCCAGTTCATGCGCTCTCACTCGAGATGAGCTCTTCCTCTCAGCTCTATCTCAGTGCTCCTTCCACACGTCTGCACACTTCACCCTCCGCAGACTAACTGACTCCTTCTTCCTCTTGGCCCTCAGAGAGCACTCCTCCCCTTAATTCTGGTTCAGAGTCCACCCTGCTGGCTTGGAGTTGAACCGTGTTGCATGCATAGATTGACTGTGAGAGAGACCCGTCATTGCCTCCAAGCCTGGCATTACCCTCCCCTGGAGGAAGGCAAAGCCAGTGTGGCGGCCATACTCCTGGGGGCGCCACATTCCCCCCTAGTGAACAAAATATGAAAACATACAAACAGTTAAACAATAATAATTGCACAAGATTTAAAAAATGAAAAAGTTACAAAAACCAAGTGCTTCAAAAATGGTCCTATGATGATAAGTTCAAGCATCAATGTCCATGGTCCATTCCTGGCAAATGGTGAATTATATACAAGTAAAGTTTTTGACCACACAAGTCCTGTGGTACAATGTCCATAAAACAGAACGGGAAAATTTTTAAAGGAAAGTCTTACAGGTTACCTGTAGGCACAAAAAACTTGAGAATAGTTACATATATACATACAATTTCAACATTTACATTCACTTTGCTATATACGATATCTGATGGGTGGTATACCTTGTGTGGTGTGGGTAGACCTGCGTAACTCTGTTGAGGGTAAACTGGGTAAACTAGGTAGTATTCTCCTATGGACTCTTAGACTCACCACGGGCATAACAGGTTCACCACTGGCAGGGCGAGGGTTCTCTGGCTCCACTGCTGGTGTGGCATCTGCTGCCTTATTTTCCTGATCCTCAGGGTTTTCTGGAGTTACGTCTCCTGTACTGCCAATTGAGGAAATGTCAACACTGGCACCACTATAGCATCGTTTACTTTAGTCCAATTCGCAGGGAATTCTCCAAGTATTGTGCTGACCTTCTCTTCTCCCTCTATGGGTTGGATGTTATCTGGTTCTTCCACTCTTTCCCTTAACAAGTCAGGACACAGCTATAGATGATCTCTTGATATTGCTGCTGAGGTTTCTCCTCCATCTTTGTTAATAAGGCATACCTTGGTATTATCAAAGTTTGAGGGCAGAATGGTATAAGGTTCAGCTTCTCATTGATCATCCAGCTTATGCAGTCTTCTTTTTCTCTTGAGAACTTGCTCTCCCGGTGACAAGGGAACTGCAGGTGCATTCTGATTGTAAAACTTCTCCTGCTTTTGTCTTGCCTGGGCCAAACTCTTTTCCAAACATTCTTGTACTCTTCTGTACTACTGTTGTCTTTCTGTATCCCATTCAGCATCTGGGGATGGCACCTCAGGCGTAAGGACTCCCATGTCCAAATCTATAGGCAATTTGCCAGGTCTCGCTCTCATCAGGTATGCTGGGGTACAGTTGGTGGAGTTCACTGGAATATGATTGTAAAGATCTACCAGATCTGGCAACTTCTCTGGCCACAGATTTCTCTCCTCCAAGGGCAAAGTCTTCAGGAGGTCAATCACTACCTGGTTCATGTTCTCGCACATGCCATTGGTCTGTGGGTGGTACGGAGTTGTCCGGATCTTCTTACAACCATACAGGTTACAGAATTCTTGGAACACTTCTGCCTCGAAAGCTGGACCTTGATTTGTAAGCACTCTTTCAGGATACCCATGTGGTCTACAGAAGTGCTGTTGGAATGCTCTGGCTGCTGTCCTGGCCATTGATCTTTGACAGGCACAACTACCAGGAATCTTGAGTAGTGGTCCACAATGGTAAGAGCATAGATGTAGCCAGACTGGCTTGGAACCAGCTTCACATGGTCCAGGGCCACCAACTCAAGGGGCTGTTTGGTGATGATTGGCTGTAGAGGAGCTCTCTGGCTGTTTCGATCCTTTCTGCGCAGGTTGCAATGTCCACACTCCCGGCACCACCTCTTAATGACTTTCCTCATACCAGCCCAATAGAACCTCTCCCGGAGCAATGCTTCCAACTTCTTCCTTCCGAAGTGTCCAGCTCCGTTGTGGTATGCTTCCAGGACCATTGATGCCTCTCTCTTTGGGACTATCACCTGCCAGACCAGCTCATGAGTGCAGGCATTGATACTCCTCCGACACAGCTTTCCTTCATAGATAAACAGCCGGCCTCTCTCCTTCCACAACTGCTGGGTTTCTTCAGGGGCATCCGACTCTGGGCGTGAGTCAGCTTGTGCCAGCAGCTCTTTCACCAGGTGGACTGCAGGGTCACTATCTTGCATTTCTGCCCAGTCATGATGGGGCAATGGATTCAGGGTGACCTCCTTCAAGCCAGACCGTCTGTTTCTTACTCCTTGAGTACGTTGAGCCGCAATTGGCCGGTGGAAGGGAGGTAGCTCTATTTCTTCTAGAGCCTCAGGGTCTTCTCCTGCATCTGGCAGATTAGGAATCCTGGACAGCGCATCAGCGTTGGCATTCTTGTGCCCTGCCCGGTACTTGATGGTAAACTCATAGTTAGATAGCCGAGCCATCCATCGCTGTTCCAGTGCATCTAGTTTTGCAGTGTCCAAGTGTGTCAACTGGTTGTTGTCCGTGAAGATGGTAAACTTGGCGGAGGCTAGGTAATGTTTGAACCTTTCGGTGACAGCCCAGACTATGGCAAGGAACTCCAGCTTGAAATAATAATCTTAATAATAATCTTTATTTTTATATAGCGCTAACATATTCCGCAGCGCTTTACAGTTTGCACACATTTTCATCACTGTCCCCGATGGGGCTCACAATCTAAATTCCCTATCAGTATGTCTTTAGAATGTGGGAGGAAACCGGAGTGCCCGGAGGAAACCCATGCAAACACGGGGAGAACATACAAACTCCTTGCAGATGTTGTCCTTGGTGGGAAGAACTGAACTGTAGCTGTCAGGGTTCCTCTCGGTGGGACGCAGCTTCTTGCTGGCGCAGGAGATCACTCTTTCTTTTCCGTTCTGTACCTGCGACAGTACTGCTCCTACTCCCACATTGCTGGCATCAATGTACAGCACACAGGGTTTGTCATAATCTGGGTAGGCCAGAACTTCGTCACCTGTGAGAGGCATCTTCAATCTGGTGAAGTACCTCTCCAACTCCTCCGACCTTTCAAAGGTGGAATTCTTCTGTTTGGTTTTCTTGAACTGCCCCACCAGGAGATTTTGCATAGGGGTGGCTATTTCAGTAAAGCCTTTGATGAATCTTCGGTAGTAACCTACCAGTCCAAGGAATTGGCGTACTTCATGGAGGCTGCTGGGCTTTGGCCAGTCCCGGATGACTGTGACCTTGTCAGGATCTGGTGCCACACCTTCTGCACTGACCACATGACCGAGGTACTGTACCTTGGGCTTCAGGAGGTGGCATTTGGAAGGCTTCACCTTCCAAATGGACTCCAGTCACAGAACATCTTTCTTGCCAGTAGAGAAACAGAAATCGTTGAGGAGCAGAATGAGAGAGCTCCTGAAAGGTCACGTTTCCATCAGATCCGCAATGAGAGTTTTGGGCCTCATGATGACTTGTATCCCCTGTGTTCTTTGGGCATAGTTTCACTCGAGCCCTGCAGAGAGAGGTCCTGTCAGCCTGGGATCGACGACAGTCTACCCTTGACAGAAGAATATCCTTATCCCCGGCAGAAAGGAGGTCACTACTTTGGTGGATTCAGCCAGGAAACCTAAAAGTGGGCATTCATTGGATTGCCTCTTCATGGGTGGTAATTACCACGAACTCCAGCAAGTAGCGATGCGGAGCGCACCTGGTAGGAAGTATTCTCCAGGTAGAATGGCCATCGGACATGCGTTCCAGGTCTTCCAACTACAGAGAACTCTACGCTGTGTCGGAAGCCCTAAGATTTAATCGAGCACTGTTAAGGGGCCGGCACGTCAAGATTCTGTCGGACAATGTGACGGCGGTGTCCTTCCTGTGTCTCCAAGGGGGTCCCAGACATTGAATGCTCCAGGATCTGGCAAAAGATATTTTTTTCATGGGCATAGAAGACAGTCCGACAGCAGTTCATCTCGAAGGGTCTCAAAATGTTGTGGCGGACTACCTGAGCAGACGAAAGGTTTGGCAACGAAATGGGAGCTAAATGAGGTGTTCCAGTACTTCTGTCATCTCTGGGGAAGGCTTCAGAGAGATCTGTTCGTGACCAGGAAAAATGCAAAGACAGACGGATTATACTCGCTGAACTCATCATACAATCCAGAAGCCGTCGGCTCATTAAGTCAGAGATGGAGACGGTACCTGTCCTACGCTTTCCCACCCATAGCACTCATTCCAGCCATCCTCAAGAAGATACAGGAGGATCAGGCGAAGATACTTCTGATCACTACGTACTGGCCAAAAAGAAGTTGGTTTTTGCTGCTGCTAACTATGGCATTAGAAGACTTGGTTCTGCTTCCATGGAGTAAAGACCTCATCCATCCGAGCCCAGTCTTCCATCAGGATCCGGAAAGGCTTCATTTTTCAGCTTGGATCCTGAGCAGGACATCCTGAGAGCTTGGAGGCTGTCAGACCAGGTTATAACCACAATCCAGGCCAGTAGGAAGCCAGTTACTTCTGCAATATATTAGAAGATCTGGAAGAAGATCTGTTTTTAGAGTGGCAGTTCTGACTTTATTGCGGGAAGCCCGATATCCCAAGCGTCTTAGACTTCCTTCAGGCTGGTTTTAATAAGGGGCTTAGACCCAGTACCTTAAAAGTCGAGATAGCGATGTTAGGCCAGGGTCAGACTTGCGAGAAACTCGCACGAGTCTCGCATCTCAATACCCGGCACTGCTACCGGCACGTGGGACCAGAGTGCTCAGTTGCATGGAAATACATGCAGCTGAGCGCTCCGGTCCCGAGTACTGGTGGCAGTGCCGGATATTGAGATGTGAGACTCATGCAAGTTTCTCACAAGTCTGACCCCGACCTTAAGCACTTTCTTTGCCTACTCTCTGGCCACTCACCCATGGGTAATAAGGTTTGTCAGGGCAATCCAGTGTCTGTGCCCCACAATCAGGTGGTCAGTTCCCTCCTGGGATCTTGATTTGGTCCTTAGGTCCCCATGTTGAAAGCCTTATGTCCCTGGGGAAAAGATGTCCATTTCACAGCATACCGTAAAAACAGCATTTTTGGTAGCTGGTACTACAGGAAAACATGTAGGGGAGATTCAGGCCTTGTCCATTCCGGGACCCATATCTTCAGATTTGGGATGACCGTATAATCCTAAAATTAGAACGCCTTTTGTACCAACCAAGAAATTCTTCTACCCTCATTCTGCGAAAACCCCTCAAATGAGAAGGAGCGGGCCCTTCACAAGTTATATGTCAAACAGGTTGTCATCGATTATTATTATTTTTTTATTATTATTATTTATTTATATAGCACCATTGATTCCATAGTGCTGTACATGAGAAGGGGTTACATACAAATTAGAGATATCACTTACAGTAAACAAACTAACAATGACAGACTGATACAGAGGACCCTGCCCTTTCGGGCTTACATGCTACAGGATGGTGGGGAAGGAGACAGTAGGTTGGTGGGTTGCAGCAGTTTCGGTGTTGGTTGAGGTGAGATCACTGGTAGTGGTGAGAGAGAAGGAGGTAGCGGGGTCATTGCAGGCTGTAGGCTTTCTTGAAGAGGTGGGTTTTCAGGTTCCGTCTGAAGGATCCAAATGTGGTTGATAGTCGGACTTGTTGGGGCAAAGAATTCCAGAGAATAGGGGCTATTCGGGAGAAGTCTTGGAGGCGGTTGGGTGAGGAGCGAATAACTGTGGAGGAGAGAAGGAGGTCTTGGGAGGACTGGAGATTACATGAGGGAAGGTATTGGGAGATTAGTTCAGAGACATATGGGGGAGACAGGTTATAGATGGCCTTGTAGGTCAGTATTAGTAATTTGAACTGGATACGCTGAGGGAATGGGAGCCAGTGAAGAGATTTGCAGAGGGGAGAAGCGGAGGAGTAGTGAGGAGAGAGATGAATTAGTCGGGCGGCAGAGTTAAGGATAGACTGGAGAGGTGCGAGGGTGTTAGCAGGGAGACCACAGAAAAGGATGTTGCAGTAGTCGAGGAGGGAGATGATGAGGGCATGCACAAGCATTTTAGGAGACTGAGGGTTGAGGAAAGGACGGATTCTGGAAATATTTTTGAGCTGGAGGCGACAGGAGGTAGAAAGAGCTTGGATGTGCGGTTTGAAGGACAGGGCAGAGTCAAAGGTTACTCCGAGGCAGCGGACTTCTGGTATTGGGGAAAGTGTGATGTCATTAATTTTTATAGCTAGGTCAGGTAAGGAAGATCTGAGAGATGGAGGAAAGATGATGAGTTCAGATTTGTCCACATTGAGCTTGAGGAAGCGAGAGGAGAAGAAGGAGGATATGGCTGATAGACACTCTGGGATTCTGGACAGCAGAGAGGTGACGTCTGGGCCAGAGAGGTAAATCTGGGTGTCATCAGCATAAAGATGGTAGTGGAATCTGTGGGACTTTATGAGTTGCCCCAGACCAAGTGTATAGACTGAGAAGAGTAGGGGTCCTAAAACAGAGCCTTGGGGGACTCCAACAGAGAGAGGATGGGATGAGGAGGTGGTGTGGGAGTGGGAGACACTGAATGTGCGATTGGAAAGGTATGAGGAGATCCAGGATAGGGAAAGGCCTTTGATGCCAAAGGAGGAGAGGATCTGTATTAGGAGGCAGTGGTCAACTGTGTCAAATGCAGAGGACAGGTCTAGAAGCAGGAGTATAGAGTATTGTCCATTTGATTTGGCTGTAAGTAGGTCGTTAGTAATTTTGGTCAGGGCTGTCTCAGTGCAGTGATGGGGCGGAAACCAGATTGTAGATTGTCAAAGAGCAAGTTAGATGATAGGTGGGAGGAAAGTTCAGCATGGACGTGCTGCTCCAGGAATTTGGAAGCGAATGGGAGCAACGATATTGGGCGATAGCTGGACATAGCGGTTGGGTATAGGGTTGGCTTTTTAACCCCTTTCTGCCATAAGACGTACTATCCCATCCATGTGCCCTATGACTTTATTCCCAGGGACGGGATAGTACGTCTAGCGCGATCAGCAGCGCCCACGTGGTGAGCGCCGCTGATCGCGGCCGGGTGTCAGCTGATTATCACAGCTGACACCCGGCACAATGTGTCAGGGGCAGCCACGGACCGCCCCCAACACGTTAACCCCTTGTACACCGCGATCAAACACGATCGCGGTGTACCGGGGGTTAAAGGGAAGCATCGGCAGGGAGGGGGCTCCCTCCGTGCTTCCCTGAGCCCCCCACGGCAGCACAATGTGCAGCGCTGCTGCGGGGGGCTCTTTCCCTACAGGTCCCCGGATCCAAGATGGCGACGGGGACCTTCGGGGGCCTGTAGGGAGCTGACTTCCTCACTGCCTGCAAAGCGCAGGCATGAGGAAGTCTGCAGCAGTGCCTGTGACAGATCGCTGATCTGTCACAGTGATCTGTGATGTGACAGATCAGCGATCTGTCACACGACAGTGATGTCCCACCTGGGACAATGTAATAAAGTTAAAAAAAAAAGTGTAAAAATAATTTTAAAAAA
The DNA here is from genome assembly GCF_039654945.1 of Dendrobates tinctorius. Classification (NCBI taxonomy): domain Eukaryota; kingdom Metazoa; phylum Chordata; class Amphibia; order Anura; family Dendrobatidae; genus Dendrobates; species Dendrobates tinctorius. The sequence goes on along the minus strand of NW_027362013.1, from coordinate 859,589 downwards.
ATCGCTAAATAAATTAGTAAAAAAAAATATTCCCCAATAAATTCATTTTTTGAAAATAAAAAAAAAAACAATAAAAGTATACATATTTGGTATCGCCGCGTCCGTAACGACCCGCCCTATAAAACTGTCCCATTATTTAACCCCTTTAGTGAACCCCTTAAAAAATAAAAAAAAAAAATAATGATTTATTATCATACCGCCAAACAAAAAGTGCAATAACGCACGATCAAAATGATGCATATAAATATCCATGGTACCGCTGAAAACGTTATCTTGTCCCACAAAAAACGAGCCACCATACAGCATCATTAGCGAAAAAATAAAAAAGTTATAGCTCGCAGAATAAAGCGATGCAAAAATAATTATTTTTTATATAAAATTGTTTTCATTGCATAAAACCGCCAAAACATGAAAAAAGACCTAAATGAGGTATCGCTGTAATCGTACTGTCCCGAAGAATAAAACTGCTTTATCAATTTTACCGCACGCGGAACGGTGTAAACGCACCCCCCCAAAAGAAATTCATGAAACGCTGGTTTTTGTTCATTCTGCGTCCCAAAAATCGGAATAAAAAGCGATCAAAAAATGTCACATTCCCGAAAATGGTACCAATAAAAACGTCAACTCGTCCCGCAAAGAATATGACCTCACATGACTCGGTGGGTCAAAATACGGAAAAATTATAGCTCTCAATATATGGTGATGCAAAAACTATTTTTACAATAAAAAGCGTCTTTTAGCGTGTGACAGCTGCCAAACATAAAAACCACCATAAATAGTAAATCAAACCCCCCGTTATCACCCCCTTAGTAAGGGAAAAATAATAAAATAAAAAAAATGTATTTATTTCCATTTTCCCATTAGGGTTGGGGTTAGTGCTAGGGTTAGGGTTAGGGCTAGGGTTAGGGCTAGGGTTAGGGCTAGGGTTAGGGCTAGGGCTGAGATTAGGGTTAGGGGTGTGTTGGTGTTAGGGTTGGAGTTATAATTGGGGGGTTTCCACTGTTTGGGCACATCAGGGGCTCTCAAAATGCAACATGGCGTCTGATCTCAATTCCTGCCAATTCTGCGTTGAAAAAGTCAAATAGTGCTCCTACCCTTCCAAGCTCTGCCATGCACCCAAACAGTGTTTTACCCCCACATAGAGGGTATCAGCATACTCAGGACAAATTGCAAAACAACTTTTGGGGTCCAATTTCTCCTGTTACCCTTAGGAAAATAAAAAATTGGGGGCAAAAATATCATTTTTGCGGAAAAAAATGATTTTTTTATTTTCACGACCAGGCGTTATAAACTTCTGTGAAGCACTTGGGGGTTCAAAGTGCTCACCACAAATCTAGATAAGTTCCGTGGGGGGTCTAGTTTCCAAAATGGGGTCACTTGTGGGGAGTTTCAATAGTTTAGGTACATCAGGGGCTCTCCAAACGCGACATGGCATCCGATCTGAATTCCAGCCAATTTTGCATTGAAAAAGTCAAATGGCGCTCCTTCCATTCTGAGGTCTGCCATGCGCCGAAACAGTGGTTCCCCTCCACATATCAGGTATCAGCGTACTCGGGACAAATTTCACAATAGCTTTTGCAGCCCAATTTCTCCTGTTACCCTTGGTAAAATAAAAAAAATTGAACCTGAAGTATTTTTTCTGTGAAAAAAAGTTAAATGTTCATTTTTTTTTAAATATTCAAAAAATTCCTGTGACGCACCTAAAGGGTTAATAAACTTCTTGAATGTGGTTTTGAGCACCTTTAGGGGTGCAGTTTTTAGAATGGTGTCACTTTTGGGTATTTTCTATCATATAGACCCCTCAAAGTGGCTTCAAATGTGATGTGGTCCTAAAAATAAAATGGCGTTGTAAAAATGAGAAATCGCTGGTCAACTTTTAACCCTTATAACTTCTTAACAAAAAAAAATTTTGGTTCCAAAATTGTGCTGATGTAAAGTAAACATGTGGGAAATGTTACTTATCAAGTTTTTTGTGTGCCGTATCTCTGTCATTTAAGGGCATAAAAATTCAAAGTTGGAAAATTGCAAAATTTTCAAAATGTTCGCCAAATTTCCGTTTTTCTCACAAATAAACACAAGTTATTTGAATGAAATTTTACCACTAACATGAAGTACAATATGTCACGAGAAAACAATGTCAGAATCACCGGGATCCATGGAAGCGTTCCAGAGTTATGACCTCATAAAGGTACAGTGGTCAGAATTGTAAAAATTGGCCCGGTCATGAACGTGCAAACCACCCTTGGGGGTGAAGGGGTTAAACAAACTGCACAGTCTCTCTTTAAATTCACTCAGGGTATGTAACTCACCCGAGTACTGCGGTAGCCAGTCCGCTCCCGGTGTGTAGGGCATTGACAGCGGCATTATGGGGACCGCTGCGGCAGGCGCTCCTCCTTGCGGTGCTGCGGGGTTGGCAACGGCGTCCACCGCTGCATTGCCATCTGGTGCGGACATTCTCTTCCCCCCCTAGTTAACATTAGCCAGGGCCGAGGGTTGTGTGAGCTCACCGGCGGCCACTTCGCAGGCCCGACGCTCCGGGCTGTAGGCCTCAGCTCCCACTCTTCTTGCACCCTGTCCTCTCTTCCCGCGCGGCACTTCACTTCTTTGCACTCTGTGGCAGGCTCCGCCCACGAAGGCCTGCTCCTTTTTCTTCCCGCGCGCACCAAGCAGCGCGGCAATGGCGGCAATTGGCGCCAATTTCACACACAGGCTTTTTCTATGGCACACAGGACCCGGGGGGTACCGGGCTCCGTAATCCTGTTCATGAAGCCAAAATGGGTCGCCCTCCCAGGGCTGTGGTGTACTCGGTACCGGGCTGGTGTCAGCGGGATGAGTCACATCAGCGGTGACCCGGTCCATGGCCCTGGGCTCCCATGTAACAGGGGAGATTGAATGGTGGAATGTAGTTAGATGAATAGTTCATGACGCCACCTGTGGTACTCGGCAAGGGAGGTGTTGAGCTGACGCTGCATGCAGATCCGCTGGGACTGATGGTATGGTGCAGCAAAGATGTAAAAGCTCCTCACAGGTGAAGCTGTAGTCCCAGGGCAGTGTAGATGTGGTTGGCACGGGGATGTAGCGGTGCCCGAAAGGTAGGAAGCAGACAAGACACAGCGGGGTGCATTTTCTGTACCTTTACTTGATAACTGCAGTCCAGGGTCCTGATTACAGATGGTAACGGAGCAGGCTAGCCTGGAAGCAACTCAAGGATTCTCTTTCAGCAGGAGGGCTGTGCAGTCTCCTTTCCTAGCGCTTACTTAAGGGATCTCCAGTACTGAGTTACACTGAAGTTCCTCCTGTCAGATGTTCTCAAGAACCTTACTTGCATGGCAGACAGCTGTAGCCTATCTCGGGGACTCCTTTCTCCTGAGTCCCGGCTCACTATCCAAGCTGCTGTTGTGCCCTCAAGTCTTAGATGGGTATAGGGCATTTACAGCCTCCTACTCCTCTGGTGTCTGTTACAGGACTGTTAGTATCCATACAACCGTGGAGACCAGGCTCCAGTTCATGCGCTCACTCGAGATGAGCTCTTCCTCTCAGCTCTATCTCAGCGCTCCTTCCACACGTCTGCACACTTCACCCTCCACAGACTAACTGACTCCTCCTTCCTCTTGGCCCTCAGAGAGCACTCCCCTTAATTCCGGTTCAGAGTCCCCCCTGCTGGCCTAGAGTGGAAATGTGTTGCATGCATAGATTGCCGTCATTGCCTCCAAGCCTGGCATTACCCTCCCCTGGAAGAAGGCAAAGCCAGTGTGGCGGCCATACTCCTGAGGGTGCCACACAACCATCTGTCTCTTCACCACCTGCCAAATTGCCCAGGCAGTCAGAGAGCCCTGGACAGGAGCCATCTCATTCTCTACTTCTGTTCTCTGAATCTGTTGGCTTGGAAAGAGGGGGTAGAAATACAGCACAAAAGTGGATTAAATACCCACAAATTCTCACGATACAAAGTAGCAAATCAGCAATAGAGAAATAACATAAAACATAACTTTTAATAATAGATGTAAAAGCTACCAAAGATAGTAGTGCAAGTAAATCACTAAATCAAATGCCACAAATCATAATGGAGGTAACTGTATAAGTCTCTGTAACAGATTACTACCAATATATACATGTGGCTATTCCAAGTCCAAAATTTTGAGAGATTGGACCAAAAAGGTACTTGCACTAAACCAGTGCAAAAAAGTCCAAGTAAAAAATGAACAGTTTCCTTATCAGAGGAACTAAAGAGACCTCTACCCTGTAAAGGTTATCAAGGAATATGCCTATTCATGTATATAACAAAGACATCATAATAATAAGGCCATCAACATAATGTGAAAAGGAAAGATCTCACCACATGAAGATGGAGGATGTCCAGGATCAGATGTCCCATCAGAGTCATATCAGGTCAGGAAGAAAAGGGGGTTCACCCTATACAAGCCCTGTTTGAGCTACAAATACTGACACCCATGACTCCCGCCCTAACAAGGGCAGTCCACATCTAATCCCTATAAACCATAGCCCTACAAAGTCCCTGTGCATCCCGACGCGTTTCATCACTTAATGACTCTTCAGGGGACCTATTAGCACAAATTGGGCATCATCACAGAGTATACAGGCTGCCTCCTAAGATGACAATGGAGTGAGGCAGACTGATGAGGAGGGCACTTAAATGAACTGCCAATCAAATAGAACACATCCACCTGAGATGACTTGGAACGCACGCCGTCCACCATTACCCCTTGTGGGACGCAGGCACATGATGAGTGTGTTAATAAGAAACGCCCATCTCCTATACCAAGCAATAGTGTGTAAACGCCGGCGTATCCCGCGGCAAAGGCCGCCCTATTTCCGGTTGCGTCATACTGCCCAAAAGCAAAATGGCCGCCGCACTTCCGGTCATGCGCACTCATCGGTGCCAGCAAGAAAAATGGCCGCCACACTTCCGGTCATGCGCACTCATGTTTAAGCAGTGCCAGCAGGGCGGAAGTAAAGCATGCGACAAAGGTCGCAATACTGCTAGAAGGCAATATCGTCATACGCGCTTTAATCAGTCCGTGAGCCGATATTAAACAAGCGGATAGACAGATCATGCATCTCTAAAAGGCCTCAACCACCAAAATGATTGCGAAAAATAGTACCCAACAACCTAAAACATGGGATGGATATTGTCCCAATCAGAAGGCCTCAAGAGAGCATTGCCAGAATCAAAATAAATAAAAAGGTGGAAAATAACAAAAATTCAAACTCAGAATATAAAGGTAGCAAACACATATATAAAAAAGGGGGTATTTTACAGTATATACAAAGGAAATAATAAACAGCACACATATCAAACCCTAGATATAGCAGCCAAAATTGAGTTGGTCATTAAGCCCTCTTGGGGTCATGGTGTTCAAACAAAAGATCCACTTAGTCTCTTTTTGTAGAATGATGCGATCCCAATTACCACCCCTTGGTGGTTTTTTTACCCTTTCAATCCCCAGAAATTGGATGGAATTAACATTCCCTCCTTGACACTGATTAATGTGGCGTGAAATAGGGGTATCTCTCTTATGGATAATGTCTCCAATATGTTCCCCAATCCTACGTTTGAATTCCCTAATGGTTTTACCCACATATTCTTTGCCACATGTACATGAGGCCTTATAAATGACTCCCTTGCTGCTACAGTTAATAAATTCCCTAATTTGATATGCCTGTCCAGTAACATTACTGACAAAGCCAGCACCAGGGGAAATGTGGGAACAAGCAACGCAGTGGCCACATCTAAAGCAACCATTCACATTGGTGGGCAACCAAGTTGTACGGGAAGGTCTGGTGAAATGACTGTTGACCAGCCGATCTTTCAATGAACGGCCTTTCTTGTACGTTATTAGAGGTCGTATCGAAAGTTCTCCTCCAACATCCTTATCCATTAATAACACAGGCCAATGTTTGGCCAGGATAGCACGTACATCACTTGCTCCATTATCAAAAGTGGTAATCAACCTCATTTCACCTTTATTTTCAACTCTGGGTCTGGGTTTAAGGAGTTCCATTCTGTTTTTACCCTTAGCATGTTTGTAGGCACGTTTCAAAACATCAAGAGGATAACCCCTATCCAAAAATCTGTCTCTGAGTTCTCTCGCCTGTCTCTCAAAAGATTCATCTGTAGAGCAATTTCTACGTATCCTGAGGTATTGACCCTTGGGTACTCCACGTTTAAGATGTATAGGGTGACTGCTGTCCCACCTCAACAAAGAGTTAGTAGCCGTGGGTTTCCTGTAAGTGCAGGTGGTAATAGTGCCATCATTTTTCCTCTCAATCAATATATCAAGAAAGGACAACGAAAACGGGTCAATCACAGAAGTAAAAAATAGACCACACTCATTGTGATTCAGTGTATCTACAAATACAGAAAAACTATCCTTAGAACCCTTCCACAAAATCAGGATGTCATCAATATATCGAACCCACAGCTCGATTCGTCCCATGACATCCAAGCCACTCCTGAAGACCTGGGTCTCCTCCCACCAGCCCAGGAACAAATTTGCATATGCCGGGGCACATGGACTCCCCATAGCGGTGCCCCTGAGCTGGTGGTAGATCTTATGATCAAACAAGAAGAAATTCTTAGTGAGACAGAAACGAAGTAGTTTGATGACAAACTCGCTGTGGGCACGGTATTGACATCCTCTGGTGTTCAGGAAATATAACACAGCTTCAAGCCCCTTATCGTGCGGTATGGAAGTGTAAAGCGCCTCCACATCAATACTACCCAGATTAACCTCAGGATCAACACATAATCCCTCTATTCTCCGAAGAAGATCAGGGGTATCCTGCACGAAGGATCGTAAAGAGGCGACGAAGGGTTTCAGGACACGATCTAAATAAATGCCAATGTTGTGGCTAATACTGCCCATTCCTGACACAATAGGTCTCCCCTTTAAAGGGGAAAGACCCTTGTGTAATTTCGGTAGGCAGTAAAAGGTAGCAACTATTGAATCTTTAGGCATTAAAAAATCAAATTCAGATTTGTCAATAACTCTCATGGATAGACCTTCACCCAAGATGCTTTTAAGTTCAAACAAATAATCAGAGGTAGGGTTATGATCTAAAATCTCATAGCTCACTCTGTCCTCAAGGAGGGTCTCACACATTTTGGAATATTGTGTAGAGTCAAGGATGACCACATTGCCACCCTTATCTGAGGGTTTAATGACAATGCGGTCATCCTGCTCAAGCTTATTGATAACTGCCATTTCTGTTTTCGTACAATTATACCTGGAAAAGATCTTCTTTCCTTGTAAGGATTTCAAATCTTCTGTAACCAAGTTTTCAAAAATATCTATAGCAGACACATCTCCAATGGGAGGGGGCATTTTGGTGCTCCTGTTTTTTAAATCAGTAAAGGGACCCCTTCCAAGATCGTTGGGGTTCACTACACCAATACTAGATAACAGGCGTACGTCTGGCAACAAATCAACAGGAATCCCCATATCTATACAGGTACGGTTATCCTGTTGAAGAAAAAACTTTCTCCAACGTACCTTACGTAAAAACAAATTAAGATCTTTTATAGACCGAAACAGATCAAAGTCTGTACTGGGGACAAATGTAAGACCCTTTTGCAAGACCTGTAGTTCTTCACGGTTGAGCATCCTGGAGGACAGATTAACTACTTGTATACCGTTAGCGACCGATGAGGATGCTGAATTAGGGACACGACTGATAGGTAAAGTAATATTAGAATAGTTATCCTCAGGAATGATTCTTATTTCCGTACCGGATGTTGACGGTTCCTTAGAGGATAACTCTGATCTAAAAAATGCGATCCCGCAGTAGTGTCGGATCTATCCAGGGGACCACGATGACCACGGCCTCTAACTCTACCTCTATTCCTCCCCCTATTGCTTCTACCCCTTCCCTCAGTATCAGAGAAGTCAGTATCCGTAGAAGACAAATCAGTTTCAAGATCAATATTGTTAATACGATTACTAATAACTAGAGTTGAGCGACTTTTGGTTTTTTAGGGTCGCGTTTCGTTTCGTGAAACCCGACTTTTCCAAAAGTCGGGTCGAGCAAGATCGTCCGATTATAGGGAAAAGTCGGGGTCGTCCCGAAACACGAAACCCAATGTAAGTCAATGGGGAATAAAAGTCGGCAGTGAGAGGAGGACAGGAAACACACCTACAGTGCCCATTTGAATGCCAAAAGCATCAATTCTTCTTTCTTAAGCTTGTCAACCTTAATTAACTTCATAATACAAGTTACGCACTGAAAAATGGGGGTTATTTGGCTACAAACTGGGGGGGGGGAGGGCTGGCTCCAGGTTTTCATGTGCCCTGGGCGAAAGAGCGCCTCTTTAACACATACCACAACTCATCATGCTCCGATACGGCAGAGAAATAGCGGTATAGTACAATGAAAAATACCTCACTTTTTACATCTCATGACGAGGCCCATCTATTTCTCCATACAGAATCATTGGTCCCATATAATGTTTGAAACAGTATATGATGAGCTCCACATAATGCTACAGTATATGTTGGTCCCCATGGATGAAGCTCCACTGTCTTATGGGCCCAAATAATGCTCCAAACATAATGGGCCCCATTTCTAATGCTCTAGTGTATAATGGGCCCTGTAAATGCTGCTCCAGTGTCTGATGTCCACCTTTGGAATGTTCCAGTGTATGGTGGGCCCCATCTATCATTCTCCAGAGTATAGTGCTCCCCAAAAATTGCTGTCCCAACATTGAAAACAATCAAATAAGTCTCCTCGCTAGGGAATCCCTGTACTTGTCTGGACAGGTGCTGTAGCTTGCTTAACAGCTCGCCAGCCGTTCTCACGCCCAGTATGGATTACACGTGATTGCACAAAGGTGAGAAAGGGTACCGTATCCCCAGATAACATGTATGGATAGCGTACACATTCAAAATATATGTCTCAGGAGGCAGGCTCAGACGGTGTTAGGCCCAGTATGGATTGCACGTGATTGCACAAAGGTTAGAAAGGGTACCGTATCCCCGGATAACATGTATGGATAGCGTACACATTCAAAATATATGTCTATACAGCATGAGGCAGGCTCAGACGGTGTTAGGCCCAGTATGGATTGCACGTGATTGCACAAAGGTTAGAAAGGGTACCGTATCCCTGGATAACATGTATGGATAGCGTACACATTCAAAATATATGTCTATACAGCATGAGGCAGGCTCAGACGGTGTTAGGCCCAGTATGGATTGCACGTGATTGCACAAAGGTTAGAAAGGGTACCGTATCCCTGGATAACATGTATGGATAGCGTACACATTCAAAATATATGTCTCAGGAGGCAGGCTCAGACGGTGTCAGGCACAGTATGGATTTGACGGCCCAGATTACACAGCGGAGGAGCAGGGAGAGGTAAAGATTGCAAATGCTGGGGCCCTGCCCAAGCAAGGGGGGCCCACTCGTGGGCGTCGGTACTGGCACTGGGCCCCTCATAGTACAGCGGTGTGTCTGACGGCGGGTGTGCACCACCACCATCAGAGACACTTGATTGCACTATGAGGGACCCTGTGCCAGTGCCCGCGCCCAAGAGTTGGCCTACCCACCTGTCCAGGGCAACGGCACTCGCACGGTGTCATGCGGTAGGTGGTGACCCTGGCCATGGGGGGGGAGGCAGCACAGTTAGGGAGTTTTAGAAAGTGGCATATGTTGATGTTGGACATTCAGCTGATGCAAAAGGCGAAATAGGTGAAGTACCAGGAAGAGGTGGACCAAAGCAAGCCATTTTTCTGTCACCCTATGTGTCATCAGGGGAAGGTGGGACAAAATCCTTGGAAACCCATGCGTGGTTCATTTTAATGAAGGTTAGATCATCCACATTTTGGGTTGACAGACGGGTCCTTTTTTCTGTCAGGATTGATCCAGCTGCACTGAAGACTCTTTCCGATAGCACACTTGCAGCTGGGCAAGCGAGCTCCTGTAAGGCATATTGTGCCAATTCAGGCCAGGTGTCCAGTTTAGCGGCCCAATAGTCAAAGGGGAATGACCTGTGTGGGAGAACATCGATATGGGAGGAAAAGTAGTTTGTTACCATAGTTGACAACTGCTGTCTCCTGTCACTTTCCATCGATGCAGTATTACCAGTTGTGTGAGCGGTATTTGAAAAATCAGTCCACAACATTGTCATGAAACCCCTGTCTCCAACGCCACTTCTGCTGTGTGCACCACGAACACCTCTGCCAAGCTGCCCCCGGCCCGTACGGCTCGTGTGAGAACCATCACCGCTGCTGTGTGCTGGGAATGCCTCAAGCAACCGATTTACCAGAGTTGCTTGTTTATTAGCCAATATTAGGTCAAGGTTCTCCTGTGGCATGATGTTTTGTAATTTGCCTTTATAGCGTGGATCCAGGATGCTGGCCAACCAGTAGTCGTCATCGTTCATCATTTTGGCAATGCGGGGGTCCCTTTTTAGGATCTGCAAGGCATAATCTGACATGTGGGCCAATGTTCCCGGTGTCAATGATGCACTGCGAGTGCTGGGTGGAGGAGCACTTTCTGGCAAATCCACATCCCTCCAGTCACGCACAAACCCTGTACCAGACCTTGCCACGCCAACATTTTCACTTGCCCCACGAGATGCATCCTCCTCCCCTAAGTAATCATCCCCATCATCCTCCTCCTCCTCCTCTTCTTCCTCCACCTCGTCCAGGAGAGGTCCCTGAGCAGACAATGGCTGAATGTCATCAAGGATTCCCTCCTCCTCTTCCTCCTCATCAACATTGGCTGCAGACGCCTGCTCCTTAAGGTGCGTCAAAGTTTGCATGAGCAGACGCATAAGTGGGATGCTCATGCTTAGGATGGCGTTGTCTGCGCTTACCAGCCGTGTGCATTCCTCAAAACACTGAAGGACTTTACAAAGGTCTTTCAGCTTCGACCACTGCACACCTGTCAACTCCATGTCTGCTCTCAAAGTGCCTGGCTGTGTATCCTCCCACAAATGCATTATGGCCTGCCTCTGCTCGCACAGCCGCTCCACCATGTGCAGGGTGGAGTTCCACCTTGTTGCAATGTCGATAATGAGGCGGTGGTTGGGAAGGTGGAGCAATCGCTGCAGCTTCTGCATACGAACGGAGTGTACAGGCGACCGGCGGATGTGCGCGCACAGTCTTCGCACCTTCTGGAGCAGGGCTGTTAACTCTGGATAATTTTTGAGGAAGCACTGCACCACCAGGTTCAAGGTGTGAGCCAAGCAAGGTATGTGCCTGAGTTTTGAAAGGGCTATGGCTGCCACAAAATTACGGCTGTTATCACTAACTACCTTGCCTGCCTCAAGATGTACACTGCCCAGCCATGACTCAGTTTGTCGCTTCAAGTACTCGGCCAGCACCTCGGCGGTGTGTCTGTCGCCCAAACACATCATCTGCAACACAGCCTGCTGACGCTTTCCACTAGCTGCTCAATAGGGGGACACATCGTGTGCAACAGTGGCAGCTGCAGATGGAGTGCTCGTACGACTGCGCTCTGTGGACGAGCTTTCGCTTCTGGAGGAGGTGGAGGAGGAGGAGGGTCGAACGCCTACAGCCAACTGTTTCCTATACCGTGGGCTAGGCAGCACTGTCCCACCACCGCTGTCCCCTGTGGACCCTGCATCCACCACATTAACCCAGTGCGCAGTGATGGACACGTAACGGCCCTGGCCATGCCGACTGGACCATGCATCAGTTGTGAGGTGCACCTTTCCGCTCACTGACTGCTTGAGTGCATGGACAATGCGGTCTTTCACATGATGGTGGAGGGCTGGGATGGCTTTGCGAGAGAAGAAGTGGCGACTGGGTAGGTCATAGCGTGGTACTGCATAGGCCATGAGTTCGCGGAAAGCTGTGCTTTCCACCAACCGAAAGGGCATCATCTCAAACGAGATTAGTTTGGCAATGTGGGCGTTCAAACCCAGTGTACGCGGATGAGAGACTGAGTACTTTCTTGACCTACTCATAGTGTCTGGGAGGGTGAGCTGGACTTGAGAGCTGCATATGGTGGAAGTAGCGGTGGACAGGGCGGACTGAGAGAGGGTTGATGATGGTGATGGAGTTGGTGTTCTTTCTGATGGCCTAGAATCAGTCTTTCGTTGATATAACAGTGGGATTCCCTGACTGCTGTGGCCTTGCAACGACACCTCAACATTTGCTGCTGTGCTAACCGGTGGGCTTACAGTGGGGGAAACAATGTAGCGTTGCTGACTACCTTCGTTGTGATCAGTTGCACATGTGGCACTTGAGGTTTGGTGTTGTGTCCACGCTTGCAAGTGCATGCTGGTTAAATGTCTAAGCATGCAACTGGTATTCAAATTTTTCAGATTTTTCCGTCGGCTAAAGGTCTTTGCGCACTTCTTACAGATAACCTTGGCCTGATCATGAGGATTTTGTTCAAAAAAGTGCCACACTGCACTCTTCCTACTTTGGCAGACATTTTGCGGCCTAGCACGCTGTGATCTTTTGACCCTCTGGACAAGCTGTCCAGCAACTCTTTTGATGTTTGGAACCTGTCTTTGGAGTGCTCCGGGCCTGCCAGATAACAGCTGTTGCGATGTCGATGTCTGCTGTGGATGCTCCTCATCTGAGCTATTGGAAGCAGCACCCTCTTCCCCCAATGGATGCCAATCTGGGTCAACAACTGGGTCATCCATCACCTCCTCTTCTATGTCATGTGCACCTTCCTCTGTGTCACCGTGTATGGTGGTATAGTGTGCGGGAAGGGGCACCTGAGTCTCATCAGGGTCAGAATCTGGCTCTGTACACTGCGAGGACAATGTAGTGCTCTGAGTGAATGTACCAGCAGAATCATCCATCAGCGGCTGTGCATCAGTGCACTCCATGTCAGATTCATCTTGGCCTGGGTAATTCACCATTTCACTTGATAATCCAGGCATGGTATGTGAAAACAGCTCCATGGAGTAATCAGTAGTATGGCCTGCGTCATCCTTCAATCTTGGTTGGGGTGAAGGACACAAGGAAAGGTGTGGTTCATGAACATGAGCCTCCAATGACGACTCAGTGCTTTTACTTTTTACAATTGAAGAAGAGGAGGCGATAGAGCTGGAGGCTGAGTCAGCAATGTAAGACAAAACTTTTTCCTGATGCTCTGGCTTTAAAAGCGGTTTGCCAACTCCTAGAAAACTAAGCGTTCGAGGCCTTATGTAGCCAGACGATGACGCAGGCTCAACACCTCCTGCATTCGGTCCTATTTTGCTCTTGCCACTACCATCAGATCCACCACCAACACCATCATTACCAGCTGCCAACCCCCGCCCAATTCCACGGCCTCTTCCACCAGCCTTCCTCATTTTTGGTAGAAATGTAGACAAAATCCAACAAACTATATAGTATGTAAAACAAGGTGTCTATATGACAGGGGAGATTTTGAATTTCTGCACACACTTTTGGACACTGGACACTTTTGGATTGTGTGAGGCCCACTGATATCTGAGCGCTATGTGACAGGCTCGATGGCACAGCTGTGACCTAAGTGACTAGAGAATAAGTGAGATTTTGAATCTCTGCACACACTTTTGGACACTGGACACTTTTGGATTGTGTGAGGCCCACTGATATCTGAGCGCTATGTGACAGGCTCGATGGCACAGCTGTGACCTAAGTGACTAGAGAATAAGTGAGATTTTGAATCTCTGCACACACTTTTGGACACTGGACACTTTTGGATTGTGTGAGGCCCACTGATATCTGAGCGCTATGTGACAGGCTCGATGGCACAGCTGTGACCTAAGTGATTAGAGAATAAGTGAGATTTTGAATCTCTGCACACACTTTTGGACACTGGACACTTTTGGATTGTGTGAGGCCCAATGAATATCTGAGCGCTATGTGACAAGCTCGATGGCACAGCTGTGACCTAAGTGACTAGAGGATAAGTGAGAGTTTGAATCTCTGCACACACTTTTGGACACTGGACACTTTTGGATTGTGTGAGACCCAATGAATATCTGAGCGCTATGTGACAAGCTCGATGGCACAGCTGTGACCTAAGTGACTAGAGGATAAGTGAGAGTTTGAATCTCTGCACACACTTTTGGACACTGGACACTTTTGGATTGTGTGAGGCCCAATGAATATCTGAGCGCTATGTGACAAGCTCGATGGCACAGCTGTGACCTAAGTGACTAGAGAATAAGTGAGATTTTGAATCTCTGCACACACTTTTGGACACTGGACACTTTTGGATTGTGTGAGGCCCACTGATATCTGAGCGCTATGTGACAGGCTCGATGGCACAGCTGTGACCTAAGTGACTAGAGAATAAGTGAGATTTTGAATCTCTGCACACACTTTTGGACACTGGACACTTTTGGATTGTGTGAGGCCCAATGAATATCTGAGCGCTATGTGACAAGCTCGATGGCACAGCTGTGACCAAAGTGACTAGAGGATAAGTGAGAGTTTGAATCTCTGCACACACTTTTGGACACTGGACACTTTTGGATTGTGTGAGGCCCAATGAATATCTGAGCGCTATGTGACAAGCTCGATGGCACAGCTGTGACCTAAGTGACTAGAGGATAAGTGAGAGTTTGAATCTCTGCACACACTTTTGGACACTGGACACTTTTGGATTGTGTGAGGCCCAATGAATATCTGAGCGCTATGTGACAAGCTCGATGGCACAGCTGTGACCTAAGTGACTAGAGGATAAGTGAGAGTTTGAATCTCTGCACACACTTTTGGACACTGGACACTTTTGGATTGTGTGAGGCCCAATGAATATCTGAGCGCTATGTGACAAGCTCGATGGCACAGCTGTGACCTAAGTGACTAGAGGATAAGTGAGAGTTTGAATCTCTGCACACACTTTTGGACACTGGACACTTTTGGATTGTGTGAGGCCCAATGAATATCTGAGCGCTATGTGACAAGCTCGATGGCACAGCTGTGACCTAAGTGACTAGAGGATAAGTGAGAGTTTGAATCTCTGCACACACTTTTGGACACTGGACACTTTTGGATTGTGTGAGGCCCAATGAATATCTGAGCGCTATGTGACAAGCTCGATGGCACAGCTGTGACCTAAGTGACTAGAGTATAAGTGAGATTTTGAATCTCTGCACACACTTTTGGACACTGGACACTTTTGGATTGTGTGAGGCCCAATGAATATCTGAGCGCTATGTGACAAGCTCGATGGCACAGCTGTGACCTAAGTGACTAGAGAATAAGTGAGATTTTGAATCTCTGCACACACTTTTGGACACTGGACACTTTTGGATTGTGTGAGGCCCACTGATATCTGAGCGCTATGTGACAGGCTCGATGGCACTGCTGTGACAAAAGTGACTAGAGGATAAGGGAGATTTTGAATATCTGCACACACTTTTGGACACTGGACACTTTTGGATTGTGTGAGGCCCACTGATATCTGAGCGCTATGTGACAGGCTCGATGGCACTGCTGTGACAAAAGTGACTAGAGGATAAGGGAGATTTTGAATATCTGCACACACTTTTGGACACTGGACACTTTTGGATTGTATGAGGCCCACTGATATCTGAGCGCTATGTGACAGGCTCGATGGCACTGCTGTGACAAAAGTGACTAGAGGATAAGGGAGATTTTGAATATCTGCACACACTTTTGGACACTGGACACTTTTGGATTGTGTGAGGCCCACTGATATCTGAGCGCTATGTGACAGGCTCGATGGCACTGCTGTGACAAAAGTGACTAGAGGATAAGGGAGATTTTGAATATCTGCACACACTTTTGGACACTGGACACTTTTGGATTGTATGAGGCCCACTGATATCTGAGCGCTATGTGACAGGCTCGATGGCACTGCTGTGACAAAAGTGACTAGAGGATAAGGGAGATTTTGAATATCTGCACACACTTTTGGACACTGGACACTTTTGGATTGTGTGAGGCCCACTGATATCTGAGCGCTATGTGACAGGCTCGATGGCACTGCTGTGACAAAAGTGACTAGAGGATAAGGGAGATTTTGAATATCTGCACACACTTTTGGACACTGGACACTTTTGGATTGTGTGAGGCCCACTGATATCTGAGCGCTATGTGACAGGCTCGATGGCACTGCTGTGACAAAAGTGACTAGAGGATAAGGGAGATTTTGAATTTCTGCACACACTTGTGGACAGTGGACACTTTTGGATTGTGTGAGGCCCACTGATATCTGAGCGCTATGTGACAGGCTCGATGGCACAGCTGTGACAAAAGTGACTAGAGGATAAGGGAGATTTTGAATCTCTGCACACACTTTTGGACACTGGACACTTTTGGATTGTGTGAGGCCCAATGAATATCTGAGCGCTATGTGACAGGCTCGATGGCACAGCTGTGACAAAAGTGACTAGAGGATAAGGGAGATTGGATTGCTTTTAAAAAAGCAGTTTGCGGAGCAGTGGGTAAACAGCAATGCAGGAATGTCAGGAAGCCTTAGAAGGCAGCCCAACAACCAACACCACTGATACACCACTATATAGCCTCCCCTTGCACTGCACACACAGTGACTGGTGTGTTGTGCAGGCCAAATTGCTAGCAGCAGAAGCAGTTTTTTTTTCTTCTCAGCAGGACAAAAAAAAAAATTGGGATTGCTTTTAAAAAAGCAGTTTGCGAAGCAGTGGGTAAACAGCAATGCCAGCCTGTCAGGAAACCTTAAAAGGCAGCCCAACAACCAACACCACTGATACACCACTATATAGCCTCCCCTTGCACTGCACACACAGTGACTGGTGTGTTGTGCAGGCCAAATCGCTAGCAGCAGAAGCAGTTTTTTTGTCTTCTTCCCTGCCTAACGCTCTCCCTACAGAATCAGCAGCAACCTCTCCCTATACTAAGATCGGCAGAAGTAAGATGGCGGTCGGTGTGCACGCCCTTTTATACCCCCTGTGACGCCCACCAAAGCAAGCCAATCACTTGCATGCCCTTCTGAAAGATGGTGGTGACCCGTGCCTATGTCATCACGTTACCCACAGTGTCCGTGGATCCTGATTGGCTGAAAAAGAGCGCAAAACAAACTTTTGAAACGCGACTTTGGCGCGTAAGTCGCCGACCTCGTGGCCGACCTCATCCTAGGGTCGGGTTTCGTTTCATGAAACCCGACTTTGCCAAAAGTCGGCGACTTTTGAATTTTTTCGACCCGTTTCGCTCAACTCTAGTCTTTAGTGCCGCAGGTGGTGTACTAACAGACCGTCGCACGCGACTATCCTCCGATAACATTGACCGGCTTACTTTTCTGAAAATGAACAAGGCCTGGATCTCGCCGGAATTTGCCAGTCCTCTTCCAGAATAAATAATTGGTTGGCAACAGTATCCAGGTCTGCTGTTGTGTTCATGTTTCTGCCACCTGAACTGTAATCCCTGGGCTCCAACACCACCAGTTGCTGCTCAGAAGTGCCGTCTGCACAGAGAAAAACACACGCTCCAGTGTTAGTGGGGTTCAGTAACGCCAGCTGCTCCCCTGCTGTGTGTCCGGCAATGTCTCCTGCTCCCTCCACATTCACACTACATCAGATTTTACACTTGCTCCAAGTAGGCCTCAGCCTACTCCATGATTGATCCTGGGCTCCAACACCGCCAGTTGCCAGTTTTTTTGTTTTTTACATATCATGAAATCTAAATTCTGATGGAGCTTTTTAAGGACGTCAAAAACAACAAATTTTTCAAGTGGAACCGCTTCAGGAAAAACTCCTTTTTTGGGGAGGTTTTTATTATCCAGTATAGTGTGTGTATATATATATATATTATAATATGAAATGTTTTTTTTCAGCTGTTTTACTTGATGTGTAAAATTCGGAGTGGATTCCAGAAGATATTCGCCTCAGAGAGGTGACATGTAGCCGAAGAGGAAGAAAATGCTCAAAAACAAGATTTGAACAGCAGGGTGGCTTAACATTGATGGGTAAGCTCTGACCCAGTACAGTGATGGAGAGCGGTCTGCTTTTATTGTTTTTTATTCTTCACATATGAGAAAGGAAACAGACGTGAGACTGAGACCTCAGAACAGTTTGTAGATCTTCTTAGAGCCTTGCAGTATGATGTACCGCCACAAGGTGGCACCCATGAGCTGTGATAGGTTTCTGCTGCCTGTGGCTGACGTCAATGCAGGGAGGCCGGGCGTCGTGGCTCCGTGTGATGACGTCATCATCCTGGGTCTCTGTGCACATGTGCGGGGCACCAGCTGAGCCTCAGTGACAGCTACTGCCACTCCAGAGCGGAGATCATGCTGCAGCCCCTCAGAGCGGCGCTCCACAGCAGTGTGCACAAAAGCTGCTGCAGAGCGTTCTCCGTGTCTGCACGTTCCTACAACTCTGGGCGCAAGGTAAAACCCCGCTATAACGCGAGCCGCCCTCATCTCGCCCCTTGCTATCGGTTCCTTTAACCTGTTCACGTCTGCACACATCTGTGTCATGCCCTGGCTGTATCTGTGCTGTTCCTCTGTGCAGTATACGGTGGAGGATGGCGCTGCGGCTGGCGTATTAGGGCGCTCCGACTGCCGGCAGCTTTTTTTTTTTGCCCTCTTGATCTGACTGATCAAACTCAACCGTGGGTCTGTTATAAAAACACGAAAAACCTCTCGGCTGCCCCCCGACCATAGGTAATAATGGCAACAGAATTTATTTCCCATGGCTCATAAATGGCTGAGAATTGGATCCAATACACTGGTTACATTTTTGGCTCCCCGGATTTGCTGCTAGCGCCATGTTCTGAAGCCGTGTGCATGACCCACCGCACCTTCCACCATTTGTTACCTCTGTGATATAGATGTTTCCTTTCCCTCCCAGAAGCCGTGGTGGTGGGGGAGCATGAAGAAGCCTCGGAGTGGTATGGGGGCCATTATGGCGCCATATTACACATCGCGGAGCCGTACTGCGGCCTCAGCTATTTCCATCTTTCTGCTTTAGGGCCTTGTTCTCGGTGTATATGATAAGAATGAGGATGAAAGTCTCCCCCTGAGCCGGGCCGCAGACAGGTTCGACAATGCTGTTTCAGGAAAACTGCGACTTCAGCTGACAAGGTAGAAATCCAATGTTATCCGTGTATAACGCAGACTGTTCCCACCCCATCGCCCCCATAGTAATCCATGGTCTTCCTTTACAGGTCCGGGCCTGCACTGAAGAAGGGGAAGACGCGAGTGTTTTATGGTTTGCATGAGGCACGTTCTCATTATTACTATGTGATGTGTAATTATCTGGTAATATAGCGGGAAAGATGAATGAGTATTATGAGGGTCCCGCTGTTTTGTGTATAAAGCCTTTATGCAGCCCTATGTGTCGCCATGGCTACACCCTGTCCTATAGTTGTGTATTACCCCTGTCCATCTGCTGCCATTTTTTGTATATAGGTCAGGGGAAGGATGGGGTGTAGACAGCACTTATATGTGGGTTTACATTCTGCCGTATCATTACTATGTCAGGGTTGAGCAGGGTGGATTTGATTTAAATCTAACTGATTTAAATCACGATTTAAATCACTAGTCAGTAAGGCTTGATTTAAATCAGTGATTTAAATCAAAGTTTCTACCTAAACTAGTTCTTGCTACTTTAACATGCAAGTAGATGAAGATTTTTAGAATCACTTTTTATATTACTTTTTTCTCCCCAGTTTAATGGGTTAATCATTCATATTTGGACACCACTGTTCTGTTGTACTTAGGAAGGAGAAAAATAATCCTGACCTTAATAACAATTTAAATAGATTTATTCAACTGAAACAATAACAACATTACAGCATAAGTTATTTGCTTACACAAACATCCATGTTTGTTAACTAATTTGGCTAAACAAAATATATATATATTTTAAGAAACTTAGACTGTCAGCCCAGCTGACACATGAAAAACTTAAATACTACTGTCCCTGCTGTCCTCTGTAGCTCACTTGTCGTCATCTTCATCATCATCTTCTTCTTTGTTCCTATTCATAATCTGGAAAAGAAAAACAAGCTTTCCTGCTTTATTGGGTCCCAACTGATTTCTCAATTTAGAATGAATGAGTCCAAAGGAAGAGAATATTCTTTCAACGCCTGCAGAAGAAGCTACTGCTGTTAAAAGTGAAATCATTACTTGAACAGTCTCTAAATCCAAGCGCTTAAGTGACTTCCACCAGTTTACTGGTGTGACCTTCCTTAAAATATCTTCAGCAAACATATATTTCTTGAATGGTTCCCCCTTAGCTTTGAAGTTTATTATAGTTGGCATTAAAGATGGATGATTGCTGGATACCCATGTCATAGCTAACTCCTCTTCCTCAGCACTTAGGTTTTGACCCTGATATTGGATATTGACAATATTTGCCAAAAAATGAGCTGGAGTCAGTGCTTGTCCCATTCGTTTGTTTACTGCTTGTAATTTAATTCTGTCCATGTGTAGTTCTGTTTTTAAGTGTTCACTCAGTTCCTTCCAAATTTCAACAGCATCCGCAATAAAACAGCTATTTTTCTGTATTTTGTTTAAAGCTTGAGAGATGGGTTTCAGGAAGCTCAGCATATGTTCAACATTTCTCTTAAGCCCAATGTTGAGGATTTTGGCCGTGACAGTGCCATCTATTTTATCTCGATTTTCTTCACAAAGTGTCATCAGAATAGGCCAGTTTTTGATATACTGCTCAAAACAGTCCACCA
Source organism: Dendrobates tinctorius (assembly GCF_039654945.1). Classification (NCBI taxonomy): domain Eukaryota; kingdom Metazoa; phylum Chordata; class Amphibia; order Anura; family Dendrobatidae; genus Dendrobates; species Dendrobates tinctorius. The sequence continues at coordinate 838,983 of NW_027362013.1, read as the reverse complement.
CAGAGTTCCATCTAACATCTTGTGGGAGCGTTAGCTTGGTTCCACCCATCCTTTTCAGAGCTGCTGCAGCAAAATGATTATTACGGAAGTATTTAGCAATTTCAACAACATTAGCCTTTATTTCTGGAACACTTAAGTCTTTGGCTAAGAGGTGCAGCAAATGAGCACTGCAACCATATGTTATTAGCAGCTTTGTATTCCCTCCCTGCTCTTCTAAATCTCTTCTCATCTTGGATACGTTTGCAGCATTGTCAGTGACCAAACTGCGTACTAGACATTTGAATTTTTGTTCACATGTCGTTATAGCTTTTACTGCCACTTCGTGTAAGTATTCTGCTGTGTGTGCATTTCCTGACTTATCAGTTGTTTGTGTAAGGAAGACTTTACCTTCTTCTGTTGTTATACAAGCACATACAATAGGATCATTGTGGACATTACTCCACCCATCAATACTTAGGTTAACAATTTTACCCTCCAGAGCTGTTGCACATTGCTCCATTTCTCTGTCATGCACTTGATCCAGCAGTTTCCCTGCAACATCAGCTCTGCTGGGTGGACTGTATCCTGGTCTCAGTGACTGAACCATATTAATGAAATGTGGGTTCTCAGTCAGACGGAAAGAAGAGTTCGTTGCATAAATAAACTGGGCAATTTTTTCATCAATCAACTCTTTTTCTAATCTGCTAGTTCTTATCACAAACCTATCTATGGTGGTTCCAGGAGGTAAAGGTTTTGTCTTCCTTTTGGGTGATGGTGATATGTGGCTGTGGGTGTCTGATGATGCTGCTGCTAATGAAGCACTATCCTGGATGGATAACTCTGAAACTGTAGAACAGGATGATGGTGATCTTGGAGGTGGATAGTTTCCAGAATCCATGAATTCCCCTAAACAAAAAAAGTCAATGCTGTTATTTTATTGTTTATACAATTTCTGCTTATTGTACACAACACATCACTGCCCCTGCCCCAAAAGGAATATTTGTTTTTCTTCATAACTGTACCAAATGACAGTAACATGCAGTAATAATAAGAAATATAATTTTTCTCACACATGACAGTTCAGTCTTTAGAAATAGGATTCAATAAAAATGTTTACCAACCTGAAGATCCTGTCTGTTCAGAAGTGTTTCTTTGGTCATCTTCATCACCGCACTTCTCATGATGTTGCCTCATTCGCGCCACCAGGCCTTGCATCTCTTTGTTGCATCGTTTGCATTTTGCACGCTTGCCTGCCTTACCGATTAAAATATTCCCAAACTGGGTCTCTTTTACGGCCTGCTGCCATTATAAGGAAAGAATGTAATAAACCTCAGATCGTACACACAAACAGTGGCTATGCTGCAGTATTGTGCTCAAAGTTTCACTTTCATTTTCTTGTCTGCTTGCCCTTCCTCCTCCTCACACTTAGATTCACATTCTTCTTGTGTTGTGCAGATCTATTCCACTCCAAACAATCAGAAACATATTGTCTAACTTCTTGGACTTGGCACTGAAGGGGTTGATTCTGTATTCATAGGTTTGTAGAACAATAGGATTAAGGTCTTTTTCTCAACTCTGTTCATGTTGTAACATTTTTGCCGTGAAGAAGAGGCTGGGACCTCTGCGGAGTCAAATTCAGTTTTGAGAACTGCGTAAGTAAAGCGAGCGTCTGTGATAATATAGGAGAGAAACTGCCCACTAATCCTACAGAAACCTCTGGAAGAGCATGGCATTGTGAATGTTACACATATACAGCCTTTATTCTACTGAGTTAAACAATTCAGCTTTATCTCATGATGGAAGAACCTTTGGATGGTAAAATATTTTCCTCAAAAAGCAGTTTATTGAAAAAAATCCGATTTAAATAAAAAAAAAATCCGATTTTTTTTTTTTATTTTTTTTTTAAATAAACATTGATTTTTATCCACCCTGGGGTTGAGTAACTTATCCCAAGCGGTGACATGAGACTGGCTGAGTAGGGCCGAACCAATAGACTAAAACTAATTCTGTTCAGTGTTAATATATTTTTGTTAATTTTATCATTTAATATTGAGCAGAATTAAGTATGTCTGGCTGTTACTGCTATTACATGTTAGGATTGGGATTACTGTAAGGTTTACGCTTATCAGTAACCACTAATCAAAACCATATACATCACTGTTTTCTATTATCATACATATCCGATTCAGCTTTTGTGCCATGATCAATAGCAACCCCCCGACGCTCAGTATGATGTGCCCCTCGCCACCATGCCCAACGCTCAGTATGATGTGCCCCTCGCCACCATGCCCAACGCTCAGTATGATGTGCCCCTCGCCACCATGCCCAACGCTCAGTATGATGTGCCCATCGCCACCATGCCCAACGCTCAGTATGATGTGCCCCTCGCCACCATGCCCAACGCTCAGTATGATGTGCCCCTCGCCACCATGCCCAACACTCAGTATGATGTGCCCCTCGCCACCATGCCCAACGCTCAGTATGATGTGCCCCTCGCCACCATGCCCAACGCTCAGTATGATGTGCCCCTCGCCACCATGCCCAACGCTCAGTATGATGTGCCCCTCGCCACCATGCCCGACGCTCAGTATGATGTGCCCCTCGCCACCATGCCCGACGCTCAGTATGATGTGCCCCTCGCCACCATGCCCGACGCTCAGTATGATGTGCCCCTCACCAACACGCTCAGTATGATGTGCCCCTCACCAACACGCTCAGTATGATGTGCCCCTCACCAACACGCTCAGTATGATGTGCCCCTCACCAACACGCTCAGTATGATGTGCCCCTCGCCACCATGCCCAACACGCTCAGTATGATGTGCCCCTCGCCACCATGCCCCTCTCCAACACGCACAGTATGATGTGCCCCTCACAGCTCTCCCCGACGCAGAGCATATGGGACCCCACAGCCCTTCCCCCCACAAGCAGTTTGATGGCCTCACACAGCATGATGGAGCCCTCCCTCCCACAGCATGGGGGATCCCACAAACCTTTTCAACACACAGCGAGAGGGACCCTAAAGCACTGTCCTCCAAACACCGTGTGATGGCTTCCTCATAGTACAGCATGATGGATCCCCCAACCCTCCCCCACACAAAGTATGATGCCTCCCAGACTTCCCTCACTCACAAGTGAATGACTACTCGCCTCGCCTTGTTTCTCCGATGTGCTTTGCTGTAAGTACTGAGGCTCAGTAACAGACATCTAGTAATGTCATCTTGCCCGCTGCGCTGTCTCATTCTGACTGGTGGAGGAGGGAGCTGACTCTTGCCTGTTCGACCGTTGTGTTCAGCAGTATCTACACTCTGAGGATGCAGATAGTGTTATACTGTACTTGTGATGCTATGCCATACCAGGCCCCTCACCCTGCCACCCCCAACTCCTGGGCGGTACTCCGCTGATTCCATGCCTTTGGCTGTTCCAGTCCACACGAAACCGCCAAAGGGCTGCATGTGACCCACAGGCCGGCCACAGTTTGTCCTAAGTGAACACTATGGCGGTGTCCTGACCACATTTTATCTCGGCATTTGATGGGTCTGACCTATTTCTACGTACAATTGTACCCATGAGCTGTGAACAGAATTTCACCCCGTCATTAACAGGTCTCTTTCAATGGCAGGATTTCCACAGTGTGGTGACGGTGGGGTTGGGGAAGCAGTCGCCAGGTGTCCACCAGCAGGAGCTCTGGAATGAAAGCAAGGAGAACATTAGGGCTGCGGTATCAGGTAACTTAGTGTGACCGGTCGTGGCTGTGGTTACCGCTGACCTTTGTATTTTTGGCAGTGATTCTCTTAATACTTCAGTAGTGAACTAAAAGGAAAATGTACATCAGCTTATTAGTTAAAGGGAATGGCTAGACTTAGTCTTGTCACATTCTTGACACGTTTTTTTTTTTTTTGGAAGTGCATTGAGCAGCAAGGTGGTGTGCTGGTAAAAGGGGGGGGGGGAAATCTTTTAAATCTTCTGCCTGAGCGAGTGTGAACGAGCAGAGTGTGACCTGAGCGTATGTGCGAACTGTGGTAAGTGTGTGACTTGAGATTCAGTGAAGAGGTGTTTGGAAAACCTATAACAAATACCTGTGTGAGTTGCTGAATTGTAGGTTGCTGAGTGCTTTCTACCTGTCCCAATTTTTGGGGGGCTTGGGGGCTTGTTTAACCTATTTTTTTTTTTTCTCTCTCTAATCTTTAATCTCTTATTTTACTATCTGTGTTTTTAAGGGTTAACTATATTGAATTTAAATCTTGAGGTGTAACTATATTCACAAGGGGTTAATTAAGAGTGGGAGTTCATACAGTAATTAAGGGTTTATAAGGGGCAGCTGGTTGGGGCTTAACTCCTTTTGGAAGTGCATTGAGCAGCAAGGTGGTGTGCTGGTAAAAGGGGGGAAAAAAAAAATTCTTTTAAATCTTCTGCCTGAGCGAGTGTGAACGAGCTGAGTGTGACATGAGCGTAAGTGCGAACTGTGGTAAGTGTGTGACTTGAGATTCAGTGACTTTGGATTCAGGGAGTTTCCAAGGGAGGTATTACTGAATTGCTGTTATATTTTATTAATACTTTTTATTTATTTTTGCTTATCGTATTGTCTTTTGCAATCCCCATTAGGATGTGCTCCACTATTGCCAATGCCATCCAGTGCACGTCTTGCCGCATGTATGAAATCCTTGAACAGCCGGTCGAGGGTGCATACTGCTGTGCGAGATGTGAGCACGTTGTGCATTTGGAAGCCCAGATTCTGGATCTAAATGTGCAGCTGGCAACACTGAGATCCATAGACAATATGGAAAGGAGTCTTCTGCTCACTGAGCAGACGCTCAATGGGATAGATGAGGGGGGATGCTAGGTTGGAGCTACAGGACAATGAAGCAGCTAGCTGGGTGACAGTTAGAAGGCAGGGTAGAGGGAAGAGCACCAGGGAGGCTAGTCCTGATCTGGCACACCCCAATAAGTTTGCTAAGTTGGCAGATGAGGGGAGTGTTAGTGCAGGAGTAGCACTGCTGCAGCAAGGCATGTCCTCTGAAAGCCGGAGGAGTGTCTGCTCCAGTAAGGGGGGAAATAGGAGAGCAGGGCAGGCCAGACAGGTTCTGGTAGTGGGAGACTCAATTATTAGGGGAACAGATAGGGCAATCTGTCACAAAGACAGGGATCGTCGAACGGTGTGCTGCCTACCTGGCGCTCGAGTCCGACACATCGCTGATCGGGTTGACAGATTACTGGGAGGGGCTGGTGAGGATCCAGCGGTCATGGTGCACATTGGCACAAATGACAAAGTTAGAGGTAGGTGGAAGGTCCTTAAAGATGATTTCAGGGAATTAGGCTGTAAGCTTAAAGCAAGGACCTCCAAGGTGGTATTTTCGGAAATACTTCCTGTACCACGTGCCACACCAGAGAGGCAACGGGAGATTAGGGAGGTTAATAAGTGGCTCAGGAATTGGTGTAGGAAGGAGGGGTTTGGGTTCCTGCAGAACTGGGCCGACTTCTCCGTTGGCTACAGGTTCTATGCTAGGGACGGGCTGCACCTCAATGGGGAGGGTGCAGCTGTGCTGGGGGAGAAAATGGCTAGAAGGTTGGAGGAGTGTTTAAACTATGGACGGGGGTGGAGGGTATTCCTTTTATAGGAGGGGAAGACAGTGCAGATAGAGACCTGGGCACAAATAATGAAATTGGGGGTGGGGGTGGCATGGGGGGTGGGGTTAGAACAGTTAATAATTTAAGAGAGAATAGAGGTACATAGAGATACATAAAGTGCATGTATACTAATGCCAGAAGCCTCGCCAACAAGATGGAGGAATTGGAGTTAATGTTGTTGGAGCATAATTATGACATGGCTGGATGAGAGCCATGACTGGGCGGTTAATGTACAGGGCTATAGTCTGTTCAGAAATGACCGTACTAATAAACGAGGGGGAGGCGTGTGTTTATATGTAAAATCATCCTTAAAACCCATCCTGCGTGATAATATATATGAATCTAATGAAAATGTAGAGTCCCTGTGGGTAGAGATAAGGGGAGGGGGGAAAAATAATAAATTACTCATAGGGGTTTGTTATAAGTCTCCAAAAATAATGGAAGCAACAGAGAATATCCTCATAAAGCAAATAGATGAAGCTGCGACTCAAGGAGAAGTCATTATTATGGGGGACTTCAACTACCCTGAAATACATTGGGGAACCGAAACCTGCAGTTCCAGCAAAGGGAATAGGTGTCTGATAACTATGAGAGACAATTACCTTTCACAACTGGTTCAGGACCCAACAAGAGGGGGGGCACTGCTAGACCTAATATTAACCAACAGGCCAGACCGCATATCAAATGTAAGGGTTGGGGGTCACTTGGGTAATAGTGATCACAAATTAATAAGTTTTCATGTATCCTTTAATAAGATGTGTAGTAGAGGGGTTACAAGGACACTAAACTTCAGGAAGGCAAATTTCCAACGGATGAGAGATGATCTTGGTGCAATTAACTGGGACGATATCCTGAGACATAAAAATACACCAAGAAAATGGGAGACGTTTATTAGCATCCTGAATAGGACCTGTGCACAATATATACCGTATGGGAATAAATATGCGAGAAATAGGAGGAAACCGCTATGGCTAAATAGAGCTGTAAGGGGCGCAATAAGAGATAAAAATAAAGCATTTAAAGAATTAAAGCAAATAGGTAGTGATAAGGCATTAAATAAATACAGAAGATTAAAAAAATTCTGTAAAAAGCAAATCAAAACAGCAAAGATTGAGACAGAGAGACTCATTGCCAGAGAAAGTATAAATAATCCCAAAATATTCTTTAACTACATAAATAGTAAGAAGCTAAAAAATGATAGTGTTGGTCCCCTTAAAAATAGTCTGGGTGAAATGGTGGATGAGGATGAGGAAAAAGCCAATATGCTAAATAACTTTTTTTCGACAGTGTTTACACAAGAAAATCCCATGACGGATAACATGATCAGGGATAAAAATTCTCCATTAAATGTCACCTGCTTAACCCAGCAGGAAGTACGGCGGCGTCTAAAAATCACTAAAATTGACAAATCCCCGGGCCCGGATGGGATACACCCCCGAGTACTGCAGGAATTAAGCACAGTCATAGACAGACCATTATTTTTAATCTTTAAAGATTCCATAATAACAGGGTCTGTACCACAGGACTGCCAATATTCAAAAAGGGGACAAAAACTGAACTTGGAGATTATAGGCCAGTAAGTTTAACCTCAACTGTGGGTAAAATCCTGGAGGGTTTTCTAAGAGATACTATACTGGAGTATCTGGAGAAGAATAAACTTATGACCCAATATCAACATGGGTTTACAAGGGACCGTTCCTGTCAGACTAATCTGATAAGCTTTTATGAAGAGGTAAGTTCCGGACTGGACCAAGGGAATGCAGTGGACGTGGTGTACATGGACTTTTCAAAAGCTTTTGATACGGTGACACACAAAAGGTTGATACATAAAATGAGAACAATGGGGATAGGGGAAAATATGTGTAGGTGGGTTAAGAGCTGGCTCAGGGATAGGAAACAAAGGGTGGTTATTAATGGAGCACACTCGGACTGGGTCACGGTTAGCAGTGGGGTACCACAGGGGTCAGTTTTGGGCCCGCTTCTTTTTAACATATTTATTAATGACCTTGTAAGGGGCATAGAGAGTAGAATTTCAATATTTGCAGATGACACTAAACTCTGCAGGGTAATCAATACAGAGGAGGACAATTTTATATTACAGGAGGATTTATGTAAACTAGAAGCTTGGGCTGATAAATGGCAAATGAGCTTTAATGGGGATAAATGTAAGGTCATGCACTTGGGTAGAACGAACAAGATGTATAATTATGTGCTTAATTGTAAAACACTGGGTAAAACAGTCACTGAAAAAGACCTAGGTGTATGGGTGGACGACAAACTCACATTTAGTGGCCAGTGTCAGGCAGCTGCTGCAAAGGCAAATAAAATAATGGGATGCATTAAAAGAGGCATAGATGCTCATGAGGAGAACATAATTGTACCTCTATATAAGTCACTAGTGCGACCACACTTAGAATACTGTGTACAATTCTGGTCTCCGGTGTATAAGAAAGACATAGCTGAACTGGAGCGGGTGCAGAGAAGAGCGACCAAGGTTATTAGGGAACTGGGGGGTCTGCAATACCAAGACAGGTTATTACACTTGGGGTTATTTAGTTTGGAGAATCGAAGGCTTAGGGGTGATCTTATTACAATGTATAAATATATGCGGGGACAATACTAAGACCTTTCTAATGATCTTTTTACTCTTAGACCTGTGACGGGGACAAGGGGGCATCCTCTACGTCTGGAGGAAAGAAGGTTTAAGCATACTCACAGACGCGGATTCTTTACTGTACGAGCAGTGAGACTGTGGAACTCTCTGCCATATGATGTTGTAATGAGTGATTCCCTACTAAAATTTAAGAGGGGACTGGATGCCTTTCTTGAAAAGTATAATATTACAGGGTATATACACTAGTTTCCTTAGTGTTGCGTTGATCCAGGGAGCTAGTCTGATTGCCGTATGTGGAGTCGGGAAGGAATTTTTTTCCCCAATATGAAGCTCACTGTTTGCCACATGGGGTTTTTTTGCCTTCCTCTGGATCAACATGTTAGGGCAAGTTAGGATAGGATATGGGTTGAACTAGATGGACTTAAAGTCTCCCTTCAACCTTAATTACTATGTTACATCTGACACCCAGCAAATATTCTGCTTGGTCCTCCTTTTCTAATTAAGGGCTATTCACCTTTTGGGAACTTTTTTTTCCCCTCTCACGTGAAAATATCTGGGGCTAAAAAATCATTTTGAAATAGGTTTCATTAAAAGTTTTTCACCCTTTGACTTCTGAAGCCTCGGAGTTGCACGGCCTATTGCTTGCAGCCGGATGAGTTAACTGAGAATCTATCAGTGAGCTTGGTCTGAATGAATTCTTTGAAAATTCTTGGAGAACAGGAGAAGTCCCAGAAGACTGGAGAAGAGCAAATGTTGTTCCTATCTTCAAAAAGGGGAAGAAGGTGGACCCAGGCAACTATAGGCCGGTGAGTCTGACTTCTATACCAGGAAAGATCTTTGAACAAATTATTAAACAACATGTATGTCAATACCTGGACAAGAATGAAGTGATTAAACAGAGTCAGCATGGGTTTGTAACTAATAAGTCATGTCAGACTAACTTAATTTCCTTCTATGATGGAATCACTGATTGGGTGGATCAAGGAAATACTGTAGATATAGTATATCTTGACTTCAGCAAAGCATTTGACAAAGTATCTCATACAATCCTTATTGAAAAAATGACTAAGTATGGAATGGACAAGGCAACTGTTAGGTGGATTCATAACTGGCTTAGTGATCGGACCCAAAGAGTGGTCGTAAATGGCTGCACATCCAGTTGGAAGAATGTCTCAAGTGGGGTACCACAGGGCTCTGTCCTGGGTCCTGTATTGTTCAACATCTTTATCAACGATTTAGATGAAGGAATTGAGGGTAAACTGATTAAATTTGCTGATGACACAAAGCTAGGAGGGATAGGTAATACTAGAGAAGAGAGAGAGGATTCAAAAAGATATAAATAAACTGGAGCAGTGGGCAGCAACTAACAGAATGGTTTTTAACAGGGAAAAATGCAAAGTACTACATCTGGGCAATAAAAATGAAAAAAGCATATACAGAATGGGAGGAATAGGGCTAAGCAACAGCACATGTGAAAAAGACTTGGGTATACTAATGATCACAGACTGAATATGAGTCAACAGTGTGATGCAGCAGCAAAAAAGGCAAATGCAATTCTAGGATGTATTAACAGAAGCATACAGTCTAGATCACGTGAAGTCATTATTGCCCTCTACTCCTCTTTGGTCAGACCTCATCTGGAATATTGTGTCCAGTTTTGGGCACCACATTTTAAAAAAGACATCAACAAACTGGAGCAAGTTCAGAAAAGAGCAACCAGAATGGTGACCGGTCTGCAAACCCTGTCTTATGAGGAAAGGTTGCAGGATTTGGGAATGTTTAGTTTGCAAAAGAGAAGACGGAGAGGAGACTTAATAGCTGTCTACAAATATCTCAAGGGCTGTCACATTGTAGAAGGATCAACTTTATCCTCATTTGCACAAGGAAAGACTAGAAGCAATGGGATGAAACTGAATGGGAGGAGACACAGATTAGATATTAGAAAAAACTTTTTGACAGAGTGATCAATGAGTGGAACAGGCTGCCACGAGAAGTGCTGAGTTCTCCTTCAATGGAAGTCTTCAAACAGAGGCTGGACAGACATCTGACTGGGATGATTTAGCGAATCCTGCTTTGAGCAGGGGGTTGGACCAGATGGCCCAGGAGGTCCCTTCCAACGCTACGAATCTATGATTCTATGAATTCGTAACTTTTCTGAGTTTCACTCATCTGATCTATAACCACAGACCACATCGAAATGTGAGAAAACCTAAGAGCCTGGAAAAGCTAAACTGTGCACAATGTTTAATTAAAAAAACGCAATGTAAAAAATTATATTTTCTGCTCCAAATACATGTTTCTAAGCAAAAAAAAAAAAATCCTATATCTGTTGCCGGTGTAAGCAGCCAGAATTGACTATTGTTGATGCTGTAAATGGACCCATTTCTCATCCTGCTGCTTTATTTTTCTGTGTTATTGTGATTAATTATGGCAAATAACTACAAATGTGAATAAAACCCCATTACACATTACTCTAAGGCTAATTTCACATTAGGCTACTTTCACACATCAGGTTTTCGGCGTCAGGCGCGATCCGGCGTTGTGCCGGAGCGCCGGATCCGGCAAATATTTCATAAAACCGGATGTGACGGATCCGTTTTTCTGCCGGATCCGTCTTGTTCTTGACAGACAAAACCGGATCCGTCTCATCCGGTTCATCCGTTTTTCGACGGATTACGCCGGATCCGGTTTTTAAAAACACCCCTTGTGGCCTTCCGAACGGGATTGGCTACTGGAAAACTATATATAGCGTGTTCCTACAGCCCTTCTTTGACAGGTTGTAGAGGAGAAAGTGCAGGTTGGAGAGAAAAGCAAGTTACTGGCGAAGATGGATGTTGTCATTGGAAATATTTTGAAGAATTTGGCGGATTTTATAGCGGAGGCGAATCGTTTGAGGGTGATTGTTCTGGAGAAGGAGAGAGCGAGACAGCAGCGCATCAGGCATCGTAGACGACGTTTGTGGATCCACCCCATCACAGCCAAGAGAATGACGCGTGGGGTCTATTCTACACTATGCATGGACCTTCGACGAAACCCGGATAAATTTTTTGGATATGTCTGGATGAAAATGGAGAATTTTGATTACTTGGTGGAGCGCATTGCACACCTCATAAGAAAAGCAGACACCTATTGCCGCTTCTCTGTTTCACCCGCAGAGCGTCTGATGGTGACTTTAAGGTAAGCCACATTTATTGGATGTGATCGCATCAGAGCACACTTTCACTGCAAACTTGTTGGTGGTAGTTTGTATCTCCAAGTGTTATAGCTGAGTTTTGGTATGTAATGCTGTGATTTAAAACTAATTGATTGTTTTTTAATTCTCCACAGATTTCTTGCAACTGGAGAATCCCTTTCGTCACTGCATTTCCAGTACAGACTCGGGATTTCCACCATATCTGGAATAGTGAAGTACACATGCCGTGCACTCTGGGACTCCTTAGCTGAAGAGTTTTTACCAGAGCCAACAACAGAGAGGTGGATTGAAATTTCAGAAAAGTTTCAACAGATATGTCAGTTTCCCAACTGCTTGGGCGCTGTGGACGGGAAACATATCCGCATTGTAAAGCCAGCCGGATCGGGATCGGAATATTTCAATTACAAGAAATATTTTTCAATTGTCCTCATGGCCATCGCTGACGCGGAATACAAATTTATTGCTGTTGATATTGGGGCCTATGGCCGCTCCAATGACTCTCAAGTTTTCAAACTGTCTGCCATGGGGCATAAACTGTATGGAAACACCTTCCAGTTCCCACCCCCTAGACCGCTGCCGCAAACATCTGGTCCACCTATGCCATTTGTCTGTGTAAGGGATGAAGCCTTCCAGCTGTAAGAACACCTTTTGAAACCGTACGGTAGCAGAGGATTGTCAAGAACAAAACGCATTTTTAATTACCGCCTCACAAGAGCAAGAAGAATGGTTGAATGTACCTTTGGTATTCTGACAGCCAAATGGCGGGTCCTATTGACTGCGATCAACCTCAAGACAGAAACTGTGGACGAGGTGATCAAAGCGTGCGTGGTACTCCACAATTTTGTTATCTGCAAGGAACCCATTTCCATTGAGGACACCTCTGAAGAAACCACCTTGCAAGATTACCATGACATTACCACTAGAAGTTCTGTGACGGTTTCAGTAATGAGGGACAATTTTGCACTATACTTTATGTCCCCTCAAGGCTGAGTACACTGGCAGGATGACAGAGTGTGAAAGATTTGTGCCCTTAACCAAAATTGTGTACCTTCTGTACCAACAGTATATACCTTTGCCAACCAAAGTTGGCTATCTTGTCATGGTCTTACTATTTTTAGCTTTAGGCCACAGGTGTGTACCTGGTTGTGTTTTATGCAAAGTATTTCACCTTTTAACAAAAGTTGTGTACATTGTTAGGAAATCACCAACAATAAACACAACTTTTCATAGAATCATAGAATCATAGAATCGTAGAGTTGGAAGGGACCTCCTGGGCCATCTGGTCCAACCCCCTGCTCAAAGCAGGATTCGCTAAATCATCCCAGTCAGATGTCTGTCCAGCCTCTGTTTGAAGACTTCCATTGAAGGAGAACTCACAACTTCTCGTGGCAGCCTGTTCCACTCATTGATCACTCTAACTGTCAAAAAGTTTTTTCTAATATCTAATCTGTGTCTCCTCCCATTCAGTTTCATCCCATTGCTTCTAGTCTTTCCTTGTGCAAATGAGAATAAAGTTGATCCTTCTACAATGTGACAGCCCTTTAGATATTTGTAGACAGCTATTAAGTCTCCTCTCAGGCTTCTCTTTTGCAAACTAAACATTCCCAAATCCTGCAACCTTTCCTCATAACACAGGGTTTGCAGACCGGTCACCATTCTGGTCGCTCTTTTCTGAACTTGCTCCAGTTTGTTGATGTCTTTTTTAAAATGTGGTGCCCAAAACTGGACACAATATTCCAGATGAGGTCTGACCAAAGAGGAGTAGAGGGAAATAATGACTTCACGTGATCTAGACTGTATGCTTCTGTTAATACATCCTAGAATTGCATTTGCCTTTTTTGCTGCTGCATCACACTGTTGACTCATATTCAGTCTGTGATCTATTAGTATACCCAAGTCTTTTTCACATGTGCTGTCACTTAGCCCTATTCCTCCCATTCTATATATGCTTTTTTCATTTTTATTGCCCAGATGTAGTACTTTGCATTTCTCCCTGTTAAAAACCATTCTGTTAGTTGCTGCCCACTTCTCCAGTTTATTTAAATCTTTTTGAATCCTCTCTCTCTCTTCTCTAGTATTAGCTATCCCTCCTAGCTTTGTGTCATCAGCAAATTTAATCAGTTTACCCTCAATTCCTTCATCTAAATCGTTGATAAAGATGTTGAACAATACAGGACCCAGGACAGAGCCCTGTGGTACCCCACTTGAGACATTCTTCCAACTGGATGTGCAGCCATTTACGACCACTCTTTGGGTCCGATCACTAAGCCAGTTATGAATCCACCTAACAGTTGCCTTGTCCATTCCATACTTAGTCATTTTTTCAATAAGGATTGTATGAGAGACTTTGTCAAATGCTTTGCTGAAGTCAAGATATACTATATCTACAGCATTTCCTTGATCCACCCAATCAGTGATACCATCATAGAAGGAAATTAAGTTAGTCTGACATGACTTATTAGTTACAAACCCATGCTGACTCTGTTTAATCACTTCATTCTTATCCAGGTATTGACATACATGTTGTTTAATAATTTGTTCAAAGATCTTTCCTGGTATAGAAGTCAGACTCACCGGCCTATAGTTGCCTGGGTTCACCTTCTTCCCCTTTTTGAAGATAGGAACAACATTTGCTCTTCTCCAGTCTTCTGGCACTTCTCCTTTTCTCCAAGAATTTTCAAAGATTATGGAGAGGAGTTCAAAAATTTCTTCTGCTATCTCCTTCAGTACTCTGGGGTGTAATTCATCTGGACCTGGAGACTTGAATTCATTTAGGTTAGCTAAGTGTTTCCTCACTATCATTCTGTTTATAGATATCCTGGATTCTTCTATTCCCTTAATAGGACAGTGAATAACAGTTGGTGTTACATTTCCTTTCTGAGAGAAAACAGATGCAAAATAGGAATTTAAAAGTTCAGCCTTCTCAACATCCTGTCTTACCATTTCATCATTTTCATCCTGTAAAAATCCTATAGCATCTTTGACTTTTCTTTTACTTTTGACATATCCCCAAAATCCTTTATTATTGCTTTTGACATCTCTTGCAAGCCTCAATTCATTGTCAGCTTTAAATAATCTGATTTGTGCCCTGCAGGTTCTGCAGACAGCATTATATTCTTCTTTAGATATGCCTCCCTCTTTCCATTTTATAAACATTTTTTTCTTCCTTTTTAGCATGTGCTCAAGTTCTGTGTTCATCCATCCTGGTTTCCTTAAATGCTTCCTATTTTTCCCTCTTTTCGGAATTGTTAACAACTGTGCTTTGAGAATTTCATTTTTCAAGATTTCCCATCCTTCCTGGACATTTTTGTCTTTAAGGATATCCAGCCATTGGATCCCTCCAATTATCTTTCTGAATCCCTTAAAATCTGCCTTTCTGAAATCTAACCTTGACGTCTGAGTCTTCACAGGTCTTCCTCCTCTAGTTATCCAAAATTCTAAAATAGCATGGTCGCTACCTCCTAGGGTTCCAGCCACTTTTACCTCCTCAACCATTTCCTCCCTGTTTATAAGGATTAGATCCAAGGTAGCAGTTCTCCTTGTTTTCTCCCCTACCTTTTGGAAGATAAAGTTGTCAGCAAGAGAGGATAAGAATTTCCTTGACCTGTTAGTTTTGCCTGAGAGAGATTCCCAACAAATGTCTGGATAGTTGAAATCTCCCATGACAACTATGTCATATTTTTTGGAGAACTTGGCCATTTGATGCATAAAGAGTTCATCCATATCTTCAGCTTGCACAGGCGGCCTGTAGTAAATGCCTACAATGGTGTCCTTTCCATTGTTCTGTCCTTGTATTCTTACCCAAACAGTTTCCACAGAACTCCCAGTCTCTGAAGCTTCAATCTCTGTGCAGATATACGCGTTTCTAACATACAATGCAACACCCCCTCCTCGTTTATCAAGTCTGTTTCTTGCAAATAAGTTGTATCCTTCTAGTCTTGTATTCCAATCATGTGTATTGTCCCACCAAGTTTCAGTGATTCCAATGACATCATATTTCTTTTCCTGTGTTAGTAGTTCCAATTCTCCTTGTTTGTTGCCCATGCTTTGTGCATTAGTATAGAAACATTTTAGTTTGTGATTGGTTTCTCTTTCTCCAATATTTTTATTAATTATATTCTTTCGTCTTTGTTCTTCCTTTCCACTTCTAATAGCAGAGTTCTCAATAGCATTTGTCAGGTGTATGGCTTTTTCTGGTCTTTTGCTTCCCTTCCCATGTTGTTCTAGTTTAAAGCTCTCCTTACAAGTGTAGCAAGGCGACTTCCAAATACATGCTTTCCAGTCTTCGTAAGGTGCACCCCATCTCTAGCAAGTAGTCCATCGTATAAGTAGTTCACTCCGTGATCCAGAAATCCAAATCGTTGCTGACGGCACCATCGACGTAGCCAGTTGTTCACCTGCAGAATCTTATTCCACCTCCTTGTTCCATGGCCATCCACTGGGAGGATGGAAGAGAAGACCACCTGCGCTCCCAGTTCTTTCACTTTCTTGCCTAAGTCTTCAAAGTCTCTGCAGATGGTTTCCAGGTCGTTTCTTGCGGTGTCATTTGTCCCCACATGTAGTAGCAGGAATGGGAAGTCATCTGTAGGTCTGAAGATTCCTGATATCCTGTCAGACACATCTTTAATTTTTTTAAAGATTTTTAGGTGAAATATTTTGCTTCAAACACAACCAGGAACACAATTGTGGCAAAAAGCTAAAATTTACCCACAGTTATATACCTAGTTTTGAATACCTTTTTACCTTTTAAATACCCTGTATTTAACCTTTTTGGCCGCAGAAAGAAATGACAGACAACCAGTGTAAAATAATTTAACTTTTATTGAAAAATGTTTTTTTTAGTAAACTGTTTTTAAATTTTAATAAACTTTTTTAATAAAGCTTTGAAACCATAAAACTGGTCATTTTTATTAAAATACACATATTATAAATCTGTGTAGTGTGGGGTGGAAATACTGCTGGAGGGGCTGCGGGACACTTCGACACTGGGAGTGTGGAGAGAGGACTGGGATCGTGGTGGGGAAGGAACAGTTAGAGGTGAAGGTGTGGAAAAAGCTACAGAATGGGTGGACATGTGGGAGGCAGAAGAGGTGGTGGGCGGTGGAGTGGAGGATTGGGCAGGGACTGTAGGAGCAGATGATGTTGATGGCAAGTTGTATGGGGAAGGAGTTTGGTATGGGGCAGGTTGCTGGAAGTGGGGAGGTTGCTGGTACTGGGGAGGTTGCTGGTACTGGGGAGGTGGATGGTATGTAATAGGAGGGGGAGGATGGAAAGTGGCTGGAGGGGGTGCAGGTGGAGGAACTACTGGGGTGGGAGGAGGAGGTTGGGAGGTAACGTGCTGGAGAGCACCGTGGCATGAATGCATTACATGCATCTGCTGGGTAGGAGATAGCGTTTCCATGCGCTCCACAACAGACCTGAAAAAGGTGTGGTTTGGCGAAGATCTTGCTTCTGAATGCATGGTTTGCAGAAGTGTCTTCACCTCCAGAATGCTGGAGTTGATCTGCTGAAAGCCTGAGGAGATTTGCTCTGACAAGACTTTTAGACAGTTCTGGAAAGATTCATTCAGATGCAAGAACTCTGGCGCATAAGTCTTTTCCTGACCCCTCTGCCGCTGCCGCCCAGTACCCGCAGGTGTACTAGAGGTGGCAGGGGCAGAAGGGTGGGGTAAAGGGAAAGCGATCTCCTCACCAGCAGCTTCATGTAATGTAGGCGGCCACGATGCTCCTGTGCTGGTGGATGGGACAGAGGGGTCGAATGTGTTGGAAGGCTGTGAAGGTGCAGATGTACCGGGGCGGTCGAAGTGTCCCTCGGTGCCGGTCTCCTCAGGGATCTCCTCAGTAGGGTCCAACCGTGCAGGCTCCCGAGTGCTGCTCACCGTGCTGTGGAATAAAGAGAAAAAAAAACAATTAAAATAGTGACATGGTATGGCCCTGGCTGAAAAAAAATTGTTACATCTAAACATTTTTTTTTCACATGTGGTGTGTAATATTTACCTTCTGGTGACCATTGTATCCTGGAGGAACGACAGGGCTTGTGCGTACTTGTACTTGCTCCTGCGTCCTCCAGATCCACTCGGGGCCCGCATCTCTTTATTGAACTCCTTCTTGAAACGATCCCTCACAGACCGCCACCGCTTCACAATTCTGTCCCCTGAAACGAGAAAGGACAAAGTGGTTAGTATACAACATCAGTGTTTCCCAAACTCCAGTCCTCATGGTCCCCAGGGGTCATGTTTTCAGGATTTCCATAGTAAATAGAAATCCTGAACACATGATCCGTGGGGACCACGAGGACTGTTGTTCGGGAAACACTGGTTTACATCAAGCAACCGGTACTGTATATACTTACGCTCTTTAATCTGGGCCCGAGCATCGAGGTCCTCCCAGCGGTCCACAAGGAGCGAACAGATTTCCTCCCAGAGTCGTCGGGTAACGATCAGGTCAGCGTGGCGTCGGTCAGCCATATTCCAGAGCGGCTCCCTTTCTCTGACGAGATCGATGAGGTGGTCCACATCGAGTCCTCCATCCTCACCGTCAGAGTCGGGACCACGCTGTGAAGGCTGTTAAAGAAAAAGACAAAAATAACATAATTGGCCTCCACAAAAGAAATGAAATAAAAAGTGCAAAAAAAAAAAAGCAAAAATATTTATACTTACACGCTGGTGACCGCCGCGTTGCTGTCGCCGACGACCCTGGGAGGCACTGCGAGAACCTCTTGACCGAGCACCAGATTGGGAAGACTAGAGAAGAAAACAAAAAATGTTATTTCTTAGGATGTAGGCATTTGTTTGCTGTGTGTGGTCTGCAGAACATTGTTTTCTATGTGTTGTGTGTAGTGTGATGTTGTGTTTCTGCGTTTGATGCCAAAAACTTACCAATTGTGAGCCCACTCCAGGTGTCTGTCCACCCCTTCCTTCTTTTTCTGGGAGCTCCTCTTCAGCTTGTGATTCCTGTTTTGAAATAAAAGGCAATGAATACACATATATTCCAGAGATGATGGATTTTGGAAATAAAAACTTACCGTCAAACGCTGACGATGAGAGGGAGGGCTCCCAGAAGAAGATGTGCTGTCTTCCTGCTGGCCAGACTCCATGGCTGTGGGTGGTGTTGCTGCTGCCAGTGCTGCTGCTGCAACTCTTGGGCGGCTGTTGAATAAAGAGAAACAAAGGGCCAATGAATATCTTGATATTCCATGGCCCTAGTTTGGAGGAATGGGGGATTTGATAATTACCGTCTCTCATCTGCTGCTGGACTCCCCTCCTCAGCATGTTCCATTTGCTGCTCCATTTGGCGTGGTGGTGGTGCTGATGGTGCTGCTGCAGTGGTCTCCTGCCTTCTCCTGCGCCTGGTTGCTGTCTTGGGTGGCATGTTGGGTGTGGCTGAGGGTCCCACTGTCTTGCTTTTATATATGTGTCTTGTGGGCAGAGCTACTGAGCATGCTCAGACCAAAAAAAACGGATCCGGCCACCGGATCCGGCTGTCGCCGAATCCGGCGCATTGCGGCGCTCATAGGCTTTCATTGTGTGAAAAAGCCGGACGCGCCGGATCCGGCGTGTCCGGCTTTTTCGCCGGAGACAAAAAACGTTACAGTAGCCGTTTTTCCAGACGCCGGATTGAGACACATTGCCAAATCCGGCGAAAACCGGATGAAACGCATGGCCATCCGGCGCGATCCGGCGCAAATGCAAGTCAATGGGGGGAAACCGGATCCGGCATTGCATTTCGCCGAATCCGGTTTTTGTCAAAAGCGCCGGATCGCGCCTGACAGCGAAAACCTGATGTGTGAAAGAGGCCTTAGTGTTTTTTTGTGCAGCGCATCGTGCCCAATACAAACGCATACAAAAAACGCATGATGTGTTTTTGCATGCGTTTGCGTTTTTTTTGCGCATTCGTTCTCTAGGGGTTAAAACCAGTTTCTACACATATTTACCCCAAAAACGCATGCGCACGAAAACACAGACGAACGCATGTCCATGCACACACCTGCATTCCCATAGACTGTAATGCGTTATTTTGTCACATTCTGTGCGCATGCGTGTTTTTACGCCTTTCAGCAGACCAAAAAATGCAACAGGTTGCGTCGGGCGCGCCTAGGCGCACACGGCGAAAAAACGCGTGTGCACGAAAATGCGTATGAACGCGTGCAAACGCAAGACCATGCGCGCGCCATGTTAAACATAGGTAGGCATGCCCATGGACACGCACGTTGTGCTGCGCAAAAAATGCTAATGTAAAACCAGCATAAAGTGGACTGACCCTGCCAATGTGTGAGAGGTCAGCAGTGAGTCCGTGTACGGGGGTCTATGACAGGTCAGACACCTGTTTAAAAGCATCAACCCTTTTGTTCTCCATGGAGATGAGCTGACGCTGGAGGAGTCCGACAGCGGCCCCCCCATAGAGAACACAGGAACACTCGGCCATGTAGTGAGGGGTCTGGTGCCTTAGCAGTCAGCCGGACATCTATTGCGTGTGGGGGCTTTACCTGCCCTGACTTCTGACTATTTGTTGCTTTCCCACCCAGCGGGCTGTAGGCACATGCAGGATTTGGAGATTGCACATGTTGACGTTGACCCCTGCAGAGACGCTCAGGCCGCGGCAGAAGGGGCCGTTCTGGGGTTATATGAATATGATGAGCTTAAGGCCAAAAAGAAGAAAAAAGTCTCAACAATGCCGTATGGAAGGTAGAGTTTATTTTATTCCACTATATAGCGCCATTAATTCCGCAGCACTTTACAGACATCATCCCTGTCCCCAATGGGGATCACAATCTAGATTCCATATCAGTCTGTCTTTGGAGTGTGGGAGGAAACCCACAAAAACACTGGGAGAACATGCAAGCTCCTTACAGATGTTATTGGCGGGATTCAACCCAGGACCCCAGTGCTGCAAAGCAAGTGTTACACACTGAGCCACAGAAACCTTTCCTGCAAAGGCTCAGTAAGCTCTTCACATCTACAGTGCCTTGCAAAAGTATTCGGCCCCCTGGAACTTTTCAACCTTTTCCCACATATCATGCTTCAAACATAAAGATATCAAATGTAAATTTTTGATGAAGAATCAACAACAAGTGGAACACAATTGTGAAGTTGAATGAAATTTATTGGTTATTTTGAATTTGTGGAAATTCAAAAACTGAAAAGTGGGGCGTGCAATATTATTCAGCCCCTTTACTTTCAGTGCAGCAAACTAACTCCAGAAGTTCATTGTGGATCTCTGAGTGATCCAATGTTGTCCTAAATGACTAATGATGATAAATATAATCCACCTGTGTGTAATCAAGTCTCCGTATAAATGCACCTGCTCTGTGATAGTCTCAGGGTTCTGTTTGAAGCACAGAGAGCATCATGAAGACCAAGGAACACAACAGGCAGGTCCGTGATACTGTTGTGGAGAAGTTTAAAGCCGGATTTGGATACAAAATGATTTTAAAAACTTTAAACATCCCAAGGAGCCCTGTGCAAGCGATCATATTGAAATGGAAGGAGTATCATACCACTGCAAATCTACCAAGACCCGACTGTCTCTCTAGACTTTCATCTCATACAAGGAGAAGACGGATCAGAGATGCAGCCAAGAGGCCCATGATCACTCTGGATGAACTGCAGAGATCTACAGCTGAGGTAGGACAGTCTGTCCATAGGACAACAGTCGTACACTGCATAAATCTGGCCTTTATGGACGAGTAGCAAGAAAGCCATTTATCAAAGATATCCATAAAGAGTGTCATTTAAAGTTTGCAACAAGCCACCTGGGAGACACACCAAACATGTGGAAGAAGGTGCTCTGGTCAGATGAAACCAAAATCGAACTTTTTTGCAACAATGGCAAACGATATGTTTGGCGTAAAGGCAACACAGCTCATCACCCTGAACACACCATCCCCACTGCCAAACATAGTGGTGGCAGCATCATGGTTTGGGCCTGCTTTTCTTCAGCAGGGACAGGGAGGAAGGTTAAAATTGATGGGAAGATGGATGGAGCCAAACACAGGACCATTCTTGAAGAAAACCTGTTTGAGTCTGCAAAAGACCTTAGACTGGGATGGGAGATTTGTCTTCCAACAAGACAATGATCCCAAACATAAAGCAAAATCTACAATGGAATGGTTCACAAATAATCGTATCCAGGTGTTAGAATGGCCAAGTCACAGTCCAGACCTGAATCCAATCGAGAATCTGTGGAAAGAGCTGAAAACTGCTGTTCACAAACGATCTCCATCAAACCTCACTGAGCTCGAGCTGTTTGCCAAGGAAGAATGGGCAAGAATTTCAGTCTTTCGATGTACAAAACTGATAGAGACATACCCCAAGCGAGTTGCAGCTGTAATCGCAGCAAAAGGTGGCGCAACAAAGTGTTACATTAAAGGGGCCGAATAATATTGCACGCCCCACTTTTCAGTTTTTGAATTTCCACAAAAATTTAAAATAACCAATACATTTCATTCAACTTCACAATTGTGTCCCACTTGTTGTTGTTTCTTCACCAAAAATTTACATTTGGTATCTTTATGTTTGAAGTATGATATGTGGGAAAAGGCTGAAAAGTTCCAGGGGGCCGAATACTTTCGCAAGGCACTGTATGTTCTCTGGGCACTCAACACTGCGAGTCAAGTGCAGGAACATCATAATTGTGCTGCAACGTCTGTGCCGCTATAGGAAAAGCACCGGATTAACTGTACCCCACATGGAATGACACTTTTATAGCATTTTGCATAATGTTTCCCAAGACGTTTGCAGTAAACGTGTTCCAGAATTAGCTGCATTGTCGAAAATCTATATATATTTATCACAGTATTAAAAGGGAATCCATCAGCAGGTTTTGGTATGTAATCTGAGAGCAGCATACTATAGGGACTGATTCCGGCGATGTGTCACTTGATCAGCTGCTTGCTGTAGTTTCAATACAATCATTGTTTTATCAGCAAAGAGATGATCATTGGGGGACTGGATGTAGCGTGCCAGGCAGTCCAGCTAATCTGTGTAATCTCCACCACTGATTGGCAGCTTTTTGCCTATACACAGTAAGTTGCCAGTCAGGGATGTGGGTGGGATTATACACAGCTCAGGGTTCACAGCGCTATTACATCTGCAGCAGAGACCAGGGATTTTATGAGGTAGTATGCTTATCATATCTTATAAATAAGATATCTAGTACTTCACACGCCTCCTGATGAAGTACTGGATGAAACGTACGTTGGGGCGGTGGGAACGCTTTAACAAGTAGGACCTTTTATGTAAGTAATGCTTCCATGCTGTAAGCTATTTGGCTTGAACTGTTGGATGTTTTGCCCCTTGTACCGTTGTCTATGCTGCTTTATAAGATACAGTTAGGTCCATATATATTTGGACAGAGACAATATTTTTCTAATTTTGGTTCTAGACATTACCACAATGAATTTCAAACAAAACAATTCAGATGCAGTTGAAGTTCAGACTTTCAGCTTTCATTTGAGGGTATCCACATTAAAATTGGATGAAGGGTTTAGGAGTTTCAGCTCCTTAACATGTGCCACCCTGTTTTTAAAGGGACCAAAAGTAATTGGACAGAATAAATAATTGTAAATAAAATGTTCATTTCTAGTACTTGGTTGAAAACCCTTTGATGGCAATGACTGCCTGAAGTCTTGAACTCATGGACATCACCAGACGCTGTGTTTCCTCCTCTTTGATGCTCTGCCAGGCCTTCACTGCGGTGGTTTTCAGTTGCTGTTTGTTTGTGGGCCTTTCTGTCTGAAGTTTAGTCTTTAACAAGTGAAATGCATGCTCAATTGGGTTGAGATCAGGTGACTGACTTGGCCATTCAAGAATATTTCACTTCTTTGCTTTAATAAACTCCTGGGTTGCTTTGGCTTTATGTTTTGGGTCATTGTCCATCTGTAGTATGAAACGACGACCAATCAGTTTGGCTGCATTTGGCTGGATCTGAGCACACAGTATGGCTCTGAATACCTCAGAATTCATTCGGCTGCTTCTGTCCTGTGTCACATCATCAATAAACACTAGTGACCCAGTGCCACTGGCAGCCATGCATGCCCAAGCCATCACACTGCCTCCGCCGTGTTTTACAGATGATGTGGCATGCTTTGGATCATGAGCTGTACCACGCCTTCGCCATACTTTTCTCTTTCCATCATTCTGGTAGAGGTTGATCTTGTTTTCATCTGTCCAAAGAATGTTCTTCCAGAACTGTGCTGGCTTTTTTAGATGTTTTTTTAGCAAAGTCCAGTCTAGCCTTTTTATTCTTGATGCTTATGAGTGGCTTGCACCGTGCAGTGAACCCTCTGTATTTACTTTCATGCAGTCTTCTCTTTATGGTAGATTTGGATATTGATACGCCTACCTCCTGGAGAGTGTTGGTCACTTGGTTGGCTGTTGTGAAGGGGTTTCTCTTCACCATGGAGATTATTCTGCGATCATCCACCACTGTTGTCTTCCATGGCGCCCAGGTCTTTTTGCATTGATGAGTTCACCAGTGCTTTCTTTCTTTCTCAGGATGTACCAAACTGTAGATTTTGCCACTCCTAATGTTGTAGCAATTTCTCGGATGGGTTTTTTCTGTTTTTGCAGCTTAAGGATGGCTTGTTTCACCTGCATGGAGAGCTCCTTTGACCGCTGTTTCCTTCACAGCAAAACCTTCCAAATGCAAGCACCACACCTCAAATCAACTCCAGGCCTTTTATCTGCTTAATTGAGAATGACATAATGAAGGGATTACCCACACCTGTCCAAGAAATAGCCTTGGAGTCAATTGTCCAATTTCTTTTGGTCCCTTTGAAAACAGGGTGGCACATGTTAAGGAGCTGAAACTCCTAAACCCTTCATCCAATTTTAATGTGGATACCCTCAAATGAAAGCTGAAAGTCTGAACTTCAACTGCATCTGAATTGTTTTGTTTAAAATTCATTATGGTAATGTCTAGAACCAAAACTAGAAAAATGTTGTCTCTGTCCAAATATATATGGACCTAACTGTATGATAAGCGTACTACCTCATGTCACCGGTACCTTATAGCGTCCCCACTATTGACTGTCCAGTAGTTCCTTTGTTCTTCTTTTGTTGTGTCAATTTTAACATGTATAATAATAATAATAATAATAATAATAATAATAGTAATAATAATAAATAATAAACATTTTAAGGCTGGGTGCCCACGTTGCATTTTTGTATGCGTTTCCGCAGCGTTTGTGCCGGCTCAGACGCTGCAGAAATGCTTACAAGATGCTTCTAATTCATTTGCATGCATTTTTGGCTTTTTGTGCCAATGCATGCGTTTTTAACCGCTCAGGAATCGCTTAGCAGCTAAAAACGCAGCATGCTCATTAATTCCCGCATTGCTCAGCGTTTTTAGCCATCCCCAATGATCCCAGAAATCGCGTGTCAAAAAAACACGTCAAAAACGCGTCAAATCGCGGAAAAAGACGCGCGTTTTCTGGGAAAGGGGATCCTTTTCCTGAGCGTTTAAAAACGCTAGCGTGGGCACATAGCCTAAAAGTATATACTCCTTGGTTATTTTCCCGTATTTTTGTTTTTTGTTTTTTGTGTGTGCGCAAATGTGATAACATTCAGCAAAATTGTCACATTATTGTACATATGGCACAAATATTGGGATAACAATATAATAAGTATACATTGGAAATCGTCCTAATGTAAAAATAAGGAAATATTGGTGGCAGATTAGTACTTCAGTTGTATAGTATTAGTGGTGATGTGGAGAATGCGGTTGCAATCTTACTCTTACACAGGTACATCTTTTGTTATTGTATCTTTTTTTTTTTTCTTCCCTTTTTTTGCGTATTTGCTGCATATTAGAAAATCTGTGGACGGCTTCCATAAAGTTGGAAAAAAAATCATCTTTGTATCTAGCCTGCAGTGTGTTTACCCAGAATGATTTGTTCTATTTAGTGAAGAACTAGATGCCTGGCAAAAAGGAGTTTCCTACGCGAAGGGGCAGAACTTGGCTCGTTACTTGATGGAATCTCCAGCGAATTATGTGACTCCGTCAAAGTTTGCTGAGATAATTCAACAAAAGACTGGAGCATTGGGGGACGGGGTTAAGGTGCTCACTAGGTAAGACTGCGGACATATCTGCTGTAAATATTGCAGAAAGGATGAGATGTGAGATGAAGTGTTTCGCAAGAAATGCTTCTTCCAGGGGATATTCTAAATGTATTAATACAACCACCCCATCATTCTCTGCAGTATACCTTTCTTGTATGTATTTCATGTTTTGAGTTTTTTCTTTTTTGGGCTTTTTTTGTGCAATTTAGAACTCTTGTAACTAGGACTGAATTTTGGTTATTTGAATACATACAATGTTGCATTTTTTTTAACCAGTAGACTATAGTTACAGCGACTGTATGCCATGCAGTGATATGCTTCCACTTTGGTTTCCTAGATCAAAGTCCTGGATAGAAGAGCAACAAATGGGAGCGTTTTTAAGTGTGGCCAAAGGATCTGATGAGCCGCCGGTGTTCCTGGAAATCCATTATACTGGCAGCCGTGATCCTAACGAGCCTCCTCTTGTGTTTGTGGGGAAAGGAGTTACTTTTGACAGGTCAGAGACACATCACGTACGGTATGACATTGGGTTGCACAACCTTTGAAAACACTTGCTGACTACTATTGGACAGTATGGAGGTTTTTTTACTTGTGTGTACCTAGATGATGGAAGCAATGTATTACTACTAGCACAGTCCCTGCCCCGGGCAGCAACTATCAGCTGGGCGCACATCCTCCTGATGAATATGTGCAGACTAAAACTACAGAGCATTTTGTGCCTTGTTGAAAGTACCACTGACCCCAAAATGTCTCTTTTTCTAAGTGGTGGGATTTCCTTGAAGCCATCATCTGGAATGGATGCAATGAGAGCGGATATGGGTGGTGCAGCGACGGTCTGTTCTGCCATCTTGACTGCTGCGACTCTCAAATTACCCATTAATCTCATTGGTAAGTAAGTGTGGTTATCCCCAAAAATTATCAGATGCACTTTTTAGTAAGAAAAACTTACTACTAAAAAGTGTGTGTCTTAAATTCCGGAGGAAGCTTCCTGTGATGGAGGAGAACGCAAACTCTAGTGGTTCACGAGCGACCCCGTACAAAGAACTGGCTCTGTGAACGAAGAGAGCCAGCATCCCAGTGAGGGCCACCTGAAGTCTCTGAATGGCTCTCACTGGGGGTAAAATTACAGTGTTTGGTGGCTGAAACCCTGCCAGCAGTTGTATTGGTTGGCTACACGTTTGCGGGGTTTCGGCAGTATAAAGTCCATTTTAAATGTGTGTATGTGTCCTCTAGAGTGATCTCACATTTAATTGGGATCCAAAGGAGCCCTGCTCTCTTTGAGCGAAGCCAAATTATCCAGGTCACCCGAAATAGTCAGACTGCCCATTACTAGACACCGCATCCTTTCCAATCACTGTGTGTCTATAAATGTGCAAATGTAGCGAGCAGTGTGCATCTATAAATGTGCAAATGTAGCAGAGCTGTGTGCATCTATAAATGTGCAAATGTAGCGAGCAGTGTGCATCTATAAATGTGCAAATGTAGCAGAGCTGTGTGCATCTATAAATGTGGAAATGTAGCAGAGCTGTGTGCATCTATAAATGTGCAAATGTAGCGAGCAGTGTGCATCTATAAATGTGCAAATGTAGCAGAGCTGTGTGCATCTATAAATGTGGAAATGTACACAGAGCTGTGTGCATCTATAAATGTGGAAATGTAGCAGAGCTGTGTGCATCTATAAATGTGCAAATGTAGCAGAGCTGTGTGCATCTATAAACGTGGAAATGTAGCAGAGCTGTGTGCATCTATAAATGTGGAAATGTAGCAGAGCTGTGTGCATCTATAAATGTGCAAATGTAGCAGAGCTGTGTGCATCTATAAATGTGCCCATGTAGCAGAGCTGTGTGCAACTATAAATGTGGAAATGTAGCAGAGCTGTGTGCAACTATAAATGTGCAAATGTAGTGAGCTGTGTGCATCTATAAATGTGCAAATGTAGCAGAGCTGTGTGCAACTATAAATGTGCAAATGTAGCAGAGCTGTGTGCAACTATAAATGTGCAAATGTAGCAGAGCTGTGTGCAACTATAAATGTGGAAATGTAGCAGAACTGTGTGCAACTATAAATGTGCAAATGTAGTGAGCTGTGTGCATCAATAAATGAGCAAATGTAGCAGAGCTGTGTGCAACTATAAATGTGGAAATGTAGCAGAGCTGTGTGCAACTATAAATGTGCAAATGTAGCGAGCTGTGTGCATCTATAAATGTGATACGGCACAGACTTGAAAATCCACCAATAATAGAAAACAGCAAAAGAGCAAAAAGGTTTACCCGTCCAGGCATCCAGACAAATGCAGTCAGGATGCAGTGGACCCATATAATTAAGATGGCCAAAATATCAGCTTAGGATTTAGTGTTGGGTACCCGTAAACGTGGAGATTTTTGACGCAGGTTACGGGCTCGCGTATTTTGGCCAAAATGTCAGCCAATGCTCCACATTTTTTAATGTGTTTTTTGCACTTTTTATTCAGGGTGCACTTGGGCCCATTTGGTCTTGTAAACTGCGGTGTCTGTTCACATGGCATGCATTTTGATAGCGCTTGGCCAGCCCGCCTGAGCTCATAGAAGGGTGTCTCTACTAGGCTGGCCTGGATGCTGTGCATGGCCATAGTGTGAACAGCGCCGCATACAAGTGTTTTGTTGTGCATTAACATACCAGGCAACCGCCCC
The DNA here is from genome assembly GCF_039654945.1 of Dendrobates tinctorius. Classification (NCBI taxonomy): domain Eukaryota; kingdom Metazoa; phylum Chordata; class Amphibia; order Anura; family Dendrobatidae; genus Dendrobates; species Dendrobates tinctorius. The sequence goes on along the minus strand of NW_027362013.1, from coordinate 810,842 downwards.
CTCCATGTATTGGTAGGCTGCGAGCGGTTGTTTCATCGGTATTCTTGCACCTGTGTTGCCATCTTAACCCGTTCACGACCCATGACGCCTACGTAGGCGTCATGAAAAGTCGTGCCCAAACGACCTATGACGCCTACGTATGCGTCATGCTATAAATAGCCCCCCTGCGGGTCGGGTGACCGGGGTCACTGAAAGGTCACCCGACCCGCACACAGAGGACACTCTACGGTTAATCCCAGGGGGCGTGGCTTAACCCCCACGTGCCTACGATCGCTCTGATTGGCTGTTAAAAGTGAAACAGCCAATCAGCGATTTGTAATATTTCACCAATGAAATTTGGTGAAATATTACAATCCAGCCATGGCCGATGCTGCAATAGCATCGGACATGGCTAGACACCGACACCCGACCCCCCCCACACCGACTGACCCCGGTCACCCGACCCGCAGGGGGGCTATTTATAGCATGACGCCTACGTAGGCATCATAGGTCGTTTGGGCACGACTTTTCATGACGCCTACGTAGGCGTCATGGGTCGTGAAGGGGTTAAGATGGCAACACAGGTGCAAGAATACCGATGAAACAACCGGTTGCCGCCGCCGTCATCATCTGCTCCCCCTCCCCTTCCTATCGCTCCCTCCCACCTTCCGATCCCCCCTGGGACCTCCGATGGTGCTCCCGGTGTCCCGCCGTGGCTCCCAGCGGCCCGCCATCTTGGAAAATGGCGGGCGCATGCGCAGTGCGCCTGCCATTGTCCAAGATGGCGGCGCCCATGAATTTGCCGGCTGCCCGTTCATTTTTCATTTTGATCACTGTGATACACTCTCACAGTGATCAAAATGAAAAAAAAGTAAATACACCCCCCTTTTATCACCCCCATAGCCAGGCGCAAATAATAAAATAAAAAAAATATTTTTTTTTTCCATTTAGGGTTCGAACTAGGGTTAGGGTTGTAATTAGGGTTATAGTTAGGGCTAGAATTAGGGTTAGGGCTAGAATTAGGGTTAGGGTTGGAATTAGGGTTATGGTTAGGACTAGGGTTAGGGTTGGAATTAGGGTTAAAATTAGGGTTAGGGTTGGAATTAGGGTTAGGGCTGGGATTAGGATTAGGCTTGTAGTTAGGGTTAGAGTTGGGATTAGGGTTAGGGGTGTGTTGGCGTTAGGGTTGTGGTTAGGGTTATGGTTGGGATTAGGGTTAGGGGTGTGTTGGGGTTAGAGTTGGAGTTAGAATTGAGGGGTTTCCACTGTTTAGGCACATCACGGGGTCTCCGAACGCGACATGGCGCCACGATTTATTCCAGCCAATTTTGCGTTCAAAATGTCAAACAGCGCTCTCTCCATTCCGAGCCCCGACGTGTGCCCAAACAGTTGTTTACCCCCCACATATGGGTATCAGCGTACTCAGGAAAAATTGCACAACAACTTTGGGGGTCTAATTTCTCCTGTTACCCTTGGGAAAATAAGAAATTGGGGGCTAAAAAAATGATTTTTATTTTCACGGCTCTGAGTTATAAACTTCAGTGAAGCATTTGGGGGTTCAAAGTGCTCACCACACATCTAGATAAGTTCCTTGGGTGGTCTAGTTTCCAAAATGGGGTCACTTGTGGGGGGTTTCCACTGTTTAGGCACATCAGAGGCTCTGCAAACGTAACATGATGCCCGCAGACTATTCCATCAAGTCAGTATTTCAAAACGTCACTACTTCCCTTCCAAGCCCCGACATGTGCCCAAACAGTGGTCCCTCCCCACATATTGGGTACCAGCGTACTCAGGACAAACCGGACAACAACTTTTGGTGTCCAATTTCTCCTGTTACTATTGTGAAAATAAAAAATAGCGGGCTAAAAAATCAAATCAAAAAATCAAAAAATTTTTGAGGAAAAAAAAATATTTTTATTTACACAGCTCTGCGTTATACACTTCTGTAAAGCACCTGGGGGGTTCAAAGTGCTCACTATGCATCTAGATAACTTCCTTAGGGGGTCTAGTTTCCAAAATGGGGTGATTTGTGGGGGAGCTCCAAAGTGTAGGCAGACAGGGCCTCTCCAAACACGACATGGTGTCCGCTAACGATTGGAGCTAATTTTCCATTCAAAAAGTCAAATGGCGCTCCTTCCCTTCTGAGCCCTGCCATGCGCCCAAACAGTGGTTCCCCCCCCCACATATGGGGTGCCAGCGTACTCAGGACAAACTGAACAGCAACTTTAGGGGTCCAATTTATCCTGTTACCCTTGTGAAAATAAAAAATATCGGGCTAAAAAAATCATTTTGAGGAAAAAAAATGATTTTTTATTTTCATGGCTCTGCGTTTATAAACTTCTGTGAAGCACTTGGGGGTTCAAAGTGCTCACTACACATCTAGATAAGCTCCTTGGGGGTCTAGTTTCCAAAAGGGGGCATAATAGATGGCCATCTTGACTGGGGGCATAATAGATGGCAAACAGAAAAATATGATATCTAACATAGTATTTGACCAAAAAAGAGCGCCAAATGTTTTACCAGTATCTAGTGCATCACATAGCGACTATATTAGGCACCATGGATAAGTATCCAATAGCATAGGTGGATAAGGTAACCGCACATGCGCAAATGACCATAAAAAATTTATATACGGCCATCAAAGATGGAAACACACCTAATAGTAAGCGTAAAAAATACCAATGTATTTATATGAAAATTTATAGATTGTTACAAAGCATAAAAAATGATTAAACACAAGGGTTATAAGGATATAGGGTAACCCAACGTATTCCAGTCCTATACAGGTTTATGACAATATATATACCCCATGCATTAGTTTAGTCAAAAATTATAGCCATAAAAATGTACATAGTCCTATTATAATCTAAATGGAATAAGTTAGCCCAAAAATAATGCTATTACAATGAAATATAAAGAATAATCTCTATCAGCCGCATTATTATGCATTGCCCCCATATATATAACTACATATGCTTGTAAATAGAGGTGTATACAGCCATATATCAATGATCACCACATAGAAGTCCACCCATAAAAAATGGAAAAAAAATGGGCAACAAAGAGAACACATCTTCATCTTCTTGTACAGGAGAATGTTGATATATTCATAGAAGAGACGATCATATTTATCCAAAGCCTCCAGAAGATATTTCGGACCCAGACAACCCAACCAAAAAGATGCCAAATCTAAAAGACTAAAATAAAACAAAGTTAAAAAAGACACAACAAATGTCACTCCAGAAGTGTAACAGTACCACAACGGGGGAATAGGTGGAGGAGAAGAGGGAAAGATAAATGGAAAACTCACAAAAATGGAACGAATGAAAGACATTCGTTAAGGCCATATGGATGGACTGTTTTCAATTTCCAAATCCATTTAGCTTCTAATTGACTCAATCTTTTAGAGAGACCCCCACCTCGAATATCAATTTTCAGGGCCTCAATGCCCCATACCATAAGTGAGGTGGAATCACAGCCATGGTGCTCCTTGAAATGTCTAGGTATAGTCCTCAGTGTGGAAGCATCCGTGTGGCCACGAGCCGCCTGAATCCCCAACACGTGCTCCCTGACTCGGACCTTGAATTGTCGCGTAGTAAGGCCTACATAAATAAGGCCACAGGGACACGTAGCATAGTATACGACATACCTAGTCGTACAGGTAATGCGTTGTCTAATACTGAAGACCTGATCTCCACTCGAATTGTTAAATTCAGTACACCGCATAATGTTGGGGCAGGCGAGACAGTGGCCACACGGATAACAACCAACCCCGGGAATGTGACCATCCAGAAAGGTAGTTTTAGAGCCCACACCGTAGTGGCTCATAACCAGATGATCCCTTAAGTTTCTAGACCGTCGGAACGCCATGGCTGGTCTCTCTGTTGTGATCCTGTTAATGACCGGGTCAATGCGGAGGATAGGCCATGCTTTATCAAGGGCAGAACGAACAGCCTCTGATCTAGAGCTAAAAGTAGTAATAAACCTAACAGTTTGGTTACCCCTAGATGTATTGGACATCCCTGATCTATATAATAAATCCTGCCTAGTAGCATGCTTAGCTCGATTGAAAGCAATTTTGATGGATCTCCGGCTATATCCACGTTCTAGAAATCGTTGACGAAGCTCATCCGCCCGATGAAAGAATGTCTCATCTGTAGAACAGATACGGCGCAGTCGTAAAAATTGACCAATGGGTACCGCCTTAATGACATGTCTTGGATGTGCGGATGAGGCGTGCAGCAAGGAATTTGTCGCGGTAATCTTTCTAAATATGTCTGTTTGCACCATCCCATAGGGGTCCCTCCTTACGGTAACGTCCAAAAAGTCCAATTCATTAGCATCAGATGTGAACGTAAGTATAATATTACGGTCATTGCTGTTCAATTTTGAGATAAGCTGCGCAAGGTCGACGGAGCTGCCTTGCCAGATGAAGAATATATCATCAATGTACCGCGTCCAAAGGGGGACACGGCACATTGACGCATCCTCATCTGACAAAAAGAGGTCCCTCTCCCACAGCCCCAGGAATAGGCCAGCATAGGTGGGCGCAAAGGCCGCACCCATGGCGGTCCCCTGGAGCTGGAGGTAGAAGGACCCCTTGAACACAAAAAAATTGTGCGTGAGGGTGAACTCTAATAGTTCCAGCAGAAGGTCCCTAAGCCTGGGAGCCAAAGGAGAAGTCTCCAAAAAGAATTTCACGGCTCTCAGGCCATCCGAATGTCTGATGTTAGTATATAGGGACTCCACATCTGCTGAAACTAGAAGAGTGTCACCCTCAAGGCAGAGTCTGTTGACCCTGCGCAGCAGATCCCCAGTGTCACGGAGGAAGGAAGGGAGGCTCATAACAAGAGGTTGCAGGTGGTAATCTATCCATTTGTTTATATTTTCCAGAAAGTTGCCACGTCCCGACACTATAGGTCGTCCGGGTGGCACCGAGGAGCTCTTATGTATCTTAGGGAGCAGATACAGAGTTGGGATCGTGGGTTCAGGAACCATTAATGCTGAAAATAATGGTTTGGTGATAACGCCATCCCGTAGAGATCTTTTCAGAATTGTTTCCAGCTGAGATAAGTATGAGAGGGGGTTATAGGTCAATTTTCTATAACAGGTCTACCTCCAGCTCCAGGGGACCGCCATGGGTGCGGCCTTTGCGCCCACCTATGCTGGTCTATTCCTGGGGCTGTGGGAGAGGGACCTCTTTTTGTCAGATGAGGATGTGTCAATGTGCCGTGTCCCCCTTTGGACGCGGTACATTGATGATATATTCTTCATCTGGCAAGGCAGCTCCGTCGACCTTGCGCAGCTTATCTCAAAATTGAACAACAATGACCGTAATATTATACTTACGTTCACATCTGATGCTAATGAATTGGACTTTTTGGACGTTACCGTAAGGAGGGACCCCTATGGGATGGTGCAAACAGACATATTTAGAAAGATTACCGCGACAAATTCCTTGCTGCACGCCTCATCCGCACATCCGAGACATGTCATTAAGGTGGTACCCATCGGTCAATTTTTACGACTGCGCTGTATCTGTTCTACAGATGAGACATTCTTTCATCGGGCGGATGAGCTTCATCAACGATTTCTAGAACGTGGATATAGCCGGAGATCCATCAAAATTGCTTTCAATCGAGCTAAGCATGCTACTAGGCAGGATTTATTATATAGATCAGGGATGTCCAATACATCTAGGGGTAACCAAACTGTTAGGTTTATTACTACTTTTAGCTCTAGATCAGAGGCTGTTCGTTCTGCCCTTGATAAAGCATGGCCTATCCTCCGCATTGACCCGGTCATTAACAGGATCACAACAGAGAGACCAGCCATGGCGTTCCGACGGTCTAGAAACTTAAGGGATCATCTGGTTATGAGCCACTACGCTGTGGGCTCTAAAACTACCTTTCTGGATGGTCACATTCCCGGGGTTGGTTGTTATCCGTGTGGCCACTGTGTCGCCTGCCCCAACATTATGCGGTGTACTGAATTTAACAATTCGAGTGGAGATCAGGTCTTCAGTATTAGACAACGCATTACCTGTACGACTAGGTATGTCATATACTATGCTACGTGTCCCTGTGGCCTTATTTATGTAGGCCTTACTACGCGACAATTCAAGGTCCAAGTCAGGGAGCACGTGTTGGGGATTCAGGCGGCTCGTGGCCACACGGATGCTTCCACCCTGAGGACTATACCTAGACATTTCAAGGAGCACCATGGCTGTGATTCCACCTCACTTATGGTATGGGGCATTGAGGCCCTGAAAATTGATATTCGAGGTGGGGGTCTCTCTAAAAGATTGAGTCAATTAGAAGCTAAATGGATTTGGAAATTGAAAACAGTCTATCCATATGGCCTTAACGAATGTCTTTCATTCGTTCCATTTTTGTGAGTTTTCCTTTTATCTTTCCCTCTTCTCCTCCACCTATTCCCCCGTTGTGGTACTGTTACACTTCTGGAGTGACATTTGTTGTGTCTTTTTTAACTTTGTTTTATTTTAGTCTTTTAGATTTGGCATCTTTTTGGTTGGGTTGTCTGGGTCCGAAATATCTTCTGGAGGCTTTGGATAAATATGATCGTCTCTTCTATGAATATATCAACATTCTCCTATACAAGAAGATGAAGATGTGTTCTCTTTGTTGCCCATTTTTTTTCCATTTTTTATGGGTGGACTTCTATGTGGTGATCATTGATATATGGCTGTATACACCTCTATTTACAAGCATATGTAGTTATATATATGGGGGCAATGCATAATAATGCGGTTGATAGAGATTATTCTTTATATTTCATTGTAATAGCATTATTTTTGGGCTAACTTATTCCATTTAGATTATAATAGGACTATGTACATTTTTATGGCTATAATTTTTGACTAAACTAATGCATGGGGTATATATATTGTTGTCATAAACCTGTATAGGACTGGAATACGTTGGTTTACCCTATATCCTTATAACCCTCGTGTTTAATCATTTTTGATGCTTTGTAACAATCTATAAATTTTCATATAAATACATTGGTATTTTTTACGCTTACTATTAGGTGTGTTTCCATCTTTGATGGCCGTATATAAATTTTTTATGGTCATTTGCGCATGTGCGGTTACCTTATCCACCTATGCTATTGGATACTTATCCATGGTGCCTAATATAGTCGCTATGTGATGCACTAGATACTGGTAAAACATTTGGCGCTCTTTTTTGGTCAAATACTATGTTAGATATCATATTTTTCTGTTTGCCATCTATTATGCCCCCAGTCAAGATGGCCGCGACCATTTTGTGGCCGTCTGCGCATGCGCGGGTGACGCGCGCCTAACTCCACCCCCATCCGCCCGTGGTCTGGCGTCTGACGTCACGGGGCCCCGTGTATTGTCAGCGCCAGCCCGAACGTGTTGGTGGGTGGGTGGTTGGTCGCTCCCCTGATTGGCGCTCAGGTTTATTTGGACCCCTATTTATAGTACACCCGGTGGCCTTTTATGACACACCCCCTGAGGAAGGAAGCGGTGTAGCTTCCGAAACATACGTTGGGCTGTCTTCCTTGCGCCGGTGGTCCAGTGCCCCCTTAGGTATGAGTATTATGTTTGTATTTTGATCTCTCATAACCCCCTTCTTTGGGGTTGCCTGACGGTCTGGGGATTTTACCCTTTATTTCACTATGACTAGTCGGCTTGTATATACCACTAATGGAGATACATTATACCATATTGATATACCTTAGGGAATCTCTGTACCTCTGTGCGTTCTGCTTGTGTCACTTCTGTCATGCCAATTTTTATCTGTGTCCTTAATAAAGATTCATGTTATTTCTGCCTATTTTGGATGTTTATGCACTGTTTTTTCAGTTGCTTCTTTATAAGAGGTACAGGGAGTGGACTGCTGAGGACTGGGGTAAAGTCATTTTCTCTGATGAATCCCCTTTTCGATTGTTTGGGACATCTGGAAAACGGCTTATTCGGAGAAGACCAGGTGAGCGCTACCACCAGTCTTGTCTCATGCCAACTGTCAAGCATCCTGAAACCATTCATGTGTGGGGTTGCTTCTCAGCCAAGGGAATGGGCTCTCTCTCAGTCTTGCCTAAAAACACAGCCATGAATAAAGAATGGTACCAGAATGTCCTCCAAGAGCAACTTCTCCCAACCGTCCAAGAGCAGTTTGGCGATCAACAATGCCTTTTTCAACATGATGGAGTACCTTGCCATAAAGCAAAGGTGATAACTAAATGACTCAGAGAACAAAACATAGAGATTTTGGGACCATGGCCTAGAAACTCCCCAGATCTTAATCCCATTGAGAACTTGTGGTCAATCAACAAGAGACGGGTGGACAAACAAAAACCTTCAAATTCAGACAAAATAAAAGCATTGATTTTGCAAGAATGGACTGCTCAGTCAGGATTTGATCCAGAAGTTGATTGAGAGCATGCCAGGGAGAATTGCTGAGGTCCTGAAGAAGGGTCAACACTGCAAATATTGACTTGCTGCATTAACTCATTCTAACTGTCAATATAACCTTTTGCTACTCATAATATGACTGTAATTATATTTCTGTATGTGATAAAAACATCTGACAAACACACATAAAAACCAGAGGGCAGCAGATAATGTGAAAATATAATATTTGTGTCATTCTCAAAACTTTTGGCCATGACTGTAGATAAGTTCCTTGGGTGGTCTAGTTTCCAAAATGGGGTCACTTGTGGGGGAGCTCCAATGTTTAGGTACACAGGGGTTCTCCAAACACGACATGGTGTCCACTAACGATTGGAGCTAATTTTCCATTCAAAAAGTCAAATGGCGCTCCTTCCCTTCCGGACCCTGCCGTGCACCGAAACAGTGGTTTATGACCACATGTGAGGTATCCTTGTACTCAGGAGAAATTGCACAACAAATTTTAGGATCCAGTTTATCCCATTGCCCATGTGAAAATGAAAAAACTGAGGCTAAAATAAAATTTTTGTGAAAAGAAAAGTCTTTTTTCTTTTTTTTTTACGGATCAATTTGTGAAGCACCTGGCGGTTCAAAGTGCTCACTATGCATCTAGATAAGTTCCTTGGAGGGTCTAGTTTCCAAAATGGGGTCACTTGTGGGGGAGCTCCAGTGTTTAGGCACACAGGGACACGCCAAACGCGACATGGCAACCGCTAAATATTACAGTATATTTTCCATTCAAAAAGTCAAATGGCGCTCCTTCCTTTCTGAGCCCTGCCATGCGCCCAAACAGTGGTTTATGACCACATATGAGGTATCGGTGTACTCAGGAGAAATTGCCCAACAAATTTTAGGATCCATTTTATCCTGTTGCCCTTGTGAAAATGAAAAAATTGATGCTAAAAGAAAATTTTTGTTGGAAAAATTAAAATGTTCATTTTTTCCTTCCACATTGCTTTAGTTGCTGTGAAGCACCTGAAGGGTTAATAATCTTCTTGAATGTAGTTTTGAGTAGCTTGAGGGGTGCAGTTTTTAGAATGGTGTCACTTTTGGGTATTTTCTGCCATATAAACCCCTCAAAGTGACTTCAAATGTGAGGTGGTCCCTAAAAAAAATGATTTTGTTGTAAAAATGAGAAATCGCTGGTCAACTTTTAACCCTTATAACTTCCCAACAAAAAAAAAATTTGTTTCCGAAATTGTGCTGATGTAAAGTAGACATGTGGGAAATGTTATTTATTAACTATTTTGTGTCACATAACTCTCTGGTTTAACAGAATAAAAATTCAAAATGTGAAAATTGCAAAATTTTCAAAGTTTTCGCCAAATTTCCGTTTTTTTCACAAATAAATGCAAACATTATCGACCTAAGTTTACCACTAACATGAAGCCCAATATGTCACGAAAAAACATTCTCAGAATCGCTAGGATCCGTTGAAGCGTTCCTGAGTTATTACCTCATAAAGGGACACTGGTCAATATTGTCAAAAATGGCCAGGTCGCTAAGGTCAAAATAGGCTGGGTCATGAAGGGGTTAATTGTATGGGTCCACTGCATCCTGATGGTGCATTTGTCTGGAGGCCTGTACCGGTAAACCTTTTTGCTCTTTTGCTGTTTTCCATCTATAAATGTGGAAATGTAGCAGAGCTGTGTGCATCTATAAATGAGCAAATGTTTCAGAGCTGTGTCTATACGTAGCAGATCTGTGTGTGTATAATACACATTAACAATTGATCTATTACATTCCTATTCTACCCTAGTGCATTAAAATTAGTGATCATGACCTCTCCATTTTACCCGGGAAGTTTTAGTTAGTAGGAAAAATGTTTTTCCTATTTTGTGCTCTCTAAACCTAGAGTGTAGTGCAAAATAATACAGTATTTATCTTTCAATTTTAGTTATATAAAGGCTATATGAAAATGACAGTTTTATTCACTTTTACTTTTATGCCACCAATTGAACCACATACCGTGGTATGAGCTGTGTACACAAATTTGTGGAATATTTGAAAATTAATTTTGTTTTAAATGCAGTGGAACAATTTTTAAAAATCTGGCTGTAAATGTTTTCCCCTCCCAATTTAAGTACGGTAACTTCCGACACATCAACTGTTTTGATTAATGGTGTCGGAGTGCTGAAACCTTCGCAGACCACTTATATACTTTTGTGAGCATATACAATGCTAACCCTGCCCCTCCAAAAATGAGCTAAAAGGGCACAATTCTGATTATAGTGCCCCTGACCTTTTTGTTTTATGGATCAGTGGGGGGGTGCTAAACTCGCATACCCTCACTGATCAAAACTTAAAGCGTTTAAGTGTGACATATAAAAAGTTCTCTAAAATTGCTTTTTGTCTTCCATGGAGGGGGGGAGAATTGCCCAGAATTGTGGCACTTTTTTTTGTGAAGTTTCTCTAAAAGAAAAAAAAAACTGAAGAGGGAGATTGGAGTAGATAGCTGACCTGCATTTTTTTCTTTTTAAATCCATTGATGAATCGGACAAAAACTCCACGAAACCACCCAAACTCTGGCAACAATGGCGGGGACAGCAAAAACAGAAAAATAGACACGTAAACACACAAAAATAAACTTTAAAACAGGCAAAATGCGATAATGGATTACTTTCTTGTCCCATCCCATGGACCACTTTTTAGGACATTTTTTTTATATTTGATTATTCTGCAGTAAATTACTTAAAAAAATCAATTTGGTACAAAGTAAAACACCCGTCACGCAGCGGCTTATCAGAACAGTAGGAAGTCGGCCAAGTCTTTGATCCTGTTGCCAAGAGGCTCCCAAACAGCGGCCATTGTAGTTACTCAGCATTGGTCCTAGGTTTTCTATGGCATCTCTACTCCTGTCTGATACTTTTTATCTTGTATGTAATATGTTTCTGTAAAACTAATGATGGTGTTAATCTCGTCCTGTAAGGTTTGGCTCCACTGTGTGAAAATATGCCCAGCGGCAGAGCTAATAAGCCTGGGGATGTGGTGAAGGCCAAGAACGGGGAAGACCATCCAGGTAATCTTCACCCATTGCCGGCTGTGGTGACGGCCATTATCCTGACTAGTAGGAGTTTAGTAGGGTGACGAATACAAATATCAGCTTTGCCCTAGGTTTCCTCAGCTTTTGGCTCCCTAGTAAACATGATATAAATGGAGATCTGGCCCCTGGGTTTATGCTCTTATCTCATTGTAACCCAAGGCAATGTGTAGCGGGGCCTGTGATGGGTTGGACCATTAGATGTACATGGTCAGTGTGAAGCTGGAAAGTGTTCTGTACCAACACCACCAAACAATGGAGAACCAGCTCAAAACTCGCCACCCTGAGCCATTGTTAGTAGTGCTATCCAGTTCAAAGTGGCACTGAGGAGTGGCCATACATTTGTCATGTATAGTCAATGGCGTAGCGTGTGTTGGGGGCCCCGGTAAGGCAAGTGTTTTCATTGTGCTGTGTAGTATTAGTATAGAGTCCCTTACACTAATCCAGTACTGAACCCCCAAACATATTATTGTTTTTGTTTTTTAACCCCTTACTGATATCTGTCGGCACCCTGTCTTTGATGCGAGCTCAGGAACTGAGATTGCATCTTTCCCAGCAGATGATGGCTGTGTTATTCAGCCATCATCTGCCTCTAACATCCTTGTGTAGAGCGGAGCTCTGTCCACAGGTGTTAACCTGTTAAACTTAGCTGCCAGTCTTTTGACAGCGGCATTCACAGCTCACGTCCTGAGGAGCGCGCTGTTCTAATTGGCTGTTGGCTCCAATGCGAGGTGCTCGCGGTCTCACAATGGGTTGTCATGACAGCTGGGGGTCTGCTGAAGACTCCTTATGGCTGTCATGGTGGTGCTCCAATGAGAGCGGGATTTTTTCCTATATAAAGCAACACTGGTATTGCTGAATCCTATATATCCAAGGAGGATAATGGTAGACACTTCACTATTCAATACACCACCTATATCTGTTCCTGCAATAGTCAGTAGCTGTCAGATAGGAAGAGATTCCAGCTTCATAATTAAAATATTGACTTTTTCGATGGATATATAAAAACAAATTACAATTGAAAAGACAAGGCAAGAAGCCTCCACAGAAGGGGGACACAAGCAAAATATAAACCCATCCCACAATAGTGGATAAATTGCTGTATTCAGTCCTTCAGGGTTTAGATTTATTACAGTGCAGGATCTTTCTAGAATAGACCACGATAGAGCCGGATTGTTCTCTAATGCCACCAGTTTTGTGACTATTATAGATAAAGTGCGAGTCCTATATTTCAATAGAATACAGATATCTAACCGCAAGATGAAGGGTTCTCCTCTAATAAGTATTGATCCCTTGCCCTGTACTGATCAGATCTGAACAGCAATTTAGTTTGTTTTATTTTATAGATGGCAAAGTAGTAAATCCATGACTGCTGCTGTTTCCTCACAGGTAGATAACACTGACGCGGAGGGACGGCTGCTGTTGGCGGACGCTCTGTGTTACGCACACAACTTTAATGCAAGAGCGATCGTAAATGCAGCGACATTAACAGGTATGGGAGCTGCGTACACATGATGGAAGGGGCTGGAAGAATGTACACATGGGCTCCGATTCATTAAGTGTGGGGTCTCAACGTGAGAGGCGCGCGCCACTTAGGATGCCCCAAACTCGTTATCACTGCTGTGCGGATCCATGCACCTCGCAAGAAACAGGACTGGAGTAACACTTGTAGAGTAAGAATCACCCCCCACTTTTGATGAATTTAATGGGCGGGTGTAGCCAGGCCCCATCCCCCTTCACCAGCTCAGAATAGATGATCCGTTACTGATCGGTGAGGGTCTGACCAGGGAATAACTGTCCCTGATTGAGCTTTTTTTTTTAATTCAAGTTACAAAATTGAGTGGCAGATTGGATACTTGATTACTGCTCCATACCTCCTCTTACAGGGCTGCCAGAAAAAGCCGAGTGCAGCACTGGGCAGCCCCCCATAGGATGAGCAGAGCAGCGGTCAGGTATCTGCATTGCCGCTCTATTTAACCAGAGATAAAAGTTCCAATTTTGCCGATCAATACGGTTACCGATCAGTAAGATTTCACCAGTAGACTTGGGCGACTTTGCAGAGGGAACCCGGGTTCCTGGATCACGCCTGCCCATCAGCTGATCGCCGCCGCAGCTGCATATGTCACATGCTGTGACTGACACAGGCGCGACACATGCAGCTGCAGAGCCGTTCAGCCGGTGTGATCCAGGAAGCCGGGTTCCCTCTGCAGCTTATTTGGTAAGCGCTTATAGCTTGCCGAATAAGAGGGAACCCGAACAAATTTGCTCAACTCTAATCACCAGTCCTATGGATGGGTAATAACTGGAGAACCCTTTTAATTTGGATTTCAAAAAAATATAATTAATGTATGTCGTAGAGAAATAATGTTTGTTTTTTCTTTAGCTGTATATTTTATTAGTTTTGCATTGTCTGTCTGGTGGTCTGTGCTTTATGGCGGCTGCAATTGGGTGGAATGTGAATGGTGGAAGAAGTGTCAGTAGACACAACCAGCTACCAGGATGTGATTGGTGCAGATGGAGCCGGCTTTATCCGTTTCACTTTGTGGGATTGTACTGCAGCTGTATGCAGTTATTGTATGTAGATGTCTGCCTGTGTCTTCTCACGAGGAGCGCGGCTCACCGGGAATTGTTGTGTAGGTGCAATGGACGTAGCCCTGGGATCTGCAGCCACTGGAGTCTTCACCAATTCTTCTTGGCTTTGGAATCACCTTCAAGAGGTCGGAAACATTTTACTTTCTATCTTCTTGTCATAACATGCTCTTCTGTCTGAATCATTGTTCATTTCACTTTATTCCCCCCCTTTCCTTATTCCAGTAGCTCTTTATTTGTCCACTAACATAACTGTACGAGAGATTTTTTTTTTTTTTTTTTTTGGGTTGGGAGGAGGGTGTGTTCTAGTTTTGAAAGACACCATTCACTTTTTGTACTATATTTGTCTTTTTTTTTTTATTTTTTTTTTTATAGCGCTCATTGTGCAGTAAATGACCTGGAACACAATTATTCAGGTCAGTGCAATTACAACAGTGCCAAAGCTGCATAGGTTTGGGCTCCCCCCTTTGTTTGGTCTTAAAGAAAACATTTGGAACTTTTGTAATAAATAAAAAGAATAAAAAAAATTTCTTCCATTCATATAGCTGTGCAAGAGCTTGTTTTTCACATGGCGAGATTTTTTTTTCTCTCTTTTCCTTGACCCAATTATGGGGTCCATGCAACGTTTTGATTTTTCACTGCATTTTTTGGAGGTTATGTTGACCAAAAAAATGTTCAGTTTGGCTTTATTTTTTGTCTTTTCCAGTATTGTAATTCTTAACATTTTTCATTGTTTTTCCTTCATTTTGCAGCAATGCCAAATAGATTCAGATCAGGAAAAGGAATTCAATTCATACTGTCAGGGTGTGTTTTTCTTTACTTGAACTTGTTCTGTATACTGCAGCAATATATAGTAAAAATTACCAGTCGCCTATTAAGATAGGGCAAGGCTGCGTAGGAGCACAAAGATGGAGGCAATGAGGGCCTTCAGAAGGTGTCTGGCTGCCAACAAAACCATCAGCGCCTTCCCATTCAGCACTATTTCAGCTGTCATACAGCGATCTGAGCTAGCTCCAGTTGTTGCTACTAGAGGCAGTTGCCAGCTGTGTAACACTGCCAGCATCTGTTCTGTATGGGGGCGGCTCAGCTCCTGAGAGAACTCCGTACACCTGCACCTTTTGTGGGAAGGCACCAAGTATGTATTCTAGACCTGTGGGATGTCCTCCACATTGCTGAATTTACTGCTGATGTTTCATGTTCCTTCCAGGCCAGCGTTGTGACTGGGGATCGTGTATGGAGAATGCCTCTCTTTGATCATTACACTAAACAAGTGACTGAGTCGGCCCTCGCACTCGCAGACCTTAATAATGTCGGGAAGTACAGCAGGTAATGGATGTAAATATGGTGGTTGTAGTAGGTTTCTAAAGTATCTCATAGAGCGACCCCCGCCTCTGAGACCTCCATCCATCACCAAAACGGAGATCCAGATTTGCTCATCTGTTGGAATTCCTATAGAAATGATTGGTGAGATCCTAACCACATGGGTGCACCCCTACAGGATATGTCATCAATTTCTATCATGGGAATATTATTATTATTGGGGTTTTTTTTTTCCTTTTTATGTGGATTTTATTAAAAAATAAACC
The DNA here is from genome assembly GCF_039654945.1 of Dendrobates tinctorius. NCBI lineage: Eukaryota > Metazoa > Chordata > Amphibia > Anura > Dendrobatidae > Dendrobates > Dendrobates tinctorius. The sequence continues at coordinate 795,211 of NW_027362013.1, read as the reverse complement.
TACAATTTCCACATCAGTAGTATACATGAGGTAATGTATCTTGCTCCACAGAAACTAATGAAAGGTTTTCTTCTCGCAGATCTGGGGGTGCGTGTACGGCCGCGGCTTTCTTGAAGGAGTTTGTCACGTCCCCGCACTGGGCTCACCTGGATATAGCCGGAGTCATGTCCAACTAGGATGAGGTCCCTTATCTGCGCAAGGGCATGTCCGGCCGCCCCACAAGGACTCTGGTAGAATTCGCCGATCGGCTGAGTAAGGACAAGAAGCCCAAATAATCCGGACATCAGTTACCGGATCTGCTTCGTCCTATGTGGACTTAATGAACTAAAGCGCAATGACCTTGCTATGCACTTATTTTTTTACTAACACGACCAAAGCAAATCTAGAATCTGCGCCTCCATCTTCAGATGATTCTGCAATTTTAATACATCTATGTGCTGAGTGGAGAAATGTCTGAAAATAAAGAAAAAATCAAAAATTTTATCTGCCAGTCATATCTCACACATTTGTTTTATAGGTGTTGAACGCTTTAGGCACGATTCATCATTGCATTTTGGACGTGACAAATTAATCAAACTATTTGTACTTTTTTTTTTTCCTCCAAGCGGTTTCTGATTTTTATGTCAGTGTGACTTTCCAGATGAATTAAACAGATTCATTAACTGCGACTATTTAAAAAAAAAAAGTTGCAAAATTTGGCACAATTCTACTCTTCTAGTCCTCCCTGGAGTGAATATATCAGTTATTTGGCTGCAACTTTTCCCATTTAAGCACTCGCAGAACCAGTTAGGAAAAAGACAGCTTGAGGTTATGCTCAAAACTCGAGTCTCATGTGCCATTTTGATGAATCTAGTGCAACAAAGTCAGCAAAAACCACAAGTTGAAAGACTTAAAGGGTTCAATTCATCATAAGCTGGGTATATTTTACTATCTGCCGTACATGTACTGTGCAAGTCATATGTGTATGGAGCTGGGCCGCAAAGTGTAAATGATTAAGTCACGGGTTTCCCTGAATCTTCTATATATCAATCTGCTCAGCTCCTGGTCACGCTACAAAGCAGTTGTGGAGTTTCTCACTCAGGATGCTGTTTTCTCTGTAGATGTAGATTTACTGAATATATTAGTGGAAGGGATCTTCCTGGCATTTGTTCTCAGTAGATTCCTTTTGTATAGTTAATGGGGACCTGTCTCCTTGGAAAACGCCACCTTCAAGTCCACACTCACTGCAGCAAAACAAATCTGCTTCTCATATCTTATATCCTCCCTGTCTCGCAACCCTAATCAGCTATTCAGTAGTTTCAGTTGTCTCTTCCATCCCCCAGCACCCCCTCTCTCTCCTCTCATATCAGCTGCAGACTTTGCTTAATTCTTCAAGCAGAAAATTAACATCTGAGAAAGCTCAGGCCTACAGCCCTTCCTCATAACTCAGCCCTCCTCCTCCAAAACCAGTGTCTCTGCCATTATAGAAGACCAACTTTCCTCTCTACTCTCCAGATCACATCTCGCCACCTGTGCACTTGACTGATCCTGTCCCACCTCATACTAAACCTCACCAGTCTTCATCCCACCTCTTCAACCTCTCACTAACAACTGGGGTCTTCCCCCTTATGCTTTATATGTACCTTGATCACGCCCACCCTTGACCCATCCTCTGTATCTAGCTATCGACTCGTATCACTTCTCCCCTATGCCTCAAAACTACTGGAACAACACGTCCATCTTGAACTGTCCTCCCACCTCTCTTCCTGCTCCCTCTTTGACCACTTATAATCTGGCTTCCAGCTGCATCACTCCACTGAAACTGCCCTGACTAAGGTCACCAATGACCTACTAACTGCCTAAGCCAAGGGACACGACTGTCCTCCTCCTAGACCTGTCCTCTGCCTTCGACACAGTGGACCACTCCCCCTTACTACAGATTCGCTCATCTCTTGGCATCACAGACTTGGCCCTATCTTGGATCTTGTCATACCTAACAGACCGGACATTGTCTCCCTCTTGCACACCACCTCATCACCCCCTATCTATAGATGTCCCCAAAGGTTCAGTTCTAGGACCCATGCTCTTCTCAATCTACACCTTTGGTTTTCAGTATCACCTCTATGCCGATGACACACAGATCTACCTCTTTGGACCTGATGTCACCTTCTTGCTTACCAGAATCCCAACATCTGTCTATTTCATCTTTCTTCTTAGCTAAATTTCTAAAACTTAACATGAACAAAATAGAATTTGTCACCTTTCCCCCATCTCTCTCAACCCGCCTCCCAACCGACCTGGCCATCAAAGTCAACGCCTGTTCACTCTCCCTAATCTCACTTGCTCGCTGCCTTGGGGTTATCCTTGACTCTCATCTCTCTTTCAAACAACATATCCAAGCCCTTTCCACTTCTTGCCAATTCCAACTCAAAAATATTTCCTGGATTCATGCATTCTTGGTTCAGGAATCTGCAAAAACAATAGTGCATGCCCCCATCATCTCCCATCTCAAAGACTACAATCTCCTGCTCTGTGACCTCCCTTCTAACACACTTTCATCCCTCAATACTATCCTAAACTCTGCTGCCCGACTAATACACCTATTCCCCCACCTCTTCTCCCTGTCAATCCCTTCACTGGCTCCTCATTGATTGACCAGAGACTCCAGTTCAAAACCACAATCATGGCATACAAAGCCATCCACAACCTGTCTCCTCCATACAGCTGTGAGTTAGTCTCCCAACATCTATTCTCACCCACCATGGGAACCTTCATAAGAAACCTAAAGACTCACCTCTTCAGACAACCTGCAGTAACCCTTGTTCCATCATACTGCTGCACAAACAGCTCTACCCTCCCTATTGTAGCCTCACACATCCCTTGTAAACAGTGATCCCTCACGGGCAGGGTCCTATCTCTCCTCCTGTACCAGTCGATGACTTGTATTCATGATTATTGTACTTTTTTTTTTTTTTTACACTCTTTTAACATGTAAGGTGTCATGGACGTAATGGTGCTAGAAGAATAATCTGCCCGTTAATAGCAATATAATGTTCCCTGTCCGCCTTATTGAACATTCAGATATAGGGAGAAAATTAACCTCCTGAGAGCTGCTGGATCATTTACCCCTTCATGACCTTTGACGTACATTTACGTCAAAGTTTGTGCCTGCCTTTGATGCGGGCTTGCACACCGACCCACAACTTTTCCCCGCACATGATGGCAGATTTAATCAGTCACCATGTGCCTTTAACAGCCTTGAGTGTAGTGGTGCTCTGCCCGTGGCTGTTATCCGGTTACATCTCGCTGTCCATTACTAACGGTGGGATTTAACACGTGCCGGCCAGAAGTGCGTCATTGCATCTTGACCATCAATGCACCCGACACGTGATCGTGGGGCGCAATTGGATTGTCGTGACAGCCGGGGGTCGGCAGAAGACCTCTGCACCTGCCATTACGATCCTACTGTGAGCACCGGCTTATGGCTGGCTTTCATAGAAGACTGTGATCTCTGCTACACACAGCAATGCTGATGCACAGGGGTGGATTAAGGGTAGCCAGGGCCCCGGGCTGTTCAGACTCCATAGGCCCTCCGGTCATGTGACGGGGTCGGGAAGTCACTAGTTTTCATGACGCATACGTGGCGGGAAGGGGTTAAATACTGAGGTAAAAAAACTCTGCAAATACGCAACGTGTGCACGAGGCCTCACAAATACTGAGGTAAAAAACCCCAAATGCTCAGTGTGTCCATGAGGCCTTACAAATACTGAGTGAAAAACTCACCAAATACTCAGCGTGTGCACGAGGCCTTATAAATACTGAGGTAAAAACTCATCAAATACTCAGCGTGTGTACGAGGTCTTACAAATAGTGGAAGGCTTCCACCCAACATCTAGTCCTGACTCACCTGTACCTAACATCGAAACCAGCTAATAGCCTGCAATCACCTGCTGACCTGGACCCATGACCTGTCAGACAAGTTACTTCACATGAGTCACACAGAGGCTTCTGCTTCATGAACTTCCCCAGATAGAAGAAGCAGCCTCCGATGTGCAGCCTGTGGCCGGATACACAGGAAGAGACGCTCCTCGTCACAGGCTGTGTCCAGCATGGCAGCAGAGGGGTTAACGCCACAGACAAGTCGCCGTCTCCTCACACACTGAACACGACGCTGCATCTGGCGACGAACAAGCGCACATTGCGCAATGTTAGTCATGTCCCAGATGTTCAGCATGTGGAGGACCAAGGGGGACCAAAAAAGACCCCAGGATTGGAACAGGAGCATGGGAAAGTGGACGGCGGTTGGAGGGGCAGGGTTTATATAGGGGTCGGAGTAAATATATATATATATATATATATATATACACACAGACACATATTACTACATGCGGGCAGTGCACACATGCACAATCCTCAGGTTGTACAACTTCCAACTGGTCAAAACATTTCAGTATGCCAAGAAATATAGCAGGAATAAAATACATCTCATAGTAACTTGTGTGAGGCACAGGTGACAAGAGCCCGCCATCTCGTGCCCACCTTACTAGAGGTGCCCACATATAACAAAGTTGATGGAAACAGATGCCTTCCACTATGATGATTGGCTACCGGCCACCCGACCACACCCATTTCACAACTAGTCACACCCATGTCCACGCCCCAACCACACCCATTTAGCACTGCTGATCACACTGACTGGTACTGAGGGCACAGTGGCTGGTACTGTGGGCACATTGACTGGTACTGAGGAAAAGAGAGAAAGAAAGAACAGAGAAACAAAAAAAGAACAGAGAGAAAGGAAAAAAGAACTGAGAAAGAAAGAGGGGATAGAAAAAAAGAACAGAGAGAAAAAAAGAAAGAGAAAGAGGGGAAAGAAAGAACAGCGAGGGAGAGAGAAAGAAAGGGGAAAGAAGGAACAAAGAGAAAGGTGAAAGAAAGAATAACGAGAGAAAAAAAGAAAGAAAGGGGAAAGAAAGAACAGAGAGGGAGAAAGAGAGGGGAAAGAAAGAACAGAAAGTGAAAGAAAGAACAGAGAAAGAAAGAAAGAAAAAGACAAGGAAACTATAAAGATACTATACCAGCTCACATTGTAGTGCCCACCTGAGCCTCCTGGTGCAGGACATATCATGATCCACTCACATGTCCGACATCCCCGAGTCCAAGGCGATCCCGCTGTCCGCGCTCTCAAAGGAGGACATGGTGATGATCTGAAGCATTCCCTGAAGAGCCTCCATGGTTCCGTCACAATCTCCTCTGGTCATTTACATCTCATAGTAACTTGTGTGAGGCACAGGTGACAAGAACCCGCCATCTTGTGCCCACCTTACTAGAGGTGCCCACTGCCCACATATAACAAAGTTGATGGAAACAGATGCCTTCCACTATGATGATTGGCTACCGGCCGCCCGACCACACCCATTTCACAACTAGTCACACCCATGTCCACGCCCCAACCACACCCATTTAGCACTGCTGATCACACTGGTACTGAGGGCACAGTGGCTGGTACTGTGGGCACATTGACTGGTACTGAGGAAAAGAGAGAAAGAAAGAACAGAGAGAAACAAAAAAAGAACAGAGAGAAAGGAAAAAAGAACAGAGAAAGAAAGGGGATAGAAAAAAAGAACAGAGAGAAAAAAAGAAAGAGAAAGAAAGAGGGGAAAGAAAGAACAGCGAGGGAGAGAGAAAGAAAGAGGGGAAAGAAGGAACAAAGAGAGAAAGAAAGAAAGAGAAAGGTGAAAGAAAGAATAACGAGAGAAAAAAAGAAAGAAAGAACAGAGAGGGAGAAAGAGAGGGGAAAGAAAGAACAGAAAGTGAAAGAAAGAAAGAACAGAGAAAGAAAGAAAGAAAAAGACAAGGAAAGAGGGGAAAGAAAGATTCTATAAAGATACTATACCAGCTCACATTGTAGTGCCCACCTGAGCCTCCTGGTGCAGGACATATCATCATCCACTCACATGGCCGACATCCCCGAGTCCAAGGCGATCCCGCTGTCCGCGCTCTCAAAGGAGGACATGGTGATGATCTGAAGCATTCCCTGAAGAGCCTCCATGGTTCCGTCACAATCTCCTCTGGTCATTTTCCATCACGTCACTTCCGATAGAATGTCATGTGCGAGTTTTCAAGTGCTCCTTGGGGCTCCGCCATATACTCCTGTGTCCACGGGAAAAGTAAGCTCCAGGTCGGGGCAGTGGGGCAGACTCTCAAAATCTGGTACGGTTGGGAGGTATGAATGCTCCCCATCATACACCTTGTACACACATGGCTCCGCACACCTCATTCACACACTGTTCCGCTTTGTATGCCTCGTACACACGGCTTCGCTCCGTACACCTCGCACACACAGCTCCATTCAGTACACACATCGTAAACCTCGTGCACATGCGGCTCTGCTCCGTACACCTTATACACACACGGCCACACTCTGTACACCTTGTACACACATGGCTCTGCTCTGTAAACCTTGTACACATGCGGCTTTGCTCCATACACCTCATACACACATGGCTCCGCTCCGTAAACACATGGCTCAGGTCTGTACACTTTGTACACACAGGGATCCGTTCCGTACACCTCGTACACACGCGGCTCCTCTCCGTACACCTGGTACACATGCGGCTTCGCTCCGTACACCTCGTACACACACACGGCTCCGCTCCGTACACGCGTGGCTCCGCTCCGTACACCTCGCACACGTGCAGCCCCGCTCCGTACACCTCGCACACGTGCAGCTCAGCTCTGTACACACAGGGCTCCGTTCCGTACACCTCGTACACACATGCGGCTCCGCTCCGTACACCTCGTACACACACGCGGCTCCGCTCCGTACACCTTGCACACGTGCAGCTCAGCTCTGTAAACACAGGGCTCAGCTCTGTACGCCTCGTACACGTGCGGCTCCCCTCCGTACACCTCTCGCGTGCGCAGCTCTGCTCCATACATCGCGCGCGGCTCCGCTCCGCACACCTCGTACACACACGGCTCCGCTCCGTACACTTCGTACACACACGGCTCCGCTCCGTACACTTCGTACACACACGGCTCCGCTCCGTACACCTCGTACACACGGCTCCGCTCCATACACCTCGTACACACACGGCTCCGCTCCGTACACTTCGTACACACACGGCTCCGCTCCGTACACTTCGTACACACACGGCTCCGCTCCATACACCTCGTACACACACGGCTCCGCTCCATACACCTCGTACACACACGGCTCTGCTCCGTACACCTCGCACATTCGCGGGTCTGCTCCGTACACCTCGCACACACACGCAGCTACATCCATCCTGTAAACCCCTCCTGACCCCACACATACTTTCCTCATCCAGCATCATGACAACCAGCACAGCAGAGTCCCGCATACAATACAATGATGGCTGTGTGCACAGGACCTGTGATGAAGTCACAGGAGGGGAGGAGTCAGGGGTCACATGATCAGGGGCCTCTACTGAAACCCCTGACTCCTCCCCTCCTGTGACCTCATCACAGGTCGTGTGCGCACAGAGCAGGGATTTATCAGTGAGGGGCTGGCGCTGCGGTGGCCGGTGGGTCTGGGAGGGGGAGGAAAGGGTTGATACATGGGGGCGTGGTGCTATGGTGGCGGATTATAATGGGGCAATTTTCCCTGGGCTGGTGGGCCCCCCCACACCACTGGTCACAGACCGCTCCCGGCACTTTATCCCCCGGAATACTGTGATCGAATGCGATCACAGCATCCTGGGAGCAAGCAGAGGGCTGACAGCCCCTCTGCCTTTGGATCGGAGACCCCCGCGGCGTGACGATCGCTGCTATGGCAATCCGACAACACCCGGGTACCAGAGCTGAGAAACTTCCTGTCATGCGCAGTGCATGATCAGGAAGTCTCTCAGGTCAGTGTGCAGAAAGTGCAGCGCTGACAGCTTCTATAGCATGCAGATCTTCATCTGCATGCTATAGTCTAAGCGATCAGCCTGCAAAAAATGATTGTCCCATGGTGGGACAACATGTAAGAGATAGAATGAAGTAAAAAAAAAGTTTAAATAACTGTAAAAATATTTTTAAAAAATCTATATTCTATAATTGTAAAAATATTTAAAAAATAAAAAAAATCAATATTCTATCACTAAATAAATATTTGAATTAAAAAAATCTAAACAATAAAAGTACACATATTTGGTATCGCTGTGTCTGTAATGACCTCTCCTATAAAACTGTCTCACTAGTTAACCCCTTTAGTGAACCCAGTAAAAAAATAAGCAAAAAACAATGCTTTATCATCATACTGCCAAACAAAGTGTAATAACACGCGATCAAAAAGACGGATATAAACATGGTACCGCTGAAAACGTCATCTTGTCCCACAAAAAAAAATAAGCCGCCATATAGCTCCATCACCTGAAAAATAAAAGTGATAGCTCTCAGAATAAAGCAATGCAAAAATAATAATTTTTTATATAAAAGTTTTTATTGTATAAAAGCACCAAAACACAAAAAATGATATAAATGAGGTATTGCTATAATCGCACTGACCCAAAGAATAAAACTGCTTTATCAATTTTACCACACGTGGAACGGTGTAAACGCCCCCCCCCAAAAAAAAAGAAATTCATGAATTGCTGGCTTTTGCTCATTCTGTCTCTCAAAAAACGTCATGTGCCAAAAAATGGTCCCGCAAAAAACAAGACCCCACATGACTCTGTGGGCCAAAATATTGAACAATCATAGCTCTCGAAATGTGATGATGCAAAAATTATTTTTTTGCAATAAAAAGCGTCTTTTAGTGTGTGACAGCTGCCAAACATAAAAACCCGCTATAACGCCTCTTTCACACTTCCTGATATTTCCGGTAGCGGAGATGTCAGTGTCCATGTGTGTAATACTTATGGCACACGTGTGGCATGCGTGTGCAGCATCAGTACCACATGGACTGGCACCAGGGAAGAAGCGTTACAGTAAGCACTGTTCCCCGGCGCCGGATGCTGATCTTGTCATTCTCCCCTGCTCTGCGGGCGATCAGCACAAGAAGGGGAGACTGATGAGAGCTATAATCAGCACCCGGCGCCGGGGAACAGCACTTGCTGTAATGCTTCTTCCCCGGCGCCGATGCGTGTCGCATGGATGACATCCATGTGTGTTATGCGTATGCACGTGTGATGGATGTTTTGTGGCCAGCGACGACATTGAAAAACGGACATGTCAGCATGTTTTGCCCATGGACACATGGTCTGTGGAACACACTGACATGTGCACAGAGCCATTCACTTGAATAGGCAAATAGCGCTCCGTTCCTCCTGAGTCTCTTCGCATGGCTGTCCAATGGTATAAAATTCTGTGACATACCCATGGTGTCAATATGATCACTGCACCCCTAGATGAATTCACTGAGAGGTGTAAGTCATAAAATGGGGTCACTTATGGGGGGTTCTGCTGTTTTGGCACCTCATGGGCTCTCCCAGTGAGTCATGGCACCTGCAAACCATAACAGTAAAATCTGGCGCTGCTTCCCTTCTTAGCTCTGCCATGCGCCCAAACAGTGGTTTACCCCCACATATGGGGTATCAGCGTACTCAGGACACATTGCACAATAATTCTTGTGGTCCAAATTCTTCTGTTACCCTTGGGAAAATAAAAAATTGGGGTCGAAAAGATCATTTTTGTGGAAAAAATGATTTTTACATTTTTATGGCTCTACGTTATAAATGTGTGTGAAGCACTTGGGGGTTCAGAGTGCTCACCCCACATCTAGATAAGTTCCGTAAGGGGTCTAGTTTCCAAAATGGGGTCACTTGTGGGGGTTTCCACTGTTTAGGCACATTAGGGGCTCTCTAAACGTGACATGGCGTCCGATCTCTATTCCAGCCAACTTTGCATTGAAAAGTAAGACTATGTGCACACGGAGTTTTTTGCCTCTGCGGATTTTGTAGTGAAAACTGCAGATAAATCTGCAGGATTAAAGTCCTGTGGTTTATCTGCGGTTTTACACCTCATAATGGATGAAAAGAATTGACATGCTGCGGATTGTAAACTGCAGCAAAACCGCGCGGAAAAATCCGCAGCATGTGCACAGCGGTTTCCAGTTTACCATTGAAAGCAATGGTACTGTACAACGCAGCTAAATCTGCTGCGGACCAACAGGACCAGAAACGCTGCGGATCCGCAGCAGAATCCGCACCGTGTGCACATGGCCTAAAACGGCGCTCCTTCCCTTCCGAGCTCTGCCATGCGCCAAAACAGTGGTTCCCCCCCACATATGAGGTATCACCGTACTCAGGACAAATTGCACAACACATTTTGGGGTCCAGTTTCTCGTCTTACCGTTGGTAAAAAAAAAAAAAATTGGATTTGAAGTAATTTTTTTGTGAAAAAATGTAAATGTTCATTTTTTTGAACATTCCAAAACTTCCTGTGAAGCACCTGAAGGGTTAATAAACTTCTTGAATGTGGTTTTGAGCACCGTGAGGGGTGCAGTTTTTAGAACGGTGTCACTTTTGGGTATTTTCTATCATATAGACCCCTCAAAGTGGCTTCATATGTGATGTGGTCCGTAAAAATAAAATGGTGTTGTAAAAAGGAGAAATCGCTGGTCAACTTTTAACCCTTATAACTTCCTAACAAAAAAAAATTTGCTGCTCCCAAATTGTGCTGATGTAAACACGTGGGAAATGTTACTTAGTAAGTTTTTTGTGTGCTGTGTCTCTGTGATTTAAGGGCATAAAAATTCAAAGTTGGAAAATTGTGAAATTTTCAAAATTTTTGCCAAATTTCCGTTGAAATTTTACCACTGACATGAAGTACAATATGTCACGAGAAAACAATGTCAGAATCACCGGGATCCATGGAAGCGTTCCAGAGTTATGGCCTCATAAAGGGACAGTGGTCAGAATTGTAAATATTGGCCGGTCATGAACGAGCAAACCACCCTTGGGGGTAAAAATATGGGGGAACCACAGAAGTTCGGATCTCCCCACTTCTCCCTATTGCTGCATTCCCTCTGGATCAGTCCGTCATTGTTACTGTCAGTGACATCTGTGATCTGTATGTCAGCCCTTCTCATGCACAGCACCATGGAACCAATGGTGCTATATAAATAATAATAATTCGTAAAAATACGATGTATGAAAATAGAAACTAATCCGCTCAGAAAGCAGCGGAACGAGATAAGAACCAAACCGCCAGGATTATGGGGTTTTTTGGTCGCTGCAACATCGGAAAGTGGCATCAATAAAAACCCCTGGGGGCAAAGAATAACCCTCAGCCCCCGAAAAATGAGAACTCTACAGGAAAATGGCGACGTGATATGTATCTTATCACAACTGTAGAATATAGACTCCAGTCTGGTTCTTTGACCCCTAAAAAAAGGAAAGGAAAAAAGTTCTGGCTGTTACATCTATGACTGTAGAGCAGTGACTGTCATCTTCTGCTCATGCGCACAAGTGCAGGCCGGGACGGTCCAGCCCTGTATCCATGACTCCCCACCAGTCTGAGCCGCTCGGGCCCTGCTCTCGTTTCCCTGTGCTATGGCGCCATCTGGTGGCTAAAAAAAAAACACGGCTGTAGCTGTTATTCCACGCTTTGCCGCTGTGTGGCGATTCCCAGCTCCGGACATACTTTGTTGTTGGGAAGCACATTCTCTTCCGAAAATAAAGCATTAAAAAAAATCAGTTACCAAATCAATGATGGCGGCGTAGGGCGCATGCCAGTAGTGGTTGTGCAGGAAGACGTCCGGTGACGTCAGTAGCCCTGTTCTGTTCTTCTGTCTCATGGCGTCTTCTCTCAGCGGGATGTTCTCCGGGCAGCCTCCCGGGCCTCCGCCGCCCATGCAGCCTGGAGCAGGGCCTGGCCTGATGTCCACTCCTCCCGGGGCGAAGAACACCAACAGCACCCTGGTGGACGAGCTGGAGTCCTCGTTCGAGGTAGGAACGTGCAGACTGGAAACTGGGGCCGTCCGACTACAACTCCCAGCATTCCCTGATGACGTCAACATGCTGGGAGTTGTAGTTCCACAGCAGCTGCACAGTCTGCACTGCAGATGATGGAGGAGGGACAGGTGTATATTAGTAGTCTGCAGCCTCACTACAAGTCCCAGCATGCACACAGGACACTGGTTCTTCTCTCCCCCAGCTCTGGAGCACTGCAGCCCCCCCCCCCCCCCCCCCAACAGCTCTGGAGCACTGCAGCCCCCCCCCAGCAGCTCTGGAGCACTACAGCCCCCCCCCCCCCCCAGCAGCTCTGGAGCACTGCAGTCCCCCCCCCCCCAGCAGCTCTGGAGCACTGCAGTCCCCCCCCCCCCCCGAGCTCTGGAGCACTGCAGCACCCCCCCCCCCAAGCTCTGGAGCACTGCAGCACCCCCCCCCCCCCCAAGCTCTGGAGCACTGCAGCCCCCCCCCCCCCAGCAGCTCTGGAGCACTGCAGCCCCCCCCCCCCAGCAGCTCTGGAGCACTGCAGCCCCCAGCAGCTCTGGAGCACTGCAGCCCCCCCCCCCCCCAGCAGCTCTGGAGCACTGCAGCGCCCCCCCCCCCCCCAGCAGCTCTGGAGCACTGCAGCCCCCCCCCCCAGCTCTGGAGCACTGCAGCCCCCCCCCCCCCCCAGCAGCTCTGGAGCACTGCAGCCCCCCCCCCCCCCCCCCCCAGCTCTGGAGCACTGCAGCCCCCCCTGGCTCTGGAGCTGTATACCTAACATCTTGGTCTGAGGGAAGAGATGATTTGTATTTTGCCTCCTCTATGGCAGACCCCGCTGACTTCTGTAACGGCGGCTCCGGTGTATTACCGGGGAGTTAGATGGAGGGGTCTGCATGCCGCCATGTCGGGAACACTGGGGTCTATGCACCACAATAACCAGCATTCCCTCTGTTCTAAGGGTGTGCTCACATTTCGCTCTGTCACCGTTCCTTGTCCCTGTTGGGGCTTATGTCCGAACCTCCCCGAAAAACGGGTTTCGGACGCATGAGCTGACGGGGCCATAGACTATAATGGTGGTGACAGGGCGAGCGTGGGCTCTGACGTGCGTCATTTTCAGGTGTATGTGACTACTGGAGGCGGACGCTCGGACAGAGGAGACTGTGTCTAGTAGGTGTACACGCCCGAAAATGATGGACGTTCGAGCCCATGCTCGCTCTGTCATCACCATTGTAGTCTATGGCCCTGTTGGCGAATATGTCCGAATCCTGTTTTGTGGGGGACGGTGAAGTAACCATCGACAGCGCCGCTGACCGGGGGGATAGACGCAATGTGAAGGCACCCTAAGGTATGTTCACACTGAGTGAAAAACAATTGGAAAACTTCCTATTCATTTCTATGGGAAATCCTCTGTGCTGTTCATATGATGAGGGTTTTCCTTTGAGTAGCTGCTGTTTTCATTTCTATGTCATGAATTGATAGGACACATGAAGATTAGACACGTTGTAATACATCAGAGAAATCTGCTTCTTTCTTATTCTCAAAATCCCATTACTGAGACAGGAGAAGACAGTTCACTGTAGAGAGGAGGGGGGAGGAGCTCTGCCTTTAGCTCCTCCTCCATCATCTACATAGAATCTTAAAGGCACCAACTGTCTTCCGTCTCATTAATGTAACAATGAATTCCGATTTTAACCAAGAATTGATTATTTTTAAAGTGATCAGTCCAGGAGGAGAAGAAATCAGATTTCTCTGAAAACATAGTTGTTGGACTTGTTTCCACTCAAGAAAGTATTGTGTGAACGTGTCCTAATGGTTTCCAGTGGTTTGTTAGGGTGATGCTGGGTGCGGCCACACAGAGACTTTTTCCATCACACAAGTTGGCGCAGTCTGAGATCGGTTACTGACTTAGGATAAAAGCCAAACCAGAATCTGTTTGCTGACACATGTTTGGAAGGTGTAACTCCTCCTCAGTGCAAAGCATGAGATCTGATTTGGTGTATGAGAGGCATCTGACTTGGATCTACGGGGTAACAATCTCCATGTTTAGAGTGACATGTCTAGAATGCCAGTGTAAGGAGACTTAAAGGCCATACAATGCTCCTGGGAGGTATGTCACTCTCCACAAAGAGAGATGCCACCCTTTAGACCTCAGTCAGAGGCCTCTCCATACAGCAAAATTAGATCTCATGCTTTGCACTGAGGAGGGGTAATATCTCAAAACACGTCTGCAAGTTGAGATTTTGGTTTGACTTTTATCCAAAGTCATATGGCAAGGCTCGTTAAAGGGTCGATACTTAATTTTAGGATCGCTACTTCCAGTAGATGGCGCTAGAGTTCAAGTCCTCTTACTCTCTGAAGAGACAATTTGCATATTTAATTTCCCAGAGGAGCATTGTATGGCCTATAAGCCTCCTTACCCTGGCATGTCGCTCTCCAGGAGGAGAAACAGGGCACTTACATGTAAGTGCAGCCAATTTACATCTATGGTGTCTAACCTGTTAGGAAATCACAACTCTCTGCATGTGAAGATCAGCTCTCCACCCTCCTGTCAAAATCATGGGCGGACATACCGCCGGTTCAACCTGTGCAACTGCACAGGGGCCCAGAGCCTCCAGGGGGCCCTGCCAGGCAGCTAATGAGGAGGGCAATTTGGCCGGTTTCTCCGGGCCCGAGGGGCAATGATATGATGGGGTGATGGGGAGAAGGCCGTGATGGGGAGAGGGCAATTATGGGATGGTGGGGAAAAATGAAATGATGATGGGGTGGTGGGGGAGAATGCAATGATGGTGGTGGAAAGGGCAATGAATGGGGGAGGTGGAGGTGGTGGAATGGGCAATGATGGGAGTGGTGGGGGAGAAAGCCAAAATAGTGGTGGGGGAGAAGAAAATGATGGAGGTGGTGAAGAGGGCAATGATGGCTTGGGGGAGAGGACAATAATGAGATGTGAGGGGAGGAGAACAATGAGGCGTGTGGGGGATTGGGATGGGAGGAAGGGGGACTTATAATTGCCTTAGGAACAGGGGGAGGTGGAGGAAGACATTATTATTACTTACTATGTCTAACACAGTCCCTAATTATATAGTGTACTCACTAATTCTGTATAACATCATCCTTAGTTACATAGTTTCCTCTTTTATTATGTATAACACCGTCCCTTATTACGTACCATCCTCTCTAGTTATATATGGTGCCGTCCCTTATTATATACCTTCCTCTGCTGTTATGTACAGTGCTGTCTCTTACATAGTGTATTCTTGCCTTCTTTTATTACATAGTCCCCTCTCTTTTTAGATATAAAATGACTGCTGATCGAGGAGCCGGTGACCAGGCTACCAGTCCATCAGCAAATCCATTAGAAAAGAAGCTTTCCCATGCTCCATCAGCCATCATTGCATTATACAGCTAACAAGACAGGACGGTAAGTAATAAAAAACAGGGCTCTATATAATTCAAAATGCAAGGGACCGTACTGTACATAAACGAGAGGGCACACTGTAAGGGACAGCAATATACATAATAAAGGAGATTATGTAATATATATACATGTATGTGTGTGTGGCTATATACACACGTAGCTTTGACGCCATAAAAGGAGGGGGGCCCAGACACATTTCTTGCACAGGGGCCCCAAGCTGTCAGTGTCCGCCCCTGGTCAAGATCACACCTCACCACTTGTACGCTTGACCCACTCCCGTCCCACCTCATCCCTAACCTTGCCACAGTCTTCATCCCAACTCTAACACACCTCTTCAACCTTTCACTTACAAATGGTGTCTTTCCCTCTTAATGTGTACAAACTGTAAAGCGCTGCGTAATATGTTAGCGCTATATAAAAATAAAGATTATTATCCTTTAAACATGCCTCAATCACACCCATCCTCAAAAAGCCCTCCCTCGACCCATCCTCTGTGTCTAACTATCGCCCGATATCTCTTCTCCCTTATGCCTCAAAACTACTGGAACAGCATGTATATCTTGAACTGTCCTCCCACCTCTCCTCCTGTTCCCTATGTGATCGGTTACAATCTGGCTTCCGACCACATCACTCAACTGAAACTGCCCTAACTAAAGTCACCAAGGACCTACTAACCGCCAAGAGCAAGCGACACTACTCTGTCCTCCTTCTCCCGGACCTGTCTTTCTCCTTTGACACCGTGGACCACTCTCTCCTGCTACAAATTCTCTCATCTCTTGGCATCACAGGCTTGGCCCTATCCTCGATCTCATCATACCTAACAGACCGAACATTTAGTGTCTCCCTCTCACACACCACCTCCTCACCGCGCCTCCTGTCTGTTGGTGTTCAAGGCTCAGTTCTAGGACCCCTACTCTTCTCCATCTACACCTTCAGCCTGGGACAGCTCATAGAATCCCACGGTTTGCAGTATCACCTGTACGCCAATGACACGCAGATCTACCTATCTGGACCTGACCTGACCTCACCTCCTTACTGACCAAAATCCCACAATGTCTGTCTGCTGTTTCAGCCTTCTTTTCTGCTCGCTTTCTCAAAGTGAACATGGACAAAACAGAATTCATCATCTTTCCCCCATCAAACTCTACTCCTACACCAGACCTATCCATCATTGTCAATGGCTGCTCGCTTTCCCCAGTCCCGCATGCTCTGTGCCTTGGGGTCTTCCTCAACTCTGCCCTCTCTTTCAAACCACATATCTAAGCCCTTACCTCCTCATGCCGCCTCAAACTCAATTATTTCCCGGATCCGCGCATTCCTCAACCATGAAACCACAAAAACACTAGTGCATGCCCTTATCTCCTGCCTCGACTACTGCAACCCCCTACTCTCTGGCCTCCCCTCCAGCACTCTGGCACCACTCCAATCCATCCTGCACTCTGCTGCCCGACTAATCCACCTGTCTCCCCGTTATTCCCCAGGCCCTTCAATAGCTTCCTATTGCCCAGAGGCTCCAGTTCAAAACCCTAACCATAACATACAAAGCCACCCACAACCTGTCTCCCCCATACATCTGTCACATGGTCTCCCGGTACCTAATCGCACGCAACCTTCGATCATCTCAAGATCTCCTCCTCTACTCCCCCGGTATCTTTTTCCCACCACAACCACATACAAGACTTCTCCTGTGCTTCCCCCATACTCTGTAACGCTCTGCCGCAACACATCAGACTCTCACCAACAACGGAAACCTTCAAGAAGAAACTGAAGATCCACCTGTTCCGACACACAACCAGCACGACCTGCTCTACCCTCTCCTACTGTATCCTCACCCATCCCTGTAGACTGTGAGCCATCGCGGGCAGGGTCCCCTCTCCTTATGTACTTGTGTGTCCCTTGTCTTACAAATGTTTATTATACTTGTCTATATTTCTCATTTCACATGTAAAGTGCCTTGGAATAAATGGTGCTATATAAATGTATATTAATAATGTGTTAGGGCGTGCTGGGAGTTGTAGTTTTGTAACAGCTGGAAATCACTGAAATACGGAAGAAATTGTTAGTGTTTCCAGTACCCGGCGCATTGGGACAACGTCTGGTCTGTGCGCCCTGAGCTATACACAGCATCCCTTACTACAATGTTTCTACTTTAGGGGTGTTTCACCCCAATCCTTCCCTGACTGCCCGGCCGTGCATGGAGATCAGACATGTCCCGTCCTCTTCTGGGTGCTTGCAGGGCAGCCATGTTCCTGCCCACTGTCAGTTTCATGGTTTTCCGCAGCTTGTTGGAGATGGCAGCTGTCACTCAAACTTGCTCCACAGAGAAGGACTTCTAGTCGGGGCAACGCTGTAACATGGCCGCCTCAGAAATGGTATAATCCATTGTAGATGTAATTCGTTTTCCTCTCTATTACAGGCTTGCTTTGCTTCTCTCGTGAGCCAGGACTATGTGAACGGCACAGACCAGGAGGAGATCCGCACAGGTAACATACGCCGAGATGCTGAGTCTCTGTCGTTTATAGGGATTTTACTTCTTTTACCAAATTTATCCAAATAGCTCTCCATACAAACCAGGTGATGGCACCATGGCTCAGAGGTCGTTATTACTCATTATTACCTTTTTTGATGCTGCTTTGGCTTTTGTTGTCTAAATTACATAGTGGGGAAAAAAGTATTTAGTCAGCCACCAATTGTTCAAGTTCTCCCACTTAAAATGATGAGAGGCCTGTAATTGACATAATAGGTAGACCACAACTATGAGAGTCAAAATGAGAAAACAAATCCAGAAAATCACTTTGTCTGATTTGGCAAGAATTATTTTTCAAATTAAGGAGGAAAATAAGTATTTGGTCATCTAAAAACATGCAAGATTTCTGGCTCTCATAGACCTGTAACTTCTTCTTTAAGAGGCTCCTCAGTCCTCAACTCATTACCTGTAGTAATGGCACCTGTTTGAACTTATCAGTATAAAAGTCACCTGTCCACAACCTCAAACAGTCACACTCCAAACTCCACTATGGTGAAGACCAAAGAGCTGTCGAAGGACACCAGAAACACAATTGTAGCCCTGCACCAGGCTGGGAAGACTGAATCTGCAATAGGCAAGCAGCTTGGTGTGATGAAATTAACTGTGGGAGCAATAATAAGAAAATGGAAGTCATAAAAGACCACTGATGATCTCCCTCGATCTGGGGCTCCACGCAAGATGTCACACCATGGGGTCAAAATGATCACAAGAACGGTGAGCAAAAACCCAGAACCACAAGGGGGGACCTAGTGAATGACCTGCATAGAAATGGGACTGCCGTAACAAAGGCTACTTTCAGTAACGCACTATACCGCCAGGGACTGAGATCCTCCAGTGCCAGACGTGTCCCCCTGCTTAAGCCAGTACATGTCCGGGGCCGTCTGAAGTTTGTTAAAGAGCATTTGGTTTATCCAGAAGAGTATTGGGAGAATGTCATATGGTCTGATGAAACCAAAGTAGAACTGTTTGGTAGAAACAAAACTCGTCGTGTTTGGAGGAGACAGAATGCGGAGTTGCATACAAAGAACACCATACCTACTGTGAAGCATGGGGATGGCAACATCATGCTTTGGGGCTGTTTCTCTGCCAAGGGACCAGGACGACTGATCCGTGTACACGAAAGAATGAATGGGGCCCATGTATCGTGAGACTTTGAGTGCAAATCTCCTACCATCAGCAAGGGCATTGCAGATGAAACGTGGATGGGTCTTTCAGCATAATGATCCCAACACACACCACCAGGGCAACGAAGGTGTGGCTTCGTAAGAAGCACATGAAGGTCCTGGAGTGACCTAGTCAGTATCCAGGTCTCAACCTCATAGAAAACTTTTGGAGGGATTTGAAAGTCTGTGTTGCCAAGCAACAGGCCCAAAACATCACTGCTCTAGAGGAGATCTGCATGGAGGAATGGGCCAACATACCACCAACAGTGTCGCCAACCTTGTGAAGACTTACTGAAATCGTAATTGGATTTGTTTTCTCATTTTGACTCTCATAGTTGTGGTCTACCTATGATGTCAATTACAGGCCTCTCTCATCTTTTTAAGTGGGAGAACTTGCACAATTGGTGGCTGACTAAATACTTTTTTTCCCTCACTGTATGTGAAGAACTACAGATCCAATGATTCCTCTTCCACCACACAGACATTTCTTATAGTTAAAAAGTAATTACTCACATAACACAGCTCCGGTACTGAAACTGTTCAGTCTGCTGCCCAGCTTGAGAAACACAATCCATTAAGAGACATGGAGGCTGAGGAGAGATGTGGGATCAGTGGAAATGAGAGGTTTATGATGTGTGACGGCCTGTACTCGATGGTGGGGAGATTACAGCGTACTGGACGTAATACAAGGAGGGAATAAATGCCAGGAGCGTGGAAATGTGACTGCATTTGTGAGAGAATTTAGATAAATCACCATAAACTCATGTGAGCTCCATTTATACTTTTTTTTTTTTTTCTGAAAGTGTCCGTTATTCCAGATAGGCACAGAGACGTAGCAGACGGTCCCCTTACTGCTGAAATGTTTTGAAAGCGCTTTACTGCAAATGTCTGTCTACAGCCCCAGCCCAGGGGTCCATGCTGTGTCTGTTATGTGGTAGCACCAGTCTGAAACGTTCCCGGTCTTCTTCTCTCCTCCTCAGGTGTTGAACAGTGTATTCAGAAGTTCCTGGATGTGGCCAGACAAACAGAATGTTTCTTCCTACAGAAGAGATTGCAGCTGTCTGTCCAGAAGCCGGAGCAGGTTATTAAGGAGGTGAATATCCTACTGTGAGGACCATGTCATCTCCTCACTACTCCTAAGGATGATGTCTCCATAGCAAACTGGCTTATCTCAAAGAGGTCTCCAGGACTTAAACCCCATACACATTTGATTAATGTCAGCTGAGCCCACTGATATCTCCAGGATTGTCCCACAGTCTGTGTCTGGAATTCCTCTGACAGTTTGTTGGGGGGGCATAATGAAATGGAAGGTCTGATTTTTGGCCTGCCGATCGCATTGTCTCCCTGAGATAATCTGCAGCCAGACGTGCCAGGCGATGGCTCCCTCATAGAAAACGCGGGACGCGCGCCTCTTGTGTATGAGAGAGGCGGCTGGAATGTCTGCCATCTGAATGATTGCTCAAAAAGAGACTGTTGGCGCTGAAGACTGTTCCAACCATGAACAGGCGCTTGGTGCACCATTGGTGTGGCCAAACAGTTCAGTGCACCTTTTCACATACTTGTTTTCACTTTTATCAGCGCCCTTTTACTGACTTTATAAAGCCAGAGCTGTCAATCAAAATAGAGGGGGTGAAGATGGGGGAAAACAAGCAGGTGGGAAACTGCACGGGACTGTTTGCCACATCAGAATAGTCATTCTCTGCTGACAGATTCCCTTTAAACATTCATGACCTGTCCTTAGGGCCCGTACTGATTAGTGCTATGAAAGGGCCAAAGCTGCAGCCCCATTCACCGCCACACTTGTATGTACAGGGCTGCAATAAGGCAGTTGTGCCACTAAGTCTGAGTTCACACGTGGCGTTTTTTTCGCGTTTCCGCGGCGGTTTTAACCGCTCGATTTTGCCGCGAAAACGCGAAAAATAAGCATCCCATGCATTCCTATGGGATTCCGCAATGCTGTACTAATGCTGCGGTTTTTACCGCGGCGGAATCGCTTCGTGGTAAAAACCGCAGCATGCTCATTAATTTGCGGAATCGCGGCGATCCCGCACCCATAGGAATGCATTGTTCCGTTTACTTTCCGCATGTGGCTGTGCACACCATGCGGAAAGTAAGCAGAGCATTTGCGGATGGTACCCACGGTCCAGAGGAGAGGAGACTGTCCTGTAAAAAATAGAATTTAAAAATAAAAAATATTGTTATTCTTACCTTCCGGCGTCCCGCGCAGTCTTCCCGCTTCTCTTCACGCTCTCGTTCCCAGTAATCCTTTGCGAAAATGCCCACGATGGCGTCCGCTCTCGCGGGATCGCGAAGTCTCGCGGTCATTCGCGCGACGTCATCGCGAATTACCGCGAGACGTCACGATCCCGCGAGAACTGACGTCATCGCGGGCATTTTCGCAAAGGATTACTGGGAACGGATGCGCGGGACGTCGGAGGGTAAGAATAACACCATTTTTTATTTTTTTTTTTACATTTTATCTTTTACTACTGATGCTGCATAGGCGGCCTCAGTAGTAAAAAGTTGGTCACACTTGTCAAACACTGTTTGATGAGTGTGCCCAACCTGTCAATCAGTTCTCCAAGCGATGCTACAGATCGCTTGGAGAACGCTAGCACTTTGCAAGCTAATTACGCTTGCAAAATGCTAGTTTTTCCGCGGGAAAATCGCGGGAATTTAAAATGCGATTTTTCCCGTGGACTGGAATTCCGGAATTCTCGCGGTAATTTCCACAAGAGTTCCGGTACGTGTGCACTTAGCCTTACAGGCATAACACGCTATATAAGACATGTGCGGCCCCATCCAGCCCTGCCCAAGAAATAAAACCGTATATCACTTTACCTGGAGGGTTATCTATCTACCTGTGTACCCTAACAGACCTTACTGTAAGACAACATGGTCGCTCAGGTGGCAATAGTATCCATTGTAAGGCTGATGGAGCGCTGTGGGGGAACTAAAGGTTATGTCCACACTTTGCATGTTTGTGGCTGATGTCCCGTGTGGATTTGCATGTGGAAATCCAGAACGTAATACAGTACCAGCTAACTGACATGATAAATCTCATTTATACAGTTAGGTCCATATATATTTGGACAGAGACAACATTTTTCTAATTTTGGTTCTAGACATTACCACAATGAATTTTAAACAAAACAATTCAGATGCAGTTGAAGTTCAGACTTTCAGCTTTCATTTGAGGGTATCCACATTAAAATTGGATGAAGGGTTTAGGAGTTTCAGCTCCTTAACATGTGCCACCCTGTTTTTAAAGGGACCAAAAGTAATTGGACAGATTAAATAATTGTAAATAAAATGTTCATTTCTAGTACTTGGTTGAAAACGCTTTGTTGGCAATGACTGCCTGAAGTCTTGAACTCATGGACATCACCAGACGCTGTGTTTCCTCCTCTTTGATGCTCTGCCAGGCCTTCACTGCGGTGGTTTTCAGTTGCTGTTTGTTTGTGGGCCTTTCTGTCTGAAGTTTAGTCTTTAACAAGTGAAATGCATGCTCAATTGGGTTGAGATCAGGTGACTGACTTGGACATTCAAGAATATTCCACTTCTTTGCTTTAATAAACTCCTGGTTTGCTTTGGCTTTATGTTTTGGGTCATTGTCCATCTGTAGTATGAAACGACGACCAATCAGTTTGGCTGCATTTGGCTGGATCTGAGCACACAGTATGGCTCTGAATACCTCAGAATTCATTCGGCTGCTTCTGTCCTGTGTCACATCATCAATAAACACTAGTGACCCAGTGCCACTGGCAGCCATGCATGCCCAAGCCATCACACTGCCTCCGCCGTGTTTTACAGATGATGTGGTATGCTTTGGATCATGAGCTGTACCACGCCTTCGCCATACTTTTCTCTTTCCATCATTCTGGTAGAGGTTGATCTTGGTTTCATCTATCCAAAGAATGTTCTTCCAGAACTGTGCTGGCTTTTTTAGATGTTTTTTAGCAAAGTCCAGTCTAGCCTTTTTATCCTTGATGCTTATGAGTGGCTTGCACCGTGCAGTGAACCCTCTGTATTTACTTTCATGCAGTCTTCTCTTTATGGTAGATTTGGATATTGATACGCCTACCTCCTGGAGAGTGTTGGTCACTTGGTTGGCCGTTGTGAAGGGGTTTCTCTTCACTATAGAGACTATTCTGCGATCATCCACCACTGTTGTCTTCCGTGGGCACCCAGGTCTTTTTGCTTTGATGAGTTCACCAGTGCTTTCTTTCTTTCTCAGGATGTACCAAACTGTAATTTTGCCACTCCTAATGTTATAGCAATTTCTCGGATGGGTTTTTTCTGTTTTTGCAGCTTAAGGATGGCTTGTTTCACCTGCATGGAGAGCTCCTTTGACGCATGTTTCCTTCACAGCAAAACATCCTAAATGCAAGCACCACACCTCAAATCAACTCCAGGCCTTTTATCTGCTTAATTGAGAATGACATAATGAAGGGATTGCCCACAAATGTCCATGAAATAGCCTTGGAGTCAATTGTCCAATTACTTTTGGTCCCTTTAAAAACAGGGTGGCACATGTTAAGGAGCTGAAACTCCTAAACCCTTCATCCAATTTTAATGTGGATACCCTCAAATGAAAGCTGAAAGTCTGAACTTCAACTGCAGCTGAATTGTTTTGTTTAAAATTCATTGTGGTAATGTCTAGAACCAAAATTGGAAAAATGTTGTCTCTGTCCAAATATATATGGACCAAACTGTACGTTGCTGATCATTTTTGTGCAGAAATTGACGCGTTAATCCGTGTTGTGGAATTGTAGATTTCACTTTCTGCAACGCATAGTCTGAAATCTTTTTCAATTTCTCAGCAAAACAGCTCATGTTACATACTGATAAGATGCAGAAGAATCAAATGCAAATCTGCTATTCATGGAGATATCCTACAGGGATTGTCCAGAAGGATTAGAAAACCATGGCTGCTTTATTCCAGAAACAGCTGTCCACGTTAATTTCCACGAAGCTGAGCTGCAGTACCAGACATTCCTGGCTGACAGATATGACACTTTCTAGAAGAAAGTAGTCATGTATTTTAGATCCTAGAAAACCCCTTTAAATATAACCATAGTAGACATCAGGGCTATGGAGTCGGTAAGCCAAACCTGCGACTCTGACTCCTCAATTTCCCTTACACCGACTCCGACTCCTCAATTTCCCTTACACCGACTCCACGACTCCGACTCCCACATATATTGCTTATATTTAAGTGAAAAATTTATTGTAGTACAATGTGAACATCAGACATTTAATCATTTCTATGATCCAATAATCAAGATATTTAGAACATAATATTTATTGGAATACAACTTTAGAACACAAAAAACTGTAATAAATTGTAAATATGTAATACACTGTATACATGTACATGTATACGGTACAGACCAACGTTTGGACACACCACCTCATTCAGAGTTTTCTTTTCATGACTATGAAAATTGTAGATTCATTCTGAAGGCATCAAAACAATGAATTAACACATGTGGAATTATATAAAGTGTGAAAGAACTGAAAATATGTCTTATATTCTAGATTCTTCAAAGTAGCCACCTTTTGCTTTGATTACTGCTTTGCACACTCTTGGCATTCTCTTGATGAGCTTCAAGTGGTAGTCACCAGAAATGGTCTTCCAACAGTCTTGAAGGAGTTCCCAGAGATGCTTAGCACTTGTAGGCCCGTTTTCCTTCACTCACCCCAAACCATCTCGATTGGGTTCAGGTCTGGTGACTGTGGAGGCCAGGTCATCTGGCGTAGCACCCCATCACTCTCCTTCTTGGTCAAATAGCCCTTACACAGCCTGGAGGTGTGTTTGAGGCCGTTGTCCTGTTGAAAAATAAATGATGGTCCAACTAAACACAAACTGGATGGAATAGCATGCCGCTGCAAGATGCTGTGGTAGCCATGCTGGTTCAGTATGCCTTCAATTTTGAATAAATCCCCAAGAGTGTCACCAGCAAAGCACCCCCACACCATCACACCTCCTCCTCCATGCTTCACGGTGGGAACCAGGCATGTAGAGTCCATCCGTTCACCTTTTCTGCGTCGCACAAAGACACGGTGGTTGGAACCAAAGATCTCAAATTTGGACTCATCAGACCAAAGCACAGATTTCCACTGGTCTAATGTCCATTCCTTGTGTTCTCTAGCCCAAACAAGTCTCTTCTTCTTGTTGCCTGTCCTTAGCAGTGGTTTCCTAGCAGCTATTTTACCATGAAGGCCTGCTGCACAAAGTCTCCTCTTAACAATTGTTGTAGAGATGTGTCTGCTGCTAGAACTCTGTGTGGCATTGACCTGGTCTCTAATCTGAGCTGCTGTTAACCTGCGATTTCTGAGGCTGGTGACTCGGATGAACTTATCCTCCGCAGCAGGGGTGACTCTTGGTCTTCCTTTCCTGGGGCGGTCCTCATGTGAGCCAATTTCTTTGTAGCGCTTAATGGTTTTTGCCAATGCACTTGGGGACACTTTCAAAGTTTTCCCAATTTTTCGGACTGGCTAACCTTCATTTCTTAAAGTAATGATGGCCACTCCTTTTTCTTTACTTAGCTGCTTTTTTCTTGCCATAATACAAATTCTAGCAGTCTATTCAGTAGGACTATCAGCTGTGTATCCACCAGACTTCTGCACAACACAACTGATGGTCCCAACCTCATTTATAAGGCAAGAAATCCAACTTATTAAACCTGACAGGGCACACCTGGGAAGTGAAAACCTTTTCCAGTAACTACCTCTTGTAGCTCATCAAGAGAATGCCAAGAGTGTGCAAAGCAGAAATCAAAGCAAAAGGTGGCTACTTTGAAGAACCTAGAAAATAAGACATACAGTATTTTCAGTAGTTTCACACTCTTTTGTTAATTATATAATTCCACATGTGTTAATTCATAGTTTTGATGCCTTCAGAGTGAATCTACAATTTTCATAGTCATGAAAATAAAGAAAACGCTTTGATTGAGAAGGTGTGTCCAAACGTTTGGCCTGTACTGTGTGTGTGTATATAATATAAACACACACACTATGACTTATCTCGGCTAAGAGAAACCCTAGACCCTCAGGCTTCATTCACACTATGGGCGTAGCCAGGATCAAACCTAGGGGGGGAGGCAGAATCTCATACTGTTCCGCAGAATTTCATACTGCACACCTCAGCTGCTGCAGAACCTCATACTTCACACCCCTACACTTGAAAATAAAGCCTGCATCTTAAGAAGATGTGGTGATGAATGCAGTCTATTTATTCCAACTATCAGTTGATGTTACTGAAGACGAGCAATGCCTGTCCTGGGCGTCCTTTTGGGCAGCTATGAGATGTACCTGACTGGTGCTAAAAAAAGGAGTGTTAGTCTGTGTGCTATCCAGCTTTCATTCTTTTTGGTACAGATGTGATATGGATAAATGGATATATAGAGCAGATTTCTAATCTACTTTTGCTATTGAAAACATTATCTATGAGCTCGTGATGCGGTTTTTTTAAAAAGCTGATCTGCTTTTGCAACTGAAAAACGTATCCTCAAAAAACGCTGGAAAAACGCTGTGTGTGAATGTAGCCTTAGATCAGGAATAGAACAGCCATTTATAGGACATTTCATAACTTTCCCAAATTCCTATGAAAAAATATTCTGCATTGAACTACTGTACCCAATTTATTATATATTTTAGGAGTCGGAGTCGGTCCATTTTATACCGACTCCAACAAAATGAGCACCGACCACGACTCCGACTCCACAGCCCTGGTAGACATAACAGCAAACCTCCTCCTGCCAGGAAGCATTGTTTGCTGTTTGCCATCATCAAACCCTTGCTACAATATAAATTGCCTTTTTTTTTTTCTACATTTGCTCCTGATAGGATGTGACAGAACTGAGGAGCGAGCTGCAGAGGAAGGAAGCGCTCATTCAGAAGCACCTGGCTAAGCTACGGAGCTGGCAGCAAGGCCTAGAGGAGATTAATGGTCCGCCTAAGAAGCCAAGCGAAATGCCACAAGGGCCTCTGGCATTCCTGGAGCAAGCCTCTGCCAATATCCCTGCGCCAATGAAGCAGACGTGACCTGAAGGACAAATTGTAAAGAATATTTTTGTTTGTTTTTTTTTATACTATATTTTGGAAAGGGGAGTCAATTAAAAAATGCTTCTATAAACTGGTGTATTTCAGTGTTTCTTAATGTTTCCAAGTGTCAGATTCAAAAAAGCTAAAATACTCTGTCCTGCGCAGTAAGTGTCACATGTATGACGGGCAGAGAACTGAGGTGGTGCAAAAATAATAGAAGTGTCCATCTGAGTACATGATAGAGAAAGGAAAGCGTACCTTGCGCAGATCGTAGTAAGAAAAAACAGAGTTTGGGTTGTTTTTTACCTGAGCCTGTTGTGTCAGAGCAGGCACAGCGCTGAGGAATAATGAGGCGATTCTGATTTTCTGTTGCTCCACCTGCTGGACTCTGACATCCAGGCAGAAATCCAAGGAAGGGAGAAAAATCGGGGTTTGGTTCAGTGCTGCCATGGATGATGAGGTGATGTACCACTGGGGTCATTGTATAAAAGCTTTCATCGTTGCTTCGTGTTTCGGAGACGGTCTAGCCCCTTCATCAGGCTGGACTATATACACGATGAATACCCATGATTTTATACGCTCCTATAGAACATATATCAAATGAATCCAACTTGTGATCTGTTGGCAAATTAGCTGACACCCAGACCAGAGGGTGCTACCGTTGAAATAGAAAGAACGGTCTTAGTTGCAACAGATCCTTATAATTGTCCATCTGGAAATGAGAGAACACAATTTCTGCATTAGAATCCAGGCTTGTGCTCACAGGCTCTTGAGTTGTGCAAAGCTGCCGCACATCTGCCTGGTCCTTAACCCCTTTCCGACATTGGGCATAATAATACGCCAATGTCAGACAACCTCCTTTTGATGTGAGCCCACTTCTTTTCCAGCACGTCAGCTGTTTTGAACAGCTGACATGTGCCCAGAACAGCCGTGGTTGGAATCGCGATCCACCCTCGGCTATTAACCCGTTAAATGCCACTGTCAAACTCTTGACAGCGGCATTTAACACGCACTTTCGGCAAGCGAGCCGGAAATCCGCCTATCGGTGACCCCCGTCACGTGATTGCGGGTCACCGATGGGTTGGCATAACTACCATAGGTCTCCGGTAGATATCTATGATTGTCACTGCCGTATTGCTATGAGCGCCGCCCTTAGAGAAAGCTGGCCACCCCGGCGAAATGCACGTCAGTGACTTCATCCCAAGTAGAATATTATCTCAGACTAATGAAGGCACTATTCGTATATCCACCGCCACGCTACTCCCCGTCAGATCTCTGATTGAGACACGGGTAATGAGATTTAGGGACTGGCGGGCTGATATCAATCCTCACATGGTCTCCTGACACGAGACATGAAGAAGAGCGATCTTAATTGCAGCGCAGACGATCCCCGTAGTTAACACCGACAGGTGGATCGGGGATCACCGGCATTCATACTTACTACACTATTGCCAGACGGCGGCACAATTGCCTATCTTCTTTAGTTTGCAGTTGTGCAACTAGCAGAGTGGTTTGAGTTGCAGTGCCGATGATACCCCCAGCCGACACCGATGTACTTCTCTGCCCACAGCTTTACAGTGCCACAATTATGTATCTGCAGGTAATACATAATAATAATTATCCAAGTGCTGCATAATACAAGCCTCTGAATTTAATACAATAACGGGAACGTTTAGGGTGTGACATCAATGATGGCAATCCAACATCAAGCCATTGGATCTTCTTAATGCCCATATTAAATTGAAACCCAGCCTATTATTATAGGATCAGTGGCTGGGATATCATATCATAATTCTGAGACAGTCACTTGGGAACTAGTGATCATAGTGGTGCTTATAAAATAAATACTATGATCCAATGTACATCTTATGATGTATGATAATTTCATTTAAATTTAATTTTAATTTATGATTTATAATAAAGGACAATTTTATTAAAAACTCCCCTTCCCCTATTTCCCCCTTTTCTTCCTTATTTAAGGGTCAAGCCAGGACATGTTGTACAGTGCTGTGAAAATTAATTGGGACAGCATTTTTTTAAGTAAAATCGTAAGTTGGTTACCAGTCAGTGATTCAAACCAGTTTTAACTGCTTTGAGCAGGTGTGAGTGCCAGTTCAAAGCAGTTAAAACTGGTTTGAATCACTGACTGGTAGCCAACTTACGATTTTACTTTAAAAAAATGCTTTGTCCCAATTAATTTGCACAGCACTGTACATGTATTTCTGTCTGAAAGCCAAAGAAATATGGGACTGCTCAGAAGAACAGCATACTTTGATTAAAAAGTTGATTGCAGAGGGTTAAATTTATGAAAAAGTGCAATAATAGGCCATTCAGCTAAAATGATCTCCAGTGCTTTAAAATGGAAAGCCAAACCAGAGAGACGTGAAAGGAAATGGAAGAAAAGCCAGGAGGCAAAGACTCAGCCAATGATCAACTCCCAGATGATCACAGACAGTCTCATGTTACCTGTGAGCACTGTGACAGAAGACGCCTGAGTGAAGCTAATATCTTAGCAAGAAGTTTCTGCAAAGTCCCACTGTTAAAAAAGACATGTACTGAAGCGGATACAGTTTGCCAAAGAACACATCAATTGGCCTAAAGAGAAATGGAGAAACATTTTATGGACTGATGAAAGTAAAATTGTTCTTTTCCAGGACGTTCCTCCTGACAGCACCATGGAGGTTTTCCTCCTCCTGACAGGGACAGGAAAGCACACAAGAGGATAAAAGGCCCCTCTTCACCCCAATTCCCTCAGTGTTTTTCCTGTCTCTGCATGGAGGAATGCACAAGGGGAAGTTTGCTTACCGGATGGGCCCAGGGGGATCATGCAGCTTGTCCAATCCTTCCCCCTGTCAAGGAATCCGGGACTGACACTTCCCTGGGTGGGAGTCCCTCAGCCTCGGAGATCAGTGAGCGGACGAGGCTCCTCAGAAGAGCCGCTTCCTCCCACAGGGAGGCTCTCGGCTCCGATACCGGTCGGCAAGTCATCGCTACTACCGGAAGTTGCGCGGTGGAGAAGGCCGTCGCAATTCCAGTGACGTCAGAGCAAGACGTCGGGGCAAAAGGTCGGTGTGCGTTCCAAAAAGGAACACGGAATTCGGCAAGACAGGTGGTGCCTTCCCTGAATCTCGCAGGGGACAAAATAACAGCAGTGCAATGGAGAATCCGGGCAGGACTGAGCAGGAAGGGGTAAGGGCGCTGTGCGCAATCCGCTGCCTCTGATCACAGCCCCTGACTGGTTCCCTCTTTTGCGCAGAAAAAGACAGAAATCAGATTTCGCACCAGAGAGAAGGAAGATTTTCTAAGGGGTGTTGCTGGACTCCAGTCACAGAACATCTTTCTTGCCAGTAGAGAAACAGAAATCGGTGAGGAGCAGAATGAGAGAGCTCCTGAAAGGTCACGTTTCCATCATATCCACAATGAGAGTTTTGGGCCTCATGATGGCTTGTATCCCCTGTGTTCATTGGGCACAGTTTCACTCGTGCCCTGCAGAGAGAGGTCTTGTCAGCCTGGGATCGACGACAGTCTACCCTTGACAGAAAAACATCCTTATCCCCGGCAGAAAGGAGGTCACTACTTTGGTGGATTCAGCCAGGAAACGTAAAAGTGGGAATTCATTGGATTGCCTCTTCATGGGTGGTAATTACCATGGACTCCAGCAAGTAGCGATGCGGAGAGCACCTGGTAGGAAGTATTCTCCAGGTAGAATGGCCATCGGACATGCGTTCCAGGTCTTCCAACTACAGAGAACTCTACGCTGTGTCGGAATCCCTAAGATTTAATCGAGCACTGTTAAGGGGCCAGCACGTCAAGATTCTGTCGGACAATGTGACGGCGGTGTCCTTCCTGTGTCTCCAGGGGGTCCCAGACATTGAATGCTCCAGGATATGGCAAAAGAGATTTTTTTCATGGGCATAGAAGACAGTCCGACAGCAGTTCATCTCGAGGGGGTCTCAAAATGTTGTGGTGGACTACCTGAGCAGATGAAAGGTCTGGCAACGAAATGGGAGCTAAACGAGGTGTTCCTGTACTTCTGTCATCTCTGGGGAAGGCTTCAGATAGATCTGTTCGTGACCAGGAAAAATGCAAAGACAGACGGATTATACTCGCTGAACTCATCATACCATCCAGAAGCCGTCGACGCATTAAGTCAGATATGGAGACGGTCCCTGTCCTACGCTTTCCCCCCCCATAGCACTCATTCCTGCCATCCTCCGGAAGATACAGGAGGATCAGGCGAAGGTACTTCTGATCACCACGTACTGGCCAAAAAGAAGTTGGTTTTTGCTGCTGCTAACTATGGCATTAGAAGACTTGGTTCTGCTTCCATGGAGTAAAGACCTCATCTATCAGAGCCCAGTCTTCCATGAGGATCCGGAAAGGCTTCATTTTTCAGCTTGGACCCTGAGCAGGACATCCTGAGAGCTTGGAGGCTGTCAGACCAGGTTATAACCACAATCCAGGCCAGTAGAAAGCCAGTTACTTCTGCAATATATTATAAGATCTGGAAGATCTGTTTTTAGAGTGCCAGTTCTGACTTTATTGCGGGGAAGCCCGATATCCCAAGCGTTTTAGACTTCCTTCAGGCTCGTTTTAATAAGGGGCTTAGACCCAGTACCTTAAAAGTCCAGATAGCGATGTTAGGCCGGGGTCAGACTTGCGAGAAACTCGCACGAGTCTCGCATCTCAATACCCGACACTGCTACCGGCACGTGGGACCAGAGTGCTCAGCTACATGGAAATACATGCAGCTGAGTGCTCCGGTCCCGAGTACTGGTGGCAGTGCCGGATATTGAGATGTCAGACTCATGCAAGTTTCTCGCAAGTCTGACCCCGACCTTAAGCACTTTCTTTGCCTACTCTCTGGCCACTCACCCATGGGTAATAAGGTTTGTCAGGGCAATCCAGCGTCTGTGCCCCACAATCAGGTGGTCAGTTCCCTCCTGGGATCTTAATTTGGTCCTTATGTCCCCATGTTCGAATCCTTATGTCCCTGGGGAAAAGATGTCCATTTCACAGCATACCATAAAAACAGCATTTTTGGTAGCTGGTACTACAGGAAAACATGTAGGGGAGATTCAGGCCTTGTCCAATCGGGACCCATATCTTCAGATTTGGGATGACCGTATAATCCTAAAATTAGAGCGCCTTTTGTATTTACCAAGAAATTGTTCTACCCTCGTTCTGCGAAAACCCCTCAAATGAGAAGGAGCGGCCCTTCACAAGTTATATGTCAAACAGGTTGTCATTGATTATTATTTTTTTTTTCATTATTATTTATTTATTTAGCACCATTGATTCCATGGTGCTGTACATGAGAAGGGGTTACATACAAATTACAGATATCACTTACAGTAAACAAACTAACAATCATAGATGATACAGAGGACCCTGCCTTTTCGGGCTTACATGCTACAGGATGGTGGGGAAGGAGACAGTAGGTTGGTGGATTGCAGCAGTTTCGGTGTTGGTTGAGGTGAGATCACCGGTAGTGGTGAGAGAGAAGGAGGTGCGGGGTCAATGCAGGCTGTAGGCTTTCTTGAAAAGGTGGGTTTTCAGGTTCCATCTGAAGGATCCAAATATGGTTGATAGTCGGATTTGTTGGGGCAAAGAATTCCAGAAAATAGGGGCTATTCGGGAGAAGTCTTGGAGGCAGTTGGGTGAGGAGCGAATAACTGTGGAGGAGAGAAGGAGGTCTTTGGAGGACCGGAGATTACATGAGGGAAGGTATTGGGAGATTAGTTCAGAGACATATGGGGGAGACAGGTTATAGATGGCCTTGTAGGTCAGTATACGTAATTTGAACTGGATACGCTGAGGGAATGGGAGCCAGTGAAGAGATTTGCAGAGGGGAGAAGTGGAGGAGTAGCGAGGAGAGAGATGAATTAGTCGGGCGGCAGAGGTAAGGATGGACTGGAGAGGTGCGAGGGTGTTAGCAGGGAGACCACAGAAAAGGATGTTGCAGTAGTCGAGGAGGGAGATGATGAGGGCATGCACAAGCATTTTAGTAGACTGAGGGTTGAGGAAAGGACAGATTCTGGAAATATTTTTGAGCTGGAGGCGACAGGAGGTAGAAAGAGCTTGGATGTGTGGTTTGAAGGACAGGGCAGAGTCAAAGGTTACTCCGAGGCAGCGGACTTCTGGTACTGGGGAAAGTGTGGTGTCATTAATTTTTATTGCTAGGTCGGGTAAGGAAGATCTGAGAGATGGAGGAAAGATGATGAGTTCAGATTTAGGGAAAGGCCTTTGATGCCAAAGGAGGAGAGGATCTGTAGTAGGAGGCAGTGGTCAACTGTGTCGAATGCAGAGGACAGGTCTAGAAGCAGGAGTATAGAGTATTGTCCATTTGATTTGGCTGTAAGTAGTTCGTTAGTAATTTTGGTCAGGGCTGTCTCAGTGAAGTGATGGGGGCGGAAACCAGATTGTAGATTGTCAAAGAGCAAGTTAGATGATAGGTAGGAGGAAAGTTCAGCATGGACGTGCTGTTCCAGGAGTTTGGAAGCGAATGGGAGCAACGATATTGGGCGATAGCTGGACATAGCGGTTGGGTCGAGGGTTGGCTTTTTAAGGATATGCGTGATTGTGGCATGTTTGAAAGCAGAAGGGAAGGTACCGGACGTTAGTGATAGGTTGAAGAGGTGGGTTAGGGATGGGATAAGTGTGGTGGTGAGGTTGGAGAGGAGGTGGGATGGGATGGGGTCGAGTGCACAGGTTGTGAGGTGCGATTTGGAGAAGAGACGACTAAGCTCCCGTTCAGTGATGTTGGAGAGTGAGGTTATGGGGTTTGGGCATTGGTCTGGTATACAAAGGGGTTGTGGTGGTTGAGTGATGAAGACTTGCCTTGTTTGGTCAATCTTGTTTTTGAAGTGTGTGGCAAAGTCCTCGGCAGAGATGAGGGAGGTTGGAGGAGGTAGTGGTGGGCGGAGGAGGGAGTTAAAAGTTTTGAATAGCTGTTTGCAGTTGTAAGATAGGGAAGATACGAGGGTTGTGAAGTAGGCCTGTTTAGCAGAGGTGAGGGCAAATTTGAAATCGAGTGTTGCCTGTTTGAATGTGGTGAAGTCATCTTGCGAATTTGTTTTCTTCCGGCGCCGCTCTGCAATCCTGGACACTTGCCGGAGCTTTTTAGTGGTGTTGTTATGCCATGGTTGTCTGTTGATACGTCGCATTCTGCCATGAACGAGAGGGGCAACCGCGTCAATAGCTGATGCGAGAGTGGCATTGTAGAAAGCAGTGGCACTGTGTGTCATGGAGTGAGGATATAGATGCCAGTGGTAGAATAGAGTCAGCACGTGGGTATCTAGGTGCGCAAGGTTTCAGCGGGGGTGCGCATGTTGCTGGACCTAGGTGCCTGGTGAGGAGGACAGGGATGAGAAAGTGAGTAGATGGTGGTCAGATAGAGGGAGAGGGGAGGTGGTGAAGTTAGAAAGAGAGCAGAGATGGGTGAAGACCAGGTCTAATGTGTGTCCGTCTGTGTGGGTGGCTGAGAAGGACCACTTAGTAAGTCCAAAGGATGAAGTAAGGGACAGGAGTTTGGAGGCTGCTGACTGAAGGGTATCAGTGGGGATGTTGAAGTCACCCATGATGATAGTGTGGGTGTCAGTTGAAAGAAAATGAAGAAGCCAGGTAGAGAATTGGTCAATGAAGGCAGTGGTCGGGCCTGGAGGTCGGTATATGACAGTCACTTGGAGGTTGGAGGGAGAGTAGATGCGGACAGAGTGGACTTCAAAAGAGGGGAGGATTAGGGAGGGAAGAGGTGGGATTGGGTTGAAGGTGCAGTTGGAAGAAAGGAGAAGACCCACTCCTCCATCGTGTCTGTTGGCAGGGCGAGGAGTGTGGGTGAAGTGGAGGCCGCCGTAACACAGCGCAGCAGCGGAGGCGGTGTCAGAGGATGTCAGCCATGTTTCTGTGAGGCCGAGGAAGGCAAGATTGCAAGAGAGAAAGAAGTCATGAATCACATGGAGCTTATTGCAGATGGAGCGGGCATTCCAAAGTGCTCCCGAGAGAGGGAGCAGGGGGTTGAGTGTCAATGGCACAGGTTTTAAGTTGGAAAGATTGCGTTAGTTCTTATTAGATAGGGAGTGATAGGAAGGGGTAGTAATGGGGGGGTATGAGCTGTGGGGGTCCAGGATTGGGAGATATGTCACCAGCAGTGAGGAGAGGCAGAGAAAGGGAGAGCAGATGGGAGAAGGAGAGTGGGCAGCTTGTTTTATGTTTCATTCAGACAGATTTGAGATTGAGTAGCAGTTCAGCAGAGGAGGTCAGGTGGGGAGGGAAGAGGGAAGGGGAGATGATTATTTGGTTAGAGGGTGCTGGGGTTTGGGGATAGTGAAGG
Organism: Dendrobates tinctorius; assembly: GCF_039654945.1. Lineage (NCBI taxonomy): Eukaryota > Metazoa > Chordata > Amphibia > Anura > Dendrobatidae > Dendrobates > Dendrobates tinctorius. The sequence continues at coordinate 759,864 of NW_027362013.1, read as the reverse complement.
AGAGTGAGGATTAAAGGAGCAAACAATGTGAGGGCATATGTAAACATGGTGATGAAATAAGATAGGTTAAGAAAAGCTAAGTCCAAGTAATAAGAAGGGCTTACTCAGCAGACATACCCAAAAGGGACAGGTAGTGTGGGGTCCTGACTCCTGCCGAGAATAGCTGCCGTAGTAATAACTGCATGTTCAGATACTTATGCTCCAGGGAGACACACATGCCTGACCCGCACACATGCCCCCCTAGGCGGCATCTGAATATATAGGACTGAGTAGAGGATCAGGTGGGAGAGTGAGAATCAAAGGCACAGGGCCTGGCTACATCCATATGCTAGTAACACCTTACACCTGATAACATCTCTACTGGCCCCAACATGGCTGGACAGCAGTAAGTATTGAGTTCAATGCAACAAATGAATTTAGCAAACATTCAGTAGGCACTGTTAGATACCATTAAATGAAAGGTTGCACTAGATGACAGCAAACAGGGAATGTAGCAGGAGCAGAGATTGTACCATTAAATGAAAGGATTACATAGAAGCTACTTGTAGTTGGAGGCAGGACTATAACTTGTTCCTCTTGTTTGGGGGAAAGAATAGAGAGAAGAAAAACTGGGCATGTGCAGTAGTTCTCTGCGGCTCCCATGCCCAAGATACTCAGCCCCGCAGTGTGAATAAATCATAAGCGACTGTGGGGCGGGATCTCTGGCAGCACGTCCACCTCAGGTGCGATAGCCAGGCCATGAAGTGATGTGAGAGAACAGGCAGCGCTAACTGCGCATGGCCAAGAAAATATATTACAGCGCAGGCGCCAGCATTTGAATTTAACACAGAGGAGGCGGAGCAAAGACATAAGGAGGAAATGAATGATGGATGCGAGGCATCGGTGTCAGAGGGGGAAAGACCTGCCCCCTGGTCAAAATTCTGGTATGTCTGACTAATTTTAAAAACTCTTATTTTGGCGGTGGAAGGGACGCTAAATAAAAGAGCCACCTTGACATAATGCAGCATTAGTGCTGCACAAGGTGGCTCTTTTACTTAAAAACGCCTGGGGGGGTGACAGGTTCCCTTTAAGAGCCCACTCGGCTAGAGTGGTATCAACCTCCTGGGCCAAGAGGGTTGGGGGCATCAGTAGACCAAATTTTTAAGGCTTCAACCTGGGCTAGGCTTAATACATTTTGCAGTCATTACAAATTAGACATGTTATCTAGCTAACAGACTGCTTTTGGGAGAAAAGTTCTCCAGGCAGTAATCCCACCCTGAGGAGGTACTTTGGTATTCTCCATGGTGCTGTCAGGAGGGACGTCCTGGAAAATAGGTATTAGACCTACCGGCAATTATGTTTCCAGGACAACGACGGTAAACACACCAGTAAACAAGCAAAATCTTGGGCCAGCCCAATTCCCAGACCTTAATCTGATAGAACATTTGTGGGGCGACATCAAAAATGCCGTTTCTGAGGCAAAGCCAACAAATACCAAAAAATTGTGGGACGTAGTCCAAGCATCCTGGGCTGGAATAACAGCTGTCAGGGGCCAGAAGTTGGTTGACTCTATGCAACATAGATGTGAAGCAGGTGTATAAAAGTGTGAGTATACAACTAAATATTAGGTTACTGATTCACAGGAATGCTAAATCCACAAAAACAATACATATTGTGACTTTGTAAAGACAATTGCAGACGCTGCTATTTTTTAGAACAGCACAATGTTCATTTGTTTGCTATTTTCAGTAAAGTTGTTAAAATTATCTACATTTCTCTTCATGTTTTAAATTCGAAAACAGTGTGCAATATTCCCAATGCTGGAAATAAAAACTAGTATGAAGATTTTGTGCATAACTCATGTTTTTGAACACACTGCTATTATTTTGAACACTACTGTATTGGGGTCGCTGACTTGGTGCAAATCTGCCCCTCTGGGAACGTTTTATACACATATTTTTTATATGGTCGAGATTGTAAGATTCATTTAAGAAATTATTAGTTTTAATACAAATTAATTTTAACTACAATTTACATAAACATATAGTTATCAGAAAGTTTTTTTTAGATATACTGTCACTATTCAAATGGAAAAAATACTATTGATAAAATCTTACCATAAGACCTACAGACCCATCCTTATGAATGCCTGTCACCTGCCCGTTTGGTAGAATATCCCATGGGATCAATTTATGCTATTAAATCCATTACACTAAAGGGAATCCTACCTGATAGACCCCTTTTGACTTCTAGAAGGGGAAGAAATTTAAAAGACCATCTCGTGAGAAGTCACTATGTGGCTAAATCCACTAACCCTTTTTGTGCCAGGCCCCAGAGGTGGGGATGTTATCCATGTGGCTCATGTCTGGCCTGCCAAAATATTGTTAGGGCAACCACCTTTAAGGCGGCCGATGGTGGTATGGAATACCATATCACAAATTATATCTCTTGCAGTACCACACATGTGGTATATTATGCCACATGTGCATGTGACTTGATCTATGTGGGACTCACCTCTAGGGAGCTTCGCATGAGGGTTAGGGAGCATGTAAGGGACATATGGGTGGCAAAGGAGATCTCAGATATTGCAATATTGAAGACTATCCCTCAGCACTTTAAGCAAGTCCATAATTGCGATCCACGGACATTTAAAGTGAAAGGGATTGACAAAGTACATCTTGGGACTAGGGGTGGAGATTATAAGAAGATCTTAGCCCAGCTGGAGTGTCGGTGGATAGTCACTTTAGGGTCCATGACACCTCATGGACTCAATGAGAAATTATCCTTTGCCCCCTTTTTGTAGTGTTAATATGTCTTTCTGGCTTTTTATATATGTATATATAAGGTGTTTTTCGTTCTTGTTTTTAATTGCTGTTTTTATTTTAATTTTTTTAGTGTACAATTAATATGAATCCTTGTATGTATTGCGGGGTTTATCCTGGGTGCACGAATCGGAATCGTGGAGTGGAGGGTGGAGAAACTCTTATGTGGAACCCTTTTGTATGCTGGATATGGAGTTTAAGAAGAGGGAAGAAAGTTCTCTCAGGTTTTATACTGACCTTTTTCCATGCAGACCTTGCAGAGCCATTTGTGTGTTCTTTATTATTTTTTGTGTTTTAATTTAATGTTTGGATATATAGCATATTAAATGGTATCTTGATTAGATGAGATGACATGTTGCACCCTTTTGATATAAAGATCAGTAATGAAATTGATTATGGGCTATGCCCTAATTGATGTTATACTATTTATGAGTAAATATGTGCTTTGGTCACATTTGGATATCAATGTATGGTGCTTTTTATATTAATAGTTATAATTGCATATATCTAGACTTTTCTGTCATATGTTTAATATTGTTTTGTTGTTTTTTTCTTTCATAAATCACAATGGCTGTTAAACATATTTTACGTGGGTTTGGTGAATCACGTTAATTTTGTTTGTGGAAGATTGTGGTTTTGTATGGCCATTGGTATCAGTGTTGAACTCTCCTCCTTTTTTCCTTCCTTCCCTCTCTCCTGTTTCCCTTCCTTTTCCCTTTTGTGCCTCCTTGTAGGCCGTGTTATTCTATTCTGCCCTTCCCTCTGCCAATATCAGAGATGGCCGCCGCGGGGTTGCGCATGCGCGGCTTGTCCTGTCTTGAGCGGGCGTCCCGGAAGGCGTCAGTATATCTGGGCTGGGACAATGACGTCAGGAGAGTGGCACCTCTCCTTGTCCCTCCCACAGATTATGACGGCCGGAAGTGACGTTCCGCGATTGGGGCCGGCCTCTCATGCGCTCACATCCTCCCGCGGCGATGCTAATTCCGGACACCTGTGCCATACATATTTTATCCCCCGCACACGCAACAGCACCACATATGCCCCCCGATGAAGCCCAGTGCGAAACGTGCGTAGGGGCTCTGGGGACTGGACACCCCGCACACATACCTCCCTTATGGGTAAGTTTGGTGACTAACTTTTTCTCTGTCCATTTTCCTTGCACACAGCATGTTGATGGAAGCCTCTGTATGAATTCCCTATGCCTTTTGGTAGTAACTTTGCTTTAATAGATGGCCATATGTGAGACTTTGCGGCATGGGCATGGGTCTTTAGGCAGTTTTTGGACAATTCTTTGTACCATTGTACTCACCATATATGTGCGGCGATTCCATTCCTCCGTGTCATTCACTTTCCCTGATCATTTTTGATTGTACTTTTTAATGTACTTGTTTTGCTATTGTACTAATAAAGAGTTAATATTTTTGATACTATAATATAACTGCCTTGTTGAATTTTTTGGCGTTACACTCCATTTCTATATAGGTTCATATACTTCCATGGGAGTTGCCTCCTTATTTAGCCATTCTTGAACGTTCTTTTTTCTAGATAGAAAAAGTATTATGTTCATTGATATGTTGGATTGTGTCAAATTTAAATCCATAGACAGCCTCTTCTGACCTTAGCACTCCGGTATCTCTAGTATTAGATCAGATAGACATGGTGGACAGCAGTGTGAGCAGTCTCCTCTTTCTGAATGAACCCTGGTATCTCCAGTGTAAGATCACATAGATAGGACACACACAAGTTTTAGTGGCCTTTTCTTACCGCAGCACCTCTGGGATCTCCAGTAGTATTAGTGGAGCACATCTTCCTATACATGAAGGAGGGCGCAGCGTCCTGCTGCACATGCTCGCAGGTACCTGTCCTCACATTCTAGGACAGGTTTCTGTCAGTTTAAGAGGATGGCAGCCATTTTAATTTTGTAGTGATTACCTCCTTAGACAAAATTATTATGATTTGATAATTAAAGGGAACCTGTCACCTCTTTTTGCCTCTATAAAAATGTGGCCACCGCCATTCAGGGCTTAGGCTGGGTTCACATTGCGTTAGGGTCAATCCGCTAGCGCTTTCCTTTAGCGTCGCAAACACTATCTAGCGCATCCGTTAGCACAGCCATTGACCGCAATGTTAATAACGCATACTAACGCATGCCGAAATCGGCATGCATTAGCAAGTATGCGTTATTTCCTAACGCACCCTCGAACGCTGCTTGCAGCATTTTTGGGTGCGTTGGCATTAACACACAGCGAATGGACCCTTTCACTGTGCATAGGAATGTATGGGCTAACGCATGGTAGCGCTAGGTACCGGAGCGCTACCATGCGTTAATGCATACAGTTAGCGCTATGGCGCTAAAGATTCCAAAAATGACATAAGCGTTAGCGCATCCGTTTAACGGATTTGTTAAACGGATGCCCTAACGCAATGTGAACCTAGCCTTATCTACAGTATTCTATAATGCTGTAGATAAGCTCCCGGTCCGACCTGAAAGATAAGAAAAATAAGTTTTACTATACTCATCCGGGGAGGCGGTCCGTTGCAGGCCGGTCTAATGGGTGTCGCAGGTCTAGGTCCGGCACCTCCCATCTTCATGCGATGTCGTCCTCCTGCTTGCTTTGTGTCGCACTCCTGCGCAGGTGTAACTCTCTGCCCTGTTGAGGGCAGAGCAAAGTACTGCAGTGCACAGGCGCAGGGCCTCTCTGACCTTTCCCGGTGCCTGTGCACTGCAGTACTTTGCTCTGCCCTTAGCAGGGCAGAGAAGTACGCCTGTGCTGGAGCTCAATGCCGGGGAGCTAAGAATCAAGCAGGAGGGCGGCGTCACAAGAAGATGGGAGGCGCCGGACCCGGACTGCGACACCCATAAGACCAGACCGCATCGGACCGCCCCCCCCCCCTCGGTGAGTATAATAAAACTTTTTTTTCTTATCTTGCAGGTCAGAGCGGGGCTTATCTACAGCATTATAGAATGCAATTTTCAAACTTTGAATTTTCATGCCCTTAGATCACAGAGATATATCACACAAAATAGTTAACGGATAACATTTCCCACATGTCTACTTTACATCAGCACAATCTTGGAGCCAAAAATTTTTTATCTTAGGAAGTTATAAGGGTTAAAAGTTGACCAGCGATTTCTCATTTTTACAACAAAATTTGCAAAACCATTTTTTTAGGGACCACATCACATTTGGAGTCCCTTTAGGGGTCTATACGTTAGAAAATGCCCAAAAGTGACATCATTCTAAAAACTGTATACCTCAATGTGCTTACAGCCACATTCAAGAAGTTTGTTAACCCTTCAGATGCTTCACAGGAATTTTTGGAATGTGGAAAAAAATGAACATTTAACTTTTTCCACAAAAAAATTGCTTGAAACTTTTTTATTTTTACAAGGGTAGCAGGAAAAACTGGACCCCAACATTTGTTGTGTAATTCCTCTTGAACATGGTGATACCCCATATGGGGGAGAAAACTACTCTTTGCGTGCACGGCAGAGATCGGAAGGGAAGGAGTGTCATTTGACTTTTTGAAAGTAAAAATTCTTGGAATCCTTAACAGACGTCATGTTTCATTTAGAAAGCCCCTGATGAGCCTAAACAGTGGAAACCCCCCACAATTGACCACATTTTGGAAAGTAGACCCCTCAGGGAATGTATTTAGCTGTGTGGTGAGCATATTGAAGACCAGGTACTTCACAGAAGCTTATAACCTTGAGCCATGAAAATAAAAAAAAAAATCACATTTTCCCCACAAAAATGTTATTTTGGCCACAAATTTAGCATTTTCATAAGGGTAACAGGAGAGATTGCACCATACAATTTGTTGTGTAATTGCTCCTGAGTACGCCCGTACCCCAAATGTGGGGGAATACTATGTTTGAGGCACAGTGCAAAGCTCAGAAGGGAAGAAGCGCCATATTGGAGTTCAGATTTTGCTGGAATGGTTTGAGGGTGCCATGTCACATTGGCAGAGCGTAAGTACTGTGAAGGATAAATTTCAGCTCACCTTTAGTAAGTTCATGAGAACTGATTGAAAGCTCCGAGCACGGACACGTCTCTGCCAAGACGTATATGGAAGTCCAGAAAAGAGAAGAAAGGTCCAGCTCCAGGAGATAAAATCCAGAAATTTTGATTGAATCATGAATAAAAACAGATTCATGGCTGCTGTGATCAAATATCGGCAAACAAATTGAGTTACCGCGTGGGGATATTTCCAAAGATCTCTGTACGTGTATTGTAACTATACAATAGGTGGTTACTGTCCTCCCAGCAGGCTGCTTAACACCACTATTCATTTGAGTATTGGCGCCAGTGGACTCCTTTTCTTTCTGATATCTTATTCCATTTGCCTATATATTTCTCACATCTTTCAGCTAACTTGGCTTTTACCAACTATGTACAAGTTACTTGCTCCTGCCCATAGAGCTTCATGTATAATGATCTTTGTGTTACACTTTATTCAAAATCAATTTGGCGATGTCCCTTGATCTATTACTTTACAGGTGCATCTCACAAAATTAGAATATCATCAAAAAGTTAATTTATTTCAGTTCTTCAATACAAAAAGTGAAACTCATATATTATATAGAGTCATTACACGCAGAGTGATCTATTTCACGTGTTTATTTCTGTTAATGTTGATGATGATGGCTTACAGCCAATGAAAACCCAAAAGTCATTATCTCAGGAAATTAGAATACTTTATAACACCAGCTTCAAAAAATTATTTTAAAATCAAAAATGTTGGCCTACTGAAGTGTACTGTATGTATACTACATGCACTGAATACTTGGTCGGGGCTCCTGTGGCATCAATTACTGCATCAATAACAATAATAATCTTTATTTATATAGCGCCAACATATTCCCCAGCGCTTTGCAGTTTAACAGTTTCAAAACACAAGTCATAAGTAATGTGGCGTGGTATGGATGTGATCAGCCTGTGGCACTGCTGAGGTGTTATGGAAGCCCAGGTTGCTTTGATAGCAGCCTTCAGCTCATCTGCATTGTTGGGTCTGGTGTCTCTCATCTTCCTCTTGATAACACCCCATAGATTCTCTATGGGGTTAAGGTCAGGCGAGTTTGCTGGCTAACCAAGGACAGTGATACTGTTGTTTATAAACCAGGTATTGGTACTGCTATCAAAGCAACCTGGGCTTCCATAACACCTCAGCAGTGCCACAGGCTGATCGCCTCCATGCCACGCCACATTGATGCAGTAATTGATGCAAATGGAGCCCCGACCAAATATTGAGTGCATTTACTGAACATACATTTCAGTAGGCAAACATTTTGGATTTTAAAATAATTTTTCAAGCTGGTGTTATAAAGTATTCTAATTTACTGAGATAATGACTTTTGGGTTTTCATTGGCTGTAAGCCATAATCATCAACACTAACAGAAATAAACACATGAAATAGATCACTCTGTGTGTAATGACTCTATATAATATAGGAGTTTCACTTTTTGTATTGAAGAACTGAAATAAATGAACTTTTTGATGATATTTTAAATTTGTGAGAAGCAGCTCATTCATGGATCACTGCAGCCATTATTGCCATCTATACCATCCTTTCTGTTTAGTTTTATTTTTTTGTCTGCTTGGGTCTCTTATTTCTTTTTTTAATGGTTTTTCAATAACGCTTTCTAATATTTTATATGTATTCCCTATCTGGCATTTTTTATTTCCGTCATTTTCTATTTGCGTTAATATCTTAGGACAGGATATTTTGCTGCTTCTTCGCTCTGTAGGTTTAGCAGTTTTTAATAGTAAACTTTGCAAACAGTGAAATAAATGATCTATGGTGAAAAAAACACGTGAGGTGCAAAATATGTCCAATATTTCCCATAATATGACGCAGCGCATCATTAGGGTATGTTCACCATTGGCGTTAGTTCAGCACTAAGATTCTATCACAAGATTCCATTATGACATCACTGGTGATTCTTGGCCATTGTGACATCACAGCTCAGTCACTACTTCTAGAATGTACACTGGGTCACCGGCGCCATTTTTGGTTCTATAGTGACTGAGAGCATTTGCAATTTTTCACTATGGCTGAATTACTTTTGGAAAATCATCAGGTACAAGCACTGTGGGAGATTGTTATCAATAATCGCCCGGACATTGTGCTTCTACCACCCGATGGCGTCCTCAGCTTCACTCACCAGCTGGTGCTGGAGCTAGTAAGGGATTGCCTGAGGAAACACCGACAACGTCGTCTAACGTCAGAGTATCTGACGGATTTATGTCACAACATCAGGACATTACTTCTCCAGGTAAATGGCGGACGCTCCGCACAAAACTTCTCCATAATCACAGAGAATAATGGTGGGAGAGAAGCTTCTTCTTTCCTCCAATATAAAACACGACGAGTCCCCAGATATGGAGTCGTTGTATCTGCAGAGAGGAGCAGATGTCACATACAATGGCCGCCCCCATTATGTCCCTTCTCATAATCTCAGGATTTTATTTTTTCTTCTTTATAGGCTGAAATAAAATATCAAAATGGAGATTTGGCTTTTCTTAAAGAACTGGCCGAAGAAGTCCTGTGTGTAATAGAATGTCCGACCCGCCCATTGGATCAACCGGTAAGGACCCATCCAGGGTCATGCATAGAAATCATGGGCCCCATAGCAGAAGTCGACAAAATTGCCCTCTAAACACAGTATGATACCCCGGGGATTTCTAAGATACCAACATCCAGACGCATAGTTTGATGACCCTACATTACCCCCCATTCCACAAAGTATAATACCCCACAGTGACCCCAGCACAGTATAATGGCCCTTACTCCTCTCCACACAGTATAATGGCCCCTGCAGAACCCTAATACACAGTATGATAGCCCCAACATAACCCTCCATATTGTATAATGGCCTCATCATAGACCTCTAAATAGTATAATGGCCAACGTATCGCCCCGTAAACTCTTTTAGGGCCCCGAAACAGGGCCCCCACTGTCAATTGCCAGCTCCCACTTCCATCATTGCTTTCAACTGTATCTGAATCCAGGATGCGTAGTCTGCCACATTTACTGTTATGCCACTGGACTGGTACGCCACTGCACCTTCATCCTCTCTATCTTCTACAGATCACCAGTTACATATGGCAAGATCTGGTGTTACATTTTACAGGACTCCCTGTCAGTCCCTGGGTTTTGCTACCCAATCTAAGAGCATTATTATGTTTTGGGCAGAGACCCTGAATCCAGCGATGTATCACTTACTTTATTGGGTACAAAAATTGTGATAAAATCACTGTCTTCTATGCTGCAGATCTAGCAGTGCTCTGAATGCTGATCTCTGCATAACACCGCACACACCATTGATTGGCAGCTTTCTGTGTACACTGTGTATAGACAGAAAGCTGCAAATCATTGATGGGGGCAGGGTTACAGAGAGCAATGGGACTACATAACACAATATAGCTAGTCCTTTTGTGACATTCTTCTGCTGATAAAACACTGATTTTATTGAAATACCAGCACATGGCATATTAAGTAACATAGCTGGAATCAGGGTCTCTACTCCTACAACATGCTGCTCTTACATTACATAGAAAAACCTGCTCACAGATTTCTATTAAGTTCTTGCCTGTGTGATCTTTCGTATTATCCAGCACTTTACAATAATACCGGTGTATAGAGGATCTCCCTTATATTACATCCATGAGGAACGTCCGGCTTGTATCGTCCCCTACATCGCATCAGTGTAAATCAGCTGGGACATAATATAGGAGAAGATTTTACATCCTGAGATGTTTTCCTGCAGCTTCTATATCTTAATATAATTTCTTATTCTTTTTTAGGACGTGATCAGATCATTGATCCCGGCACGAGAGCCGCGTATGAGCGACTATGAGACATCTAAACTGATCGGCAGTGGAGCTTTTGGGTGAGATTTCTGTTCCCATAATCCCCATTTCTCAGGGTTCCCTATGACAATGCTTCTGCCTCTATGCTCTGCCATTCAGTGTTATCATAGGGAAACGATCAGAGTCCACATCACTGTCCACATCTCAATGTCACTATTCAGCTCAGTTATATACAGCTGAGCGACCAGATCTGTAACAAATCAGCCTGTAAGGAAAGGGATGATATAATACATTACACCCACCGGTCCTAGACCTCATCTGCTCTAATGCTGTCACCTCCACCACCGCTTCCCCGTCCTCCGCACCGATCTTCTGAGTTTCTTGGCTCCCATTATGAAGCTTAGAATAATGATTGGCTGCACACGGTCACGTGAGGGGTGACACGATACTGACGCTAATGACATCTGCACCCCCACACTCCACCATGACCATGTGAGTCCGATCACTGGCCTCAGCAGCAGAAGGGAGGACAACCAAAGACGGGCGCAGAGGATGGAGGACTTGACTCCTTCACTCCCATTTATTCTGCCTTAGGGTGTGGAGAACATAATAAGCGTCTTCTTCCAGCAAATAGAGAACTTTCAATTTACACCAATTTACAGTATATTTGGACTGAATCGTATCTACTGGTCGGTTATAGTGAATCTGCCCAAGATGAGTTTCGGTAGATTCTCTCATCTATAATGTGACCTGGGTGAGGGTCCGACAGACGTGGCATTGTGCAGACCCCCATCGGTGATCTATGTAGTGTTATGTCATGGATTTCTAGTGATGGCCGGACTGCTGGTATCAAACATTACTACAAAAGATCATATAATGACTTGTATATACAGACTGTTAATAAGGGTTCATTATAAACCATGGATTCTCCTTCTCTCCAGGTCCGTCCACTTAGTGCGCCATAAAGAATCACAACAGATCTTCGCTATGAAGAAAATGGCCAAGCGGAACCTGGATACTCCACAGAAAGTGGAATGGGCCTATCTGGAGAGGGACATCTTAGCAATCGCAGATTGTCCCTTCGTGGTCTCCATGCTCTGCTCCTTCCCCACTAAATCTCACCTGTGTATGGTCATGGAGTATGTAGGAGGTAGGACACGTACATTGTATTATATTCAGCCCAGTCTGCTGACATCTTATCACCTCTCATATCAATAAGACTTGTCCTCGTGGACGGTTACATCCCCACACAGCATTTACTCACTTCTCATCATACATCGTGGTGATCTGCTGTAGAAACCCCTCACCGGTCATATTTCCTTTCTTCTATAGGTGGAGACTGTGGGACCCTTCTAAGCACCAGAGGTCCTTTATCTGTCCCGTTGGCCCGCTTGTACTTTGCAGAAGCGGTCCTTGGTGTGGAATACCTGCATAGTTACGGTGTGGTGCACAGAGACCTGAAGCCGGATAAGTAAGTGAATACCTGTAGTGTAGTAAAGAGGGAGAGTTATCATTTATTATCTCACAGTCTGTGAGACTAAACCCATCTTCTCTTTCACAGCCTCCTGATAACGTCTTCTGGACACATAAAAATCACCGATTTCGGGCTGTCAAAATTTGGTCTAATGATATCAAACACCAACATCTACAAGGAATCAGCAGAGGACATCAGCAGAGAGTTCCAGGACCGTGAGGTTGGCGTTACTTACAAGAACTCAGCTAGTTCTTTATAAATCTCATCACAGTACTGTCTCTTCTCTACGTTCTTCATTTCTAGAGAACTTTTCCATTGATGCTATCTTCTTTCTTTGTGTTTTCATGGAGAGAACTTGTAATAACTACAGTATAGTTTCATCAATCTGATCTTTTTTTCCGTTGGTTTCCAGGTCTGTGGCACCCTATATTACACAGCCCCCGAGGTCATCCTGAAACAAGGCTATGGAAGACCTGTTGACTGGTGGGCAATGGGGATCATCCTTCATGAATTTCTTCTGGGATGTGTACCATTTGATGAAGATTCCCTGAATAAGCTATATAAAAATGTTCTTCTTGGTAAGTAGAATAATGTAATAATTTTTGACTGGTTATACTGGTTTAGTTATTTCTTTTGCTTTATATTGCAGTTCATTAAAGAGGTTTTATTTTCTATAATTTTCCATACAACAGGAGACATAGTTTGGGATTGTGACGGCGCTCCTCCCCTGGATGCTCAGAACATCATCACTGAGCTGCTCAGAACAAATCCTGAGCATAGACTTGGGACAGGTAACAGAAATAATAGAGTTAATATTTAGTTGTTACACCAAGGACATATCGCTCATGTCTATGAGGATATCAGCTCTTCTCTATCTGCTCTTCCAATTCTTGATCTCCGCACTAAGACTTTCAGCCATTTTCCTTCATGTCGGCTCAGTTATATCATTAGGTCAGATTATGATATACTGCTCAGATATGGAGCAGTGGCTGACAATATCGGCATCACTTTTGTTTTTTATTTTCCAGGAGGAGCATTTCAGATCAAGGATCATCCATTCCTTAATGACTTAGACTTTGACAACCTCCTAAGTCAGAAGCCGGAGTATGTCCCTCAGCTTTTATCAGGCATGGACACCAGCTGCTTCATCAGTAAGTAGAATGAGACGTCATATAGACTACGTGTCTGATTGTCTCCTATTCCCTAATATGTGACCATTGGTTCCCTTCAATATTAGTGATAAATGGAGACTGTGTTATACTGACAACCTCTAATAACACTTCATTACTTATGTCTTGTAGATAACTCTGATATAAACAACCAGCTGGTCTCACAGGATGAGGAGGACACTAGTGTGGACAATGAGAGTCTTGACTTTCTAAATTTTATGTCATCTTCTGAAAGGCATGCTAAAGTAAGTGTGTGATCAATAAATCCAAGTTAGGTAAAAAAATATTTAAGAGTGAAAACAATATTTCATATCTTATTGTTGTCCTCATTTAGCTCTCTACCACCGATATCGGGATGAAGAATGATGAGGAACCCAAGTCCCCTCCAGAGTGTACCTCAACATCCAACACTGACATCTCAGAAATGTGAGTAGATTATGGGGTCATTACTGGGAGCTCCAGGCTGATATATGTGCACAACACCAAATATAGGACATAAATACCGTAATATCACATGCAGCATCCACCACCCCATTGTTAGCATCATTGAGCTTTTGGCTTTAGAAGCCACTGGTGATAACAGCCCATGATTGCGGCCAGTCAAGCATTTTTAGTGCTGTCCCCCACACTGTAGGAGAGATGTAGTATTACATGCCAGACATTCTTGGTAGTTGTTTAACGCTCTGCTTTTTAAAACGTAGTTTACTTGTGATTTACACATTTTTCTTCTTCCAAACAGGCAGAAAGAATCTGTTTCTGCATATGATAGAGGCGATGATATTACCATCTTGACATCCTCGTCCTCACTATCAGGTATGTCCATGTCTGCAGCACCAACAATGTGAATGTTGACTTCAAGATTCAAATATTTCCACATGGTTTTTCTGCGATTGTTCTCCTATGGTATCTATATTTCATGGATCCCAATTGTGTTGACCATGGGCCCATACTGAATCCCTATTTCTCTAATTTGTACAGGACTTTTTATGTTTTCCTTGAATGACTTTGTAGCATCCAGGAAACTAGAGATAAATAGCGACTGTGTTATACTGACAACCTCTAACAATACTTCCTTACCTATGTCTTGTAGATCACTCTGATAAGAGCAACCATCTGGTCACAGAGGATGAGGAGGGCAAAAGTAAGAATGAGGAGAATGTTTTCTTCCTAAAAATAACATCTTCTGAAAGTCTTTCTAAAGTAAGTATGTGATCAGTAAATCCAAAATATATAAAAAAAACCTCTAAAATAAAGGACCTCTAAGAGTGAAAAAAAATATTTAATATCTTTTTGTTATCCACATTTAGCACTCTACCACCACTAACGGGACGAAGAATGATGAGGATCCCAAGTCCCCTCCTGAGAGTAACGGGACGATGAGCGATGAGGATCCCAAGTCCCCTCCAGAGAGTAACGGGACGATGAACGATGAGGATCCCAAGTCCCCTCCAGAGATTAATGGGACGATGAACGATGAGGATCCCAAATCCCCTCCAGAGTGTACCCAAACATCCAACACCGACAGCTCAGAAATGTGAGTAGATTATGGGGTCATTACTGGGAGCTCCGGGCAGATATATGTGCACAACACCAAATATAGGACAGAAATACCATAATCTCACATGCAGCATCCACAGCCCCATGGTTAGCGGTCATTGTGCTTTTGCCCTTACAAAGTGCTTGTGATAACAGCCCATCATTATTGTAGCCGGTCATGCATTTTTCATGCTGCCCCCCACACTGTAGGAGAGATGTAGTATTACATGTCAGACATTCTTGGTAGCTGTTTTCCTCTCTGCTCTATAAAAGTTAGTTTTGAGCATTAGACCTTCCCCACTATGACAGTCACATGTCCTATTAGGCCTTATAGTCGGTGTTCTTATAGTGAGACAACCCCTTATACTGGGTTTACCTGTGATTTACGTGCTTTTCTTTTTCCAAACAGGCAGAAAGAATCTGTCCCCGAACCTGATAGAGACAACGTTACTACCATCTTGCCATCCTCGTCCACACTGTCAGGTATGTCCATGTCTGCAGCACCAACAATGGGAATGTTGACTTCAAGGCTCAAATATTTCCAGATGGTTTTTATAGAATACTATAGGTTTCCTATGTCATCCATGTTATGACAAAGCAGATCCTATAAGGACAAATCGTTACTGACTTTTTTTATTTTCTGATCAGAATTTCCAGCTCAGGAAGAAAGAAAATCTGCAACAAATCTGAGTAATGATACAGAAAAACCAGAAAAGGGGAAAAAGAGACGAGGTAAGTGTGAGAATCAGCTCCATGTTATGTGATGTCTGTGAGAATCATTCGTGTGGAGCAGATGTCATCTGTCAGTGATGGGATTGTCACATGTATGATGGCTGACAAACACCCCGGACCTCTGTGTGATAATATTCCTCTGCCGTCCGGCTACAGCGACTGCACAGTAGTATCATGTCATATGGAGTCCCATCACTTACATTATATTTACTTCTCTTCTCATAGGTTCCATCTTCCGCCGGACATTAGCATCCTGCCGGCGCGGATTATCCAGGGCTGCTCGCATATTTGCTTGTTGTTACTGTTGCCCTAGAACCATCTAAAGGACAGGAAACCTAAGCATCCAGCGCCCTGAAGACCAGCAGATCCACCATCAGCGCTGGAGTTGTATAGAAGGACCTTCACCAGCTACCTGTGACCACTGACTCTTATCCTTCTATCCTAATTTTCTTCTTTTATTCTTTATTTATGCCAGAAATTATAATTTAACATCTTTGACATTGCAAACCATCATTTACAGCAATGAAATAAAACATCATATTAAATGACTTCAGGATATGGCACGGACCCTCATTTATTAGCACATAACCCAAACTACATAGCCCCATAATATAAAACAATGTAGGATAGATCTTCAGCTCACCTGGTTCAGCCTGCCCAGTCCTCCTTTCCATAATCTCGGTGCACGGAGTGGATCCATCCCCATCTGGGAGAAATGCTCAATGAAAAAAAGTTTTTTATAGTTCCAGCACACGATGTGAAAAAATTAAGAAAAGCCTTTATTTAATCCATAATTAAAAAATGCAATTCCAGTGATGATAAAAGCATGTGTAGGCTTACGCGTTTCGGATCATATTTGACCCTTAATCATAGCATAAAATACTGAATAAATGTTGCACTTATCAAGGAAAAGCAACCAGAGAAGGCTGCCTTGGGTAACACCCACCAAAATCAGCTGTGAAACTGACATCACTAATTCAAAGTTAACAATAGTACCTCACTGGTTTAACCCTATGATGCATTCATCTTATGCAAACATATTACAATGTGAATTCTCACTTAATAATAATCTGATGATTAAACCAAAAACAAACAAACTTCAGCCTCCCAAGTAGCTGGGATTAAAGGCACATACCACCGCACCCGGCAAAAGAAAAAAAAAACAAAAACATATTAATATAGATACATCAATTCATGCTTCAAATTTAATCCTGCTGGATATCTAGTATTAAGTTTTAGTATCCATCGAGCTTCAATCATCTGGAGTAATTTAATTCTATCGCCACCACGCCGAGGAGCAGGAACAAATTCCAAAGCACTTACTCGCAGGCTATTCAATTCTCCCTTATGTTCATGCAAAAAATGTTTAGAAGCCCCCGAAAGACTACGGGTAGTAATATTATTGATGTCATAAATGTGTTCTGACAATCTTTTTCTTATGCTACGACTTGTGGATCCTACATACTGTTTTCTGCATGTCGTGCAAAAGATGATATAAACACAGTAATCAGTGGCACAATTCATAAAAGTTTTGAGCTTAAATACTTGACCCTCATTACTTATAACAGACTTATTATTATTTATCATGAATTTACATAAACCACATAACTTCTGCCCGCATCTAAATGAACCTTTAGTAGATAACCATGTACAACCTATTTTATCTGTGTTCTCACTGAGTTTACTAGGAGAGATTATATTTCCTATCGTCAAAGATTTTTTGGGGACAAATTTGCAACCATTTTTCAAAATTTCCCTAAGGCCGGAGTCACACTGGCGAGGAATACGGGAGAGTGAGAGGCGCAAAAAGCACGCATTAGACACGGACAAATGATTTTCTATGGGGTCACTCGCACCAGGCGTATATTTCTCCTCAGTATCCTACGCTCCGTGCCACTCGCAGCATGCTGCGATTGTCAGCGTACTACGCCCGTAGTACGCCAATGCAAGTCTATGGGTGCGCAAAAAATACGGATTACACACGGACCACACATGTGACTTGCGAGAAATACGCACCAGGTGTCTTTTAGAAACCCTGTCATAGGGCTCCATTATATGTCCATTTTGCAATGTCCATTCCCTACCAAGTTTGGTCGGCATGTAACTGATTTTTTTTTACTTTACCCATTCTAACCTGTACTATTTCTGTTGTTCGACAGCTTCCTGTCCACTGGCCTGTCTTATGCCGCCCTCCACCATGAGTTTCTCATTGGAAAGTCAACCATTTCAGGCATAGTGAGGTCTACATGTGCAGAAATCTGGACAAAACTCCATCAGGTGGTCCTACCCGAGCCCAGGATGGAAGACTGGTTAAGGATTTCAAGGGACTTTGAGGAGGACTGCCAGTTTCCAAATTGTATTGGGGCCCTGGATGGCAAACATATCAGGGTGCGTAAGCCGCCGAACTCAGGCTCCCAATTCTTCAATTATAAGCAATACTTTTCTGTTGTATTGTTGGCTCTGGTAGACCCTCAATACAAGTTTATAATTGTTGACATTGGGGCCTATGGAAGGACGGGAGACTCTAGAGTCTTCAATACTTCCATAATGGGTCGGCGGCTACGCACCAACCAGTTGGATCTCCCACCACCACGCCAGCTACCAGGCTCCCCCGAACAATCAGTCCCTTATGTCCTTGTGGCAGATGAGGCCTTTCAGTTATCACGTAATGTCATGAGGCCATATCCCCGGCGCAACCTTGACCACAGGCACAGAATTTTTAACTTGCGTCTATCACGTGCTAGGCGACTGGTGGAGTGTTCCTTTGGGATTCTTTGTGCCAAATGGCGGGTACTCCAGTCTGCCATTCAGTTGAGTGAGCAAAATGTGAATGAAGTTGTCAAAGCCTGTGTTGTTCTGCATAACTTCACCAGGATACATGATTGTTCCTCCTCTGATGGTGTTGTGCGTAGGCCGGACAATGTGCGCAGGGTGAGACCACCTATCATCCCTCAACATAGACCGCTCTCTGGCCTCAAAGTGCGTGATATATTCACGAATTACATTATCTCACCTGAGGGGGCAACTTCTTGGCAAGAGAATGCTGTGTCTATGTTATAATTTTTTTGTTTCAAAGTGGGTCTAAATATATATTACTCAAGCCCTTATGATTCTATGACTGTTTCATTGCATTGGTTGGTGTCTGTTAGTATGTTGTGAGGGATAGTGAGAAATCACACAGAGACGTTAACTAGAGTAGACAAATTTTTAGTTTTGCCTTTTTTTTTTTTTGGGTTTTGTTTAAAGGCAAACATAATTTTGCCATAACACAAATTTGGTAATGGCCAAAATGCCCCTTTGGGCCTTCTTTAACTTGGTGTAACATTAACATTACAGAAAAAAACTGCAACAACCATTATGCAATAACAACATTGCTGCATGCCTACATTAACCTTGATTAGGCAACAAAGGGTGAGCTCCATCACCAAAATAAAGTCAATAAGATAACACTCACATTTCCTCATAATGTTTTCCAATCATAGAAAGCTTCCACCATGACAGGCAAGGCTACCTCACATCTTTCACACAGATATTACCTGTCTGTAGAACAGACAATATTTAAGCATGCTATACTGGAAAGGATGAAAATACAAAACTCACTTGTTAAGACATAGAGAGAGCGTGATATTGTGAATGCTGGTCGCCTCAAATTGGTTTACTAGAGAATGCTAATAACAAAGTTGACTACTTAACTAAAGGCAAGCACGCCTTTCCTATGCAATAGCAAGTGATTAGTGTATTTTCATCCTTTCAGGTAACAGTATAGCGCATTTAAATCTTCTCTTTTATACACACACATGTAATATCTGTGTGAAAGGCGTGAGGTAGCGTTGCCTGTCATGATGGATTGTTTCATATGTTTGGAAAACATTGTTTAAAAATGTGAGTGTTAAATTATGTTCCAAATGTTGGTGAAGGAGAACACCTGTTTTTTTGTCTAGATTAGAAGCACCAGTTACCTGTTACTGGACATCTCCAAAATTTTGAATCATAAATCCTCATATGTAGGGGAAGGGGAACGGGGAGGAACAGCCTGTGGGTGCTGCTGGACATTGTGGGCAACATCGCCCTGTGTGGGGCCATACTGTTGCCCATGATGCTGTTGTTGTCCAGCCTCCTGGGCCTGTTGGTGATACTGGCCAGAGTAATAATGATGATGGTGAGGGGCTTCTTGTTGGCTCTGGTAGGCCCGTGGCTCATACCCACCAAGATAGCCAGATCGTCCCCAACCAGGTTGGGACCAGCCTCCAACACTGGGTGGGTACAAGTGGCCATATTGGTGGGGTTGGCTTGATGAAGACATTTGGGGCTGCGGAATAGAAGGATGGGTAGGGGGAGGAAGGGGTTGAGGTGTTGGCCCACGTATTAGGGGCTGCTCAGACCCTGCTTGAGCAAGCATCTGTGTGGATGGTCTCATGCGCATTAAATTTCTTGGTGAGAGCTGCCACCTCTCCAGAAATTCAAACACCTCATATGGGGTATTGGGGGGGTGCTTGCATCAAGCAGGATCTGAATACACCCCCTAATACGGAGCCTGACCTCACGGGTAACGGCACGGAGATAAAGGGTGAGGCTACGTGCATAGGCCTCCTCACCATCATCTGTAGTGACTCTGGACAAGTAATTCAGCACCCCAGTGTCCACATTGGTCCTGCTCTCTTGAATGGTGACCTGGCGCCTTCTTCTTATTCGCCTTGATGCTAGAGCAGCCTGTGGGGAGGGCCTGATCTGGGCAGTTGGGCTGCTGCTCAAGTTGCCCATCTCTTCCAGGATGGGTGAGGTTGCAGCTGCAGACCGTCCTGGTGGTGTGTTGTGTAGGGAAGCCATTGTGTGTTCTGGTGAAGCCTCCTCTTCAGCCATCCTTCTTGTAGGGGGAGAAGATGGGCCAGCCACCTCATCCCCTACAGGATCTATAATGGGCTCTGCCTCTGAGGCCGTTCCTCGATCCGTAAGGTTGGATTGAGTTCTGTTATGAAATAGAACAGAGGCAAAAATACATCAATATTTTTGTCCCTGTAAAGTATTTGTGTAATGTTTTTGTGTCATGTGGTGTGAGGTATGTACTTACGGTCTCAGAGCCAGAATTGGGGCGAGGAAGTTCAGCCGGTCATAGTATATATATTTGCGCTTGACATGGCCAGCATCCCCACTCCTGGACCGCTGCTGGCGTTCCCGCCGGTACTGGTCCCGGATGCTTCTCCACCGTTTCATCACATCTTCCACTGCAATGTGACAGGAAAGATTGTCAAAATCAGATATTTGAGAGGTCACATTTTCAAACAGTAGTCTAGGCATGGGGCCTTCTGGGGTGTGCGTTCTACCCATGGTGGCATATGTAATTGTGCCGATACCCAGGGTCTCATTAGCTCCCCTGAAACTAATTTTAGTGGCTAGGAGGATGAGGAGCTTGTGGCCTAACCCCTAATTATGGCTGTGTGAAGCCACGTGTCACATCCTAATGTAACGGCCTCATGAGGCTAATAAAAGTACATGCACAGGAAGGGGGGAGCTGATTGTAGATTCCTTTTATAGTGCGCGCTAAGGTTAATTATATTTTTATGGTTGCACTTACGAATTTTATGCTGCTCATCACGTGGTCTGTCACCAAAGTCATGGTACATCTGGCGACAGATGCGCCTCCATGACGCCTCCTTTCTTGTGCGGTTCGCATAGTTTGCGTCGCGTGGGTCCCATATTTCTGGACGCTCCTGCACCAGCACAATTATCATCTCTACATTAATATATGTGGACGCCATGCTGCTGCTGTACTCCGTGGAGGCGTACTTCCTGGATGTCTGGTGCGCTTTTTGACCTCATTTGCATGTCTAGGCTTCCTGATGATGGATTGGCCCATTTCCTGTTCACCAGCCAAAAGACCTGCGTATTGCTCGCAGGTCACACGTGTGGTCCGTGTGTAATGCGTATTTTTTGCGCACCCATAGACTTGCATTGGCGTACTACGGGCGTAGTACGCTGACAATCGCAGCATGCTGCGAGTGGCACGCAGCGTAGGATACGGAGGAGAAATATACGCCTGGTGCGAGTGACCCCATAGAAAATCATTTGTCCGTGTCTAATGCGTGCTTTTTGCACCTCTCACTCTCCCGTATTCCTCGCCAGTGTGACTCCGGCCTAACCCCTGTGTTGTAACCTTTTTTTTATTATGACATCAATAATATTACTACCCGTAGTCTTTCGGGGGCTTCTAAACATTTTTTGCATGAACATAAGGGAGAATTGAATAGCCTGCGAGTAAGTGCTTTGGAATTTGTTCCTGCTCCTCGGCGTGGTGGCGATAGAATTAAATTACTCCAGATGATTGAAGCTCAATGGATACTAAAACTTAATACTAGATATCCAGCATGATTAAATTTGAAGCATGAATTGATGTATCTATATTAATATGGTTTTTTGTTTTTTTTTTGGAGTTTTTTTTTTTTTTTTTTTCTTTTGCCGGGTGCGGTGGTATGTGCCTTTAATCCCAGCTACTTGGGAGGCTGAAGTTTGTTTGTTTTTGGTTTAATCATCAGATTATTATTAAGTGAGAATTCACATTGTAATATGTTTGTATAAGATGAATGCATCATAGGGTTAAACCAGTGAGGTACTATTGTTAACTTTGAATTAGTGATGTCAGTTTCACAGCTGATTTTGGTGGGTGTTACCCAAGGCAGCCTTCTCTGGTTGCTTTTCCTTGATAAGTGCAACATTTATTCAGTATTTTATGCTATGATTAAGGGTCAAATATGATCCGAAACGCGTAAGCCTACACATGCTTTTATCATCACTGGAATTGCATTTTTTAATTATGGATTAAATAAAGGCTTTTCTTAATTTTTTCACATTGTGTGCTGGAACTAT